>NW_028227263.1:137230397-138430397 GCF_978045245.1 Mus caroli | reverse complement strand
GCTTCCAAACGCTGACACCATTGCCTACACTAGCAAAATTTTGCTGAAAGGACCCAGATATAGCTGTCTCTTGTGAGACTATGCCGGGGCCTAGCAAACACAGAAGTGGATGCTCACAGTCAGCTATTGAATGGATCACAGGGCCCCCAATGGAGGAGCTAGAGAAAGCACCCAAGGTACTGAAGGGAACTGCAACCCTATAGGTGGAACAACAATATGAACTAACCAGTACACAGGAGCTCTTGTCTCTAGCTACATATGTATCAAAAGATGGCCTAGTAGGCCATCACTGGAAAGACAGGCCCATTAGACTTGCAAACTTTATATGCCCCACCCAGGACAGGGGAACGCCAGGGCCAAAAGGGGGCAGTGGGTGGGTAGGGGAGTGTGTGGGGGGGTGGGTATGGGGGACTTTTGGGATAACACTGGAAATGTAAATGAGGAAAATACCTAATAAAAAAAATGAAAAAAAAAAAAGGACAAAGAGCAGAGAAGACCGTCTAAAACAGGGGAAATAAAACATGAGTGGGCTAGGTGAAAGGGAAGATACAGAGGAAATTCTAAGTCCTGAAGCTTCATCTCTACATTTACCTGTTTTCCCACAACCATTTCTCTGCTGGGAATACAGGAGTAGCTCCTGCTCTGGACTGCAGCTGACCAAAAGACTATTAATAGGATTACCAGGCAGGACCTAGTGACACAGGGCTTTAATCTTAGCATGAGGGAGGCAGAGGCAGGGAGATGTGTGACTTGGTGGCCAGCTTGGTCTACAAAGTGAGTTTCACCACACACGAGTCTAGACAGAGATACATTCTCTCTGGTGGATATTCTTGATTGTTGCCTTGACAATATCTCGTATTAAGCAAAATCCAAAATTAGAGGATACACCTGCAAGGGATATTTACTTAATTTGTAGAAAGTAATTGCTGTCTTTGAGGTAACTTGGCTTGGTGGAAAAGTTGAAGACTCAAAGCAGGTCTCTAACTACCTGGAAACTGTGCGAAGCAAGAAAGACACATATCTTTGTTAATGTGATTGTTGTTTAAGACAGGTTCTGTCTATAATACCTCTGGCTGTCCTGGAACTCACTTTGACGATCAGACTCACAGAAATCCACTTCCTTGATTCAATTCCATAGTGCTTGGATTAAAGGTGTGAGCCACCACACCTAGCATAAGACACTGAGCTTTAATCCAGACATTGAAGCTAACACACACCTTTAATTCAGGCCACACCTTCAGCTGCAGGCCTATATAAGAACACGGAGGAAGAAAGTTTTCACTTTGCCTGCCTGCTCCCTCCTGGATAACAAGTCGATTACTTCCCTAGCAGTAGAGCCTCCTTGCATGTGGTTCCATCTTCTACTGAAGACCAGCTGAGACATCAAGCCTCAGGAACTGAGAAATTCTGGATTCTTGGACTTTGCTTCCTATCCAGCTATTGTGGAATAAATTCAACTGCAGCCTAAGGTCGAGGACTTACCCTCAGGGATCCATGGATAAAGCCAAGAAGATGATGCTGTCCTTTTCCAGTTTTGTCAAGGATACATCAGATACTGAAGAACATGCACTGCCCAGTGCACAAGCCTTGGCAGCCCAGAGTACAAGGTGCTCCAAGTCTGAGACACTTTGTTTAGGCAAAGAGCAAAGCCACTGCTCTGAGGATGGCTGGATTGCAGATTGGGATCTATACTCCTTTTGTGTATTTGAAAGCGTGGACTACCTGAGATCCTACCGCAGATTGAATACTGCCAAGAAGAAGGGCACAGAAATCTTTCAGAGTGTGAGTCAGAGAGAGCCACAAGTGTCCCCAGGAGTTGTGGACATGGACAACGACAAAGATACAGAGGAGCCAGAACAACCCTTGCCAAGATTGCTTAGGGAGAAAAGGCTGGATCTTGTGACCTGTGATGGTGGAGACTGCACTAATCAGGATCCTGCTTCTGACAGTCCCAGAAGCCTAGGCTGTTGGGCACGGCTTCAAAGGGCTTTTGGCCAGAAGAAGAAGTGAGAAAGGCACCCAGAACTCTGGAGCCCAGGAACCCTGTTGCCAGCTCAGACTAGCAATTAGGGGATCTTCTGTCAGCTCCTGCTGTTACAGCAAAGGCACACAAGAGGCAGTTGTGTCTTTGCAGCCATCTGGTTTGTGTTTGTTCCTTTGTTTGTTTGTTTGTTTACAGCTTTCTTAATAAATTGTTACAAAACTGAAAAAAAAAAGACAGCCCAGCTCCAACATATTATAAACCATTGTTTATATCTCTAGGGATCGACTGTGCAGAGAAAGGGAAGGAAAGGGCAAGAATGGTCATATTTATTAAACAGTGCTTTCCTAGTACAGGAAAAAAAAAAAAAGAAAAGAAAGAAAAGAAACAGACGGACTACCACTCTGGTGGCAAGTAGCAAAGCTTTACTGATTTCCATAGCTTAAAAACATGGGGTATGACTTTGAAATTTTTGCTCAAAAAATAACATTTTTACTTAGTTGCACCTGGCAGACAATATTATCATTTTTTGGAGTCATTTTCTCATAACAAGAACGAACTTCAGAAGAAGAAACTGTTTATCTTGAGACCCAAGGACACCCTCCTCTCCGGGTAAATACTAACTCTTGACTAGGAACAAGGGAAAACTCTGGCTCACAGAAAGTCATGTTAAGACATCCCTCCCTTTCAGGAGGGACGACCCCTAAACTTTCTCCCAGTTAACTGCTCTGACCCTTGAAGGCCAGAACCAGAGGGAAGCCATTGTTCTCCTCAATATTGAATAGGCAGGGAGAAAGTGGGCCGCTTTGTCTAGTCCCTGATTTTAGTGGGATTGCTTCAAGTTTCTCTCCATTTAGTTTGATGTTGGCTACTGGTTTGCTGTAGATTGCTTTTATTATGTTTAAGTATGGGCCTTGAATTCCTGTTCTTTCCAAGACTTTTATCATGAAGTGGTGTTGGATTTTCTCAGATGCTTTCTCAGCATCTAAGAAGATGATCACGTGGTTTTTGACTTTGAGTTTGTTTATAATCCTTGATGGATTTCCATATATTAAACCATCCCTGCATCACTGGGATGAAGCCTAGTTCATCATGATGGATGACTGTTTTGATGTGTTCTTGGATTTGGGTTGTGAGGATTTTATTGAATATTTTTGCATCAAGATTCATAAGGGAAATTGGTCTGAAGTTCTTTTTCTTCGTTGGATCTTTTCTGTGGTTTAAGTATCAGAGTAAGTGTGGCTTCATTGAATGAATTGGGTAGAGTACCTTCTGTTTCTATTTTGTGGAATAGTTTGAGGAGAATTGGAATTAGGATTTTTTGAACATCTGATAGAACTCTGCACTAAACCCATATGGTCCTGGGCAGTTTTTGGTTTGGAGACTATTAATGACTGCTTCTATTTCTTTAGGGGAAATGGGACTGTTTATATCATTAATCTGATCCTTATTTAATTTTGATACCTGCTATCTGTCTAGGAAATTGTTCATTTCATCCAGGTTTTCCAGTTTTGTTGAGTATAGCCTTTTGTAGTAGTATCTGATGATGTTTTGGATTTCCTCAGGTTCTGTTGTTATATCTCCTTTTTCATTTCTGATTTTGTTAATTAGGATACTGTCCCTGTGCCGTCTACTTAGTTTGGCTAACTGTTTTTCTGTCTTGTTGATTTTCTCAAAGAACCAGCTCCTGGTTTGGTTGATTCTTTGAATAGTTCTTTTTGTTTCCACTTGGTTGATTTCAGCCCTAAGTTTGATTACTTCCTGCCATCTACACTTCTTGGGTGAATTTGCTTCCTTATGTTCTATAGCTTTTAACTGTGCTGACAGGCTGCTAGTGTATGTTTTCTATAGTTTATTTTTGGCAGCATTCAGAGGTGTGAGTTTTCTTCTTAGGAATGCTTTCCTTGTGTCCCATAAATTTGGGTATGTTGTGGCTTCATTTTCATTAAACTTTAAAAAGTTTTTAATCTCTTTCTTTATTTCTTCCTTGACCAAGGTATCATTGAGTAAAGTGTTGTTCACTTTCCACATGAATTTTGGCTTTGTATTATTTATGTTGTCATTGAAGATCAGCCTTAATCTGTGGTGATGTGATAGGATGCATGGGATAATTTCAATATTTTTTGTATCTGTTGAGGTCTGTTTTATGACCAATTACATGCTCAGTTTTGGAGAAGGTACCATGAGGTGTTGAGAAGAAGGTTTATCCTTTTGTTTTAGGATAAAATGTTCTGTAGATATCTGTTAAATCCATTTCTTTCATAACTTCTTTTAGTTTCAATGTGTCTTTGTTTGGTGTCTGTTTCCTGGATCTGTCCAATGATGAGAGCGGGGTGTTGAAGTCTCCCACTATTATTGTGTTAGGTGCAATGTGTGCTTTGAGCTTTACTAAAGTTTTCTTAATAAATGTGGATGCCCTTGCATTTGGAGCATAGATATTCAGAATTGAGAGTTCTTCATGGCAGATTTTACCTTTGATGAGTATGAAGAAGTGCCCCTCCTTGTCTTTTTTGATAACTTTGGGTTGGAAGTTGATTTTATTTGATATTAGAATGGCTACTCTAAGCTTGTTTCTTTGGACGGTCTGCTTGGAAAATTGTTTCCTGCCTTTTACTTTGAGGTAGTGTCTGTCTTTTTCCCTGAGGTTGGTTTCCTGTATGCAGCAAAATATTGGGTCCTGTTTACAGAGCCAGTCTGTTAGTTTATGTCTTTTTATTAGTGAATTGAGTCCATTGATATTAAGAGATATCAAGAAAAAGTAATTGTTGCTTCCTGTTATTTTTGTTGTTAGAGTTGGGATTCTGTTCTTGTGGCTTTCTTCTTTTAGATTTGTTGAAAGATTACTTTCTTGCTTTTTCTAGGGCGTAATTGCATAAGGCATCCTTGTGTTGGAGTCTTCCCCTTTACTATCCTTTAAAGGGCTGGATTCGTGGAAAGGTACAGTGTGACTTTGTTTTGGCATGGAATACCTTGGTTTCTCCATAGATGATAATTGAGAGTTATGCTGGGTATAGAAGCCTGGGCTGGCATTTGTGTTCTCTTAGGGTCTGTATAACATCTGGCCAGGATCTTCTGGCTTTAATATTCTCTGGTGACAAGTGTGGTGTAATTCTAATAGGTCTGCCTTTGTATGTTTCTTGACATTCTTCCCTTGCTGCTTTTAATATTCTGTCTTTATTTAGTGCTTTGTTGTTTTATTATGTGTCCGGAGGAATTTCTTTTCTGGTCTAGTCTATTTGGAGTTCTGGAGGCTTCTTGTATGTTCATGGGCATATAGGGAAGTTTTCCTCTATAATTTTGTTGAAGATATTTACTGGCCCTTTGAGTTGGAAATCTTCACTCTCTTCTATACCTATTATTCTTAGGTTTGGTGTTCTCCTTGTGTCCTGGATTTCCTGGATGTTTTGAGTTGTTGGGAGCTATTAAGGCAACACTATTGTCCTGATCTCTGAATTGGGCCTTCCCCTTCCCCCAGAATAAAAGGGGGTCAAAAGCGGGCCACCGATACACACCGTTCCGAGAACAACCACAGAATGTTCCAGTCCTAAGTCAGCGCCAGATGTCCTGACCACACCCTGATACCACTAAGTTCCTGCTTCCCTGTGTAGCTGCCAAAAGAAAACTTTCTATTGCCCGACCCCTCCCGCTGAGAAGTACCTGTACTTCCCCTTTTCCTTGTGCAATTCTACTGCCCCATCCCTCCTGCTGAAAGGCATTTCCCCTTTTGCTTGTGCATTTAAGCCTTGGGCCTTACTCAATACATTGGAACCTTGATGTTACTCAGACTGCTTTCGTGTATTGTTCATTACAGAAGGTTCTCATCTCTCTCTATCCCCCCATTTGGTTCTTAGGAGAAGGTCCCCTCAAGACCCTCGAATAACTGGACCTGCTGGACGGGTCATTGAGTTGGGCTCATTTTGCATTTTCTTTGATTTTTGTGTCCATGTTTTCTATGTAATCATCTGTACCTGAGATTCTCTCTTCCATCTTGTGCATTCTGTCACTGATGCTCGCATCTATGGTTCCTGATTTTTTTCCCTAGGCTTTCTATCTCTGGAGATGACTCCTTTTGGGTTTTCTTTATTATTTCTACTTCCATTTTTAGATCTTGGATGGTTTTGTTTAATTCCATCACCTGTTTGATTGTGTTTTCCTGTAATTCTTAAAGGGACTTTTGTGTTTCCTCTCTAAGGAATTCTACCTGTTTAGCAGTGTTTTCCTGTAATTCTTAAAGGGACTTTTGTGTTTCCTCTCTAAGGAATTCTACCTGTTTAGCAGTATTTTCCTGTAATTCTTTAAGGACTTCTACCTGTTTAGCAGTGTTATTTTGTAATTCTTTAAGTGAGTTATTAATGCCCTTCTTAAAATCTTCTACCAGCATCATGAGATATGATTTTAAACCTGAATCTTGCTTTGTTGGGTGTTTTATGGTATCCAGGACTCACTGTGGTGGGCTTACTGGGTTCTAGTGATGCTCAGTGGTCTTGGTTTCTGTTAGTAAGATTCTTACATTTGACTTTTGCCATCTGGTAATCTCTGGTGTTTGATCTTCTAGCTGTCTCTGGCTGGAACTTTTTCCTCCTGTGATTTTGTTAGCCTCTGTCAGCACTCTTGGGAATCCAACTCTCTCCTCAGTCCCTGTGGTCAGAGCACTCTCTGTAGGCAAGCTCTACTTTTGCAGGGAAGGTGCCCAGAAGTCTGGAGCTCAGATCCACCTCCTGAGTCCCAGAGATTCAGAGCCCTCCCTGGAGGCTGACTCTCCTCTGGTAGGGAAGGTGCCCAGGGGTCTTAGTCTCAGCTCTACCTCCTGGCTGAGGACAAAGTCCCAAGGGGACCCTGTCTAAGAAGCTCTGCTGCTTCTACTACACATGTGCTCTCCTGTGTAGACTGTTCTCAGTCATCCCAAGATCCTGGGTGTGCTAGGACCTGCAGAGTTTTTGCCCAAGATGGCTCAGGGATGGAGTCACAGAAGGAATCCCAGCCACTGGTTGGGTGGGTTTTCTTTGTTCCTGTTCCTGCTGGAACAACTCTCCAGGTTGTTTTGGAACAGATGTTGTGTGTTCTCAAGTGATCTCAAGATCCTGGGTCTGCTAGGTGCCTGCAGCATGGAGAGTCCTCTGGGGACCTTGGGACCCTCTGCTGAGTTCCTGCCCTTCTCTTATTTTCTGTACCATTGTGTAAAAATATAATCACTTAAATTTAGGACTAAACAGAGAAACTCAATGATGCAATAGTTAAAAATCCAAATAAAGCTCTCAGGTTCCCATGTTTATATTGAAAATGGCTACTGCCCTTGCATGCCCACTATGATCATTCAGGCAGAATGCAGCCATCCTTTTGTCACTGTGAGGGCATTGTACTTCTCTGCATTCCTCATGCATACTTTTCTATTTTGAATCTTGATATAAGTTAATTGGTATTAAATACAATTGCAGTGCTTTCAACCTGACACTATGCTCATCCTGTACTTGAGTCCTGAACTAAATAATTTAGGTCCACCTTTTGTGCATCATGAACTTGTGAAGCCACTTGGGAATTTGCACTTGTAACAAACAGCTGAATTGTAACCAAAAACTGAAACAGCTGCAATCACTTGCAAGCAGCAGTCACACCCTCCTTAATACAGTTAACTAGGACAGAAACAACACTTTCTCTGAGCCTATTGTTTGCAGAGCTTCCTGGTGGCTGCTTGTAAATGCTTTTCTCCTGTGTTTACAAACAGGTATCTTCCTGGAATCACCCCAAATACTGGAAACTGAAAAACTTACAATCGTTTCTTTGAAAGCTCAGTACAACCCTGTGGATTTGACATGTTTAATAATAGTCTTTTAGCATGAACTCAAAATTGACATCAAGCTTTGTAGTATTCACTGATTCCAATAGGGACACACATAGAAAGAGGAGCATAAAAAGAGATGACTGTGCTTTCAAAATTTAGACATATCATGGATTTTGAAAGATGGTTTAGAGATCAAGAAAACTTCTTTCTTTGGCAGAGGACCTAGAATTGGGTTATACGACTCAAAGGGCAGCTTGAGATCATCTATCATCCAAAACCCAGGGGATGTGGCTCCTTCTTCAAAACTGCATGAGCACCAATTCTGGTTTTAGGGGATCTGATGTCCTCATCTGACTCTCATAGGCACTCATGTGGAATGGATATTTGTGTATAAGCAAAACATTAATAGGTGTCAAATAAAATAAATTATACACAATACTTTTGTGTGGTATAAGCATGCTGATGTTGGGTAATTTATAAAGAACCCAATGGCATCAGTCATAACACTAGCTACTGGTCAAGCTTATGGTCAGTTTCTCAATGCATGACATCTTTTCCAGCAATTTTTGTTCTTCAAATCTGACATTTTGTTGTTGTGTTCCTAATGGTAGGTATAACAAAAGCTCTCCACTAGTATATGGATGAGACTATAAGTAGGACTCAGCCTGCTTGAAGTTATTTATCTCAAATGTTAACTGATATTTTCTCCATAGGTATCTTATGAAATCTTGGCAATGAAACTGGCTCAGTTGGTAATGTGCTTTCTGAAAAGATTCTGAAGGTAAAACATTTCAGAAATATGAAATACCTGAAACATTCAAGAATCATGAGGAACCCTCTATAGAAGCAGTTTAAAAAACAAAAAACAAAAAAACAAACTACTAAGTAGGACATTCTGCTTGCTGAGTTGCCTAGAAGAGATTCTATGAACTCTTCTATGACTGTTGAGCTGCCCCAGTCATGCAGAGAGCTCCAGGGATGACAGTTCTTTGAGTCATCACATCTGTCTGAGGATGGACATTTCTTGTTTTATTGTTTATTTTTTTATTGTTTATTTTATTTATTTACATTGCAAATTTTATCCCCCTTCCCGGCTTCCCTTCTAAAAACCACAATCTCATCCCCCTCAGCTCCTGCTTCTATGAAGGTGTTCCCCTACACCTGCCTCACCACCCTAGAATTCCCCTACTCTGGAAAACCAAGACTTCACCAAACCAAGGGCCTCCCCTCTCACTGATGCCAGATAAGGTGATCCTCTGCTACATATGCAGCTGGAGCCATGAGTTGCTCCATGTGTATTCTTTGGTAGGTGGTTTAGTCCCTAGGAGCTCTGGTGGGTCTGGTTGGTTGATATTGTTGTTCTTACTATAGGGTTACAAACCCCTTCAGTTCCTTTAGTTCTTCCCTTAACTCCTCCATTGGGGTCCTATTGCTCAGTCCAATGGTTGGCTGCAAGCAGCAGTATCTGTACTGGTAATGCTCTGGTAGAGCCTCTTAGGAGACAGATATATCAGTCTCCTGTCAGCAAGCACTTCTTGGCATCAGCAATAGCATCTGGGTTTGGTGTCTATATATGGGCTGAGTCCCAGGTAGGGCAGTCTCTGGATGGCCTTTCCTTCAGTCTCTATTTCACTTTTTGTCCTTGTATTTCCTTTAGCCAAGAGTAATTCTGGGTTAATATTTTTGAGAAGGGTGGATGGCCCCATCCCTCAGCTAGGGGTTGTACCTAACCTCTAGATATGGTCTCTACCGGTTCTATCTCCCCTTTCTTGGATATTTCAGCTAATGACACCCTCGGTGGGCCCTGGGAGCATCTTGCTTTCCTGGCATCTGGGACTTTCTGATGGCTCCCTCCAGTTCCCTCTCCCCCATTGCTATGTACCTCTGTTTAATTTCCTGACCATCTTTACCTCTCCCCTGTCTCCTCCCATACCTATTCCTGCCCCCCTTTTCCACTCCACCTCCTTTTTTCCTCCTAAGTCCCTCCCACTCTCTACCTTCTGTGAGCATTTTGTTCCCTATCTAAGTAGTACTGAAGTATTCACACTTTGGTAGTCCTTCTTCTTGAGCTTTATAAGGTCTATGAGTTATATTGTGGGTATTTCTATCTTTTTTCCTAATATCCACTTATCAGTTAGTACATACCATGTTTTGTTTGTTTGTTTGTTTGTTTGTTTTTTGACTGGGTTACCTCACTCAAGATATTTTCTAGTTCCATCCAATTTGGATGTGAATTTCATGAAGTCATTGTTTTTAATAGCTGAATAGTACTCTATTTTGTAAATGTATCACATTTTCTGTATCCATTCCTCTGTTAAGGGATATCTGGGTTGTTTCCAGCTTCTGGCTATTATATAATAAATAAATAAATAAATAAATAAATAAATAAATAAAAGTTTGCTATGAACCTAGTGGAGCATGTGTCCTTGTTATATGTTGGAACATCTTTTGAGTATATGCCCAGGAGTGGTATAGTTGGGTTCTCAGGTAATTATATGTCCAATTATATTTGGAACTGCCAGAATGATTTCAGAGTGGTTCTACCAGTTTGCAATCCCAACAGCAATAGAGGAGTGTGCCCCCTTTCCCATATTCTCAACAGCATCTGCTATAACCTGAGTTTTTGATCTTAGCTATTCTGACTGGTGCAAGGTAGAATCTCAGGGTCATTTTGATTTGAATTTCCTTGATGACTAAGGATGTTGGACATTTCTTTAAGTGCTTCTCTGCCATTCGAGATTTCCCAGTTCAGAATTGTTTGCTTAGCCCTGTACCCCCCTTCTTTTAAATCATCATCCATGACCTCAACCCCTATTACAGAGCAAGAGTTATAAAAAAAAAAAAAAAAAACCACATGGTATTAGTACAGAGAAAAACAGGTAGATCAATGAAATAGAATTAAAGACTCAGAAATAAACACACAATTGACCTATGGTCAGTTGATCTTTGACAAATAAGCTAAAAGCATCCATGGGGGGTGGGGAGAGCATATTCAACAAATGGTTCTGGCTTAAGTGGCGGTCAACATATAGAAGAAAACAAATTGACTCTTATCTCCTTGTACAAAGCTCGAGTCCAAGTGGATCAAAGACTTCCAAATTAATCCTGATGGCCTACTGATCTCTATGCTATATGTAAGAGACCAAAATAGATTTTAGGCCCTTTAGTTATAGAACCCATTCTTGTGGTCACTTTATAATTGTGGTACTTTATAAATGAGTTTCTATGTAGTTATAACTTAAGCTTTATTGAGCACCTGGAATTGGACTGACTAGACTAATTGTTCTCTGAAAACCTTTTCCCGAAATTGTTCTGAGTTTCAAACATGATGACAATAATTGCCTAGCATTCAACTCCCTAAAATCTGAGTTGATTAAGCTAATCTGCAATGGTTTTTCTGAGTCTCGTGAAGATCTCAAGACTGAACAGCTTCTAATCTCAGAAGAGTGAGGCCTCATATACCTGTTGAGAATTGAGCCCAAATATATTGGGTTATGCCTTTTCTTTTCTCCTAAGTTCTCTTGCTCATTCCCATCAGCAGTAAGCACTATATATGGAGATTTGAGGTTCAGGAAATATATACTCAACAGCTCATCCAGACCATTCATATGATAGGACCTGGGTAAAGCTCACCAGCAATGTCAAAAGGAGATACTAATCCATGTAACACCTAAATTGTTCTAAAACACTTGTTCCCTATGCTCATTTTCTCTGTGACCAAACTAGGAATTATTGTTGACACTGGCCAGAGATTTATGGAGGTTGTCCTTATTGGTCCTGTAGGAGACATTTGCATGTCCAGGAAAGCATACTATCTTTTACAAAGAATAAGGGATTTTTATATACTAATTGAGGACCTGTGGCATCCCATTAAAAGGCAGGAGGCATTGATAAACTTTCCTATAGGATTCATCACAACCAACCATCATCCACAATCAAAATACAGAGGGAAAACCCTACTCTCTCCACCCCTTTGTATAGACACAGAAAAGGAAGGGGTCTAATGTTCCTCAAAAGTCCTTATATCCCTAACATCATCCTTCTTAGACAATACTGATCCCACCTCTCTATCATACCATCTCTTATTTCAGATCTTAGCCTCTGCATATCAGTTATTAAATAATGCTCTGCTTGACTCTTTAGAGAATTTTTGGTCAAGTCACAGCTACCATTTGTGGCCTTGCCAAAGTGGATTATTAGACTCTTTCACATCTCTGCTCATTAATTGCTCTAAGTCAAATATTATTATCATCCTATATGTCTTCCACATCTCTCTATTTGGTATTGCAGATGCCTTTAACTCCTCAGTACATCACACTAGACCCTGTAGACTGCAATAATCCTGTAGACCTTAATGTCACCATTCATCCCCTGTGCCCATGTGTTCACCATGCCTTGATTCTCTGCAGCACTCAAGTCTCCCATTATCCACCTGCTGAGTGGCCTGGGACTTGTACCCAGGTGCTCCTTTTTCCAAAGCTAGGGGTAATACCTGGTGAAGAACCTTTACCAGTTCCTGTCACATGGTATATAGCAGCAAGGCATAAGAAATGTGATGTTCAGATCCTGTTTTTCTTTACAGTAATACTTGGTGTAATTGCTGGTGTTGCCACTAGAACAGCAGAACTGACTTCTTTAGTTATTTACCATCTGTTTTACTCTAAGATCATTCAGAATCTCTAACAGGTGGTTCAGACCAGCCTCACTCTACAAGGCCAAATAGGCTTATGGGTCACTTAGTACCACAAAATCATCTGCAGGGTTAGATTTGCTAAAGGCAAAAAAAAAAAAAAAAAAAAAAAAAAAAAAAAAAAAAGTGGATTTTGTCTCTTCCTTGGGGAGGAATGCTGCTTTAATATCAACCAGTCAGGCATAGTAAAAGATAAGATCCTTCAACTCCAGATGGATCTCCAATAATGTAGAGAAGATTTTGATACATCTGGCCAGTGCATTATTAACAGTCATATATGGAATCAGACAGTATCCTTCTTGTCCTTCCTTCTTTTTATCCTTTCCACTAATCACACCCTGCCTCATAAACTTCTTGTCTAGATTCCTTCAACAACAGATCCAAAAGGTTTCTAACCAGACTTTTAATCAGTTATTATTACAGGATTACCTCCCCTTAGCAATGACGCCAGAAGCCTGAAATTCCCAGTTATACTCAGAATGTGAAGATAGAATTTGGCCCAGAGGCCTCAATTCCACATGGCAGTAGGAGAGATGAATGATGACAATGGAATCTCTATGTCTACATTCAGAAGGAAATAGTCTATCTAGTGATTATACTATCCGCTTCCCCCAGACCTGACTATTCATCAATAGTAAACAAAAAAGGGGAAGATGTTAGTTATTCAGACCGCATTATTCAGAGGCAGGGAAGGCTTCTCCAACCAGGAACTTGCCTGGTAAACTTTGTATATTTTGTAAACTTTGTAAACCCTTGAGGCAGGAAAGTGGTTAAGCCCCTACATGAGGAGGTCCAGCAGCAGACTCCTGGCACAGACCTCCCTCACTGTTTTAAATGTAAAGGTCATCTTCAGCCCCTCAACAGTACCCTACTCAGATTATGATAATTTTAGGTAAAATATCTGAATAAAAGCCACAAAGCCCTGAATAGGAAAAGCTACCAATCCCTGAACTTCCAATAGAAATCTACCAAATCCTAACCACAAAACCCCACAACCCTGAATAGGAAAGCCCACCAAACTCTGAACTCCCCCAAGCTGAGGACTTTAAATCCCAAGAATCATCAGCCTGGAAACTCCACCCTATAAAGCCCAACCCTCCAAGAATCCCTGTATAAGCACCATGCTTTGTCCAATTCCTTGCAGCTCTCTACCAGGAGCATAAGTAGCCATTCCTGGATTCCTCCTTCCTCTCCCTGGACTCTTCAATAATTCTCTTTTATGAGATTTGTTGCCTGGTGTGAATCTCTCATATGAAGAAGACAAGAGTCAATGAAGAGAAGAAGGAAAGAAATGAAGATAAGGAGTGAGGCTGAGGTTCCTGAGTTCCTCAGCTCAGCTGGGGATACCCTCCTCTGGGGGCTGTAGCACCTCTACTGAGGAGGCTTCCTCTCAGAGCTGTGTCCAAATCGCAGGACACTTTCCCATCTGAGGACAAAGGCCAACAATATATACACACATGTATACACAAATGAAGAAGAGGGATGGGAGAAGGAAGGTAACTAATAGGAAGCAGGAAGGGTCTGGGGACAAAAGGATAAGGAGGCATGGGGAGATTATGCTCAAATTACACAGAATTCTCCATGCAAACTAAATAAATGAAAACTGGGGATGTGACAACATTGATGATAATCTAGTATGCACAAAGCCCTGAATTCAGTCCTTTGAGTAAATCTGCCATGTTGACACACAATTATAATTTCAGCACTGTATGGAGGCAAGTAGATCAGGATGTTCACAGTTATCCTCAGTCATATAGCAAGTTTGAGTTCAGTCCTGGGATAAGTCTAGCCTAGTCTCCAAAGTAAATAAACAGATAAATAAATTAATAAACTAAGAAATAAATAAGCCTAATTACTGTGATTTAAAAAAAATCAATAGTCATTCTGGCTAGTTTCATGTCAATTTGACACAATCAAGAATCATTTGGAAAGAGGGATCCTCAGTTGAAAATAAAAATGTCTGCATAAGATTGGCCTGAAGGCAAGCCTATGGGACATTTTCTTGAGTAATGTCTGACGTGGGAGGGCCCAGTTCCCTTTGGGTAGTGCCACTCCTGGACTGGTGTTCCTATATACTGTAAAAATCAAACTGCGCAAGTCATGGGGATCAAGGCAGTAAGGAGCATTTCTCCATGGCCCCTGCTCCATTTCCTGCCTCCAGGTTTCCGGTAGACTTGAGTTCCAGTTCTGATGTCCATCAAGTGTATAACTAAATACATATTTTCCTCCCTGAGTTGCTTTATTTTTATTTTTATTTATTGGTTGGTTTAGGTCATAGTCTTTTATCACAATAGAAATTCTAATACATGTGTACATGTATTAAAATGTCACACTGTACTTCACAAATGTACAAACTCTTAGGTGTTAACAGAAAGAAAAAAAGTAAGGAGTAAAAGAATCAATGAAGGGGTGGGGGAGATGGAGGGTTGGAGAAAGTAAGAGAGGGAGGTAGAGGAGAAGGATTGACAGACTACTAAAACCTGTCTTCTATGAGGTTACAGAAAGAAGAAAGGAGTGAAAGAATCAATATGAGGGAGGGAGAGATGGAAAGAGGAAGGGAGGGAAGGAGGGAAGCAAGGACGAGCACACCCCCCCCCGCCATGTTGTGACATTAAGGATGAGATATAGAAATTTGGGAGTTAGGGTATGTGAAAGCATTGTGTTCAGGTTTAGTAACTAGAGACATGGACGTAAACATAACACTAGTAGGAAGTTGGTGGTAGATGCAGTTAACATTGAGGTTTTGTTTGGTAATAGATTTAGAATCTGAGTTGTTTCAGAACACCTAATTTGGACATACCAAATAAGTAGTTAACTACACAGAAACTGTGGTAAGTGAATGAAAATTCAGGATCTAGTCATTCAGAAGCAATGTTCAAAATTTTTGTGCTAGGGTGTAATTTGAGTAACAATTAGGAAGGGGAATCTTTGTAGTTTAAGTAGTCATATTAGTCCACTTGGGAAGGAATGTAGGGTATCACTGTCTGGTTATGTTCAGGTGCCTGGTGGTCACTTTGATAATCTGAGGCAGAAGTGGCCTTGGTGAGGGCAAGTTGCCAGGACTCCAGGAGATAAAATCAATGTGAAGTGCTAGGAGTAAAGCTAAGATTAATGTCTATGCAGGATGCTTTAGATCTAGTAGAATTTGGTGGTCATCTTAGTGTGTTTGAGGAATTAAGTTACACCATATACTTAAGGGCATAGCATCTTAATCTAGTAGGGTCAGCTGACCTGATGTAGAAGGACACTCTGGGGGGCCATTGAATGTAGTCAGGAGAAGAGAAAGGCAGTGACTGAAAAAGGTAGGTCAGGTTCATGAGAGCTGAAGAAAGTGATGATATTTGAGATCTACAGGTTTCCCTGAGTGACTGAAGTTGAAATGTGGGACAGTCAGACAGAGTGTACAGTGGTTTCTGTATGGTTTGTGTGCCCAGCCCTAACCCCATAGCTTCATGTATGGAAATATAATACTCACTGTCAGGTATTAATAGGTAGAAATTTTTTTGGCTGTGCTGTTTAGAGAATCTTGGGGGGATGATTAGGATAAAATCAACTCATTATTGTTGGCCTCCTTCCCCATGGCTGAATCACAGTGTCCTTATAAAAGAAATGACACACATATGTTCTGCTTTCTTCCTGTCTCCTGTATGCTGCTTTCCTGGCTGAGAACCCTGTAGTAAGGGTGTTCACCAAAGAGACCTTGAGCCTTCTGAATGTACTGAATGACTGAGGAATAAGTTGCATCTCCACATTTTGTGATACTGACCTAACATTCCCTGGCAGCCCCTTCCCACGCATCTAGTTCCCTCTGCCTTATATCAGCACACCATGGCCTCATGTTTAGAGATGTGAGTCATGAGAATTTTTTTTTAAATCTTGTTTTAAAATGTACCTACAGGATTCTAACTGTGGAGGTGATTGAGAAATAATAGCACAGAGAGTTTAGTGACACTGATATAAGTTAGTGGGTGGTCCTGTGAGAAGTACCTAGTGATTGGGAGGCAAAAGCAAGAGATGAGGGAAAGCATTAAGTTACAACCACCACTAAAAATGCTCCATGAAAACCAGAACATGGTAAACAGTTTAGGATTGATCAATTTAAATAATCACAGCAGGTTTGTGGGCCAATTGGCCTCACTTGTCTGTTATCTGAACTCAGGATGATTAGGGGAAGAAATATTATATCTTGAAGTGTCCAAGAGACAGAAAATAATGGCATGGAGTATTGGCTCTTGACTGATTCTGCTGCATATAAAGTCTATTGTTCCAGTGACCACCCCCTCTGCACGCTTTTTAAAAAGATGTATGTATTATTATACTTAAGTACACTGTAGCTGTCTTCAGAAGCACCAGAACAGGATGTTAGATCTCATTATGGTGGTTGTGAGCCACCATGTGGTTGTTGGAATTTGAAATCAGGACCTTTGGAAGAAGAGTTAGTGCTCTTATCCATTGAGCCATCTCCCCATCCCCCAGTGACACCTTTTGTCATCTTTGAAGAATTGCTTTGCCTAGAAGCAGAGTAGCCTTTCCCATGCCAGCAGTATTTAAAAAAAAGGAAAATCCAAGTCACTAGTCTTGTTTTGTTGCTCACTCTAAGCCTGAACACCTTAGCTAAAACAGTTCTCCTGCCTCAGTCTCCAAGGTAGGTAGGGTAGCAGACACATACCATCTTGTCTTGCTTTTAGGCAGGTTTCAGAAGATACCTAAAAGTCAACCCATTGTTATATTGCTCAGTGGTACTTGGCTTGAGATATGTAAAGCCCCAGGATGGTGGTTCTCACCCTTCTTAACGCTGTGACCCTTTAAAACAGTTTCTCATGCTATAGAAACCCCCCAACTATAAAATTACAAGTGTAATTTTTGTATTTTTAAGAATTGTAGTGGAAATATCTGATAAGCAGGATATCTGATATTTGACCACCAAAGTGGTCACAACGTACAGCTTGAGGACTGCTGCCATGGGGTGATTCCTGGCCCCCAGAAAAAAAATAAAAAATGAAAAAATTACATTATCTATATGACTGTGGGTATTGCTTAGTTTTAAAATATTTGGCCAACATGCATGAAGTTGTGTATGTAACTAATATTACATAAACTGGGCAAGCTGGTAAACATCTGTTGTGGAAGGAGTCATCATAATCCATGACTATATGCAGTGTTTGATGTTAGCAAGGGATACATGAGAACTTAGGAAAGTAAAACATGAAGTGATAAAATATATAAGTAGATAACTTTATGAAAATATTTTTAATATTTACAATAATAAAACATGAAATGATAAAATATATAAGTAGATAACTTTATGAAAATATTTTTAATATTTACAATATTAAATACTTGTTTCATAATAATTTCTCTGTTTTCAGATTGGTAATAATTTCTCTGTTTTCAGATTGGTGGCAAGAAATGGATTATGAAAAGCTACTTTTTGAGGAGGGTTGAGACAGGGTTTCTCTGTGTATCCCAGGCTGGTCTTGAACTCAGATATCTGCCTGCCTCTACCTCCCAAGTGCTGGGATTAAAGGCATGTACCACCACGCCCGGCTTAGGAAAGCTACATTTTGATCAATTTTCTGTAGAAATACTGTCACTGGTCAAGACTCCAAAGGAAGTCCAGCTAAGCAGCTCTCTAATCTGTGTGACATTTATGTTCCAGTCTTGAAAGGTATTTTTGCACCTGGTCAATCAACTTGTGCAGAAATCATATTTGATAGGTACATATTCAAACCTTCCCTGGGACTGGAACCATCCTAGCTCAGAAAACACCTTGAAAAAAGACTCAGGTACATCCTCACAGGTGAAGAACTATAGAATCCAATTTTCACCAAAGCACTTTCCTTCTGCAGAAGTTGGACATTAGAAGCTGCATTAGACAGTATCCTTCCAAAGACTATTCCCACTTGTAAACAACTGAACCTGATCACTGAATGTGGAGAGCACTTTCAAACTAAAGTAAGAAATTCTTTTTTTTTAAATTTTTAATATTTTTATTGCATATTTTCCTCAGTTACATTTCCAATGCTATCCCAAAAGTCCCCCATAGCGCCCCCCACTTCCCTACCCACCCATTCCCATTCTTTTGGCCCTGGCATTCCCCTATATTGGGGCATATAAAGTTTGCAAGTCCAATGGGCCTCTCTTTCCAATGATGGCCGACTAGGCCATCTTTCGATACATATGCAGCTAGAGACAAGAGCTCCGGGGTTCTGGTTAGTACATCATGTTGTTCCCACAATAGGGTTGCAGATCCCTTTAGCTCCTTGGGTACTTTCTCTAGCTTCTCCATTGGGAGCCCTGTGATACATCCAATAGCTGACTGTGAACATCCAGTCCTGTGTTTGCTAGGCCCCGGCATCGTCTCACAAGAGACAGCTATATTTGGGTCCTTTCAGCAAAATCTTGCTAGTGTATGCAATGGTGTCAGCGTTTAGAAGCTGCTTATGGGAAGGATCCCTGGATACGGCAGTCTCTAAATGGTCCATCCTTTCATCACAGCTACGAACTTTGTCTCTGTAACTCCTTCCCTGGGTGTTTTGTTCCCAATTCTAAGAAGGGGCACAGTGTCCACACTTTCATCTTCATTCTTCTTGAGTTTCATGCGTTTAGTAAATTGTATCTTATATCTTGGGTATCCTAAGTTTTGGGCTAATATCCACTTATCAGTGAATACATATTGTGTGAGTTCTGTTGTGATTGTGTTACTTCACTCAAGATGATGCCCTCCAGGTCCATCCATTTGGCTAGGAATTTCATAAATTCATTCTTTTTAATGGCTGAGTAGTACTCCATTGTGTAAATGTACCATAATTTCTGTATCCATTCCTCTGTTGAGGGACATCTGGGTTCTTTCCAGCTTCTGGCTATTATAAATAGGGCTGCTATGAACATAGTGGAGCATGTGTCCTTTTTACCGGTTGGGACATCTTCTGGATATATGCCCAGGAGAGGTATTGCTGGATCCTCCGGTAGTACTATGTCCAATTTTCTGAGGAACCGCCAGACTGATTTCCAGAGTGGTTGTACAAGCTTGCAATCCCACCAACAATGGAGGAGTGTTCCTCTTTCTCCACATCCTCACCAGCATCTGCTGTCACCTGAATTTTTGATCTTAGCCATTCTGACTGGTGTGAGGTGGAATCTCAGGGTTGTTTTGATTTGCATTTCCCTGATGATTAAGGATGTTGAACATTTTTTCAGGTGCTTCTCTGCCATTCGGTATTTCTCAGGTGAGAATTCTTTGTTCAGTTCTGAGCCCCATTTTTTAATGGGGTTATTTGACTTTCTGGAGTCCACCTTCTTGAGTTCTTTATATATATTGGATATTAGTCCCTTATCTGATTTAGGATAGGTGAAGATCCTTTCCCAATCTGTTGGTGGTTTTTTTGTCTTATTGATGGTGTCTTTAGCCTTGCAGAAGCTTTGCAGTTTCATGAGGTCCCACTTGTCAATTCTCGATCTTAGAGCACAAGCCATTAGTGTTCTATTCAAGAATTTTTCCCCTGTGCCCATATCTTCAAGGCTTTTCCCCACTTTCTCCTCTATAAGTTTCAGTGTCTCTGGTTTTATGTGAAGTTCCTTGATCCACTTAGACTTGACCTTAGTACAAGGAGATAGAAATGGATCGATTCGCATTCTTCTACATGTTAACAACCAGTTGTGCCAGCACCATTTGTTGAAAATGCTGTCTTTCTTCCACTGGATGTTTTTAGCTCCCTTGTCGAAGATCAAGTGACCGTAGGTGTGTGGGTTCATTTCTGGATCTTCAATTCTATTCCATTGGTCTATTTGTCTGTCACTATACCAGTACCATGCAGGTTTTATCACAATTGCTCTGTAGTAAAGCTTTAGGTCCGGCATGGTGATTCCACCAGAGGTTCTTTTATCCTTGAGAAGAGTTTTTGCTATCCTAGGTTTTTTGTTATTCCAGATGAATTTGCAGATTGCACTTTCTAATTCGTTGAAGAATTGATTTGGAATTTTGATGGGGATTGCATTGAATCTGTAGATTGCTTTTAGCAAGATAGCCATTTTTACAATGTTGATCCTGCCAATCCATGAGCATGGGAGATCTTTCCATCTTCTGAGATCTTCTATAATTTCTTTCTTCAGAGACTTGAAGTTTTTATTATACAGATCTTTCACTTCCTTAGTTAGAGTCATGCCAAGATATTTTATATTATTTGTGACTATTGAGAAGGGTGTTGTTTCCCTAATTTCTTTCTCAGCCTGTTTTTTCTTTATGTAGAGAAAGGCCATTGATTTGTTTGAGTTAATTTTATATCCAGCTACTTCACCGAAGCTGTTTATCAGGCTTAGGAGTTCTCTGGTGGAATTTTTAGGGTCACTCATATATACTATCATATCATCTGCAAAAAGTGATATTTTGACTTCATCTTTTCCAATTTGTATCCCTTTGATCTCCTTTTGTTGTCGAATTGCTCTGGCTAGGACTTCAAGTACAATGTTGAATAGGTATGGAGAAAGTGGACAGCCTTTTCTAGTCCCGGATTTTAGAGGGATTGCTTCAAGCTTCTCACCGTTTACTTTGATGTTGGCTACTGGTTTGCTGTAGATTGCTTTTATCATGTTTAGGTATGGGCCTTGAATTCCTGATCTTTCCAAGACTTTTATCATGAATGGGTGTTGGATCTTGTCAAATGCTTTTTCCGCATCTAACGAGATGACCATGTGTTTTTTGTCTTTGAGTTTGTTTATATACTCGATTACGTTGATGGATTTCCATATATTGAACCATCCCTGCATCCCTGGGATGAAACGTACTTGGTCAGGATGGATGATTGTTTTGATATGTTCTTGGATTCGGTTAGCAAGAACTTTATTGAGGATTTTTGCATCAATATTCATAAGGTATATTGGTCTGAAGTTTTCTATCTTTGTTGGGTCTTTTTGTGGTTTAGGTATCAGAGTAATTGTGGCTTCATAGAATGAGTTGGGTAGAGTACCTTCTGTTTCTATTTTGTGGAATAGTTTGTGAAGAACTGGGATTAGATCTTCTTTGAAGGTCTGATAGAACTCTGCACTAAACCCATCTGGTCCTGGGCTTTTTTTGGTTGGGAGACTATTAATGACTGCTTCTATTTCTTTGGGGGATATAGGGCTGTTTAGATCATTAACCTGATCTTGATTCAACTTTGGTACCTGGTATCTGTCTAGTAACTTCTCCATTTCATCCAGGTTCTCCAGTTTTGTTGAGTATAGCCTTTGGTAGAAGGATCTGATGGTGTTTTGGATGTCTTCAGGATCTGTTGTTATGTCTCCTTTTTCATTTCTGATTTTGTTAATTAGGATGCTTTCCCTGTGCCCTCTAGTGAGTCTGGCTAAGGGTTTATCTATCTTGTTGATTTTCTCAAAGAACCAGCTCCTTGATTGGTTGATTCTTTGAATAGTTCTTCTTGTTTCCACTTGGTTGATTTCGCCCCTGAGTTTGATTATTTCCTGCCGTCTACTCCTCTTGGGTGAATTTGCTTCCTTTTGTTCTAGTGCTTTTAGGTATGTTGTCAAGCTGCTAATGTGTGCCCTCTCTAGTTTCCTTTTGGAGGCACTCAGAGTTATGAGTTTTCCTCTTAGAAATGCTTTCATTGCATCCCATAAGTTTGGGTATGTTGTGGCTTCATTTTCATTGAACTCTAAAAAGTCCTTAATTTCTTTCTTTATTCCTTCCTTGACCAAGGTATCATTGAGAAGAGTGTTGTTCAGTTTCCACGTGAAGGTTGGCTTTCTATTATTTATTTTGTTATTGAAGATCAGCCTTAGTCCATGGTGATCTGATAGGATGCATGGGACAATTTCAATATTTTTGTATCTGTTGAGGCCTGTTTTGTGACCAATTATGTGGTCAATTTTGGAGAAGGTACCATGAGGTGCTGAGAAGAAGGTATATCCTTTTGTTTTAGGATAGAATGTTCTGTAGATATCTGCCAGATCCATTTGATTCATAATTTCTCTTAGTTTCACTGTGTCCCTGTTTTGTTTCTGTTTCCATGATCTGTCAATTGGTGAAAGTGGTGTGTTTTAGTCTCCCACTATTATTGTATGAGGTGCAACGTGTGCTTTGAGATTTACTAAAGTTACTTTAATGAATGTGGCTGCCTTTGTATTTGGAGCATAGATATTCAGGATTGATAGTTCCTCTTGGAGGATTTTACCTTTGATGAGTATGAAGTGTCCCTCCCTGTCTTTTTTAATGACTTTGGGTTGGAAGTCAATCTTATCAGATATTAGAATGGCTACTCCAGCTTGTTTCTTCATGCCATTTGCTTGGAAAATTGTTTTCCAGCCTTTCATTCTGAGGTAGTTTCTATCCTTTTCTCTGAGATGAGTTTCTTGTAAGCAGCAAAATGTTGGGTCTTGTTTGTGTAGCCAGTTTGTTAGTCTATGTCTTTTTATCGGGGAGTTGAGTCCATTGATATTAAGAGATATTAAGGAAAAGTAATTGTTGTTTCCTGTTATTTTTGTTGTTAAAGTTGGCATTTTTTTCTTGTGGCTGTCTTCTTTTAGGTTTGTTGAGGGATTACCTTCTTGTTGTTTCTAGGGCGTGGTTCCTGTCCTTGTATTGTTTTTTTTCTGTTATTATCCTTGGAAGGGCTGGATTCCTGGAGAGATAATGTGTGAATTTGGTTTTGTCGTGGAATACTTTGGTTTCTCCATCTATGTTAATTGAGAGTTTGGCTGGGTATAGTAGCCTGGGCTGGAATTTGTGTTCTTTTAGTGTCTGTATAACATCTGTCCAGGATCTTCTGGCTTTCATAGTCTTTGGTGAAAAATCTGGTGTAATTCTGATAGGCTTGCCTTTATATGTTACTTGGCCTTTTTCTCTTACTGCTTTTAGTATTCTGTCTTTATTTAGAGCATTTGTTGTTCTGATTATTATGTGTCGGGAGGTATTTCTTTTCTGGTCCAGTCTATTTGGAGTTCTGTAGGCTTCTTGTATGTTCATGGGCATCTCTTTCTTTAGATTTGGGAAGTTTTCTTCTATAATTTTGTTGAAGATGTTTGCTGGTCCTTTGAGTTGAAAATCTTCATTCTCATCCAATCCTATTATCTGTAGGTTTGGTCTTCTCATTGTGTGTGTATTTCTTGGATGTTTTGAGTTAGGATCTTTTTGCATTTTATATTTTCCTTGATTGTTGTGCCGATGTTCTCTATGGAATCTTCTGCACCTGAGATTCTCTCTTCCATCTCTTTTATTCTGTTGCTGATGCTCGAATCTATGGTTCCAGATTTCTTTCCTAGGGTTTCTATCTCCAGTGTTGCCTCATTTTGGGTTTTCTTTATTGTGTCTACCTCCCTTTTTAGGTCTAGTATGGTTTTGTTCATTTCCATCATCTGTTTGGATGTGTTTTCCTGTTTTTCATTAAGGACTTCTACCTGTTTGATTATGTTATCCTGTTTTTCTTTAAGGATTTGTAACTCTTTAGCAGTGTTCTCCTGCAATTCTTTAAGGGATTTTTGTGCTTCCTCTTTACTGTCTTCTACCTGTTTACCTGTGTTCCTTTGTATTTCTTTAAGTGTGTTATTAAAGTCCTTCTTGAAGTCCTCTACCATCATCAGGAGATATGCTTTTAGATCCGTGTCTAGCTTTTCCGGTGTGTTGGGGTGCCCTGGAGTGGGCGAAGTGGGAGTGCTGGGTTCTGATGATGGTGAGTGGTCTTGGTTTCTGTTAGTAAGATTATTACGTTTACCTTTCGCCATCTGGTAATCTCTGGGGTTAGTTGTTGTCCTTGTCACTGTTTAAAGATTGGAGCAGAAGCTGTGTTCCACTCACCAGCAGTCTCAAAATCCTGTGGTGGGGGTCGTGGGTAGCTGGCGGGTGTCAGCCGACCCTGTGCTCTAGCTACCCTGGTGCTGGTCCGGCAGGAAGAGGCCCTTGGTCCTATTCAGGCCAGGTTTTCTGCTTCCCTAACTAATGCAGTCTCAGGTCCCGCGCACAATTGGATTGGAGCAGAAGCTGTGTTCCACTCACCAGAAGTCTTAAGATCCTGTGGCCGGTGTTGTGGGTAGCTGGCGAGTGTCAGCCGACCCTGCACCCTAGCTACCCAGGTGCTTTTCTCACCGGAGAGCAAGTAAGAAATTCTAAGCAGGTTGTACTCAGAGAAGCTTCCAGCCATAAACACATGCAGGATCACCACCCAAGAGCCAATGCTTAAAAAAGACATTTTGAGTCTACCAAATGAGGGAACGTCCACCTCCCTAAAGACTTTCGTACCCATCCACACATAGTCCATCTAGTCCATTGTAGAGAAAGGTCTTACAATTGCAACGAATGTGGAAAATCTTTTAGCTAAACCTCCCACCTAAATAACCATCTCAGAATTCACACAGGTGAAAGGCCTTATGGGTTTGGAGAATATGGGAAACCACTTACCCAAAGAGATATCCTCGTTAAACATTACAGAGCTCACATGAGAGGAAAATCCTATGTGTGTGATGAATGTGGAAAATCTTTTTAGGCACATTTCCAACCTTACTGAGCACTGCAGAATCCACACTGGAGAAAGACCTTATGAGTGTGATGAGTGTGGGATGTTCTTTACATGGAGCTGTAGTCTGCTTGAAAATAGGATGATTCACTATGGAGCAAGGCCTTATGTGTGTTATGAGAATGGGAAATCCTCTAGCCAAAGAAGCACTCCCAACAAATACCAGAAACCTCACCATGCAGAAATGTGTTATGTGTGGCAATTGTGGGGAAGCATTCATTTACAAATCTAAGCTTATTCAACACCAGAGATCTCACACTGGGGAGAACCCATTTGAGTGCAAAGAATGTGGGACTTTTTCTTCAAGAAACCAATGGTCTTATGCAACACCAGAAACTTCACCCTGGATTAAAGCCTGATAAATGTGCCCAGTGTGGTAAGTCTTCTGTCCAAAAGTTTCATCTTTTTCAACACCAGGTAGTTTACACTGGATAAAAGACATATGACTGTGGCAAATGTGGGAAATAATTCCCTCTACAGTCTACCCTCTTTCCCCACTGAAAAATCTCATACCATGGAGATGCTTCATGAAAATAACATGCAAGAATAGCTTCAGTCCAAGGTCTAAAGTCTAACTTGTGGACATTTATACTGTGCTCAAGAAGCTGTGGCCCTGCAGAGAATGTTCTGTTTTGTTTTTGCTATTGTTGTTGTTTTTCCAGTATTAACTTTTATAATGGAATTACTTGCCTGAAGTTGAGCCTTATATTTTCAAACATCCAGGGCTTTTGTATTCCCTATGAGTTCAGGCATGGGTGCTGCTTACATGAATTGCTCCATACATGCTGATGTGATTTGGTCCCTTATCAGAGTTATACTCATGCCACTTTCTCTGGTAGAAACCATTTTCCTCTATCAGCTTGTTCATTGTGCTTTGCTCATCTCAGCATGCTTAGGAAGGTCAAAAATCTGAATGCTCCCTGGAGGAAATCCTGAGCAGATGCTAAAGTAGGGATGTTTTCTTTTCTGACTAATTGAAACATATATGTCATGGTTTTTAATCGGGAGGAATCAGTCTTCAGTCTGCTTGAGCTTTCAAGCAATGTCTTTTCCTTCTTTTTAAAAATTGTTCTCACACTGACATTGTGGTTAAGTTTTCCAGTCTACCATTTACAAGCTGGTGACTACCAACGATTAGTCTATCCACTAGTAAATGTTTCACTGTTGAGTCTACCTGTAGTCATTGGGATTATGTTTACAATTCTCAGTGGGAGAAGACAAAATTGATCTCTGCATGGATGAGTAGCTTTTGTGGGGAAACCACTTTCTCTTTTAAGTACAGGATAGCTGAAAATAGGTTTCAGTTCTTCCTTCATCTAGTTTGTTTTTCTACCTAAGGCTTAGGCTCTGTGTAGGGCTTTGTCGCCTTTATATGTTCATTTTGTTAAAACCAGAGGTCACTGAAGAGAATTTGTTTTTTCTCCACTTCTAATGATAGCATAAACTGTTTAGCTCTTACACACATCCAGATAATGGCTGGCACTGTATAGGGGAAGTTTCCTCCTGCCATATGAGGAGATATGTATCCTCATGTCTATTGATTTATATGGTGTTCCTCAGCTTGTTAAGAGCCAGGGTGATCTATAATAGGAAATAAAATATATGTGATTAAACAAGAAGGGCAAGAGCTTTACAGCAAAACAAATGATTTTTACCTTTAGGAAAAATTCACAAGTTTAGTGACTCTGCCTTCATTTCTTTCTACAGTCTCCTTAAAATGTGGAATAATGTATGTATATCTTTGTTGCATAACTGTTAACTGTGAAATCAAAACATTCCATTCTTAAGTAGGCAGTTAAGACGATGCAAAATAGCTTCAGAAAGTCCCCCAAAATGATGAGATTTGCAAGGCACATTTTCCCTTAATAAACCAAACTGCAAAGACTGAGTCCAGACCAGTTAGTTCCCTAGAAGTAGTAGAAAGCCTAGCCACTTGGAAATTTAGACAACTGAGTAACTTTGAAAAGACACTCCAAACTGTTGAATTGACTTTCGCTGTTGGTATTTGTTGATATTTTAGTTTGACTCATGCTCTGTAACCATGCTAGCCTAGAACTAATAATTCTCTTGCCTCTGGCATCCTTTGTAGGAATTGCATGGTGTACATCAGCATAAGTTACAACTTTAGCTATCTCTAGTCCTGAGATTTATGGATGCCAAATACACAAATACAGAAAAACACAAAACTTTTCATATGCTAAGAGTTTAAGATTTGCTTAAACTCTGTTTAACTTTGTCTTTTTTGTAGTTGTGTACAAGAGTTACATTTAACATTAGTTTATGACCAGTTGGTGGCTGCTGCTATCTACCTCTGTAAGCAGCGCCCTCAGGAGAGGGGAGAGTTGCAGAACTTGCTGGCCTCACACAGATCCTGATTTTCTTTTGTCCTGGAGAGGCAATTTCTGCTTCTTATTGATATTCAGGCTAGTCAGCCAACTTTCTAGCTACTGGACGATCTATTTGACGTTTAAGGAGCTGTGTGTCTTCTCTTAGGACGACACTGAAGAAGGGGCATGACAAGTGCCATGAAGGATAGGGTGGTATTAGAATACCAAGGGGGGGGGGCGTATCTAAGCAGACAACAGGGAAATGTAGGAGTCACGACGGATTTAAATTCGACTCCCTGCAAGTGGCTTCCAACAGTGGACTAGGAGGCCAAGTGCCCTGAGCTAGTTCAAGAGGCTAGCCATGGGCTCTTCATCGGGATGTCTGCCCAACATTTGGGTACACATGGAGAAGTCCCACAGCTCCCTCAGAGTTTGAGTTCACCTATACAACCACAGCTTCTTTTGACCTCCAGTCTAGCATCCTTGTATTCTGTTTGCCCCCAAGTTGGAAAACACTGGGGTGGGGGGTGGCCCCAGACTATGGCCGAGGACTTCAGAAAAGAAGACAGATGAAAAGGGTTGTTTGCTAGCGTCCATGGCGCTTCCCAGCACTCATCCCTTTTGGCCTTTGTTCCAGGTGATGAAGTTGCACGGCTTCCCCACCCACAGAAGCATATCTGAAGGAACTACGTTACCCAGAATGCGCTATCCACAGAGAGAAGAGCATGAGCCAATGAGAATTTAGGATAGTACCATCTTCGGGTTTGGCTGGAGGGATGGGGCGGGATTTCCGGCTGCGCTCTGTGGCGCTCATTTTAGCGGTTTTTGGGTCCCTCCTTCCAGATCGTGTGCAAGACCCCTTTGTCCAGAGGTACGGGTCGAAGAATCTCAAAGGAGCGGTTCTAGGGCGTAATATCCATCGCAGTCCGGGCACTGACAGTGGCAGTATTGTCCAGGTCCCTCGTCCCGGTTTCCCCGTTGTCTGCGCTCGCCTACTTGGATGGCTGTGCCCACGCTCATGCACCAGGCTTAGGTAAGTGGTGCGACATTTGGGGCTCCCTTGTCCTCGCCACTTATCTTGCAGAGTCGGAATTAGGGAGTCTACTGTCTCTACTCCACAGATCCCTGTATTAGTAGGAGTATGTGATTCGGCTTTTCTATTTGCAAAGCTACAATGAGGAGGCGGAGTGGTACAGCCAGGGCCATAGTGTGTGTAATTTCTTGGAGCGACGCTGAAGTGTGGACTATTTAGGCCCGTAATAATGAGATGAAGTGTTGTACCGTTATCCCCATGACAGGAATTCGTGTTATGGAAAAACTACACAGATTTGAGTGTGGGTTTTAGGGTTTCCAAAAAGCTTCTGCTCGTGGTGAGAGTATGTATGTATGTATGTATGTAAGTATGTATGTATATTCTCATCTCAGCTAGTTCTTGGACCACCTGGAGGGTGGGTGGAGCTATATCATAGGCCAGTTGAGTCATTGTTCAAGGGCCCATAAGTAAGCACAAGCACTGAGGATTTAGGATCAGATGTAATAAGGGCATCCCTATGTCACTTTGCTCCGGGTTGGGAGAGGGTATAGGAAAACCAAAAGCTTTGTATCCCTGCCATCATTCATAACATCTCTCATCTCACAGGTGTCCATGAGTGCAGAAGTGGATATGGCCCTCATGCAGGTGAGGAGAATATGTCCTAGGCTGTCCCTGAGATATTTGTCTTGAGTCAAAGGAACCTTAACAAATTGAAGATTGGAGTAGTTCCTTTTGGTAACAAACAATAGAATGTGATCTGTAAGGTTGGCGCAGGCATTGGCATGTGTAAATGTTTGGAGATGAGGCTCATGCGGTTCATAGAACCCCAAGTGTTTTCTTCTGTGGGAAGTGAAAGCAGCAGGGCAGGATTCAGATCTGGAATGAATCTCAGCGTACTGCTTTAGAGTGATGAGAGTAATTCAACATTTAGGGAAAGGAAAGGGAAGAGGAGGGAGGTGATCTAATCTTAGTCACATAAGCCTCCATGTTTCTGTGGCATGGAGAACCCAGTTCTTGTGAGGAAGTCAATAAGACCATGGGGGGAGCTGCCTTAATAGTTTGGGAGAGTGTTAGCAGTGATTAGACCAGGGTGAAGATGGAGGAAGTGGCAGGAGTCTAGATTAGTTTTGAAATTGGAGCTGCTTAGAGTCTCAGATTTTAAAGAAGGGAAGATACTATTTATATAGGCTCTAGGACAGTGGTTCTCAACCTTCCTAATGCTGCCATGCTTTAGTTCCTCATGTTGGGGTGACCCTCAATCATAAAATGATTTTCATTGCTACTTCATAACTATACTTTTGCTGCTTTTATGAACTGGAACATAAATGCCTGTGTTTTCCCTTGGTCGTAGGCATCCCCAGTGAAAGGGTCTTTAACCCCAAGTGAGTCACAGCCCACAGGTTGAAAGCCACTGCTTTAGGAGTTTAAAATCTAGAAGGATGGATACTCCATCACATGTAATATAAAGTCGGTAATCAGGTTTCTTTCCATTTAGAATATTTTTTAATTGCTTTTGGCTACTTCTAAGGTCTTTCACAATCAATGAAGGAAGACATCATGTGCTAGGTGGCTTTATAGGCCTTGAATTTGAGAGGAAGTTTAAGATAGATATATCTTTAAAAAGTGCTGGTCAGTGTTTAGCAAAAAAAATGTTAGTGTGCATTGTTGTAAGTAGGGGTAGTTCTGTTTCTCGTAACAGTAATATATTAGCTACTCAGGAATGGTGGAACAATGATTGAGTTTTGGACATCTAGGAAGAAGTAATAGCCATTAGAAACACAGTTATGAGAGGAGAAGCCATTGATGGACATGAGCAAGAGGATGATCAACGTTCTAAGGCTTAGGGCAATAAGGTAGACACAGAGGCAGCAATACTAAGTAGAAGGTGTCCGGTGGCTAGAACTAAATATTTTTGTTTCTTCAAATTTAACTTGTTGAATCCTAATCTCGGTGGCCTTTGAAGGTAATTAATTTAGTTGGGATTAGTGAGTGCCCTTGAAACAAGGTGCCCCAAAACTAGTTAGAGCTCCTTCCACCATATGAGGATATCAAAGGAAATCAGTGCTCTATCACTGTTGAGGGGATGTTGAAAATCAGCCGAAGTAGAAGACAAGGGTGTGGCAGACTGCAGGTGATTCTGGGTAGCTAAGATTGAAGCAAAGAACAGTTGGTCTTTGGAGCAGGATCCTGGACTGCTTGTAACAGTTGGTACCATTTGAGGTTTAGAGAATTACTTGATCCTATTTTATATTTGCCTACTGCTCTCTGAATGCTGTATGCTAAATCTGTAGGGAAGATAGTGATACAGCTAAGATATGGAGAAGGGGTTTAAAGTTAGGTCTCAGAGTAAGACTGAGAATGTAGTCTAAGAAGGGATCATGATCTTTAAGAGCTCGACCCTTAACATTGAGGATAAAGGGGTGAAGGGTGAACTCATCTAATTGTTTCTAAAAGGGACCATCAGAAAGACCCCTGAGAAATTGTCTGCCAAGGACAGATAAAGCCTTATATACCAGTTTAGGTAGTATTATTTTATTTGCTGGTGGTGCTAGGACACCAATACTGGAACTATTGGAATATAATTGTTACCAGAGGTAGTGGGACTGGATATTGCTTGAGGTAGGAATATGGGGAAGAGGGAGAAGATGAGATGGATGAGTAAATTGGTATTCTTGGCAACATGGGGTGAGGTTGACTATGGAATAAACTGTCCCTATTATGCAGGGCTGTGTGACATTTCAAGATGTGGCTATTTGCTTCTCCCATGAAGAATGGAGACTTCTTGATGAGACTCAGAGGCTCCTGTACCTCAGTGTTATGCTGCAGAACTTTGCACTTATAAACTCCCAGGGTAAGGCTCTCACATGGTCCTAGTATCCTGAAACCCCCTGTCCTCTTTTTCCCTAGAGGCAGACTTATCTTTTCCATACTAGACTTTGAGATCTATTAATTTCTGCATATTCTGGGTATATATGTTATGTGTAATAGCATTGAACTGTGTCTACTACCTCAAGTAGATCTCACTCTGTGTAACCCTAATACTTGCTTCCCGTTTTATGGAAGTTGGGTATCTTGTGGTCATCCTAATTAATGGGTGTCATCTTGCTTGTCTTGCCACTAGCTCTGTCTACAATCATGACACTTGGCATGACAAGAGCTTAGGAGTGACCAGCCATATGGCATGGCTGCAGTTTTGGAATCATGTATTTTTCTTGCTAGACATTGATTTTGGATATTTTAAAACTAGTGTTTTCTTTCCTGGGATCTATAGCAATCTTTTGTGAGATACCCTTGTTAACCACTTCTTATGTCTTTTCTTTCTTGTGGACCTTTGTCATGATGTCACATGTAGTGACAGCATTTCATTAGGTCACATGTAATGATATCAAGCTCGGAATCTGGTTCTTCTGAAAAGCAGCCATGGCTTTATAGGAGGCCTGGATGTGATAAGTGGCATCTAGAGGAAGGCAAAACATCCAGGCTACCTTCCAAAACATCCTGTGTCCACCAATTTAGGTGCAAGTACTACCAGCCAAGCCTCATTTTCATATTATCTTCACCAGACATGGTAGTGTTCTGCCTTCTAACTTTATCTATGATCTCTGTCACCTGGGTATCCCCTTCTCCATGTCGCTCATATTCTTCTGTGCTGTACTGTTCCTCCGTGGTTCCTTTGTGGTTCCTAGAACTACCTCACACACAATTCTGAGTACATGCTATACATTTTTGATTGGAGTTCTGAGGCTTGCATGTAACCTAATTTCTATAAAACTTACATTTAGCAACAGCAAATGACATCCTGCTTCACTCTGTCATAAATTTTATGGATTTGGAAGCTAACCATGATGAATGTATGAATATTGTGTTCTAGTATCTTATGGCCATTGGTAAAAGAGTTATAGATTGTGCCCTTGTGGTTCATTTGGTGGCCTTTATTCTGTGAGGCCTTCCCAGTTCTGTTCTCTTTAGAGACCTGATGTTTCCATGCAGATCCTTCCTACCCATCCATTTGTCTTTGGGGGAAACATTTTGTGGAGTGTTCGTATGCTTGGACTTCCTCCTCCAAACATAATCAACATTGCATTTCATCAGTAATTCTCTTTCAGGTTGTGGGCATAGAACAGAAGATGAAGAGCGAAGGGTTTCTACACGAGCGTCAAAGGGTTTGAGATCCGAGACCACACCGAAAACTAACCTCTGTGAAAAGTGTGTCCCAATTCTGCAAGACATTTTGTGCCTGCCTGGTCTACCTGGGCAGAAACATAGTACAGAGGCAAGTTCAAAAGTTGATGAGCACCAAGACCATAATAGTACAGGAAAACCCTTGGAGAAGAATGCTGACAGGTCTTCATACCTGTTCTACCTGTCAGCAAAGTCCTTCCCCAGTTGGGATGTTGAAAAAGACCTCCCAGATATACTGAGCCTTCTGAAGTCTCAGGTCTGTCCCAAAACTAAGAAGTACAGAAAAAGCACTGAGGGTAGGAAAGAAACAAGTCATGAAAGTGACAAGTCAGAAGAGTGTCAGAGCCTTTCCAGTCAAAAGCAAACACTTGCTCACCACCCAAAAACCTCCAATGGAAAGAAACTTTATGAGTGCAGCAAATGTGGAAAGACCTTCCGTGGCAAATACTCCCTTGATCAACATCAGAGAGTCCACACCGGAGAGAGGCCTTGGGAGTGTAGAGATTGTGGGAAATTCTTTAGCCAGACCTCCCACCTGAATGATCACCGTAGAATACACACTGGAGAGAGGCCTTATGAGTGCAGTGAATGTGGGAAATTATTTAGACAGAACTCCAGTCTTGTTGATCACCAGAAAACTCATACTGGAGCAAGACCATACGAGTGTAGCCAGTGTGGGAAGTCCTTTAGTCAAAAAGCTACACTTGTTAAACACAAGAGAGTTCACACTGGAGAAAGGCCTTACAAGTGTAGTGAGTGTGGGAATTCCTTTAGTCAAAGTGCCATTCTTAACCAACACCGGAGAATTCACACTGGAGTAAAGCCTTATGAATGTAGAGAATGTGGGAAATCTTTTAGCCAAAAAGCTACCCTTATTAAACACCAGCGAGTTCACACTGGAGAAAGGCCTTACAAGTGTAGTGAGTGTGGGAAGTCTTTCAGTCAAAGCTCCATCCTTATTCAACACCGGAGAATTCATACAGGAGCAAGGCCCTATGAGTGTAGCCAGTGTGGAAAGTCCTTTAGCCAAAAGTCCGGTCTCATTCAGCATCAGGTAGTTCACACTGGAGAAAGGCCTTATGAATGTGACACATGTGGGAATTCTTTTAGTCAGTGCTCTAGCCTCATTCATCACCAAAAATGTCATAACGCTTAAGAAACCTCATGAAAGAAGCAAATGTGGATAAGCCTTCAGCTGAAGGCCTAACATCAGTCAGCTCCTCCAAATCTGTACTTGAGAAAAAGCCTTAGATTTATAGGGAATGCCCTCTTTTTGGTTTTGCTTTTGGTTTTTTGTTTGTTTGTTTGTTTTGTTTTTGTTTTTTGTTTTTTCAAGTACTATGACACTAGAACCTTTGCAAAGGATCCAACTACAATGTAAGGTTGATCTTCCGGTATCCAGGGGAATAAGATTCCTCAGGAGTTCAGGCATAAGTAGGTTCAGCAACTGGTTTGCCCATCCTGAACTGGCCAAGACCTTTGCCATTTTTGTACCAGTGTTTGTGGTAGAAGCTATCAGTCGTTCTCTACCACATGACCAGTGTGCAATGATTACACCATCATGGTAAGGAAAGGCAAACTGCAGATTGTCTGGAAGAATTCTTCAATGGAGTATTTATGGAAAATTGGTCCCCCAGTTTTAACTGATTAAAGTGTGGATATGTCTAAGATTTCACCAAGAAGATCAAATTTATTGTCTGCTAAAGATGTCTAGAATTTGCTTCTCTGCTTCTTTTAAAAAGTAGTTTTTAATCTGTGTCACATGACAGTTAGGTGAATGTTTCCAGCCTTCTGATTATCAGTTGGTCACTGCCTTCTCCCCTTTGCTCTGGTTTGTACACTGATAAATGCCTTATTCCTAAAGCTACCTTTACTCTTAAGAGTGCAGTTTACTAAGTGGGAAGGCTGGTAAACAGACTGATCATTCTAGGAAAGAATGGACAGCTTTTATAGAGGGTCTCAACTTGGTTTACCTCTGCACGGACAGCAAAATAAAGCAAATTTGTATTGCTTCCCAGGCCAACAGCTGGGACTTCTTTATTATAGTTTATGAATAACTGAATAAGTATTCATATACACGAAAATCTAGTTGAAAACTTTCTGTGGTCGTCTCAAGAAGATGTCTGTTATTTCCATAAGCTCCTTTACTTGTGGAAATGAAATGACTTGGCTCATTTCTTTTTCTCAAAGGATGTCCTAAAAATGCCTATCATGCAGAGAGACAGCTCATAAGGCTGTATAAAGAGTGTGCCCGGATAGGAATTATTCCATAGGCACCAGCCAATAAGATGACCACTCATGAGGTGATCAGAGCTAGATGTGAATCATCATTGGCATACAAAAGATGGGTATAGTGGAGTCTTCAGCCAGCCAGATGGAATGTGACTCTTTTAAAAGTGCACACAACAATCTTTGTCTTTGGCTGAATTCATAGGACTTAAAGATCTTTGTATTTACACTAGCTGAGGTCATTGTCAAAAATGGTATGGTTTTGTGGGATAGTGGAGTTTAACTTGATTATTTACCTCCAGTCTTGTTATAGAAATAGGAAAATAAGGAAATGAAGATCCTTTAGTCTTAGAATGTAGCTGTTATAATTGCATTCCAGCTGCTGTGTTTGCAGTCTGGTATTCACAAATGTCTCTGCCATTTCCTGCATTAACAAAAGGCTGCCCTTATCTATATATGAGGACAGAGTTCAATCAAAATGAGGGCTACCAAGCCTTCTGGTTTGCAGAAAGTAGGAGTTCTGAGCTTTGTATCTTGAGTCACTTTTTATAAAGTTTATCAATGTTTTAGTGAAATGCAGTCATCTCTGATTTATCCTTCAAAGAAATTTTAAAATCATCTTTGTGATGATGAATTTGTCTGTGACTTACCTCACCCTGTTAAAATCTCCCTTGTGTTCTCGGACTTGTAAGTATTGAATAGCTTATATTTGACTCTTAAGAGTGCAGTTTGTGAATGGAAACAAAAGTTATTTTTTTCCCTTAGATACAGTGTCTTTTAGGAATACATAATTATTTTGAGATTCATCACTGCTGCTTTTTAATAATGTTATAGTGCTATACCATGTTTGGTTTTGTAACTATACAACAATTTATTGATCTTTTTTTTATTCATTCGGCTCTTGGTTGAATCCTTTCTTGAGCTGTTACATATTATGGATATGAGCGTATGATTCAATATGCTTACATTTTTAAATTCCTTTTGAGCCAGTAATTAAGTATATGTGAATGCTTCCATTTTTAAGAAAGTGTCAAACTGGTATAGACTGCTCTAGACCAGTGGTTCTCAACCTTCCTGATGCTGCAATTCTTTAATCCAGTTCCTCATGCTGTGGTCACCCTCAACCATGGAATTATTTTTGTTGCTACTTCATAACTGTAATTTTGCTGCTGGTATGAACTGTAAATATTTGTGTTTTCCTATGGTCTTAGGTGACACCTGTGAAAGGGTCATTTGACTCCCAAAGGGGTCACGACCCATTGAGAACAACTGATGTAGACAGTATATGAACATTCTTGCTAGTACTTGGTGTGGTTAATGAGTTTGCTTTGAGCCATTTGAATAGCTGTATAATAACACATTGTATAGTCTTAATTGCTTTTTTCGTGTTTCATGATACTGAATATTTTTGTGTGGTTACTTGCCAAGTGTATGTTTTTAAAACTTGTTTTTTTGCCTATTTTCAAATGAAAATTCATGTTACTGTCCTTTTCATTAATAAATAGATGTACACTAACAATATGTATTGAGACTTCATTTATTCCTTGAAGTTTTTGATAGGTAAGTCCTTGGTTAATGGGGGGAGGTATTTTTAAGTACTGGAACTTTATTTTAACAGGTTTTCTCTTCTCTTCACAGTATTGACAGTCATAGGCACTGCCTGCTCTAAACGTGGTCGGCTTTCTTAGCATATTCCCTGTCTTTAAGTCTAGCCTTTTCATATGATGTAAATACTGGTTTTAATATTTGTTAATTGCATTCCCACTGTTGGCCAATTCCAAACTGTTAAAATGATATGTTTACTGAGTCAGGAAGGGATATGCAATAGTGTGTTTGGTTTATCTTTATTATATTGATGTAGTCATGACAAGTACCCTGAAGAACATGAAGTAAAGCATTAGAAAGTGACAATTTTTGATTATCATCCTTGCTTTTTAAAGATAATTTAATTGTGGTGTAATTATCTTACCAAAATTTTATATGGATGTTCATAGCTTCCATTTTAATATACATGCTTAAAAACAAGATTCCTGATTGCTTGCTTTTTTTTTTTAAATTGGGTATTTATTTCTTTTACATTTCCAATGCTATCCCAAAAGTCCCCCACACGCTCCCCCACACGCTCCCCCACCCACTCCCCCACCCACTCACTCCCACTTCTTGGCCCTAGTATTCCCCTGTACTGAGGCATATAAAGTTTGCACGACCAATGGGCCTCTCTTTCCACTGATGGCTGACTAGGCCATCTTCTGATTCATATGCAGCTAGAGACACCAGCTCCGGGGGTGGGGGTGGGGTATTGGTTAGTTCATATTGTCCACCTATAGGATTGCAGATCCTTTCAGCTCCTTGGGTACTATCTCTAGCTCCTCCATTGGGGGCCCTGTGATCCATCCAATAGCTGACTGTGAGCATCCACTTCTGTGTTTGCCAGGCCCCGACATAGTCTCACAAGAGACAGCCATATATGGGTCCTTTCATAAAAATCTTGCTAGTGTATGCAATGGTGTCAGCTTTTGGAAGCTGATTATGGGATGAAGCTGATTATGGGATTATGGGATGAATCTGATTATGGGATTAGAATACCCAAGATATAAGTTACAATTTGCTAAACACATGAAACTCAAGAAGAACGAAGACCAAACTGTGGACACTTTGCCCCTTCTTAGAATTGGGAACAAAACACCCATGGAAGGAGTTACAGAGACAAAGTTTGGAGCTGAGACGAAAGGATGGACCATCTAGAGACTGCCATATCCGGGGATTGCTTGCTTTTTTAATCTATCCCTCTGAATGTAAAATGGGCATAAGGGTATGTTTAAACTTTTCAATGGATATTTTCATATATGTAAATAGTAAAGATTATATGAGGCCTTATGAATCCTTACAAATGATTTGTAATTATATATATATTACCAAGTAGTTATTGTTTGTGTTTTATAGTGTCATGTTGTCTAGGTTGGCCTTGAGCTCAATAGCTGAGTATGATTTTAAGTTTCTGAGTTTTCTACATCTACCTCTCTAGTGCTGTGGCTATGGGCATGATTGGTAAATATCCAACCAACTAAGCTACATCCCAGTCCTGAATTTTGATATATCCCTAAATTCTGGTTATTGTTGATTTGGTTTTGTTATCTTTTTATTTTTCATTGTCCTGATATCATTTAACTTACTGTATTCCTCATGACTACATACTGTATTATAGTGATCAAAAGAAATAGAACCAATTGGAAATTACATGTAATATAAGGAAAGTAAGGGTAAATTAGATTATACAAAGACTGGATAGTCCCACAGTGACTGGGAAGCCCAGAAAATCAGTATTGCCTAGTCTAAGAGGCTGGAAGATTCAGAACAGTACCACAAGTGCCCCTCCTACAGTTCAAGTCTGAAGGCCTGGGAGCCCCTAGAGAATCAGTACAGACTGAGTCTACTGTCTAAAAGTTGAAGCCAGGTGGTGGTGGTGGTGCATGCCGTTTATTTCTAGCACTTGGGAGGCAGCAACAGGTGTATCTCTCTGAGTGTGGCGAATCTAGCCTGGTCTACATAATTTCAGGACAGCCAGAACTACATAGTGAGACGCTGTGTCAATAAAAAAATGAGTGAATGAATGTTGAATGATCTGCAGCCTGATGTCCTCAAATCATTGTAGATGCAAGAAAAGAAAAGTTACGTAGTTAAGAGGAATGAAGCTTGTATGGTAGCTCCACCTTCTGGGTTTTGCTCATCTAAACCCCTAATGAGCTGTGACATTAATGTTCAGGGGAAGTCTTCCTCCTTTTTTTCCAGATCTGATGCCAATGACCTTTAGAAATACTCTCATAAATCTTCCCAGCAAGGCCAGTGAGATGCCTCAGTGGCTAAAGCTGCTTGCCATCAAAATCACAACCTAAGTTCACTCCCTGAGATCTACATGGTGGAAGGTTAAAAAAAAAAAAAAAGATTTCTTCAAGTTAGACACACACACCCCCACACTACATAAATGTTATAAACCTTTACCAGAAGTGTGCTTTATCAATTTTCTAGGCATTTTTCAACCCATTTAACATAACTAAGATTAATGATGACATTAATAAAGGATCGATGCACTATACAGAAAAGCTTGTTACAGTAGCATTCTACAGTGCATCTGGGTTTTTTTTAGTTAATAGTGTATATTTAAACATCTTTTCCATACTGCAATTCACTACCATACCACTGTTTGGAAACAAAAGTGTAAGGGCTGTATTGTAAAGTCATAAATGGAGTATGAGTATGTGTTCTGTAATAGTTTTAGAGAAGTCCAACCCAGACACAAACCTAGTAACCCTGCATGGCAGTTATATAGTTGACACTACTTGACACAGCATGAATATATATGTATCACACAACCAAATCAAATATGATAGACATATATGACAGGTATATGGTATCAAATATGATGTCATAGACAAATGTGATAGACATTAGTATGTAAAATAGCACATGAAAAGTGGACTACAGATCTTTAAGACACAATGGTCAGACATTGATAACTACCAGCTTTCTAAGATTTTACCTGTATGTAAACTGAAGAGAGTCACATATGCTTCTTAAATCATAGTGGATACCAGGTGTCTTATAAACCTACCAAAAGTGTACTTGTGCTAACAGTTGCTAACCATGTCACTCTTATAACCTCCCGCTGCCCCCACGATATTGTTTTTGTGTCTCTGTCAAATGCAGTAACTATGCTTGATTCTTTCCTTAAGCCAAACCTAGTATCATTTCGGTCTGAACTTTTTTTTTTTTTTTTGAAGGTCAGAGGCATTGGACCCCTGCAAGCTGGAGTTAGATAGTTATGAACTGAGGTCAGAGGCATTGAACCCCTGCAAGCTGGAGTTAGATAGTTATGAACTGAGTGAGTCCGGAGAAGATGATTCAGATCCTTACTCTGTGATGTGATGTATGTGTTCTTAGCTTCTGACCCACCTCTCCAACCCACAATTTGTCTTACTCATTTGTAGTGAGAATTTTGGATCATTTAAAAACTCAGGTGAATGTTTTTACTTTAATCCCAGATGCGGGATAAGGGGCTGATTCAGTTTGTCTTCAGCCATTAACTATGATTGTCTCTTGATCTGGGAGGGGGGGGGGCATGATTTTTGCCAGCTTCAGATAATTTAATTATTGTGACTCTGGAGAGGGAATGAATGCTAGACTCTTGCAAGGGGCCAAACTTGCTTGAAAGAAGGAAGAGGCTGCTGCTCCTGATTCTTGTCCTGGTTGCTGTTGTTGTGGTTTGACCAGAAGAAGTTGGAGATACCTTGAAGACCAAGATTGGACTTTTCCCCCAAGGATCCTAAGGATCCTAATTTGCAGGAAGTATTGTATTTGTTGGCTGAAAGAGATCTCCACCCCATTCCACTCTGACATTGTTTTGCTTCTACCTAGTATTATGGGGCTGGAAGGGATTAGGGTAGAATTAAGGATTGGGAGGGAGGGAGAGCTATAAGAACCCAATAAAATAGCTCCCAGACACACCAACAGTCACCCCCTTCCCCCATATAACTATGATTGGACCTCCTCTTTTTTTCTTTTAAGCCATACAGCAAGTATAAGTTCTTTGGGAGAACTATGACAGTATAGAATAACAAAAGAGTTCATGCTTCTGAAAGCCTTTGTGAATTCAGTAAATGCAGTAGATTCTTTAGATAAAAGTCCCACTTTAATAGACTCTGAAGTGATCACATAGGTGCAAAATCATACAAGTGAGTGCACACAATCTCCATGAGAAAAACTTGTCCTCGCTCAATACAAAAGTACAGACTGGAGAAAGGACTTACTAGTTTTAAAAGTCTTATTATATTTTACTTCTTTACTTTAAAAATTAATAAATGAATGAAACAATGACAAAATGAATAAATTAATAAAAACCTAGCCACTAGGGTAACTGAACTGTCACTTAAACCCACTAGAAGAGGGAAACTCAATTTTCTCCAATATAGTGACATTGGTTATATCAACCACTCCAGGACAGGTCTCATATTCAGGAGTAGTATCCCACATATAATGGATTCCACAGGCATGTGTGTATGTGCGCGTGTGCGTGTGCTTTTATTTGATTACAGTTTTCTGTTTTTTTTTTTTCTTTTTTGGAGGTGGGTGATATTTTGTTTCCTTGGTATGGGGGACTGGTTGTTGTATTGAGTTTTTGTTTTTTGAGAAATAACTTAAAGTTGACATACATCAGCTATATGACCCAGCCCTTGGGACTCTGAAACCTAAGCAGAACATTCAGGTGCCTGTACATCTTCATTTATGCATCCACATTCAAAACAGAATTAGAGCAGATGTTTGTCAACTGATGAACCAATTAAAATTATATATGGACATATACAACATAGACTATTTATAAAGAAGAACGGTATCTTGAAATTTACATCAACATGGATAGAAGTATAGGCTATTAATTGAAATGTGCGTGTCTGAAAAGACAATTTTTATCTCCTGTGAAAGTTTTAAAAATGTGTTTGAATGTAGAATAGTGAATATCAAGTTTTCAAGAGGAACAGGGTGTTAGAGGGAGATTGGAAGATGCTCATAAGTATAGCTTATGAACCAAAAAGTTTCATGAAGTTACTCTAGGAACTAGGTGAGAGGTTAGAGGAGCACAGTTGACTCAAAGACAGCTGCATTGCCAAGATCCCTCCAATCACAGCTGCATTGCAAAGATCCCTCCAATCACAGCTGCATTGCCAAGATCCCTCCAATCACAGCTGCATTGCCAAGATCCATCCAATCACAGCTGCATTGCCAAGATCCATCCAATCATGGGTGATGACTCACAAAAGCTTCATCACTGTAGGTCCTGGTACAGCCTGCAGGAAGCTCACATAGCTAAAGAGTCTCCTATAACCAGCAATTGTTTACTGTTTATTCAACCTTTCACAGAGAGTTTATGAATCTTCTCATTTTCTGAGCTTTGAAAATTTTATTAGCTTTTCAAATCTTATGAAGCTTCTCTACCTCTCCTCCCTCCAAACTGGAATGTTCTGATTCAAAGGAGGTAGTTATGAAACAGAGACTCTCACTATGAAGCCCAGACTGGCCTTGATTCTCCTGTTGAAACACCCCAAATTTTGCTGTTATAGCTGTGTATCACCATTCCCAGCTTATCCTCTCTCATCCCTGTTGTAGCTAATCCACGTTGCAGCATTCCAGCATACTATACAATATTGCGTTTTTCATATGTCTTCCTTTTTTGAGTAGAAGTTATTTTGTGACATGTGTCTTTGTCCATTATTTCCAAATTCATTCCACCCACATACAATAATTTCTGAAATTCAGTAGGTATTTAAAAAATATTTGTTGGGTGCGTAAAAAGAAACAACCCACAATAGTCTAGAAACCCTATGTATATTTACCATTTTGCCAACATTCAATATTTTCAAGAATTACTCCATTTGGTAATATTATTCATCATTATTTAATTTTAATAGAGGGATACAAAATTTTGCTATGTACCCCGTGATGACAGAATTCCCTATCCTCCCCTTTCAGTGTGTGCCACACATTCACTCAGTTTTCAAGAATACAAAGAAGTTACATTTTAGGACTAAGATCTGAAATGGTCAAAGTTCTAGCAACCCTCTCCTCAGCTTGAGCACATCTTAGATTTTAGTATCTCCTTAAGTTATTCCCATGCCTTAGTTCTTTCTACCTGTCATTTTTTTTTCAGGAATATGCATATTCATGTGAAGACAATGGGTTATGGTTAACATTTAGTTTTCTGAACAATTCAAATTTCCACCTACACCACAAAGCATTTGAAATTTCCATTCTAATATTGTTGTAATATGATAGGTGAAATGAGGTAAGCTATTTTAAGTTGGCATTTCCCCCATTCTGATGTTATCTTTGCACACAGGCTATCAGGAGGACGATACTAACCCTTTATCTTTGCATATGGGACACTTAGAATAGTTCTCATTTTAAAATAGAGAATGGCATATTCCTAAACAGAAATAGATGTATCTCAGTTTGAGGGCTAATGGGTGCCATATGGATAAGAGTATTACTCCCCCCTCCCCACGTTGGATACCATACAGAAAAGTGCTTCTATCGACCACCTGCTTTCAGAATATTCTGACATTCTTCTCATTGGCCTTCTCCCCCTTGCCCCGCCTTGCTGGGAATTTATCTCTGAGGAGGTGCCCCATGTTAGTCCACTGGGGAACTCAAATATCTCTCCAAAACATCTCTCTGAAAAACATTCTTCTACTTTATGGCTTGGGGAAATTTTCACCTTTGAAGCTTGGACAATTGACTTAGAGTTTTATATTTTACTTATTTTAACAATGAATAACATAAGAGTGGTAAATGAATACACAGTGATTTTGGTGTGGTGTGTTCGTTACAGTAATATCTGATGTAATTTGTCTCAAAATTTTCACTCCCTATTCTTTGGACTTTCTCAAAGGAAGGAGAGATGCCACTCTTCGCAGAGAGATTCTGGGAGCTTTACTAGAACCTTCAGCCATCTATTCCATTGCTAAGGCTCCTACTGGTTCCAAAGTGAGCACCCCAGTGTCGCACTCTCTCTGAAGAAACTACATTGCCCAGAATCCAGTGCGCACTACGGGGATTATTTCAGTTTAGGCCGGACTTCCGACATCTTCCTCCGCGAGTCATCTTAGGGTTCTATAGCTTAAGGTTAGGAACGGATTCGAGTTACTGTTGAAGGACTTAGCGAAAGGAGATTTTTTTTTTCCCACTGCAGGGGGTATTGGGCGGTGGCAGTGCCAGGAGGTCCTGTTTCTAAGGCCAGGTGACAGCGGTCTCCACTCTTCCTACATTAGTGTGGCTCTCAGTCAGGGGATGGCCATGGCCCTGAGCCCAGCACAGGTGGGTCCTGGGTCCTAAGTTTTCAAACCTTCACCTGTTATACTCAACCTCCGCAATACATCCTCCAGTGGCTGCTGTGCAGGACAGCTTTTAAGATAGCTTTGCGGGTGGGAGAGCTGATATGTTAGAATGTAAGGCAATGTGATGGCAAAACAAAACAGGACAGGGTCAGAGGCTTGGCAAGTGCATCGAACAGTTGAAAAATGTGCCTGCTCCCCATCAAACTCCCGCCCTATATAGGCCCCAGAGATTGTAGCAGTCATTCTTTTCACAACTTCTAAGCCTAAGAGCACAGCACCCTCATTGGGGAGCCAAGAAGCATTTTAAATGATGGAAAGAAATCACCTTAAAAGGGTTTTAAAACGTATTCCAGTGTTCACTCAGGAAACAATCAAATGTGGGATTGGTATAAGGGCCAAAGCAGGGACTCGGGCTAGGAAGATATTACAACTGACTCAGAAGAAACTGCCCAGGGTCAGTAGGAGCTTGGAATGTAATCTGGATAGTCAGTAAATTCTGGAGATAAGTTTGGAGATGAAACCATCGGTTTCTTACTCTATCAAGTGGGGTTGTGAAAGTAGGGTGTTGAGAAAGTGCTGTCCCACTACTCCTTACCCCATTTGGTAAGTGTTGTGTTTTATAAAAAGATAAGGAAGAAGGAATATGGTTGCTGGAGGTGCATGAGACGTTGAAATGTGACTGAGGTTGAGAGTTATTATGGGTCTTGTTTTATGATGTGTTTGATATGGTGTGGGAAAAGGGGGTGCCTCTTGCAGCCCATGCTGAGGCATCCCTTCCCTCTGAGGTACCAGCCACATGATGGTATAGTATAGAATAGGGGCATAGGGAAGGAAATTGAGTGAATGGAGACAGAGAAAGGCAGATGGAGAGAGGGAGGAAGGGATGAAGAGAGGGAGAGAGGGGGGTAAGGAGAGGGAGAGGGAGGAGAGGGAGAGGGGGGAGAGGGAGAGGGGGGAGAGAGAGGAGAGGGAGAGGGAGGAGAGGGAGAGGGAGAGGGAGAGGGAGGAGAGGGAGAGGGAGAGGGAGAGAGAGAAAGAAGAAGAAGAAGAAGAAGAAGAAGAAGAAGAAGAAGAAGAAGAAGAAGAAGAAGAAGAAGAAGAAGAAGAAGAAGAAGAAGAAGAAAAGAAGGAGAGGGGAGGGGAGGGGAGGGGAGGAAAGGAGGGGAGGGGAGGAGAGGAGGGGAGGGGAGGGGAGGGGAGGAGAGGAGAGGAGAGGAGAGGAGACTGACCACAAGCATGTGGAGAGAGACAGGGGAGGGGAATGGGGAGAGAGAGGGAAGAGGGTAAGGGAGCAGGAGCAAGAGGAGAAGAGAGCAAGAGAGTGAGGAGGGGGCAAGCAGCCCCTTTTATAGTGAGTTAGGAACACTGGCTGTTGCCAGGTAACTATGGGGCAGAGCCTAGACGAAATACCAATAGTAAGCATCTGAAAGGTTGAACATAATTTAGAGTGGTGAACATTTCTCAGAGAGATTAACAATTGGTTTTGGACATGGTAAATCCCTGATGCCTCACAGTGCAACCAGCAGGAATGTTTGGTAAGCGTTCTAGTCCAGCATCCAGGGGAAAGAGTTTCTGGAGACCTCACAGATGAGGCATGAGACATTGAAATGTGGCTGAGGTTGAGAGTTATTATGGGTCTTGTTTTATGATGTTTGAGATGAGAAACAAGACAGTTTTCTATTTGTTTGGGGATCATGTCTATGAATCTAGTCTATGAGTGAACTTAGGTGTTACTGTTGGATGAAGTGGGAGTTTCTTGATGGTGTCCAAACATTCTACTCTTGTGCGATTATGCAGTCTGTGCTTTATATTTACCATCTTCTAGATGGAGGAATTATCCTAGATCTGAGGGATGGCACTCCTTCTCCTCCTCTTCTTTTAAAACTAACAGAGTTGCATGGTCTTTTCTTACCATAACTAGACTACTACCTCACACAGGTTCTCTGCATGCCAAGCCTCAGATGTAATGAATTTTCTTCTCCATTTCCTTTATTCCCTGATTCTTACTGCCTGGAGACATGCCAAGGTATGTTTGGGGATCTCAGGTCTTCAAGTCATCACTGTAAATGCTTTCTCTTTGATGACATGACTTTGTCCACAGTCAGGATACTTCATGGCTGCTCCGTGTTCTGTAACGTTTGTCTGACATCCTCCTGGGTCAGCAAATATGTCAGTCATAATAGTCATTGTTTATGGAATTCTCTGGACCATCCTTGCAAGATAAGCTTTATTTTATTCTATTTTCCTTCTGGTTTTCTGTGAGTACGTTTTTATACTTACCTAGATTTTCCCTGGTAACTTCTGTCTTCCAGATCCTTTATGGGTCTTGAACTGTGGCAAGCAAGAGAGTCCTGGCACTTGACTGAGAGGGCATGACTCTAAGCATAGCCAAAGATCAACTCTGATAAGTGAGACCTGGAGGATGGTATGACTTCCAGATGTTTTTCAGATAGCATCAGAAACCTGTCTTGTGTCTGCTACTGTAGGCAGTAATATAAAGATGATAGCCTTATCTGTTCCCTTTCTAGCAACCAAATATTTAACATAATGACTTGTTAAGTTTATTAGCAAGCTGCAAGCCTAGGGTAGACAGGTTCTGAGCTATTCTAACTTCTCAAGGCTGCCTACTTTCTAGCCCCAGGGTCCTTTACATTCAATCTGAATCTTGGACTGGCTCATTCTGTTCCATGTGTGTCCTCATGGAGACCCCCTTGGTGACTCTTCATGGTCTCTCCATATCTTCCTCTCCTCGTGGTGTGTTCCTTCTCCACTCTGGTCTCTCTCTGAGACCCCCTAACTCAGATTGGAAGTCCCACTCAACTTTCTACTGTCCAGATAATTGGCCAATCAACTCTCTTACTGAGCAATTAGAGGTGATGGAAACAATTTTTACATAAACTAAGAGACCAGAATATCTTCAGGAACACAACTAGCTCTCTGGGCATAGAATTTAGCATCTGAATACACAGTGCCCCAAACCACCCACTAACACACTATCATTTGTTGCCAAAGCAAGAGACCATACCTTCTTTCTATCTTTCCCTCTCAATCTGGATATGTTTGTTATTTCTGTTCAAATTTCTGATTCAGGGCTTTCCTACCTAACTCTAATACAAATGTCTTCTCTTGCTTCCTCTGCAGTCCTTTCTAATATTGGAATGAACTATATTCAATGAACTGAATTAAGATCATCATATGAACACATAATCATTTAATAGTCCTTGAATATAAACCTCTAACTTTAAATCAAATATTCCTGGATATATACTTATCCATAACTCTGACCTGTTATTAGCAGTCAGACAAAGCCTTTCTAAAAGTAATTTTTAAAAGAACAAATATGGAGGCTACTTTTTCTCCTTGTACTAACCTCACTCTATGTCTTATCTCTCAGCCTTCCCTAACCTATGATTACTGGATTTCAGGATTATACAGAGTACTATAAAACTGATCCTACTTTTGTCCTCTTGAAAACCCTATGAACTTAATCTGTACATATGTCCTGGCTAGATTTATGTCAACTTTATACAAGCTAGAGTCATCTGAAAGGAGGAAACCTCAATTGAGATAATGTTTCCATAAAGTTTAGCTGTGAGGCATTTTTCTAAATTAGTGATCTTGGGGCCCAGCCATTGTGGGTGGTACCATCTCCTGAAGGGGTTCTATAAGACAGCAGGCTGAGCAAGCTGTAAGGAGCAAGCCAGTAAGCAGCACCATTTCATGGCCTCTTCAATAGTTCTTGCCTACAGGTTGCTGTCCTGTCTGAGTTTTTGTCCTAATTTCCTTTAGAGATGAACAGTGCCATGGAAGGGTCAGCTAAACAAACCCTTTCCTGCCCAACTCTCTTTTAGTCATGGGGTATTACATCACAGTAATACTAAGACAACATATACTTTAAAGTGCTTTTTCTGCCTTCAGGTTGTTGGTGTGCAGTAAAATATGAAGAGGTACCTTCTCAACAGAACATTTCTGTAGGAGTGGCACATGTCAGTATGCCCAAGGCAGACTCTTTCTTGACACAGATAATTCACCGTTGTAACATATGTGGCCTCATTTGGAATGAGCTTTTGGACATGGAGGAACACCGAGGAACACACCCTGTACTCAGAACTTATTCATGCAGGGCATGTGAGAAACAAGTCTGGTTTAGTGAAAACTTTGGACAGAACCTAAAGTATCATACTGTAGAGAATTCTTCACAAAAAGATGACAATAAATCCTTGTTAATTAAGAATTTCACAGTCCATGTAGAGCCTTACTCATCAGAAAAGCCCTCTGCATGTGAGGTGGAGTAGAGGAACCTTCAGGAAAATGTGACTGGGTATCAAAAAAAAAAAAAAAAAAAAAAAAAAAAAAAAAGGCCATCCAGAGCAAGAAGACAAGAAGATCAAGAAGATGTCACGGAGCACTGAGAGTGGGGAGGACTTTCATGTTGGGCAAATGCATTATAAGTGCAGTGAGTGTTGGAAAGGTTTTGGCCATAAAGCTATGCTCATCCAGCACCAGAGTATCCACACTGGTGAAAGGCCTTATGAATGTAGTGAATGCAGAAAAGCCTTTACTCAAAGAGACAATCTCACTCAGAATAAGAGAATCCACACTGGAAAAATGCCTTACAAGTGTCCTGAATGTGCCAAGTAAGAGTATTTTAAAGATCTATCACTCCAACCTCATAGTACACCAACAAGTTCACAGTGCCTTATAAGTGCAACAACTGTGGGATAGTCTTCAGACACAAATCTACACTTGTTCAGCATGAAAATATTCACACTGGAGAAAATCCCTTTGATTGCAGTGATTGTGGAAAATCCTTCAGGTACAGATAAACCACCTTTAAACATCAGAGAATTCACACAGACACAAAGCCCATTGAGTGCACTGAATGTGCACAGATGGTTGTGAGCCACTGTGTGGATGTGCTTGCTGGAAACTGAACTCATGACCTTTGGAAGAACAATCAGTTCTCTCAACTGCTAAGCTATCACTCCAGCCCCTGATCTGGGGTTTAAAATAACCTTTTTTTATGGAGTATAATCAACACACTCTGTCTCTATTGTACATAGTCATGTAGTTCAATCTATGTGCTCATTGTACTGTAAAGCTACTTTAGCAGTGCTGTTGAAACACTCCAGAGCTGTGAAGTTAACATGTGCTGCTGCTTCATGTTTCTTCTCAGTGCCCTTCTTCGTGCCCTTCACTCAATTGCCTGGCAACCCTGTACTTGGTATTCATAAATTCCTTAAGAAGTTTCTGTAAATGTGACCAGCAAAGTTTTTATGTATACTTTGTCTGCTGGTGGTCTGTATAACTAATCTGACATGTATTTATGTTGTGTGTTGGACAGCTTCTGTTTTTGATCAATGGTAGTATAGATTTACCACAACTACCTGCTTATCGTATTTGTCATTTTCCTGCCCCATCTGCTAAATATTTAAAAAGGAGCAGCTATAGATATTCCTGTATGGATTTTTCTATGGATTTCTAACAAAACATTTTAAAATGGAAATTTCTTTGTAAAATTAATATAATGGTGTGAAGAGAAAAGATTTAAGACTTGATTTAGGAGATTGCCAGCCTGTCTTAATCACAAAAGTAACCTAAATGAAGAGGGTTATTGTTGGAAAGCAGGTTCTGATGAAGTAGCTGAGAATGTTGCTAAACAGCATGTGTTAATACCAAGATTAAAAAGTCAGAGCAGTCTATTCCACAAAGCCTTTAAAGAGATTGTGACACAGACATACCTTAATATAACCAGAAAGTATTTTAGGAAGTTGAAAGGAACCCCTCAGACATATCTGGAAAAAGGTGTGATACCATTAAGGACCTAAATCCTGGGTAAAGCTCCTAAAGTCATCATCAGCTTGTATCTAAAAGAAGCATGTCCTAGTTTGCTTTCCATTGCTGTGATAATTATCACAATGAAAAGAAACTTGAGGAAGGAAAAGGTTTATCTGGCATCCAGGTTCCAGACCATCATGATAGGAGGCTTAAGCGGAAACTCAAGCAGGAATCTGGAGACAGGACCTGAAGCATAACTCAAGGGGAAGGCTGCTTACAAATGTGTTTAGTTGGTTTGCTTAGCCTGCTTTCTTTTTTTTTTTTTTAAAGATTTATTTATTATATGTAAGTACACTGTAGCTGTCTTCAGACACTCCAGAAGAGGGCACCAGATCTCCTTGCAGATGGTTGTGAGCCACCATGTGGTTGCTGGGATTTGAACTCTGGACCTTCGAAAGAGCAGTCGGGTGCTCTTACCCACTGGGCCATCTCACCAGCCCCTTAGCCTGCTTTCTTATACAACACAGAACCACTTGCCCAGGTGTGGCCCTGACCATGGTAGACCATACCCTCCCACATCAGACGCCAGGGAAACGAAAGGCTCCCAGGACCCAAAGGAGATTACTTTAGCTGAAATATTCAAAAAGTGAAGAGAGAACATGTAGAGCTCATATCCAGAAGTTAGGCATAGCCTCTGGTTGAGGGATGGGGCCTCTTGCTCCCCTGGCTTTTGAGCTACCAGTGGCTACCTCCAGTTCCTCATCCCCCATTGCTACATATTTTTATTTGATTTCCTGATCCTCTGGACCTCTCTCCTGTCCCCTTCAGTACCTCATCCTGCCTTGTTTTCCTTCCCCTCTTCTTTCTCTCCCAGGTACCCACTTCTCTACCTCCCCCAATCATCCTGTTCCCCACTTTATGCAGGACTGAAGCATCCATACCCTGCTCTTCCTTCCTCCTAAGCTTCATATGGTCTGTGGGTTGTATCATAGGCATTGTGAGCCTTTGAGCTGTTATCCACTTATCAATCAGTACATACCATGTGTGATCTTTTGTGTCAGGGTTACCTCACTCAGGATGATATTTTCTAGTTCCATCCATTTGCCTGTGAATTTCGTGAAATAATTGCTTTTAGTAACTGAGTCTTACTACATTGTATAAATGTACCACATTTTCTGTATCTATTCTTTTGAGGGACATCTGAGCTGTTTACAGCTTCTGGCTCTTATAAGTAAGGCTGATGTAAACATACTAGATCATGTGTCCGTGTTATATGTTAAAGCATCTTTTGGGTATATGCCCAGTAAGATGCCACAACATATAACATGGGATTGAGGATTTTTTAGTCTCTTTGATTGTCTCTTCTTTAGAAATAATGTGCATATGGCTATGGGCTTGGCCATCTTTTTATCTGAGAATACATGATTAGTTTCCTATTTTTGAAGCCTGCAGGTAAAAATGAACTGTGCTTGGGGTGGATTGTACCAGAGCTTTATCAGAATTTAGATGGTGAAGTTCATGCTTGTGTAGTTGGGATTGTGATGAGATTTGAATTTTAGGTTATAACGTAATTGATTTAGATCTTGGGGACCTTGAGATGGAATCATTTTATTATAATTGGCAGATAATAAACCTTTGGGAATCTAAAGAACAAACTGATAAGCAGATTAGTTTCTTTGAAATGTACTAATTCTTGGATGCTCTAAATACAGGGCCATACTAGAATAGTGTCTGTTTGCAGGTTGATTAATATTGTAATGAGACATGACAGGTGTGAAAACAGATAGTGCAGCATGATGTGGCTCTGATGTGTATTCTGAGACAGTTCTTGCTGATGCACATGTCTATTAAAGGGGACACTCATCAATTGCTGGTGGAAGTGCAAGCTCTGTGGAAACCAATGTGTTCCTAAGGAAGACGGGAATCTATCTACCCCAGGATGCAGCTACACCACTTTTGGGCTTCATGCTAATAGGATGCCTCCTCCTACTATAGAGATACTTCCTCCACCATGTTAATTGCTGCCTTCTTCATAATAATCAGAAATTGGAAACCACTTAGATGCTCCTCAACAGAATAATGAATGAAGTAAGTGGCACATTTACACAAGGGGTTCAAAACAACAACAACAACAACAACAACAACAAAACTGAAATTTGTAGGCAAAAAGATGTAACTAGAAAAAAAATCATCCTAAGTGAAATATTCCAGATGTAGAAAGACAAATATGGTATATATTCATTTATATATGGATATTAACTTTTAGGACAATGAAAATAAGCTACATACAACTCATAGAACTACAGAGGTTAAATATGGTGTACTGGACTAGGGGGTCCAGATATTCTCAGGACAGAGAAATAACATAGTTATGAATGAATTGGGGGACAGGAAAAGGGGAATCAAGAGGAGAAGAAGATTGACGGATATAATGGAGGAATACAAGGTCAGAGAAAGCTGAAATTAAGAGCTATTTGAGGGGATGAGGGGCAGTATAGAAATCTAACAGTAGATTCATATAAAACATATGAATGATCTAACTGAAGTCACCAAATAATGGAACAGACAGAGTCCCAACTGGCCATTTCTTGTCATCAAATAGATCTTTACATACTGGGACTGGGTTACATTTAATTGAGTTGTTGGCCAAAATGGTCTGATTGGAATCCCCAAACAATCTAGGCAAGAATATACTTTCTTCTTCATAAGTTTATGGTAAGGTGTTATTGTTGAAAAAAAGCACCTACACATTTCTCTCTCTTTTTGGATAGTTTATTTACATTTCAAATGATATCCACTTTCCCAGCTTCCCCCTCCCGAAACCCCCTATATCATCCCCCCCTCCCCCAGCTTCTATGAGGGTGTTGGAGTTACAGTGTAAGAACATGATGTCAACAAACATCATCCTATATTTGGGAGTTCTGAGGCTGACTGAGGTGTGAGTTCACTGAAATATTCTCAGAACAAAAACTAAGACATGTTCTTCATTTATGTTTTTAGTGATCAATCAGGTGATCATCCATGTAGTAAATATGACATCATTTAGGACACACACTGTCAGTCAGGAGTCAAATGAAAAACTAACATCCCTCAAAGTTTTCCAAAGCTCTGCCTAGATGGAGTTGTGCTTACTGAGAGGCCATGCACATTCCCATGAGAATAATGACAGTGGACTTGTCCCACATCTGTGAATACAGACAAAATTAAAATTATTGACAAGATGCTTCAACCTAAGAGTTGCTGTGGCCTTTGAGACTCCTTGAATGAGAATGACTAAGAAGTGTTTGTGCCACTTGCTTGAAATTTGAGTATTTGGGTATCCACCCGCATTCAGTGTAGCAAAGTAAGAAGAAATATTAAAAGAAGCAGTGACCTGATGCAATCAATCTCCAACCCAAATATGTCCTAGCAATGAAAACAGAACTCAATATGAATACATGCTGTGCACCTAGATTGGGCAGACCTACCACTACACTACCAACTTCCACATCTATGAGACCCCTTAGAACTTGCAGTTTCTGCAGGCCATGTGCTTCTGCTCTGCTTTTCTTCTTCTTCCTCCTCCTCCTCTTCTGCATCCTCTCTCTCTTCCATTTTCTCCTTTTTCTCTCTCTACCTTCTGCTCCACCTTCCCTTTTATCTGCTCAATCATCAGCTCTCCTATATTTTACAAATTAAGGTGGGAAGCAGATTTATAGGAAATCACCTGAGTGCTGACTCATTCCTTGTTAGCAGCCACTCACAGGGGAATGGAATTAACATCAAATGTAATTAGCCCCAGGGCTAACCACAACAGTGACCAACATTGACCACAGTGCACCACCAGTCCTGTGTTCATATATGTGAGGTCACTCTGCCCAATTCTGGAAAAGGCTGTTTGTTTTCACAGGCATAGTATTGTGCATAAGAAGGAAAGATTGTTCATACTGGTCACATCCACTGAATATGTGTGATTCAAGTCCTGCAGCCTTTCTTACCAGAACATGATCATGGTGTAGATCAACACAGCACCTAAAGTCCAATACCAATGAAGTCCCTCTGCTTTGACTTCCTTCTTTCCTTCCCCCTCCCTCCTTTCCTCCCTTCCTCCTCTCTCTTTCCTTTCTTTCTTCCATCATTCTTTTTCCCTTCCTTCCTCCTTCTCTTCCTACCTTCCTTCCATTTTTTCTTTTTCTTTCTTCATAGTGCTTATGTACATGTGTGCACGTGCAAACACACCACACACACACACACACACACACACACACACACACACACACAAACACACAAAGACAAAATATTCATGCACACAAAATTATAGTAGACAAATATTTTAAAAAATAACTTTCATTTTGAAATGTAGGTCTATTTCATAGACAAATTTTAAGTGCAAACAGGCTTTTGAGATTTTAATAAAATTAAGTGTTCTAAGTGTGGTCTGACATGACAGCTGCCCTGTCACCCATTTTGAATTTACAAGCACAAGATGGACCTGATGTTTATGATGCCACTGCAAATATGCATTGCTGTTGCAGAGCTAAAGGCTAATGTGGCAACTACAGATGAATTATTCACACCATTACTCTGTCCAAAGGGCAACATGAAATCCTAACATGTTTAAATAGCATGAAAAGCTGAACCTAAAATATTTCCTTTCATGTTGCATATTTACTTACTTCTCCTTATACCGATGGAACTATTATAATATTAACAAAAGACTCACATAGAAGAGATGCATAAAAACAAATTTGAATGTTGTTTGAAAACATTGTGCAAACTAAATAAAGAAATAAGTGTGGAAATGTGAGTGTTCTCTAATTCGCCCGCGAATAAGGACACCACACACAATAGGGTTCTTCTGCAGCAAGCTTTATGCGTCTTGAGAGGGAGAGCATAAGCTTCACAACCGGAGACCCCAGGCAGTCCGAGCCCCTCCCTTTTATAAGAAATTCTCCCCGCCTCGGACGTAGCAAGCCATGATTGGCTCAACACTGATCACCCCATCCCTGAGGCGGAGCTGCCCGGGGCGGGGATTTCCAGCACAGGATGTTTACGAGTTGTTATTGAGGAAATGACTCAGCACAGGATGTTTACGAGATAGTACTGAGGAAATGACTCAGCACAGGATGTTTACGAGATAGCGGCGCTCCACATCTCCCCCTTTTTTGTCTAATAAAACCAACTGGACACCCAGTATGAGAGGACGGGAACATTGGCCGAATCCTCTTACTCAGAGATGTAAGAACTATGTCCGCAAGCAACAACTAGGCTTGAGTGGGACCCGAAGTTGCTCCGACCTGTCCCTCTGCCATTTTTTCGAGGAGGGGAAGACTAGGGCAGGAAACCCCCACTAGACGGCATATTCCCCAGGTGGGACGGGGGGACCACCTGTGCGATGCATTGCTCTACAATCCTCTAGGGCTGCTGAAGCTCACCCGCTAAAGCGCGGGCAGCCAGCGACCAGTGGTGCAAATCGATTTTGTTTAAGCGCCGCCAACCATACCTGTGCAGATTGCCCCTGCTCCAAGGCAGCAAGCGCCTGGGATATCATGATTTTGTCTCTATTATTTTTCTTATATAATTTGCAAATTAACCATAAGCTAGATACCGATCCGAAGCAAAGGAGAATTCCAAACAAACCCACCCCCACCCATTCCTTAAAATAAGAAACAGCAGAAGAAATCCATGACGAAAAGCCTTCGGTCAAGGAGAGGTCAAGTCTGGTGGAATTGATTTAGACGATGGCCAATCTAAGTTTCTGGAGGGTTTGATCAAAATCAGACGTCCAATTATATAGCAGCTGTTGGGACAAACTCTTAGAAAGATTAGCGGCATATGTGAAATTATAGCATCATGTTTTTTGCCTTGTTCAACCCTTCCTCCGACACGATTTTTTCATTGGACAGGGTTAGGCCCAAATGTTGCATAATGTCTCTCCCCCAAAGGTTTACTGGGAGCGGGAGCACATAAGGTTCGAATTTACCCTTTTGTCCCTCAGGAGCCTTCCAGGTCAAACTCATTGAGCTTATGGCAGGGCATGAATGATATCCCAGACCTTGTAGAGAGTGGGACGATTTTGTAGTGGGCCAAGCTTTTGGCCACCAGTGCGTGGATATAATGCTTTTGTCTGCCCCGGTATCAAGAATACCTTCAAACCTTTTTCCATTTACTTTGAGGCAGAGTTTGGGCCTTTCATTCAGGGATACAACAAGGTAGGCTGAATCAGTTCCTGACGACCCCATCGTTTTGGGACTGGGGCCTGGGGAGCCCTCCCAGAGGGTGTCGGGGAGGAGCAGCAATTGAGCTATCCTATCTCCTGCACTGATGGAAAACACGCCCCTGGGGCTGGAACATAAGACCTGTATTTCGGGGGAGTGTAGATGGTCAACAACCCCAGGATGGACCACTAGGCCCCGTAAGGTGAGTGATCCTCGTCCGAGGATAAGGCCCATGGTCCCAGGGGGCAAAGGTGACATTGGCTCTATAGGTACTGGTTGGATACTCATTTGGGGCATTAGTAGGAGGTCGGAGGCGGCACGCAGGTCCACCCTTGTGGGTCTTCCTGGGTCGCTTCTTCCGCCATCCCGGATGTTCTGACAAACCGGTTCCCATATCTTTGAGGGCCCTGGGACCGTGGGCCCAGTGACCCGTTTTTTGACACATTGGGAGCAGGAACATTTAATGGAGGCAAAAGCCTTCCCTGTATATCTCGCACTGAGCGACATTGATCTGCTCTGTGGTACCCTTTACCACACCTCGTGCAGAGGGTCAAGACCCCCCCTTTCTTGTCTGGGGCTTTGCAATCTCTTTTGAAATGTCCAGGCTTAACACAATTAAAACAGGTCCGTTCACCGGTCTTCTTTTGTGGAGGATGCTTTTGTGCTAACATGATGGCGGCCGCGAGGCCAGTATTGCTAAGTGGACCTCCAAGCTCTCTACACACTCTTAGCCATTCTTGCAACCCTTTTGATTTTCTAGGAGCAATGGCATTCCTGCATTCCTGGGTGGCTTGTTCAAAAATCAGTTGCTCAATAAAGGGTCCTATCCCCTCTGGGTCCCCAAAGATTTTTCCTGCCGCCTCCACCATGCGTGCGACGAAGTCGGCAAAGGGCTCCTGGGGCCCTTGAACAATTTTTGTAAGCTGATTGGTGGTTTCTCCCTTGTGATTAAGTGACTTCCAGGCCCGTATGGCTGTGCTGGAAATCTGGGCGTACGCCCCCCAATGGTAATTAATTTGATCTGCGGCCCACGGGCCTTGGCCTGTTAAAAGGTCAAATGTCCAATCCCGCTGCTCTTGCGTAAGGGCTATTGCGTTGGCCCTGGCCTGGGACTGGGCTGCCTCATGCCACAAGGCTTTCCATTCTATGTATTGTCCCATGGTAGGCAAGGCGGCCTTAACCACCATTTGCCAATCACTAGGTGTCATGGCAGTTTGTGCCATTCTTTCAAGAATCATAATAGTAAAATTAGCATTGGGACCATATTTTCTTACTGATTCTGCAAGATCTTTTATCTGACTATAGTCTACAGGAGCGTAGATTCTCCCCCCTTCCTGTTCATAAACAGGAAACGCTAAGTGTAGCTTGCGGAGGATCCTTTGGGGAAAAAAGGAAGTTGTGGATGACCGGGCCTCATAAGGTGGGGGAGCGGAGGGAATGGCGGCAGCCAACAATCTCCTATCCTTAGAGAAGACACCGGACGCGGGCTTACTTGACTCAGGTCGCCCGCCTTCATCTGGGTGATACCTTTCTCCTTTATATCTAACTGCTTCTTCTTCTAACTCGCCCTCTTCCTCCGAGGTCAGCTTACTATCCTCGGTTTCAGAAGAATCCGAGGTATCTCTTAGGTGGAGGGCAGCCAGTTCTCGGGTCGGATATAACCCGGGCCTGCTGCTCCCCTTCTCTCCCTTTCTATTTCTCCCGGGACGTCCTTTTTCACTTCCCTTTTTTGCCTTTTTTACGGTTTTTGTGCGCACACCCATCCTCTCACTACGCTCGGATTCTGACATACCTTCCTGCATAGCTTCTAAAACCTTTTGCCCTTTCTTTCGGGCTAGGAACCATACAACCAAAGCCACGAAGACGATAATTAAAGCCTCGGGCAATCCCTCCCACGGCCCAGTTAGTTGAAGGGAGTGCGAAAGGGTCAGGTAAAATTCAGGCATACCTTTCCGAGACGTAGTTCCTGCAGTTCTGGACCCTCCCCGTCACCGAGGGATCTCCGACGGTGCTCACGATGTTCTTTGTTTTCCCGGGTTTTCGGCACCAGATGTGAGTGTTCTCTAATTCGCCCGCGAATAAGGACACCACACACAATAGGGTTCTTCTGCAGCAAGCTTTATGCGTCTTGAGAGGGAGAGCATAAGCTTCACAACCGGAGACCCCAGGCAGTCCGAGCCCCTCCCTTTTATAAGAAATTCTCCCCGCCTCGGACGTAGCAAGCCATGATTGGCTCAACACTGATCACCCCATCCCTGAGGCGGAGCTGCCCGGGGCGGGGATTTCCAGCACAGGATGTTTACGAGTTGTTATTGAGGAAATGACTCAGCACAGGATGTTTACGAGATAGTACTGAGGAAATGACTCAGCACAGGATGTTTACGAGATAGCGGCGCTCCACATGGAAACAAACATAGCTGATGGGTAGAGTCATGGCCTGCCATGCTCAAGGCTCTATGTTCCATTATCAAGAATGAGAAAAAAGAGGGAGAAGGCATGTCAGTCCTTTGCACTTAACATTAGTGTATGAATAAACCAGGAGAGATAATTCTAGACTTTTTTTCTTGGCTGTCATTGCCTGATACTCTTATTCTAACTTTACTTCTGTGTTACCCTCTCATGTTAAAAGTGAAGTTTCAAGTCAGTCATTGGACCACTGGTCCCTCAATATAGTCTCAGCCACTGCCTCTTTAACTCATACATGTAGGTTACATAAGAATACTTTTGTCTGAAGAAAGAGATTCACATCCTAATTCTTCCAGAGTTGTGTGCTTCTTATATTCTTATTTGAATGTCTACTACAGATGTGAAACTATGCTAAGTTCAACCATGATAATCACACTGAAGAGATAGTCTACACATCATGCTAAGTAAGGTGAATTATAATATTGACTTATTATCACAGTACTTCAACACATTCACAGATGGATTGTCTTAACCTTGTGATACCTACAGTCAACCTCAGTTTACACTACAGCAATAACTAAGATGAAGTGGCACAAGTTAGGTGTGCCTATATTTTGACTAACATCTTTGCTGTAGAATTAATCTGGTGCTTTCTCTGCCTGTTCCATAAATCTGTTTCAACCCCAGATTTACATTACCAGACATGAGCAACTACATATGTAAGTCTCATCATTTCTGAAGGCTCACTAAATCTCCTGTGGAAGATTCTAGAAACTTTGCACTCAGACCATGAGAAAGATAGAGACATCTCTATGTCTCATTGGACCCAGGCTTCTTTGACTTTTTCCAACACAAATAAACTTAGGTCTTTTAAAAATTATTTAAAACATTTATTGCTTAAAATATCTTTCAAGTATTTAAAACATAAATAAGTGTTTTAGTCAAGTTGGTTCCAATTATTTCTCTTTGAATTCCTTTTTATTTTATTTTTTTAATTTATTAGTTATTTTCTTTATTTACATTTTAAATGTTATCCCCCTTCCCGGTTTCTCCTCCACAATCTCCCTATCCCATCCCCATCCCCACAGTTTCTATGAGGGATCTCCCCCCACACCCACCCACTCCTGCCTCACCACCCTACCATTCCCCTATGGTGGGGCAAGTCTCCACAAGACCAAGGGGCTCCCATCCCATTGATGCCAGATAAGGCAATCCTCTGCTACATGTGTAGCTGGAGCCATGGGTCCTTCCATGTGTACTCTTTGCCTAGTGCTTTAGTCTCTGTGAGCTCTGGGGTTCTGGTTGGTTGATATTGTTGTTCTTCCTATGGGGTTGCAAATGCCTTCAGATCCTTCAGTCCTCCCTCTAACTCCTGCACTGGGTTCCCTACGCTTAGTCTGATGGTTGTCTTTGAGCATCCATATCTATATTGGTCTGGCTCTGGCAGAGCCTCTTATGGGACAGACATACCAGTATCCTGTCAGCAAGTGCTTCTTGGAATCAGCCATAGTGTCTGGGTTTGATGCCTGCAGATGGGATTGATCCCTAGGCAGATGGGGCAGTCTCTAGACAGGCTTTCCTTCAGTCTGCTCAACATTTTAATTTTGCATTTCCTTTAGGGAGGAACAATTCTGTTTTATTCCATTTTTTAAGTATCTCACAACCACTATTCACTCTCAATTTTATCTGTTCCTTAAAAACAAATAAACCAACTAACAAACAAGAAAACAAAACGAAACAAACAAAAACCATAAAACTCTGAGACAAATTAGTGATGGCAGTATGTGTCTAGTGCAGTGCAATCTATGCAGGAATTGGTAGCTTCTTAAAGGTTGATTTCTTTTTTTTTTAATTTTTAATATTTTTATTACATATTTTCCTCAATTACATTTCCAATGCTATCCCAAAAGTCCCCCATAGCGCCCCCCAATTCCCTACCCACCCATTCCGATTCTTTTGGCCCTGGCATTGCCCTATATTGGGGCATATAAAGTTTGCAAGTCCAATGGGCCTCTCTTTCCATTAATGGCCGACTAGGCCATCTTTCGATACATATGCAGCTAGAGACAAGAGCTCCGGGGTTTTGGTTAGTACATCATGTTGTTCCAACAATAGGGTTGCAGATCCCTTTAGCTCCTTGGGTACTTTCTCTAGCTTCTCCATTGGGAGGCCTGTGATACATCCAATAGCTGACTGTGAACATCCACTCCTGTGTTTGCTAGGCCCCAGCATCGTCTCACAAGAGACAGCTATATTTGGGTCCTTTCAGCAAAATCTTGCTAGTGTATGCAATGGTGTCAGCGTTTAGAAGCTGATTATGGGATGGATCCCTGAATACGGCAGTCTCTAAATGGTCCATCCTTTCATCACAGCCACGAACTTTGTCTCTGTAACTCCTTCCCTGGGTGTTTTGTTCCCAATTCTAAGAAGGGGCACAGTGTCCACACTTTGGTCTTCATTCTTCTTGAGTTTCATGCGTTTAGCAAATTGTATCTTATATCTTGGGTATCCTAAGTTTTGGGCTAATATCCACTTATCAGTGAATACATATTGTGTGAGTTCTTTTGTGATTGTGTTACTTCACTCAAGATGATGCCCTCCAGGTACATCCATTTGGCTAGGAATTTCATAAATTCATTCTTTTTAATGGCTGAGTAGTACTCCATTGTGTAAATGTACCATAATTTCTGTATCCATTCCTCTGTTGAGGGACATCTGGGTTCTTTCCAGCTTCTGGCTATTATAAATAGGGCTGCTATGAACATAGTGGAGCATGTGTCCTTTTTACCGGTTGGGACATCTTCTGGATATATGCCCAGGAGAGGTATTGCTGGATCCTCCGGTAGTACTATGTCCAATTTTCTGAGGAACCGCCAAACTGATTTCCAGAGTGGTTGTACAAGCTTGCAATCCCACCAACAATGGAGGAGTGTTCCTCTTTCTCCACATCCTCTTTCTTCAGCATCTGCTGTCACCTGAATTTTTGATCTTAGCCATTCTGACTGGGGTGAGGTGGAATCTCAGGGTTGTTTTGATTTGCATTTCCCTGATGATTAAGGATGTTGAACATTTTTTCAGGTGCTTCTCTGCCATTCGGTATTCCTCAGGTGAGAATTCTTTGTTCAGTTCTGAGCCCCATTTTTTAATGGGGTTATTTGACTTTCTGGAGTCCACCTTCTTGAGTTCTTTATATATATTGGATATTAGTCCCTTATCTGATTCAGGATAGGTGAAGATCCTTTCCCAATCTGTTGGTGGTTTTTTTGTCTTATTGATGGTGTCTTTAGCCTTGCAGAAGCTTTGTAGTTTCATGAGGTCCCACTTGTCAATTCTCGATCTTACAGCACAAGCCATTACTGTTCTATTCAGGAATTTTTCCCCTGTGCCCATATCTTCAAGGCTTTTCCCCACTTTCTCCTCTATAAGTTTCAGTGTCTCTGGTTTTATGTGAAGTTCCTTGATCCACTTAGACTTGACCTTAGTACAAGGAGATAGGAATGGATCGATTCGCATTCTTCTACATGTTAACAACCAGTTGTGCCAGCACCATTTGTTGAAAATGCTGTCTTTCTTCCACTGGATGTTTTTAGCTCCCTTGTCGAAGATCAAGTGACCATAGGTGTGTGGGTTCATTTCTGGGTCTTCAATTCTATTCCATTGGTCTATTTGTCTGTCACTATACCAGTACCATGCAGTTTTTATCACAATTGCTCTGTAGTAGAGCTTTAGGTCCATCATGGTGATTCCACCAGAGGTTCTTTTATCCTTGAGAAGAGTTTTTGCTATCCTAGGTTTTTTGTTATTCCAGATGAATTTGCAGATTGCACTTTCTAATTCGTTGAAGAATTGATTTGGAATTTTGATGGGGATTGCATTGAATCTGTAGATTGCTTTTGGCAAGATAGCCATTTTTACAATGTTGATCCTGCCAATCCATGAGCATGGGAGATCTTTCCATCTTCTGAGATCTATAATTTCTTTCTTCACAGACTTGAAGTTTTTATTATACAGATCTTTCACTTCCTTAGTTAGAGTCACGCCAAGATATTTTATATTATTTGTGACTATTGAGAAGGGTGTTGTTTCCCTAATTTCTTTCTCAGCCTGTTTATTCTTTGTGTAGAGAAAGGCCATTGATTTGTTTGAGTTAATTTTATATCCAGCTACTTCACCAAAGCTGTTTATCAGGCTTAGGAGTTCTCTGGTGGAATTTTTAGGCTCACTTATATATACTATCATATCATCTGCAAAAAGTGATATTTTGACTTCATCTTTTCCAATTTGTATCCCTTTGATCTCCTTTTGTTGTCGAATTGCTCTGGCTAGGACTTCAAGTACAAAGTTGAATAGGTATGGAGAAAGTGGACAGCCTTGTCTAGTCCCTGATTTTAGAGGGATTGCTTCAAGCTTCTCACCATTTACTTTGATGTTGGCTACTGGTTTGCTGTAGATTGCTTTTATCATGTTTAGGTATGGGCCTTGAATTCCTGATCTTTCCAAGACTTTTATCATGAATGGGTGTTGGATCTTTCAAATGCTTTTTCCGCATCTAACGAGATGACCATGTTTTTTTTGTCTTTGAGTTTGTTTATATACTGGATTACGTTGATGGATTTCCATATATTGAACCATCCCTGCATCCCTGGGATGAAACCTACTTGGTCAGGATGGATGATTGTTTTGATGTGTTCTTGGATTCGGTTAGCAAGAACTTTATTGAGGATTTTTGCATCAATATTCATAAGGTATATTGGTCTGAAGTTTTCTATCTTTGTTGGGTCTTTTTGTGGTTTAGGTATCAGAGTAATTGTGGCTTCATAGAATGAGTTGGGTAGAGTACCTTCTGTTTCTATTTTGTGGAATAGTTTGTGAAGAACTGGGATTAGATCTTCTTTGAAGGTCTGATAGAACTCTGCACTAAACCCATCTGGTCCTGGGCTTTTTTTAGTTGGGAGACTATTAATGACTGCTTCTATTTCTTTGGGGGATATAGGGCTGTTTAGATCATTAACCTGATCTTGATTCAACTTTGGTACCTGGTATCTGTCTAGCAACTTCTCCATTTCATCCAGGTTCTCCAGTTTTGTTGAGTATAGCCTTTGGTAGAAGGATCTGATGGTGTTTTGGATGTCTTCAGGATCTGTTGTTATGTCTCCTTTTTCATTTCTGATTTTGTTAATTAGGATGCTTTCCCTGTGCCCTCTAGTGAGTCTGGCTAAGGGTTTATCTATCTTGTTGATTTTCTCAAAGAACCAGCTCCTTGATTGGTTGATTCTTTGAATAGTTCTTCTTGTTTCCACTTGGTTGATTTCGCCCCTGAGTTTGATTATTTCCTGCCGTCTACTCCTCTTGGGTGAATTTGCTTCCTTTTGTTCTAGTGCTTTTAGGTATGTTGTCAAGCTGCTAATGTGTGCCCTCTCTAGTTTCCTTTTGGAGGCACTCAGAGTTATGAGTTTTCCTCTTAGAAATGCTTTCATTGCGTCCCATAAGTTTGGGTATGTTGTGGCTTCATTTTCATTGAACTCTAAAAAGTCCTTAATTTCTTTCTTTATTCCTTCCTTGACCAAGGTATCATTGAGAAGAGTGTTGTTCAGTTTCCACGTGAAGGTTGGCTTTCTATTATTTATTTTGTTATTGAAGATCAGCCTTAGTCCATGGTGATCTGATAGGATGCATGGGACAATTTCAATATTTTTGTATCTGTTGAGGCCTGTTTTGTGACCAATTATGTGGTCAATTTTGGAGAAGGTACCATGAGGTGCTGAGAAGAAGGTATATCCTTTTGTTTTAGGATAGAATGTTCTGTAGATATCTGCCAGATCCATTTGATTCATAATTTCTCTTAGTTTCTCTGTGTCCCTGTTTAGTTTCTGTTTCCATGATCTGTCCATTGGTGAAAGTGGTGTTTTGAAGTCTCCCACTATTATTGTATGAGGTACAATGTGTGCTTTGAGATTTACTAAAGTTTCTTTAATGAATGTGGCTGCCTTTGTATTTGGAGCATAGATATTCAGGATTGATAGTTCCTCTTGGAGGATTTTACCTTTGATGAGTATGAAGGGTCCCTCCCTGTCTTTTTTAATGACTTTGGGTTGGAAGTCAATCTTATCAGATATTAGAATGGCTACTCCAGCTTGTTTATTCATTCCATTTGCTTGGAAAATTGTTTTCCAGCCTTTCATTCTGAGGTAGTGTCTATCTTTTTCTCTGAGATGAGTTTCCTGTAAGCAGCAAAATGTTGGGTCTTGTTTGTGTAGCCAGTTTTTTAGTCTATGTCTTTTTATCGGGGAGTTGAGTCTATTGATATTAAGAGATATTAAGGAAAAGTAATTGTTGTTTCCTGTTATTTTTGTTGTTAAAGTTGGCATTCTGTTCTTGTGGCTGTCTTCTTTTAGGTTTGTTGAGGGATTACCTTCTTGTTGTTTCTAGAGCGTGGTTCCTGTCCTTGTATTGGTTTTTTTCTGTTATTATCCTTGGAAGGGCTGGATTCGTGGAGAGATAATGTGTGAATTTGGTTTTGTCGTGGAATACTTTGGTTTCTCCATCTATGTTAATTGAGAGTTTGGCTGGGTATAGTAGCCTGGGCTGGAATTTGTGTTCTTTTAGTGTCTGTATAACATCTGTCCAGGATCTTCTGGCTTTCATAGTCTCTGGTGAAAAATCTGGTGTAATTCTGATAGGCTTGCCTCTATATGTTACTTGGCCTTTTTCTCTTACTGCTTTTTGTATTCTATCTTTATTTAGAGCATTTGTTGTTCTGATTATTATGTGTCGGGAGGTATTTCTTTTCTGGTCCAGTTTATTTGGATTTCTGTAGGCTTCTTGTATGTTCATGGGCATCTCTTTCTTTAGATTTGGGAAGTTTTCTTCTATAATTTTGTTGAAGATGTTTGCTGGTCCTTTGAGTTGAAAATCTTCATTCTCATCCACTCCTATTATCCGTAGGTTTGGTCTTCTCATTGTGTCCTGTATTTCTTGGATGTTTTGAGTTAGGATCTTTTTGCATTTTACATTTTCCTTGATTGTTGTGCTGATGTTCTCTATGGAATCTTCTGCACCTGAGATTCTCTCTTCCATCTCTTGTATTCTGTTGCTGATGCTGGTATCTATGGTTCCAGATTTCTTTCCTAGGGTTTCTATCTCCAGTGTTGCCTCATTCTGGGTTTTCTTTATTGTGTCTACCTCCCTTTTTAGGTCTAGTATGGTTTTGTTCATTTCCATCATCTGTTTGGATGTGTTTTCCTGTTTTTCATTAACGACTTCTACCTGTTTGATTATGTTATCCTGTTTTTCTTTAAGGATTTGTAACTCTTTAGCAGTGTTCTCCTGCAATTCTTTAAGGGATTTTTGTGTTTCCTCTTTACTGTCTTCTACCTGTTTACCAGTGTTCCTTTGTATTTCTTTAAGTGTGTTATTAAAGTCCTTCTTGAAGTCTTCTACCATCATCAGGAGATATGCTTTTAGATCCGTGTGTTGGGGTGCCCTGGACTGGGCGAAGTGGGAGTGCTGGGTTCTGATGATGGTGAGTGGTCTTGGTTTCTGTTAGTAAGATTATTACGTTTACTTTTTGCCATCTGGTAATCTCTGGGGTTAGTTGTTGTCGTTGTCAATGTTTAAAGATTGGAGGAGAAGCTGTGTTCCACTCACCAGCAGTCTCAAAATCCTGTGGCGGGGGTCGTGGGTAGCTGGCGGTACCCCGGTGCTGGTCCAGTCGGAAGAGGCCTGTGGTCCTACTCAGGCCGGTTTTCTGCTTCCCTAACTAATGCAGTCTCAGGTCCCGTGCACAATTGGATTGGAGCAGAAGCTGTGTTCCACTCTCCAGAAGTCTTAAGATCCTGTGGCGGGTGTTGTGGGTAGCTGGCGAGTGTCAGCCGACCCTGCGCCCTAGCTACCCCAGTGCTTTTCTGACCGGAAGAGGCTTGTGGCTCTACGTAGGCCGGATTTCTGCCTCCCCAACCAAAGCACTCTCAGGTCCCGCGTGATTGGACTGGAGCAGAAGCTGTGTTCCACTCACCAGCAGTCTCAAAATCCTGTGGCGGGGGTCGTGGGTAGCTGGCGGGTGTCAGCCGACCCTGCGCTCTAGCTACCCCGGTGCTGATCCGGCCGGATCAAAGGTTGATTTCTTAAGGAAATGTAAAATTTCCTCCTGTAGAGATTAGATACACTGTGCAACAGGTCTTCTGCTAGAAGTGGAACCTCCTGACCTCCTTCATTGTGCTGGGACTATGTCTAGCTTGATCTTCTGCAGGTTTTGTAAGTACTGTCATGATAAGTAAATTCACATGTGCAAGTGCACTGGTTAGTATGGACAAAACCTGTTTCTTTGGAATCATCTCCCACCTCTGGTTCTTATAATACATTTGTCTCTCTTTCCATGTGAACCCTGAGACTTGGGAAGAAGAGGTGTGATATGGATGACCTATATTAAATTGGTCACTCTAGTATCTCTTATTCTTCAACCTTGAATGATTGTGGGCCTCTGTTTTTAACACTGTATACTGCAAAAGAAGTTTGTCTTATAAGGGGTGGGGTGGGGCGGGGGAGCCTAATCCAACAGCATATAATAAGAGTTTATGTGACAGTTTACTACGATGCAATTTTAGTAAAATAATAGTATTAAATCTCCCTCCTCCCCCCCCAGGGAACTCTAGCCATATGATATTGAGTTTGATAATGGTGCCAGTCATGGGTTGCATCTTGTGATATGACCTTCAATTAAATCATTAAGTGACTCTTTACGCCCATGATGTTCATGACACGATTGCACCAGGGTTTTGGTGTTGTAGGCCACTAGGTCTGAAGCTTATAGGTTGAATTCTCGTGTTCTAGAACTCATGTCTATGGTATTTTCATCAATAGGGTCTTAAATTATTGAGACGATAACCATTAAACATTACAGTCATTTAAAATATTGACATTGTTCTTCCTTGTTTTCAATTTATTTCTTAACTTTGAAATATAACCTGCTATAGTTTAGAGTATTCAATATAGAGACAAATTCAGTCAAATCTCAGAAAAATATCTAATGAAGACTAAATAAAAGGAGAAACACATGTCAAAATTAGCATTGGAGATTATTCAAACACTTAGCATAATGCAATCAAATTAATTTTATAATGATGGTATGAAAACATTCTGGGGAAAAATATAGACCATGCCATGAAATACACTCTTTAAATTTAAAAAAATATTTTAAAAATGTAAGTATAATTACATTATTTTCCTCTTCCTCTTTTCTCTATTCAACCATTTCCATATACTCCAGTCCATCTTTTTCAACTCATCACTGCTTTAATTGCTGTTGTTTCTTGCTTTTATTCTATCAGGCTAGGTGTTTCAGGCTTTGGTCCATTTGGGATTGATTTTTTTTTTCTAGTTAGACATGTGCTTTTATTTTTTTTTGTTAATATATTTTATTACGTATTTCCTCAATTACATTTCTAATGCTATCCCAAAAGTCACCCATAACCTCCCCCCTCCCCCATTTCCCTACCCACCCATTCCCATTTTTTTTTTTTTTTGGCCCTGGCGTTCTCCTGTACTGGGGCATATAAAGTTTGTCTGTCCAATGGGCCTCTCTTTCCAGTGATGGCTGACTAGGCCATCATTTGATACATATGCAGCTAGAGTCAAGAGCTCTGGGGTACTGGTTAGTTCATAATGTTGTACCACCTATAGGGTTGCAGGTCCCTTTAGCTCCTTGGGTACTTTCTCCAGCTCCTCCATTGGGGGCCCTGTGATACATCCACTAGCTGACTATGAGCATCCACTTCTGTGTTTGCTAGGCCCCGGCATAGTCTCACAAGAGACAGCTATATCAGGGTCCCTTCAGCAAAATCTTGCTAGTGTATGCAATGGTGTCAGTGTTTGGAAGCTGATTATGGGATGGATACCTGGGTATGGCAGTCTCTAGATGGTCCATCATTTCGTCACAGCTCCAATCTTTGTTTCTGTAACTCCTTCCATGGATGTTTTGTTCCCAATTCTAAGAAGGGGTACAGTGACCCCACTTTGGTCTTCATTCCTCTTGAGTTTTATGTGTTTAGCAGATTGTATTATATATCTTGGGTATCCTAAGTTTTGGGCTAATATCCACTTATCAGTGAGTACATATTGTGTGAGTTCCTTTGTGATTGTGTTACCTCACTCAGGATGATGCCCTCCAGGTCCATCCATTTGCCTAGGAATTTCATAAATTCATTCTTTTTAATAGCTGAGTAGTACTCCATTGTGTAAATGTACCACATTTTCTGTATCCATTCCTCTGTTGAGGGGCATCTGGGTTCTTTCCAGCTTCTGGCTATTATAAATAAGGCTGCTATGAACATAGTGGAGCATGTGTCCTTCTTACCGTTTGGAACATCTTCTCGATATATGCCCAGGAGAGGTATTGCAGGATCCTCTGGTACTTCTATGTCCAATTTTCTAAGGAACCGCCAGACTGATTTCCAGAGTGGTTGTACAATCTTGCAATCCCACCAACAATGGAGGAGTGTTCCTCTTTCTGCACATCCTCACCATCATATGCTGTCACCTGAATTTTTGATCTTAGCCATTCTGACTGGTGTGAGATGGAATCTCAGGATTGTTTTGATTTGCATTTCTCTGATGATTAAAGATGTTTAACATTTTTTCAGGTGTTGATCCTGCCAATCCATGAGCATGGGAGATCTTTCCATCTTCTGAGATCTTCTTTAATTTCTTTCTTCAGAGACTTGAAGTTTTTATCATACAGATCTTTCACTTCCTTAGTTAGAGTCACGCCAAGATATTTTATATTATTTGTGACTATTGAGAAGGATGTTGTTTCCCTAATTTCTTTCTCAGCCTGTTTATTCTTTGTGTAGAGAAAGACCATTGACTTATGTGAGTTAATATTATAGAATAAAAGGCACTTTATCATTTGTCAAACACATTAATCATGAACCATTTATCAGCTTTTTACCCCGAAACTAAGAGGCTGTAGACTCACCCTTTTTCTTATAAAAAACAGTTTTTCCAGCAGGGACCCTCCTGCCATGTATCTGTTTCCTGGTGGAAGCATGTAGCAGCTCTTGGCTTGCAGATAAAGTATTTTAGCCATTTTTATTATCCAACATAAAACATAGAACATTCATTCATACAGACTGGACACGAACATACATGAATTGAACACATGAACAGATTGGTGCACCAGACATTAGACAAGACACAAAAGGGGGCAGAGTACTACTTCTGCTATAAGGCCCAGAGAGAACAAAGCATGGTACTCCTGAAATTTCTCTCTGCTTTTTGGGAAGTTTTCTTCCCGCATGATGCATTTTTTTTAACTGTGGCAACCCGCTTGATTATTAATTTCCTTTTAATAAACCCTTTCTTTTCTCACGCCTAAAAATGTAGCCTCTGAGAGCTATGGCTAACCACCTGTTACACTTCTTAGCTCCTGTTAAGCTTCACTGCTGAACCTAAGTGAATTAGAGCTCAGGTTAAATGCTGTTTCAACTTAGCCCATACCAACCTTCTCTGGTATGAATTTCCTTTAATTATTTTCTTCTTCTTTCATGGAGCTCCAAACCAGCAGTGCTTCTTCCAAATGTCCTCTGCCGTTTTTCAGTCCTGCGTTGGTTTGCCAAATCTGTTGTGTCTGGCCAGCGGTTCACATGTCTGGGTTCTGTTCTGGGAAGGCATTTTGGAATCTGGAAGAGAAGAGGGACTAGGCGGCGCGAGATAAAGATGGAACCAAGACAAGGCTCTGCTCAAGGTTCAATTTTACTTTTCTGACATTCCGTTATGAAGGAAGGGGAGGGGCCTGATTCCCACCAAAGCTATCAAGATATAAATATGAATCCATAGCAATTCTCTCAAAATTGAACAATTGTAATGGATGTAACAATCACTTCCTGGATGATGCCACATAGGAAATAAAGAAGCATTCTAGTTCATATGATTTACTGTTTTCCCTTGTGTGCCAATTTTTATCCTGTCTGATAGCAGAAGACTTCCTTGTGCTATCTGCAATTCTATTTGCATATATTTTAGATCTATATTCCATTATAATCATTATATTTGGAAGGGTATGATTTTGAAATCAAATATTGAGGGATCAGTGATTGAGAAAACTTCCTGTTCTTCCCTATGAATTTATTTTTATTTCTACCACATACATGATGGCTCACAGACATCCAGGATTCAAATTCCACGTGATATTCCACCATATTCTGAAGTCTATCACAGGACGAGTACAAATAGTACATATACGTACAAAAAAGCAAAATGCTCAGATACATAAATAATGAAAACTTAAGATTAACAGTTTCTGTTTAGTTGTGTTTTAATTATTTCCCTTCCATTTCAAATAATGTAATATCTGAATGTTCATCTAAATATAAAAATATGGCATCCCCAAATCCCACATTGCAGTTTCCCAGTGTTGGTAATTACCCACCAGTACATGAGAAACACAACCCAAACTAAATTCTGTGTAGTATACAAAACCAGCAAACTATAAGTGTGCCCCATTGTCACCAATCTCTTAGAAATCTCTACAACTGTTTATTCCCTCATGGTTACTTTAGCACCACATTCTTCACTAAGGTTGACAGTCTAACTTGAAGCCTCTGTTTAATGTTTGTATATAAAAGTTCAATGAATGATAAACCCATTATAATTATTACAATCTATATATCCCCCATTTTAAATTTATCTCGTATTAAAATGTTCTAAATTGAAACAATTGAAAGTAACTGAATTCAATCCTATGCTCCAAAGTGTATTGGGAGATATTTTACCTACATTGTGGATCTGATGTGAACATTACATACTGAATATAAAATAAGGTGTACAGTATATGTTATAAAAGCTGACTGCACAAGAATAAAAATGTCTCTTGATACATTCTAAGTACTGCAGAGCTTAAAAACCCTAGTATGGTATCTGGTGAGTAGAAAGGGGCAGAGTGCTGGAAAGCATGCACTCATGGCTACATTGACACTGACCAGCCATGTATCTTTTCCATCTTGGTAAGAAAAATACATCATTAAGATGAAAGAAGTTCCATAAAGAACTACAAAACTGATCACTAGGATAAGAACAATTTGTGTGGCTTTGGTCTCATGAAATGTCTTAGTAGCCAAGGATCTGTGAATATACTGGACCTTCTGCCTATGCTTGACTAAGATCACCAACATGGAGCCACTGGCCAACATCATGAGTCCCAAACATATGACATCACTGGAGGCCAATATGATAACATACACTCTGTAAGTTTGTTTAGAATTATTTACTGCTAAGCAGTACAACAAATGTCTAAATTCAGTAAGATTTCCTTTATCTCTCATATCAGTCACTGTCATGATTATGAAGATGTTTACAAGCAGACACAGCAACCAACACAAGACCAGAGAAGGACCAATGATTTTGGGGATTCTAGCCTTGAGCTGTGCAGATTTGGAAATGCTGGAGCTAATAGTGATAGCCTGAAAGACACTCAACAGGCATGTTGAATCAAGGGAAAATCCCCTTGCAACTCTATGCAAATAAAAGACAAGTTTACATGTAATATCGTCTAGAAAATATGTATGACCAAAAGTAGTCATTGTCTGAGGGATTCCTTTGCAGATAACAACCATGATGTTGGCCCAAGTCAGGTGTTTCACAATTAGGTCTATAGGCCTTGTCTTGATCCCAGAGAAGTCAGTAATGATAAAACAACATAGCAAGGCTGAGTTCCCCAGCATTCCCAGCATAGTCTGAGACAGGAAAAAGATCCCAATGGTCAGGTCTCTGGAAGCCATTGTCTCATGTTATGGGGGAATGTCCCTCAGTATTACATCCAGGCACTTCATGATGGACATGCAGGACTAATATCTTCATTGTATATAAATTTTGTTCTGTTAAACACTTAAATATAATATTTTATATCAGACTTTATGTAAATTCAGATGTAAAGATAAAATACTTCTGTAATTTTTTAATCATGTATATGTGTTTGTGTCTTTATGTGGGAAAATTTACTTCAGTGCATGTGCCTTTGTAGCCAGAATTGTTATAGTTAGTGGTAAGCTGCCAGATGTGTATGGTTGAGTCTAAAACTGTGTCCTCTAAAAGATCTGTTTGCTTTCTTAACCCAGAAAGCCTTCTCTAGAGCCCTCAAGATGTGTTTTTGACCAAAACCATTTCTCCGTCTCAACCTATTCCCAATTGTTTCCATAGACTTTGATCACAGCATTGTAGTTAAAGTAAAGACAAAGCCATATTCTTGCTAGGTGTCAGCACTTTCCCCAAGGCTCTAAAAATGAAGTTTGATTTCTAGCTCAAAGCATTCATGTGTGGAGGATTCTATTGGTGTTAGTATGATTTTAGGAACCCTACAGATTTTTGACATTCCATTACTTTCAATGAGAGATGTAATGCAATGAACTCCACCTTTGAAAGAAAGTAATTTCCAGCAGCTTATATAGGGCAACAGTGTTTTTTCTCCTTGGTAGTCCTCGTATGAATTTTAAAATACATGTTATTCACTTTGGCATTCTATGACTATTTTCATAATCCTGTATGTTTTTTACAAATGCTAATAATTTCCAAAATATACTATTGTAATATATCACATAAAAATGTAAAATATCTAAAGGTGCCAATGCTAGTCACATGTGAAGCACATCAATTTCATACAAATATGAACTTATTAATTGAAAATGTTCATTCAATTCTGTGATGACAACCATGAGATCTTTGTCCATTTATGAAACTAAGTCAACATTAACACTAATAAAATAGTTACTATTTTTTCATAGTTGTCTAAATATAAGGCAAATGAAATTTTTTGTGTGACTATATGCACAGTGGAAAATATTTTTTTTTTGTGAGACAAAGAACATAGGTGACATATAAATACATTGATCCAAAGGAGAAGATGCTGATTACATTCATTTCTGCAAGGTAGAAACTACAGCAGCACAGACATAAATATTCAGCCCTGACCAAATGATGTTGAAATTGGCAAGATAAAGAACCCTCATTGGAAATAATTGAAATTTTTCTGATTATTTACAGACGTTTATACTCATAAATTAACAGGAAGTTATTCCAATATTGATCTTAGTTTCTATGGAAGAAAAATAGCATCCTATCACTCTGCCACTCAGCACCAGTGTTTTCAAAATCAAACTACCAATTTTGAGGTGATCCATAGTTAAAGTGGAGCCTGAAAAAAAGGGGGGTTATCAGATTTAAGTTCTACTCTTCTGGTGATTGAGGTCCTGCCAGGTATTACATCTCACTGAGAATGCCAGGAAAAGTGTGTGTGTGTTTTTTTCTTTTTTTTTGTGTGTGTGTGTGTGTGTGTGTGTGTGTGTGCACGTGTCCCTTTAAACATGGTGACATGGTGACAAATATTTGAGAAAAAAGACCCCACCAACAACTTGGTACTAGGACTCCTATTGCAAATTCCCCTTACCAAACAATATTAGGGAAAGACATCTAAACACAGAGGGTTCTCTTTAACAGGCCCCCTTCAACTGTGCAGTGCTCAGGACTCAGATGATCTCCATCTCTCATAGCATTCAGAAGATGCAGCACTGTGTCTCTGAAGGAGAGAGAGAGGGGCTCACATAGCTGCATTCAAACAGCTGGCTGCAAACTTTCCTGTATTCTGCAGGCCTGGTGGAAGACATTAAGACTCACCATGGAAAGTATATATCTCTGTGAAGGCAGATGCTGAATGTGGCATTATTGATCTGTGACCCAGACACCTTACCTCCCTGTAGTCACCTATAAGAAATGACATGTTGATATACTGAGAACATATCTTCTCTGAGGTCAGTATGATGACACATGTAGTATCCATGACTCTGCCCAATGAGGGAATTGGCATCATCCTTTTTCCTATCATGAACTTCAAGAAACTTTCAATTGTGTTTAAACTGCACAGGGACATGCTGAAAAAAATTATCTGAATTCTGCTCTTCAGGGGTGTTAGCACACAAAGGGAGTACAAAGAGCTGGAACAGAGGGATCAGTTCTAAGGAGAAGTAAGAGATGGTGAAAAATGGTAGCTCTGGATGAAATTTGAATACTCTTAGAGCCAGAAACTCCAAATATTACTGAATATACAAACAGAAAATAACCAGACCATGTGCGCATAGAAGCTCTGCAACAAAACATTTTCATTTTGTTTTTGTCTTGTTTTGTTGCATTGTGTTGCTATATTTTTTCCAGAGAGCAAAACACCACTTGTAAAAACTTCTTATGAGTGCTAAATATAGATTGATTAATGGCACTTTCCTTAATTCTATCGAAATACCGGGAATGTGTTATTCTAATTAAGGTACATAGAAATTTAAGTATGCAATTTGAAAATAAAACTTCCATATAACCTGACTTGTGTTAATTAATATACCTTCTACTTAAATTGATAACTTAAATCATATATACAAAATATTAGCATTTTGTATAAGCTTTGCCCCACAGTTACCTGGTAACAGCCAGGTGTGCCTGTCTCACTATAAAATGGGTTCCTTGCCCCCTCCTCTATCTCTTGCTCTTGACTTTTTGCTCTTGCTCTATCCTCTTGCCCCTTCCTCCTCCCTCACTCCTCATGCCCCCCCCCACATGCTCCTGGCCGGCCTCTATTTCTCTACCCCCCCCCTTTCTCTGCTCCACCTTCCCTCTTAACTCCCCTTCCCATGCCCTGAATAAAGTCTATTCTATCGTATACTGTTGTGTGTGGATGGTTTATCAGGGGAAAGGGATGCCTCAGCATGGGCCCTTGGAGGCACACCCTTAACCCACACCTTACTACCCATCCACCAAAACATATTTCTTTTCTCTATATCTTTTAATACACACAACACCGGACCTTTATCTTGTTGTCATCCTAAGGATCTATAACTTCCTCTTCTGGCTCTGACGGCCTGTCCACATGGAAGACAGATAGATGCAACACCATGTTAATAACAAGTTCTGAGGAAGTAACCCCAGATGTTCTCATTTCAATGGCATTTCCCCTACATCAATATACATCTCTCTAGCTTTTAGTTTCCTGGATAAGTGTTTGTCAGTTTTATTGATATTTCCAAAGAAGCTAATCTGTATTTCATTGATTCTTTGTATTGGATGTAGTTGTTGTTAATCTTTCTATTTTATTGATTTCAGCCTTGAGATCAATTATTTCTTCTTGTCTATGTCCCCTGTGTGTGAGTCTTTTTGCTTTAAAGATTTCAGGTGTGTTGTTAAGTTGTTAATATGAGATATCTCCATTTATACCTTATGTGGTTATTTAGTTCTAAGAACTTCTCTCTTACAACCATCTCCACTGTGTCCATAAGTATGTTGTGTATTCAGTTTCATTCAATTATCTGTAATCTGTAATTCCATTTTTTCTTTTCTTTTCTTTCCTTTTCTTTCCTTTTCTTTTCTTTTCTTTTCTTTTCTTTTCTTTTCTTTTCTTTTCTTTTCTTTTCTTTTCTTTTCTTTTCTGTTCTTTCCTTTCCTTTCCTTTCCTTTCCTTTCCTTTCCTTTCCTTTCCCTTTCCCTTTCCCTTTCACTTTCCCTTTCCCTTTCCCTTTCCCTTTCCCTTTCCCTTTCCCTTTCCCTTTCCCTTTCCCTTTCCCTTTCCCTTTCCCTTTCCCTTTCCCTTTCTTTCCCTTTCTTTCTTTCTTTCTTTCTTTCTTTCTTTCTTTCTTTCTTTCTTTCTTTCTTTCTTTCTTTCTTTCTTTCTTTCTTTCTTTCTTTCTTTCTTTCTTTCTTTCTTCGTGTTCGTCTTTGTCTTCTTCTTCTTCTTCTTTTCTTCTTCTTCTTTATTTTATTTATTTATTTATTTATTGTTTTTTTTTTTGAGAGAGGGTTTTGCTGTGTAGCCCTGGCTGTCCTGAAACTCACTCTGTAGACCTTGCTGGTCTCCAACTGAGAAATCCACCTGCCTCTGCTTCCCAAGTGCTGGGATTAAAGGCATGTGCCACCATTGCCTGGCTGTAATTCCCTTCTTAAGTTTTATCTTCAAGCCTTTTTTTTTTTTTTTTCATTTAGTTTGTAAGCTTTCTCTTGTTTCTGTCATTGCTGATATTTAGCTTTAATTCACAGTAGACCTATAAAGATTTTCTACATATTTCTCCCATTTTTCTCCTTATCCCTATCCTTCCTCACTTGAACCTGCTGTTCCTGCCACCTTGACTTCCGTGCATATCTGTCCATTCAATTTTCCTTTTCTAGCAAAATGTACTTCTAGTCCCTTTCCCTAAAATCTCTGGTTCTATAATTTTAGCTATTTATTATTGCCTTGAATGATCAAGCAAATATATACTAAATTATATTTCTGGATCTAGGATATCTCCCTTAGAATGATTTTTTTTTCTAGTTCTGTCAATTTTACCTGTACACTTTATGATTTTAGTTTTCTAATGATTGATTAAAGTTTCCTTGTGAAAATGTGCCACATTTCCTTTATCAATTCTTGTGTTGAGGGACATCTAGGTTTCTCCAGTGTCCTTCCACTGTTAATGATGCTACAATTAATATGCTTGAATAAGTATTTGTCATAGAATGAAAAATACTTTGGGTCCATGACCAAGATTGTTATGGCTAGCTCTTGAGAGTAGATCTTTTTTTGTTTTTGTTTTTGTTTTTTTTTTGGGTTTTTTTGTTTGTTTTGTTTTGTTTTCTTTTTCGAGACATGGTTTCTCTGTATAGCCATGGCTGTCCTGGAACTCAATTTGTAGACCAGGCTGGCCTTGAACTAAGAAATCTGCCTGCCTCTGCCTCCTGAGTGCTGGGATTAAAGGCATGCACCACCATCAATTGCTATCTTCCTGAAAAATTGCCACACTGATTCCATAGTGGTTGTACAATTTTGCATTCTTGCTAGCAATAGATGAGTTTTTCCCTTGCTCTACATATTCAATATCATGGGCTTTCACTTGTGCTATTGATCTTAGCCATTCTAGCATAAGTAAAATAAGATAACAAAGTAGTTTTAATATGCACATCTCTGATACCTAAGGATCTTGAATATTTCTTTAAGCAATTATCAAATATTTTTAGTTCCTCTTTAAAAAATTGCTTGTCCTTTTATTTTATTTTATTTTTTTTGAAAAGTTTTTTTCTCTCATACACTACCTCTCTATGACAATTTCCCTCCTCTTCACTCCTCCAAGAATTCCTACCGTTACCTCTTCTTTTTCTGGGATCCTCTCCTCATCTATTGTAGACAATTGGGGCTATGTACTTTTCTCTGATCATTGCTTTCTTTGTTCCCCATAAATCAGTACATGTTGTGTATTCATTTTTAGGGAATTCTCAAATGCTTTCTCTTTCTTTCTTTTTCTTTCTCTTTCTCTTCCTCTTTCTCTCTTACTATTTTTCTTTCTCATTCTCTTCTCTTTGTCATTCTCTTCTCTTTCTCTTTCTCTCTCTATTTCTCTTTCTCTCTTTCTCCATTTCTCTCTTTTCTCTCTCTCTTTCTTTTCTTTTCTTTTCTTTCTTTCTTTCTTTCTTTCTTTCTTTCTTTCTTTCTTTCTTCAATTCTTTGTCTTGACCCATATTTTATTCATAGAACATTTGTCACTTTCCATGAGTTTTTAAGCTTTCTATTATTTCTCTTCTTGCTCGCTTTGTTATGATGGAAGAAGGTGTTTCAATTCTCTTGTATCTGTCAAGACTTGATTTGGAGTTTTCTTTCTAGCACCTTCTGTAGGGCCTGATTTGCAGACACATATTATTTAAATTTACTTTATCACATGAAATCTTATTATTTTTATTGCTTATTTTTATTTATTTACATTTCACATGTTATCTCCTTTTCCAGTTAAAAACCTATCCCTTCCCCCATAACTCCTGATTTTATGAGGGTGTTCCCCCACCCATCCATCCCTCCTACCTCATTCCCCTAGTACTCCCCTATGCTGGGTCATTGAGCCTCCGCAGGACCAAGGGGCTTCTGTCACCTTTATGCCAGAAAAGGTAATCCTCTGTTACATTTGCAGCTGGAGACATGGGTCTATTCATGTGTACTCTTTGGCTGGTGACTTAGTCCAAAGGAGCTCTTAGAGGTTTGGTTGGTTGAAATTGTTCTTCCTAGGCGGTTGACAACACATTCATCTCCTTGACTCCTTCCCCTATGCCCGCATTGGGGTTACTGGGCTCAGTCTGATAGTTGCCTGCAAGCCTCAGCATATGTATTGGTCAAGCTCTTACATAGTTTCTCAGGGAACAACTATACAAAACTCCTTTCAAAAAGCACTTCTTGGCATCAGCAATAGTGTCTGGGTTTGGTGCTTGCAGATGGGATAGATCATTAGGTAGGGCAGTCTTTGGATGGCCTTTCCTTCAGTCTCTGTTCTACTCTTTCTCCCTGCACTTCCATTAGACAGGAGCAGTTCTGGTTGAATATTTTTGAGATGGGTGGATGGCCTCATACCTCAACTGGGGGCTGTGCCTAAACACTGGATATGGTCTCTACAGGTTCTACTCCTCTTTCTTGGGTATTTCAGTTAATTAATGTCATCCCTGTTGGGCCATGGAAAATTCTTGCATTCCTAGCATCTGGAACATTATTGTGGCTACTCCCCAGTTCCCCATCCTCCACTGCTACACACCTTCTTTCTAATCCCTGACCCTCTGTACTTCTCCCTGTCTCCTCCCATACCACATCCTGCCCTCCATTATCCTACACATTCTCTACTCCTCCAGGTTCTTTCCTTCCTCTACCTCCCATGGTTATTTTTTTCTGATTTCTAAGAAGGACTGAAGCATCCACAGTTTGGTCTTCCTTCTTCATGGGCTTCATATGTTCTGTGAATTACATCATGAGCATTCTGAGCTTTTGGGATAATATCCACTCATCAGTGAGTATATATAATATATATCATATATATATCACACATATATATATATATATATATATATATGATATATATATATCATGTGTTTTCTTTTGTGAATTGGTTAACTCATTCAGGATGATATTTTCTAGTTCTATCCATTTGTCTGTGAATTTCACGAAGTCATTGTTTTTAATAGCTGAGTAGTATGCCATTATGTAATATATCACATTTTTTGTATCCATTCCTCTGTTCAGGGACTTCTGGGTTCTTTCCAGCTTCTGGTTATTATACATAAGGCTGCTATGAGCATAGTGGAACATGTGTCCTAGTTATTTGTTGGAACACTTTTGGAATATATCTTAGGAGTGGTATGCTTGATCCCAGCTGTTGGCTATTATAAATAAGGCTGCTATGAGCATAGTGCTGCATGTGCCCTTCTTATATATTAGAGCACATTTTGGGTATATGCCCAGGAATGGTATGGCTGGTTTATCAGGTAAAACTATTTCCAGTTTTCTGAGACACTGCCAGACTGTTTTACAGCTGTAGGTGTTCTCTGGTGGAATTTTTTGGGTCACTAAAGTACACTATCATATCATCTGCAAATTGTGATATCTTGACTTCCTCCTTTCAAATATGTACTTTGCCTTCCTTTGTTGTCTAATTGTTCTGGCTAGAACATCAAGTATGATATTGAATAGATAAGTAGAGAGTGAGCAGCCTTGTCTGATTTTAGTGGGATTGCTTCAAGTTTCTCTCTATTTAGTTTGATGTAGGCTTTTAGTTTGCTGTATATTGCTTTTATTATGTTTAGGTATGGGCAATGAATTCCTGATCTTTTCAAGACATTTTACATGAAAGCATGTTGTATTTTATAAATACTTTTTCAGCATCTAATGAAATGAACCCACACACATATGGTAACTTGATATTTTACAAAGGAGCTAAAACCATGCAGTGGAAAAAAGACAGAAATTTTAACAAATGGTGCTGGTTCAACTGGTGGTCAGCATTTAGAAGAATGCAAATTTATCCATCTTTATCTCCTTGTACAAAGCTAAAGTCCCAGTGGATCAAGGACCTTCACATAAAACCAGATACACTGAAACTTATAGAGGAGAAATTGGGGAAGACTCTTGAACACATGTACACAGGAGAACATTTCCTGAACAGAACACTAATGGCTTTTGATCTAAGATCAATATCAAATGGGACCTCATAAAATTTCAAAACTTCTTTAAGGCAAAGGATGCTGTCAATAGGACAAAATGGCAACCAAAACATTGAGAAAAGATCTTTACCAATCCTTTATTCGAACAGGGCTTATATCCAATATACAAAAAGAGCTCAAGAAGTTAGACACCAGAGAACAAAATAACCCTATTAAAATTGGGGGGCAAAGCTGAACAAAAACATTTAAGCTGAGGAATTTCAAATGGCCAAGATGCACTTAAGAAATGTTCAACATCCTTAGTCATCAGAGAAATGCAAATCAAAAGAACCCTGAGATTCTACTTCACACCAGTCAGAATGGCTAAGATAAAAACCTCAGGTGACAGCAGATGCTAGCAAGGATGTGGAAAAAGAGGAACACTCATTCATTGTTTGTGGGATTGCAAGTTAGCACAACCACTCTGGAAATCAGTCAAGTGGGTTCCTTGGAAATTTTGACATAGTATTACCTGAGGACCCAGCTATACCACACCTGGGCATATACCCAAATAATTATCCAACAGATATCAAGGACACATGCTCCACTATGTTCATAGCAGCCTTATATATAATAGCCAGAAGCAAGAAAGAACCCAGATGTCTTTCAGTAGAGGAATGGATACAGGAAATGTGGTACATTTACACAATGGAGTACTACTCAGCTATAAGAAAGAATGAGTTTATGAAATTCCTAGACAAATGGATGGACTTGGAGAGTATCATCCTGAGTGAGGTAACCCAGTCACAAAAGAAGTCACTCAATATGCACAATGGAGTACTACTCAGATCTTAAAAACAATGATTTCATGAAATTCTTAGGCAAATGTATGGAATTAGAAAATATCATCCCAAGTGAGGTAACCTAATCACAAAAGAGCACATGTGGTATGCATGCACTGTTCTGTGACTATTAGCCCAAGAGTTTGGGAATACACAATTTACAATTCACAGACTACATGAAGTTCAAGAACAAGAAAGACCAAAGTATGGGTGCTTCCGTCCTTAGAAAGGGAAAACATACTGGAGCAAATATGGAGAAAAAGTGTGGAACAGAAACTGAAGGAAAGGTCATCCAGAGACTGCCCCATCTGGGGACCAATCACATATGCATTCACCAAACTGAGACTCTATTGTGGATATCAAAAAGTTCTTAGAGTCAGGAGCCTGATATAGTTGTCTCCTGAGAGTCTCTGCCAACCATTGGACTGAACACAGGATCCCCAATGGAAGTGTTAGAGAATGGACTGATGCAGCTGAAGGTGTTGAAACCCCAAAGGAGGTGTTAGAGAATGGACTGATGGAGCTGAGGGGTTTGCAACCCCAAAGGAAGAACAACAATATTAACCAACCAGACCCCCAGAGCTCCCATGGACTAAACAACTAACCAAAGAGTACACATGGAGGGACCCATGCCTCCACACAAATATGTAGTAGAGGATGGCCTTGTCGGGCAACAATGGGAGGAGAGGCCCTTAGTCCTGTGAAGGCTCAATGTTCCAATGAAGGGGATTTCAATTGCGGGAATGCTGGAATGGGTGGATGGGAGAAGAGCCTCACAGAAGCAGGGAGAGGGGGGATCCATGCGGGGGGGGGGGGTGTCCCGGAAAGGGGATAGCATTTGAAATGTAAATAAAGAAAATATTCAATAAAAAAATTCCTCCCACCCTCAAAAAATGCACTTCTACACTTAGATAGACACAGAACAAAACTATATGATTATCAAATGACAAAAAGCATTTGGTAAAACCCAGGATCCATTCATTATAGATGTTAGGAACAAGGTATGGGTAAAAAGATGATACCTTACCAAAATAAAAGCAACTACTTATTTTTGCTAGGATTTTTCCCTGATGTCATCATAAATTTAATTTGTATTGCAGTAAATGCTTTAATGATCTCCTATGATAAGACTATGCCCACCAAATTTTTATTTTTATTCCTAGACTTTTATCAATTTCTCATTAATATAATATCAAATATTTTAATACCTTTCTCAGGAGACCTAATCAGCCTCCAGCAATCATGAAAACTTAAAATCTCTTCAAAACACATTGTCTCTTTGGAGATATTCACAAGAAACCCTTAAGGGTCTTTTAAAATTAGGAAATAGAAATTTCAAAAATGATTTTGTTTCTCAAAGCCAGTCCTGTCATTGCCACTGCACATGAAATGGAAATTGTCATTCTAGAGGGAGGTGAAGTCACAGAGCCACAGACTTTTATTATAAACATGAGCTGCATCCCTCCCATAGTGCTTGTTACTATGCAGTCAGGATCTGTAGACTGAGCCCACAATGCTGCACAGGCAAGGAGCTAGGTGAGTACTTTATATTTCAGAGTGTGCTGCAGAGCCAACAAATAAAAGAGGCCTAGAAAATATTTTTGTCTGGTAATGGGAATCTGGGATAGAAACACATCCATGGAACAGAAATACAAAACCCAAATATAATTACATAGCCAAGAGGTGAGTAAGAAGTTTAGAACTGCTCCTAACCTGTGCCAGTCCCTGTTGGTTCTTACTGTGCAATAAGGCTCACACTGAGTGAGACTGTGGTAACACCAAGGTAATACAGCCCATCTATAAATGTGCTGAAGAATTGTGTTAAGAAGTAGATGTGCTATTGACCCTTACCTTACAATATCTGTAAGATTATTTTTTGAGTACTTTTATTTATTATATGTGGACTTACCATGTTCTCATATTATAGTAAACATTGGAATGGAAATATAAGGAGCACACAAACTTGGGAATGAGCATACTATGAATCTGTATCTATAGTAATTTTTATTCTTAAGTGATAGTACATTTTTGTGTTATAGAGGCAGTAAATGTGTTATTATTGAATAAACACTGATATAACAAGTAGTTTAAAACCTCCTAGTTTAAATCAAGAAGGTAATGTTAAAGGGAAGTTTTATATGAGGACCAGGGTAGGATCAAATGTTCTTGAGTTATCTCCCCTGGTTTAGTCATACTCTAATGTTAACCATAGCTTGATTTATGTCTTCCCTCACTGTTTATTGTTGTGGCTAATAGAATACACAGTCTTGTGTATGGATGGTCAGGACTCTATGACTCAGTCTTGTTCATCTACACAAAGAATTCTTCATTTCTGTTTGGACAATGTTTGCATTCTCACATTTTTCAGATCCCTTTTTATGTATCTCTCACACGTCTCCTCTATTTGAATGCATTATACATTTTATTATAGTAGGTTGATCAATATATATAAGTAGGAAGTATATATAGAATTTTAAATGAAACATTTTAGCATAAATTTCTTTGTGTGTCAATTCAGCACATGTTATTATTTCATGTTGTACTCTGTACCAAGAAACATGATAATAATTCATTTGTACTTAACATTATAGCCTTTAATCTTCAATCATAGCAATGAATATTTTCAGGCACATCATAAATATTAGGTCCATCTTGTGCTTGTGAAAGGAACCTGGAAGATGGGACATCTTTCTGTCAGGTCAGACCATACATAGGACACTATTTTATTAAAATTCCTTAAGCCTTAATGTGTACTTGTCATTTGCCTGTGAAATAAGCATGATGTCAAAATAGAAACTTATTTTTGAAAGGACTCATGTGTAATTTTGATTTTGTGTGAATGAATGTTTTCTTGGATGCATATATGTACTCTGTGAGAATGTAGAGAAAGGGAAAGGTAGAAGACTGAGTCTGGACATGGGATTTGATCATGGCTTAGTACAGGATAGTGCAAAAATTTGCGAAGACTCTGTATCTGACCTGGCTACATTGGGAAGCTTCAGAGCAAGGAAGGAAAGTTTCTCTTTTGTATGTTTATTTTTTGCTTTTTGCTTTTGTTTTTTTGAGGCAGGGTTTCTCTGTGTAGCCCTGGCTGTCCTGGAACTCACTCTGTAGACCAGGCTGGCCTCGAACTCAGAAATCTGCCTGCCTCTGCCTCTGCCTCCCAAGTGCTGGGATTACAGGCATGTGCCACCATTACCCAGTGAAAGTATCTCTTATAAACTGGCTCATGAGGTCACTGAAAATGATTTTGATATGATTATTTTCAGATCTATGGAAGCAGGGTATTTGAGGAATGCAATTTAACCTCTCCTTGAGAGGAAATATGCACATGAGTCAACTTAAGATTATCATTCCAATTGACTGTATTTGACATGTTACTAGGGACATGCCATTTTGGTTAATATGTCAGGCACTGAAAGATCATAAAATAATGGCCAGATATGTTTGGGAGAGCTGGACATATAGGATGCAGCTTTTGTTATCTAGTTCCATGAGTGGCATCACATGGTTAAGTGAGAAATCACTGGGACCTTTACTCTGGTAATGCACTTTAGGTGCTCTGTTGACCCACAGTGTGATCAGGTAAGAATTGCTGTTGAATTTGAAAAAATACATTTAAATAAACAAATTAAAATAATTCTTTTAAAAATTCTATTTGCCATTATACGTGTAACTATTTACAAAATAAAGTGAATATTTACTAGTGAGGATATTGGATTTCAATGTAAGTGACCACACTGTACTTCTGTGTACAGAATATTATAGCTATGAAGACAAAAACACCTTTCTAGATTGGGCAGAATGGCCTTAAAAACATGATCACAGAAGTGGTCTCAAATTGTGGTGGTCACTGGTCACTTTTATTTTTTTCATTAATGTGCTTAATTCCCTCACTACAGTGAAAGCAGATGGATATAGAAATACTCAATTCTAAACCATGTGGTAAACATCCTTTTTAGTCACTGGAACTTAAGGAGTCTCAAATGCCACAGAACCTCTTATCGTGAAGCGTATTATCAGTAATTGTGACTAATTTCTGCCAGCCTCACAAAAATGGTGGTAAAAGTACACTGGAATCATCTCTTTGTGAATGGCATGGCCTCTCACTAAACACAACTCCAGGTAGATAATGCTTTAGAAAGCATAAAAGTAACCTTTATTCACCTAATATAATTGTCATCTCAGAGGCTTACTGCTGAATAAGCTAACACTTTCTAGTTCTTTCTGAACTCTGGCTGGTGGGTTCAACTCAGAAATTCTGGCTCAACTTCTCTCCAACCTGATTGAGTCAATCTGGCTTCTCTTCGCTCCTCACCCCATTGGGATCCTTGGCCCCAAACTAACTGTGGATATTTGATTTACTATTCTGGCTTCTTATTGTCTGGATTCAGCTGACCTTGCTGACTTGTACTGAAAAGCATTTACTCACATATGAACTCAGCTCTATTGCAGGGCGCTCACTGCATTTGGACTTCCAACTCTTTCAATCTTTCTTCTAGCACTGCTCTTAAATAGTTGGTTTTTCCTGTGCTGCTCTGAGAGTTGAACATATCCCATCTCTGACCCATCCTGTCTAATGTTTCTCTGATTTATCACTTTCCCCCCTCAGTTAGATATTACTTCCAAACATGGGTGCTTTCTTCTACATCTAAAATTACCTTCATTGTTTGGGATTGAAGGTGTATATTAAGGGTTTGTCTCTATTCCAGCCAGCTGGATTAAAAGTCTGTCATTCCTGCCACATGACACAGACCTAGAAAGACTTTGGATGTTACAAATGAGGCTCAGAATCTTTTTCCTATATTCAATGAAACATGGTATGACCCTCAAGCACAGCTAAAACTTTACAGATTTCCTTTACTCTTCACAACCATGAATGTTCACATTGGCCATGGTGGCAGATTTAGTATGAGGAACCTGGTAACCTTGGTGCATTCCTATCTTTCTGTCCATTCACAGCTTTCCATTTCCCTCATGGATGAGATAGCACGGAATCTTTTGAGGCTGTAACTGGTATGTAAAATTCTATTTTGTGCTTATCGTTCATAGATCATGAACTGTTACTGGATATCTGTGGGTGGTCTGTAGATGAATGTTCCCATGATTGATACTAGGTGATGTAAAAAGTAAGCCTCTTGTGTGGTTATCCTTAAAATGAGCCCTTTCAAGTTTCATGAACTCTCCACACACTCACTCCCACATAAACACACACTTCTAATTTCAAAACTATGAGGATTTTATGTTTTCTCCTGAAACTCTTTTCTAGGGTGTACATGAAAAGGAGACTGCTTGTATCTAGTAGTCTCTATAGTCTCAGCTGTTCTCTCCACTCTGTTCAAACTTCTTCACAACCCAGAATTTATAGCATGACCACCTGCCTGGCAGATGAGTTTTGTGTAAAACAAAGCCTTCTTTTGGAATGCTAGGTTCCAACTAGTACTGATTCAAAGTGTCAACTGCTTCTGCAAGGGATCTTACTCAATTTAAGAAGGATTTGCAAACACCTTCTCTCACAAGAATAGAAGTGGTGTCCTGGCAATTTTCTCCTTTTTCACTATACTAGTAAGTTGTGTAATCCACTGCCTTTTGTCCTACCATATTCACACTAGGCTTCTAAGGGTTGCATGATTATCCCAGAGAAATTTTCAACAGAGATACTGAACATTTCCACAGTAACTCTCAATGAACATATAGTGACTTTTTCTTTGCTATTCTGCAGGTATATAATATTTTCCCTAGTTTTATATTATTGTGCATTCTGTGAAATTTCATCACACCAGATGTCCCCTTCTCTCTAGTAATCCAGACTTGAGTGTGCACAGGAGACTGTGTATGTTGATGCAGTGTGGCATTTCACAAGAGCTACCTCTTAATGTAATATAACCTGTCACTTGAACCATCATTTTGCTGCAGTGCATTTTGTGCTTTCTGTAATTTTTTCTTGTCAAGGATAAATTATAGGCTGATCACCCAAACACCTCTGACCCCGACCAAAGTTCATATTGAGAGTCTGTATTAAGCAGGCTTGGTCAATGCCTATAGGGAAGTGCTTTTGCAGAGCAGCTTAGAATGCATTTTCATGGAGGATTTAATGGCAAAGAGCACAGAAACTCTAACTCTCAGTTGGCTATTGGCAAATGAAGCAAACACATCCAAGTTTCAAAAATATTACAGAATCAGTGGGGTGACAGATATCATAACCAGATAACCCTCAACCCCATAGGATGAACAAAAATATCAACCAACCAAAACCTCCAGAGCTCCCAAGGACTAAACCAACAACCAAAGAGTACATACACTTGGAGGGGCCCATGTCTCTAGCTGCATATGTAGCAGAAGATTGCCTTATCTGGCATCATTGGGAGCAGAGACCCTTGGTACAGTGTAGGCTTGATGTCCCAGCATGAGGGAATGCTAGGGCAGTGAAGTGGGAATGAATTTGTGGGAGGGTGGAGGAGCACTCTCATAGAAGCAGGGGGAAGTGGGGATGGAATAGCCGAGTTGAGGAGGGGAAACCAGGAAGCAGGATAATATTTGAAAGGTAAATAAATAAAATAACCAATAAAAAATAAAATATTACACAATCAAAAAGCCTGAAGTTAGCTGGAGCATTTTGCCCACCCCCCTCCCATGGCTTAAAACAGGGTTAGGCAATTTTCTGTGAAGTTTTTCAGTGATAAAAAAGGGAAAAAATCTATTCTATGATAAAACAAAGGCAGCTGAAGCTAATAAAAGATAATATAAACTTTGTCCTGTTGAAAAACTATATTCTGAGTGATATTAAAAATTTCTCAATGCTTATCCTTTGATTTTAGATGAGCTAAATATTAACTATTAGTTTACTAAAAAGATCTAACAAGTCTGCAGTGAGTATATGGGCAACAAAAACTGGACATAGCATTTTTTCTACTTTTTATTTTTATACTATATTTTTGATTTTTTTTTTTATAAAAAGCAGAAGGGTTGACCTGGGAAGATGGGAAAGTGATCGTGATTAGGGGAAATTATATAACTTTCAAATAATCGATAAAAATATTTTGTTTGAAAATTAAACCACACTTAAATGTTTTGTGGTTGTTTTTGAAGTTGTTTTTTTTTTTTTACAGAATAATTTTCAAGTAGCAGTATATTCTGATGATACATTATATTTATTTATATTGCCTGTTACTATTCTTTGTTTCTCACAGACTATTGTCACATCATCCTGAGTGCTGCATTTTTTAGGGAACTTGATCATTCTTTTTCCATCAATATGTATATTATTTGGTATTGAGAAATCCACTCTAACAAAGTATGAAAAAAAATCACTTCTGTCGCAGCTTTTGAGATGAGTTCTGTTTTTTATGTGGTCTATGATGGACTTTTGCTCCTGAGGTTAAAGAAATTTCTGTTTCATCCTCTCAGTACCTCCATGGATTAAAGGTGTCCCCCTTTATAACAGGCTATAATCACTTGATATTATTCTTTTGACCAAAAGATTACTGTGGCCATATTCTAAAGGAAATTGTCCTGAATGATACAATGGAACTCTGGAATATGGCAATAAGAATCATTTTCTTATTACAACCCACAGCTGGAATTTTTGAAAATTCCTCTTTTATACTCTACTATCTCGTCCTGTACTACAGAGAATGCACAGTAAAGCCCTCAGCTTTCATTTTCTTTTACCTAATCATAGCCAACATCTTGGTCATTCTCCCTTCAGGAGTGCCCCAAATATTGTCATTTTGGGAACTGAAGGAGTTTCTGAATAATTTTGGATGTGAGCTCCTACTGTACATTAAAGGATTTGGTAGAAGAGTGTCCATTTGCACCACCCGTGTTTTGAGTGTCTTCCAAAACATAACTATCAATCCTAGGAAACACTGTTAGAAAGATCATAAAGTCATAGTTATAAAGGTCGTTGACTAATCCATTCCCCTCTTCTGGGCATTGCACATCTTGATTAACTTCATTTTCTTTGTACACACAACTATTAAAAGGCATCAAAAAATGTCACAAGAACACCAGACTTTGGATACTGTTTTCATATAGGGAGTGACTATATCAGTGACTTCCTGTATGCAACATTGATGGTGTGCCCTAAGGTTTTCGTTTCTCTGCTCAATGCCTGGTCCAGAAGTTCTATGATTGTCATTATGTATAGACACAAGCAGAGTGTTCAACATATCTGCAAATTACCCAATTCCTTCGGAACCTCCTCTGAATCCAGGGCTACCCAGAACAACCTTGCACTATTATCTACAATTCTGACTTGCTATACTCTTTCCTTAATCTTAAGATGCTGCATTACTCGTTTGCATAATTGCAAATGGTGGGTGATGAATATCAATCATCTTATTTCTCTGTGTTTTCCCTTTTTTTGCTCCGTTGTTCTCATCAGTCATTACTCCATTGTGTACAGGTTCAGTTTGCACTGGTGAAGAAAAAAATAACTATCTCCTAATTTAAATATACATATGTACATATAAGTGTTTCTCATTATCTAATTGTTTATCCATGTATCATCCTAAGAAATCAATAAGGAAAGTTAAGGCATTGTCTATGTAAATGAACGAAAATGTGCTTGGAAGTTTTTTCAGCTGCTTGAATGAGCATCTTTTTTGTTTGTCTCTTTCAAGCTTTATTTAAACATAAAATAATTTCCTCAGAAATTTTATGCATTGATTACACAGTATTTCAAATACATTTTCTTCTAAAATCTTCCTTGATTACATAAGAATATTGAAAGAAGAACAAAGCAAGCAAACAGCAATTTTATAAGAACTAAAAATTAACATTATGATAAAATCAATTTTCTTTAAACTCAATATGTTCTTAAGATTGGTGTCGTAAAACCTAGCGGTTACAGAAATGCTAGATAGAATGACTCTGTCTAAAGTTGATTTGTTTCAATTTGGCTTAAGATTAATAGATCAAAAGTTATTTCCTGCTACTATTTTATCAAACAGCTTTCTATAGAAGTTCAGCCCTTATTTAATTCTTCTTTCCTTCCTCTATATTTCTTTTATATTTGACATAAGACCACTGTCCTTTTTCTTTGATTCTTTTTTTGTTGTTGTTGTTTTGTTTTTGTTTTTGTTTTTGTTTTTTTGAGACAGGTTTCTCTGTGGAGCCCTGGCTGTCCTGGAACTCACTCTGTAGACCAGGCTGGCCTTGAACTCAGAGATCTGCCTGCTTCTGCCTCCCCAGTGCTGGGACTAAAGGTGTGTGCCACCATCACCCGGCCTTTATCTTTGATTGAATGAGCATCTTACATGAGCTGATAATACTGTGTTTGGCTCACTGTATTTTTCAATGTATATCTACTTTTTTTTCCATTGGCCAGGTTATGGTAGAGAACAAACTGTCAAGAAAGCTACACTTCTTTTGGCTTTCATTCCGTCAGGAATTATTGGCTGCTTGACTGATACACAGACACATTGAAGGTACCATGTGCTAACTGAAAGGCAAACTGATAAGATGGATGACCATAACCTTGTGCTTCAGGTGACACCTCCCATGAAAGATAATCTAGCCTGCACCAGAACCAGGAAATTTCTTCATGATAATTTCCATGATACTTTCCATGCAGGTGCTCCAGAAACATTCCTGTTTGATGGTTCTTAACTTTTTCCAGTGGTATTCAAAAAAGTCTGGGAATATAGACATCTCCACTAGCCATTTAAGACAATATGTGTGATTCAAATTTTTTTACCTTGTGCAAAAATCAATTAAAAATGAATCCAAATTTTTATGTGATCTTGAACCTTGCTAATATTTTTTCTTTTCTTATTAATCAAACATAGTTTTTCTCATTATATATAATCTGAATACAGCTTCCTCTCCCTCTACTTCTTCTCATTCCTCCCACCTCTTCTCCTATCTATATCTATCTCATTTTAGTCTTATTAGGAAATGTCAGGCTTCTAAGATATAACTATGAATCACAACAAAATAAAATATATGATTGAACAAATTTTTTTTTCATGTCAAAATAAGGCAAGACAAGACAGTCTATAAAGAAAGGAGCCACACATTAAAGTGCAAGAACCAGAAACTAATTCATTTCCATGTTTTTGGGTCTCATAAAATTAATAAACTCAAAGGAGTAGTGTATATATACAGAGGACCTCATGTGTATCATTTAGGACCAGTGATTGATGCTTCAGTCTCTATGAGTGAACATGAACCAAATCACATAAATGTGAAATTATACATTTTCTTAGAAACTATCACACATATTAGAAGCCATGTCATATACCAAGGATAAATGTGTGTGTGTGTGTGTGTGTGTGTGAGAGAGAGAGAGAGAGACAGAGACAGAGACAGAGACAGAGACAGAGACATACAGAGACAGAGACAGAGACAGAGACAGAGACTGAGAGATCAGAGAGAGTGTGAGAGAAGATCAGAGAAAAGGTGTGAAAGATCCAGGTCAGCTAATATAGTCCATGAAGATTTCCTATAGCTATGTAGATAACTTCAAGAATAGTATTGGGGTGCTTTTTTTGGTCCTTGTAACTGGTAGAACACGGTCAAGCAAGACTCTTCATGCTTTGGGAAAACTATCACTGACAACACTAACCAAAGCAAGGAGTTTGTACAATTTTCAGAGAATGGGTATATATATAGAATGCAGATAGCTGATGTTATGCGAGATCATAGACCAGAGACTGCAAAGTGTACAGGATGACATCCCTTAAGAGTCCCAAGGATATGCTCTGGAAAAATACCTGAGATTCTTACAAGTATAACAGATAGCCGTCATTGACTGCTTCCTACTATTATTAAATCTCTGAAGTTCCCATGATGATCTGATTGACATGATTACATGGATAGGATGAATATCATTTAGTCCAACCATAGAGATATAATCAGAGACAACCAAGGAATGTTGAGATGGGTAGAAATATCCTTTTCAAGAGAAGAGTCTCTCAATTGGTCTTTCATTATCAGCTTGTTATTCCTGAAATACAATACATAAAGGTTGCACATTATGGAAAAAGCAGTTGTATTTGCACACACACACACACACACACACACACACACAGACACACACACAAACATGCATACACACAAGATGGCTTTGAGACAGGAAGTGTCAGATTTCTTTAAGAGTTCCACTTTTTAGAGACTCCTCATAGTCCTATCAATGCCTCTACCCTAGGCACACACTAGCTTCTCTCAGAAGACTTAGTGATTTTTGTTGTTTTCTTTTTTTTAAGGAGCATGTAATATTTGGAGGGAATTACTGTGGGTGGTTAATAAATAAAAGGAATTGAAAAGAAATAATCATTTTTAGATATTCATAAAACACATATGGCTGTATGAAACACTCAAATATTTTAACTAATACAATTGTAAATCTAAAAGTTAATTAAGTTGATTTGTGTTGGAAGAAGTAATTAAAGACTGGTATCCAACTCAATACAGAAACTTCTCTTACTTTTCATTTTTTTTGACCTCAAAATTTCTAGCACTTTCTACAGTACACCTGGTCAGCATTCATGGATCTAGAAACACAATCACTACTAAAAACACCTTATGCCTTTGGAAAAATTCACAATAAACTCTCTCTAAAGCGTCTTGTTAAATAACAAGATCTGTGGTATGGTCATAAAGGACAAGAATAATTCTACAACTAAGACATGATTGAAAAGGTAAAAGTATTCCTGACCTTGTGCCAGTCCCTCTCATTTCTTACTGGAATATAATTCCCCTACTAAGTGTAACTCTGGATAACACCAGGGTAATATAACCTATCCTTAAAGGAGCTGAAGTATTGTGAAAATAAGTCAATGTGATAACATATATTATCTTACACAATAGGTAGAATAATCTTAAAGTATTATTATTACTATTATTATTATTATTTAACTCATCAAGGAGTTGTGGTACAGAAACCACTGGAATTGAAATATAAGTAGAACACAATCCTGAGAAGTGCAGAATGTATATGTTTGTGGATTGAAAAGTACTCATATGTGACACTACATCTTTGATTGGGCAATAATTGTGTCTGTATTGATTTGCCATTGATATAATATTAGATTTGAAGCCTGTCCCCCTTAAATGTGGGACTGCAACATGGAGGAAAAGATACAGTTTGGCTATTGAGCAATGTCAGCCAGGACCAAATGTGTCTTGTTTTCCCTGGTTTAATCACACTCTAAGCCCGACATGATGTCACATATTCTCTCTATGTGTTCTTCATGGAATACAGGTCCTTGTTTGTGATATGACCCCAGGCTTCTATACCTCAGATAAATTTGTATCCACACTTAGTATCTCACTGGGCAATGATTAAGCTTTTACATTTCTTCAGATTGCACTTTTTTTTAATGCAACTCTTCTATTGGATGTATCATAAATATCATTATAACATCATCATCAATATAGGAATTATCAAACAAGCCAAATGTGTGGTAATAACATTCAACCTCAGCATTTGGGAGGCAGAAGCATTCAGATCTCTGTGATTTTGCAGATAACCTGGTCTATGTAGTGAGTTCCAGAATAGCTAGAGCTACAAAGTAAGAGAGCACCCATTGTGAGAAAAATATATTTCATAAAAGCAAATATATGTTGAATTTTAAAGGAAATGTTTTAGTAATTTAATTTTCATCTCACACTATTGTTTGTTAAATGTATGTTCATATTTCATGTTGCATTTTGTGCAGGGTAATAGTATTATTAATTTATCTCTACGTCCTTCTATACCCTCTACCTCTGCAGTGACAACAATTAATATTTCTACAGGCATTTTAAATACCAAGTCCACCTTGTGCTTCTGAAATCAAATTGGGATGATATTGCTTTACACCTGGATCAGCCACTGCCTGACTCTACTCACCCATGGGGTTGGGAATGAGGTAGCCTGGAAACAATCGTTCAGACTCCACGAGCAGGTAAAATGCATAAGCAAGCTTGTTTATTAATTCTTGGGGAGTGCCCTTTATACCCTCTACCTGTGTCCCTTGGTATCAATCAAGTTTGACATCCAAGTAGCAGTTGTAGATTGAATGTCATTGTCTGCATTGCTGATCTCTGGGATCTCAAGCAGTCTTAAATTTGGCCCTTGTGTGGAAGTTGCCTCCACAAATGTGTTTGCCCCAGTTTTTTTTTGCCAGTGTTTATATGGAAGTGGCTACCAGTTTATCAGTGAGGCTTGCCATTCCTCCTATAGCACACGGGAGAGTTTCTGTCAGGTCAAATTACACTGAGAATACTGTAGTTTATTAAAAGTTCAAAAGCATTATCATTTGGCATTAGCCTATGAAACTAATCGTCATGTTAGAATGAAAAGTTATCTTGGAAATTGCAATATATATATGTGTATATATATGTGTGTGAATATATTTTTGTTGCATGTTTATATGTACACTATGAGAATTAAGTATCCGCAGAAGCCAGTGGATTATGTCAGAACCCATGGAATTGTGTGTTCTACAGTGCCAGCACATGGTCAAGGGGAGATATTAAGTATCTGGTAGTTCCTAAGGGACCGTCTCATCTCCTTTCTTTGTTTTATATTCTGTAGGTTCTAAACTTCACTGCCAATTCTGCTTCTGTTCTTTATTGTTCATCTCACGGTCCCTGCAGAGCTGATGAGAGCAATATTTTCCCACTGGAGTTCTTTATTCAGATGCTACTCTCAGATTCTGCATTCTCTCATGACTTAAAACAGAATTTTCTGACTACTTGACTTGTATAAATAAAGTATGGTGTCCTGAGAATTTTCTTCCATGGTTCTGTACAGATGTGCTGACTAACTTACTGCCTTCTTTTCCACCATTTTCATTATAGTCTGTTGAGTGGTGCATGATTATCCACATATGGTTCTAATAGAGATACACAGTAGTTTTTTTTTTTTTTCAGTAGGTATCATCAGCAGATTTTGTCCTTCTCCATAATGTGTCATCTGACTTTTTCTCCTATTTTTATTCAGTTGATAATTCTGTGAGATTTCATCACAGTGGCTGTCACCATCTTTGTAACAGCACAGACCTGACAGCTCACACATGTATGTATGTGTATAAGGTATGTCTTTGCTTAAGAGCTAGCTCTTAACCTAATGAGATATATGTTGTCACTTGCACCATCAGTTGAATATATTTCATGTGATTATTCAAATTTTCTTATCTATGATCATAGACATATTCTAAATGATGTTATTAATTTTTTCCACACCATTTAATAGTTGATGAGATGTACCTTAAGAATTGCTATTTTTGAGGTTTGTAATTGTCATTAAAATTAGTTTATTTTATAGATGACTAGAAAATAAAACTAAATTTTTATGTTCTTGGTTTATGGTTGTTAGTACTGGCATTTTCTTTTCATTGATTTTTACAGACCTAATAATCTTGCCAATGATCCTTCATATTCTATGACCATGAAGGCATGTTTCCAATCCACATGTGTGTCCTCAAGTCTTCAGCAATCTTATAAGGGTACATAGTATAAGTAATAATTGCAACTGCATGAAACTTCCAGAAAGTCTTATTAGACTGCATAGACTATATATAGTCTAACCTGACATTGTATTTCTGAGCTCAAACAACCCTTCTGATTTAGCCTCTTAGTAGTTCTTCAGATCATTAGTACATTTCATTCATTTTGATCAGAAAATGTGTGTAGCAATATACTAGAGATAATCATGCCCAATCATAAAATGGACTTGGGGAATCTAGCAATCAAAATCATTTTCTTATTACAAACTACAGTTGGAATTTTGGGAAATTTCTATCTTCTTATACAACATCTAGTCTACTATGCAGAATACACATTAAAGCACACAGATTTGATTCTCATGCACCTCTGGGGAGCCAATGCCTTAATAGTTCTTTCTACAGGTGTGCTCTACACAATGGCAGCTTTTGGGTTGAAGCAGTTTTTAAATGATTTTGGCTGCAGATTAAGTTTGTACATTCAAAGACTTGGTCGGAGTGTGTCCATTGGCACCACCTGTTTTTTGAGTGTCTTCCAAGCCATCACCATCAGTCACAGAGAATCTTGTTGTAAAGATCAAAAAGCCAAAGTTGCAAAGTATATTGGCTTCTCCATTTTCCTTCTCTGGGTTTTGTCCATGTTTATACATTTAATTTTCTTTCTGGAAATATTTCTCAAAAGGAATAGCAAAAACATGACAAGAAAGCTAGATTTTGAGTACTGCTCCTATGTCAACCATTTTGAAATTAATCACTTAGTTTATGCAGCATTGGTGATGTTCCCTGAAATCTTCTTTTCTGCGGTCATTGCCTGGTGCAGTGGATCTATGACTGTCATTCTATACAGACATAAGAAGAGAGTTCAACACATCTACAGCTCTCATGTTTCCAGGAGAAACTCCTCAGAATCCAGAGCCATCCAGACAATCCTGTCACTAGTGTTTTTCTTTCTGGCTTTTTACACTCTCTCCTCCATCTTACGAGGTTACATTGCTCTCTTGCATAATCCAAGTTGGGGTGTGGTGATGGTCAATCGCCTCACTTCTCTCTGTTTTCCATCTTTTGGACCCATTATTTTTATAAATAATTACTCTGTTATGCCAAGACTAAGTTTGGTCTGGATAAGAAACACCAACCCTTAATCTTATTGTAAGTATTTAAATCATATATTTTGCTTAGTATTTGGTTTTTTTTTTAGCTCACACTCTTCCTCAAAAGTTCAATGCAGAGAATTAAATCAGTAATTCCTTGATTTTTATAAAGAACAAAAAGGAGTATGGGATTTTTGTCAGCTGATTGATTCTAAATGAACTGATCATATTGTATGAGGTCTGTCATACTCTTCCCTTTGTCTACTGGATATGCAAAGAAGCCTGCAAGAAGGATTAGGAAGGGGAAAGGGAATAGGATAATATTGATGAGGATGAGAAGGATAAGGTGAATCTGAAGTTGGTGAAGGAAGAAAAAGAGGACAAGGATGAAGAGCAGGAAGAGGGAGAAGAAGAGGAAGAGGAGGAGGAGAAGGAGGAAGAGAAGAAGGGGAAAAAGTAGAAGAAGGAGAAGGAGAAGGAGGAGAAGAATGAAGAAGAAGGAGAAGAAGGAGAAGAAGAAGAAAGACGAAGAAGAAGAAGAAGAAGAAGAAGAAGAGGAGGAGGAGGAGGAGGAGGAGGAGGAGAGGAGGAGGAGAGGAGGAGGAGGAGAGGAGGAGAGGAGGAGGAGGAGGAGGAGGAGGAGGAGGAGGAGGAGGAGGAGGAGGAGGAGGAGGAGGAGTGGAGAAGAAGACATAGCTGCCCATAAAACCCAAACCTCCTTCCTTGCTTTGGCTTTCAACCTGTCAGGGCAGATTGGCTGCTTTGGAATTTCACAAAGTTCTTGTGGATCCTACATTCTAATAGCAAATAAACTTTAAATCATTACTGGACATAAATTTGTTCCATAGTAGGATCTGGTCCCCTCACAATTGTTGTACCAGGCCCTCCAAAAAAAAAAAAAGATTAGTAGCTTGCTCCCCTTACAGAAATTATTTCAAAATGAATGATGGTTTTCACATGATCTTGAGTTTTGTTTCTTAATATTTTATTGAGACGTTTTTTATCATTGGTGCTATTTCATTGTAAATTTGTTTTGTTGCTATTCTGCTTTTATCTTGTTTTGCATTATGGTAATGCTAAGTTCATCAAAAGAGTTTTGACAAAAGTAATATAGAAATTATGAAAATCAGTACTGTGATCTCCAAAAAGTTAAAAATTAAACTATTATTTGACCCAACTGTTCTCCTTCTGGGCATATAACAAAGCAGTATTTGTACATCAATGTTCTTTGCAAAGATGTTTGTTGTAATTATGATATGGAGCCCTTCTACATATTCATAAACATAAATCAAAATTTAAATTTCTCATATATTAAATGGACTATAATTCTATTGCAGTGAAAGACAGAATCACAAAAACTATAGGAAATTTAATTGATTAATAATGGGTAAAATTAATTTGGGGCAATCAAAATTATACAGAAAAAATCACATTTTCCTTCATATGAAGATTCTGTCCTATTATGTCTACATGTATATGCAAATGGGTTAAGTATAAATTTACTATCAAATTTTGCAACCAGGTAATATTAAGTACATTACAATGAAGTACAAAGAAAGGTAATATTAGGTGATAGACAGGTAAAAATATTCAGATTTTATAAAAGATGACATAAAAATAATTTTATGCTGCCCTATCTACCTTGAGTGTGTCTTGGGTGCAAAATCAGTGGCCAGTCCTACAGCCCCCAGAGGAGGCTCCTCTCCTAGGCATTCTAGCACGACTAGGATCTTAGGAACTCAGAATCCCAGGAGCTTGGTCACACCTGGATCTCAGGTTCTCAGAGGCAGCTAGACTTCCAGGTCTCTGACACACCCAGAATCTCAGGATCACAGAGACAGATGGACTCTGAGGAGTTCTGACTCAACCAGGACTGCAGGAAGGATGGGCTCTAGTCAGATATAGTGAGGGCAGGAAGCACTAGAGATAATCAGCTGGCAAGAGGCAAGGGTAAGGACAGAAACAACAGAAACCAAGGCTACTTGGCATCATCAAAACTCAATTCTCCCACCATATAAAGGGCTGGATACACCAAAGCAGCTGAAAAGCAAGATTCAGATCTGAAGTCACTTCTTAAATGATGATTGAGGATTTTAAGAAGAATATAAATAACTCTCTTAAAGAAATACAAGAGAACACAGGTAAACAGGTAGAAGTTCTTAAAGAGGAAACACAAAAATCCCTTTAAGAATTACAGGAAAACACAACCAAACAAGTGATGGAATTGAACAAAACCGTCCAAGATCTAAAAATGGAAATAGAAACAATAAAGAAATAACAAAGGGAGACAACCCTGGAGTTAGAAAAAAAATAACATATAAAGACACATCAATCAGAATTACATGAGATTTATCAAGCCAGAAGATCCTGTGCAGATGTCATATAGACCCTAAGAGAACATAAATGCCATCTCAGACTACTACATCAGCAAACTTACAATTAGCATAGGCAGAGAAATCAAGATATTCTTTGACAAATTTACACACTATCTTTCCGTAAATTCACCCCTACAAAAGTTAATCGATGGAAAACACAAACAAAAGGAGGAAAACTACATCCTAGAAAAAGGAAGCAAGTAATCGTTCAACAAATTCAAAAGAATATACACAAATAATACACAATATACACAATAATAACACAAACAAAATGCCACCTCTAACAACAAAAATAACAAGGAGTAACAATCTATCTTCATTAATATCTTTTAACATTCATGGACTCAATTCCCCCAATAAAAAGGCATAGACTAACAAACTGGTTATATGGACAGTACCCAGCATTTTGCTGCACACAGGAAATGCACCTCAGTGACACAGGCAGATACTACTTCAGAGTAAAATGTTATAATACAATTTTCCAAGCAAATATTCCCAAGAAACAAGCTTGAGGTGCCATTCTTATATCAAATAAAATTGACTTTCAACCAAAAGTTATCAATAAAGATAAGGAAGGACACTTCATACTGGTCAAATGTAAAATCTACTAGGATGAAATCTCAATTCTGAACACCTATTCTCCAAATGCAAGGACACCCACATTCATAAAAGAAACTTTACTAAAGCTCAAAGAACACATTGCATCCCATACAATAATAGTGGAAGTCTTTAACACCCACTCTCAGCAATGGACAGATCAGGAAAACAGAAACTAAACAGAGACACAGTGAAACTCATAGAAGTTATGAACCAAATGAATCTAACAGGTATTTATAGAACATTTCATCCTAAAGCAAAAGAATATACTTTCTTCTCAGCACCTCAAGATACCTTCTCCAAAATTGGCCATGTAATTGACTACAAAAGAGACCTCAACAGATATAAGACAATTGAAAAAATCCCATGCAACCCATCAGATCACCACTACCTAAGGATGGTCTTAAATTACAACAAAAACAACTGAAAACATACATACACTTGGACACTGAACAATGCTCTACTCAATGATAACTTGGTCAAGGAAGAAATAAATAAAGAAATTAAAGAACTTTTAGAATTTAATGAAAATAAAGACGCGTCATACCAAAACTTATGGGACACATTGAAAACACTGGAAAGAGGAAAACTCATAGCTCTAAGTGCCTCAAAAAGGAACTGGAAAGAGCTTACACTAGCAGCTTGACAGCACACCTGAAAGCTCTACAACAACAACAAAAAAAAGAAAAGAAAAGAAAATGAAAATACACCAAAGAGGAGTAGACAACAGGAAATAATCAAACTCAGGGTTGAAATCAACCAAATAGGAAGAAAAAGAACTATACAAAGAATCAACAAAACAGGAGGTGGTTCTTTGAGAAAAAAAAATCAAGATAGATACATCCTTAGCCAGACTAGCCAGAGGTCACAGAGGAAGGATCCAAACTAATAACGTCAGAAATGCTAAGGGAGACAGAACAAGAGAAACCGTAGAAACTCAAAAAATCATCAGATTCTACGACAAAAGTCTAGACTCAACTAAATTGGAAAATATCGATGAAATAGACCATTTTCTAGACACATACATGGTGCCAATGTTAAAACAGGATCAGATAAAAGATCTGAACTGTCCCATAACCCCTAAAGAAATAGAAGTAGTCATTAAAAGTCTCCCAACCAAAAAAAAAAAAAAAAAAAAACCCGGAACAAATGGATTTAGTGGAGAGTTCTATTAGACCTTTAAAGAAGATCTAATACTAATACTCTTCAAATTATTCCACAAAATATAAACAGAAGCTACACTACCCAATTCATTCTATGAAGCCATAATTACACAAACACCTAAATCACACAAAGACCAAATAAAGAAAGAGAACTTCAGACCAATCTCACTTATGAATATTGATGCTAAAATAATCAATATAATTCTTGCAAACCAAATCCAAGAACACATCAATACCATCATATAGCACCATCAAGTAGGCTTCATCCCAGAGATGCAACTTTGGTTAAATATATGAAAATCCATTAATGTAATCCACCATATAAACAAACTCAAAGAAAAAAATCACATGATCATTTCCTTAGACACAGAAAAAGCATTTGACAAAATACAACACACAAACATGTTATAGGTAACAGGAACTCAAGGTAAATACCTTATCATAATAAAAGCAATTTACTGCAAACTAATAGGCAATATCAAATTAAATAGAGACATTCTTGAAGTACAAGACAAGGATGCACACACTCCCCATATATATTCAATATCGTAATTGAAGTGACAGCTAGAACAATAAGAAAACAAAAAGAGATCAAGGGGATACAAATTGGAAAAGAAGAAATAAAGGTATCACTATGTGCAAATCATGTGATAGTATCTACTAGAGAACTTCTCCAGCTGGTAAACTATTTCTGCACAGTGGACAAATATAAAATTAACTCAAACAAATCAGTAGCCTTTATACAAATGGTAATCAGGCTGAGAAAGAATTTAGGGAAAGAAATCCCTTCAAAATAGCCACAAATAATATAAAATGTCTTGGGATAACTCTAACCAAACAAATGAAAACCTGTATGACAGTAACTTCAAGTCTCTCAAGACAGAAATCAAAGATCTGAGGAAATGGAGATATAGCCCATGCTGATGGATGGGCAGAATTAATATAATAAAAATAGCCATCTGCTACCAAAGGCAATCTACAGATTCAATGTAATCCCCATCAAAACCCCAACACAATTCTTCAAAGACATGGAAAGAACAATTCTCAAGTTCATCTGGAAAGGCAAACAAAACAAAACAAAACAAAACAAAACAAAACAAAACAAAAGCCAGAATAGTGACAAAAATTCTTGACCATAAAACAATGGCTAGGGAAGTCACCATCCCTGTCTTCAAGCATTACTGCAGAGCAATAGTGATAAAATGTGCATGGTAGTGGTACAGAGACAGACAAGTTGATCACTGGAATAGAATTGAAGGACCAGAAATATAACCACACACTTACTCACACTTGATCATTGACAAAAAAGCCACAAATATACAATGATAAAAAAGAAAGCATCTTCAATAAATGGTACTGGTCTAACTGGTTGTCTGAATGTAGAAAAATGAAAATAGACCAGTATTTGTCACCTTGCCCAAAGTTTAAATTTAAGTGGGTCACGGACTTCAACATAAAACAAGATATAGTCAATATAATAGTAGTGAATGTGGGAAAGAGCCTTGAACTCATTGGCTCAGGGGAAAACTTCCTAAACAGAACTCCAATGGCTCATTCTAAGATCAAGAATTTATAAATGGGACTTCATGAAACTGGAAAGCTTCTGTAAGGCAAAGGAAATAGTCAAAAAGACAAATCAGCAACTTACAGTTTGGGGAAAAAAATCTTCACTAAACCCACATCTGATAGAGGGCTAATACCCAAAATATATAAAGAACTCAAGAACCCAACCACCAAAACCGGAAACAACCCAATCAAAAGATGGGATATAGAACTAAACCAAGATTTCACAACAGAGGAATCTCAAACGACTGGGAAAAACCTAAAGAAGTGTTACAAATCTTTAGTGACCAGAGAAATGCAAAGCAAGATGACCCTGTGATTCCACCTTACACCAATCAGAATGGCTAAGTTCAAAACCTCAGAAGACAACACCTGTTGGAGAAGATGTGGAGACAGATGAACACTCCTGCATTTCTGGTGGGATTGCAAGTGGTACAACTACTCTGGAAAACAATCTGGAGGTTCCTCAGAAAATTGGAAATAGATCAACCTGAAGACCCAGCTATACCACTCTTGGGAATATAACCCTCCCAAATGTCCCACCATGTCACAGGGATGCGTGTTCCACTATGTTCATAGAGGCATTATTCATGATAGCCAGAAGCTGTAATCAACCCAGATATCCTGCAATAGAAGAATGAATACAGAAAATATGGTTCATTTTCACAATGGAATACTATTCAGCTTTTAAGATTGAGGGGATCCTGAGTTTTGCAGGCAAATGGATGGAACTAGAAAATATACTCTCTAATAAGTGGTCATTAGTCAAAGGGAAAAAAAGACCAAATATGGTAATCAGAACTCAAAAGATCAACAAGCTGAAATGCCCAAGTGAGGATGACTCAGTCCCACTTGGGAGGGAGAAGAAAGCAACCACAAGTTGGGAGGGAGGGGTTTGGGAGGGAAAGGGGACTAGAGGGAAGAGGGAAAAATGATCAGATATTGGGTGGGGAAAAAGGATTGAAGCTCCAAGGGCTAGCCAAAAGAATGGAAATAGGCAACCTAGGGAGATAGGAGGTTGGGGAGGGTGCTCCAGAATGTACCAGAGATCTGGGAGGTAAGAGACTTTCACTACTCAAAGGGAGAGATCCTAGATGAAATTCCCTACAGTGGGTAGAGGGTACCTGTAGAGCCCACCTCCAGCAGAAAGAGAGGGCATTGAGTGAGGGATGGGGTTGCTACCCCACAGTCAAACTCTGATTCAAAATTGTTCATTCCTGTCTGAAAGAACTGCACTGGATGGAAATGGAGAGGAGCCTGAGGACAAAAATCTACAGAGACGGGCTCAAACTATGATCCAGCTCAAGGGGTGACTCCAATAACGGACACTATTACTGGGGCAATGGAGTGCTCACTAAAAGGGACCTATCATGACTGCCTCCTAAAAGTTCCAAAAAGCAGCTGGAAGAGTCAGATGCAGATATTTGTACCCAACCAATAAAGAGAAGCTACTGATCCCAGTGGTTGAATTCTGGAAAAGCTACAAGAAAGAGGACCAGAGGTCTCAACTAACCTGGACTCCTGAGATCTCTGACACTGGACCACCAACCAGGCAGCATACACGAACTAATATGAGGCCACCAACTCATAAAGAGCAAATGACTGCCGGGTCTGGGTACAGTCAGAGAAGATACACCAAACTCTCAAAAGACTGGAGGCCTCAGGGAATTTAGAGGTCTGGTGGCATGAGGGATGGGGTGGTAACATCCTCAAGGAGAGTGGGAGGTGGGGAGGAGGTATGGGATGTGGAACACTCAAAGGGTGGACTGGGAGGGGAATAAAATCTGGAATGTAAAGAAAAAGCAAAATTAAAAAACAATCAGTAAAAGTAAAAAAAAAAAAAAAAAAAAAGCTCTGGCTCATATGGATTTATCACAGAATTCTGCCAGACACTCAAAGTAAGAAGAGGTAAAGCCAATACTCCTCAAATGATTTCACAAAACAGAAACAGAACATTGCCAGACTTATTCGATGAGATCACAGAACACCATGATACCTAAAGGATACAAGGATTCAACTAGAATGATAATTTCAGCCTAATTTCCATCATAAACATTGATAACAAAATATTCAATAAAATACTAGCAAAATGAATCCAGGAATACATCAAAGAGATCACACACCATGATCAAGCAGTCTTTATCCAAGGGATGCAGGGGTTGTTGAATACATAAAAATCCATCAACATAATCTACCATATAAACAAACTGAAAGAAAAAAATTGATCATCTGAGTCGATGCTGAAAAAGCCAGGGAAGAAAAAATCCACCTAATTTATGAAGGTAATACAGGGACCTGCAGAAGCATTCAATGAATTCTTACAGCTGTAAATTGACCCATTTAGGACCCTGATATGTGATACAAAACAGTGGCCTTAGAAAACATGAATATTGAATGTAAGAGAGAAATTACATCAATGAAAGCGTGAGGAGCCCAAACAGAAAAATGGGTAAGAGAAACAACTGGCATTTTTTTTTTCAGAAGCATCATGCTAACATCATAGGGCATGCCATAGCTAGAAGTCTTAAAATTTTAAATATCCAATGCCTTAATCATGTGGAATTTGGTCACTTCCAAAGGACTTTTAAGGCTAGAAGGTTCAGAGCTCAAAATAGCAGGTACATTTACTCTAGAAATATGGTGTTCTTAGAAGAGAACCAGCAGATTACGGCTATTATAAACCTCAAAGGCATCAGGGTACTGCAGGCACTGTGGAAGAGGCAAGCATTGGTCAAAGGATTCCTGTTCCAAGAGAAAGATACCAGATAACATTTTGCCTTTGGCAAAGGGACATAAGGGCTTGTCAGCTTGAGGACCCACAATAAACAATATGAACCAGCTTCCTTTGGTCAGCCAGAAAGTACAGAGCAGGCAAGAAAATCAAAATTAAGTATTTGTGATTTCATACATGCTACAGAAGGGAGTGAAGCTTTGCATCTAGCCACAGAAATGCCTCTTAAATTATCTTCAAAACTTGAATATTACAAGTTAACCCCTGGAGTTTATAGTCCTCTACCCTTAGGATCACTAGGGATAATCTTAGGAAGAAGTGGACTTATTTCTCGAGGACCTATTTTGCATCCTAGTATAGTAGATGGGTATAGCAAGGAAGAAATAAGCATCGTGGAATATGTGAGAAAGGAGATACAAATTGATGCAGGTAGTAGAATAGCTCAATTGTTTTGTTTCCTTACATTAAGAGCAAGGCCACTCCAATAGAAAGTCTTGGCATCCAGATTGGCTACTTCAAAAAGACTACATACAATTTACAGGAATTGGTAAATTTTCAGAAACAAGACAAAGTGTCTGATGGATTAACTGTGTGGGACCAGAAGGGCAAATAGGGAAGTTGAAACCTTATGTGCCTAACATATCCATAAATTCATGGGGAAGAGAACATTTATAACAATGGTGTAATATTTCTGGAATTCCAGGGACAGAATGAAGAAATTAATTCTGTTATGGCAGATGCTCCTGGGAAGATATTGATATGGAGGATCTAGAAAAATCAGAATTTATGCCCATGATCCCAAAACAAGACACTATATGGATTGAATTTTAAAATTTACCAAAGGGGACAGTGGTAAAATATCAATAGCTTTGCCCCTAAAATAGTTATCAAGCAGACTTTTTTTGATAAGAGTAGTGGCCAATAATAAAAGAAAAATTGCAGGTACTTGAACAACTGGTAAAAGAAACCTTCAGCATATAGAACAGTCTACCAGCTCTTTGGAATTCCCCTGTGTTTGTTTTCTAAATAGAAATCTGGAAAATAGAGGATGATAATGGATTTAAGAGCAATTAAAATAATTCAGGCAATAGGCCCTTTACAGCCTGGACTTCCTTTACCATCTGTGATACTGAGAACCTGGCCTGTAATTATAATTGAGTTGAAAGATTGATTTTTGCAAAACCTTCACATGAGTATGCAAAGAGAAGGTAGTATTAAGGGATGGATTTTCTTAACTCATAAACAATGTACAAAATATGGTAAGATTTCTGAGTTAATTATAAAAGGTTAAGTAAGATAATTTTAATTTTCAGGAACAGATCCAATCAAAATTGTAGTACATCTTACAAATGCTAAGATTGTATCATTAAAATTGATCAATGAAGATTGGCAAAGAGCTCATATTAACTACTTGGGAGAAATGAATAACAAGTACCCAAAAAAAAATATTCAGCTTATAAAAAGAAAAAAATGTACTCTTTAACTTCTAGTAAAGAGAACACCAACTCCAGAGGCACCAGCATATGGATGCAAATAAGATGGAGATGGCAGGTTATGAATCAGTCAAAAGAAGCAAGGTCCACAAGAGTCCATGTCTCTCAGTTTGAAGTTTGGAATCATATGGATTCCTTATAGTATTCTTAGTTTATACTGATGATCATAACACAGTCACAGATAATTTGTATGCAGAAGAGCTGCTTTGCACATAGAGTGCGGAGTTGGTACCTGATAATCAGAATTATCCTTACGATTTGTGCAATTGCAAGATGCCATCAGAAGTATAACAATCAGTTATATACTATGTATATTCAGTCTCATATAGGTTTGCCAGGTCCATTAGCTGAACGAAATTCCAAGATTGACCAATTAATACTAGGAAACCAATTGATATTTACAAGCCACAAAAGGTTTAGAGAAAAAAAATCCATCACTTGTCAACAAAGAAAAAATATTTAAAAAACATGTTTTTTTATTTTTTATTTTAAAAAAGTTCTTCTACTTGTTCTCTATAAAACCAAATTCTGTTACCTGCTGGTAGTCACTCTAGGAGTATCAAAAGAAGCAGCATCTGGCAGATGGATGTTTTCCATTTTTCACAACTCGGAAAACAGAGGTATATACCATACCTTTTACTCATACTTAAGGTATCAGTGAGCAACTGCTTTAAGTTCTGAAAATAATGATTTTGTTATTACATACTTATTGGAAATAATGGAAATCATGTTGATAGTTGCACAAGTTAAAATTGATAATGCTCCTACATACATACAAGTCTTTACATATTACCATATAATGCACATTAGTTGTATATCACATAATCCTACACGATAAGCAGTTATAGAAAAAGCTAATCACACATTTATTAAGATGCTTATTAAACAAAATAGGAGAGTAAAAACTCCGAGGGATAGACTAAATAATGTTGTTAACTGTAAATTTCCTTAATTTGGTAAAAATGGAACACCCACAGCTGAGACACACAGGGTTATAGAAACCTGAGGAACTACACCACCCAATGTACTATAAGGATGTATTGACAATAGAAGGAAAACTTGAAATAATTTTCAGATGGAAACGTGGTTACAAAAAAAAAAGAGAAGGAAAGAAAGAAAGAAAGAAAGAAAGAAAGAAAGAAAGAAAGAAAGAAAGAAACTTATAAAGATTAGATCTGTGTAGAGAAAACCTCTTCACAGTTGAGATATAAATGTCTTCACAAAATCAATGAGCCTGGGTGATTCACTCTCACATACTGTCTCAGTTACTGATTTCTCCAAAATATGCATGCACATCAACTTCAAAGGGGCTTTCTGAAATGATTAATCACATACAGACTAAACCACATATAGACTTGACACAGAAGACAGAGACTGAACTGATAACACATAGAATGAACTGACAATACATAGACCTGATGGACAACACCCAGACTGGATCAAATCAGAGAATTGGCAACAAGTGCTGTATATAGTTTTTGTTGTTGTTGTTTTTCAGATTAATTATATTTTTTTTACTAGGGTTCCAAATGGGAATTCTTTCCCCTAATTCAGCAAGAAGCAATTATATAAGAAGACCTTTAAATAGGAATGGATGGGTTTGGTTGTGTGAAGTGTTATGGTGGTTATCATCTAGGGTGGTAGGTTTCAATTGTTGTATATTGATAGAAGTTTTAGGTTGTTTTAGTAAAAGTATTTTATATTAACTGAAATTTAAGCTTTATTTTAGTCAATATTGTACATTAGCTGTTTATTTAAAATATGATTCAATGTTTTAATTTTAAGGTTCTTACAATAACTTTTATTGTATGTAGATTTTTGATGTTAGGGAAAAAGACAATTAAAAAATGGGAATATGAAGTGGAAGTGTCTGGTTCTGTCACATGATGTAGACTCAGGTGGTGTTTTGCTGAAGTGAGACTTGTGGGAGGACCCCCTGTAGTGCTGGGTTAGTGGAAAGGTATTGTTTGAATTTGCTTTTGCCATGGAATATTTGGTTTCCCCATCTATGGTGACTGAAAGGTTTGCTGGGTATAATAGTCTGGGTTGGCAACTGTGGGTGCTTAGGGGTTGCAAGACATCCCCCCAGTCCCTTCTAGTTTACAGTTGTAGATGAGAAATTGGACATAATTCTGATAGGTTTACCTTTATATATTATTTAGCATTTTTACTGTGCTACATTTAAAATTCTTTTATTTTCTGCATATTTAGTTTTGATTATTATGTAGTGTGAGGATTTTCTTTTTTGATCAAATTTGTTTGGCGTTTAATAAGTGTTTTGCACCTTTATAAGATCTCTTTCCATATGTTAGGGAAAATATTTTCAGTTCTTTTGTTGAAGAGGTTTTCTGAGCCTTTAAGCTCAGAATTATTTTCTTCTTAAATTCCTATTATATTTTTTTGTTTGGTCTTTTCATATGGTTCCAAATTTCCTGGATGCTTTGTGTGATGAACATTTTAGGCTTTGAAGTTTTTACTTATATATTTATTTATTTTACTATTGTATCTTCTACAGCTGAGATTCTCTCTTCTTTCTCTTGCATTTGGTTGGTTGCATCTACTGTTCCTGTTTTCTTTCCTGTTTTCCATCTCCAGGATTGTCTCAGTTTGTGTTTTGTTTATTACTTCCATTTCCCTTTTCAGGTCTTGAACAGTTTTATTCATATCCTTCATCTCTTTGTATTTTCCTAAGGAATGTATTCATGTCTTCTTTAAAGGATTTTATCATCTTTATAAGACTGAATATTCTCTTCTTGTGCTTCAGTTTCATTAGGATATCTAGAGATTGTAACAGGATAGCTGTTCTTAGGTGGTGCAAAATTGCGCTGGGTCTTGTTGATTGTGTTCTTTTACTGTCTTTTAGGCATCTGCTTTTCCCTGGTGTTGGCCTCATGATCCTGATGGGAGCAGGACTATCAGCAAGGTGGGAAGAGCTGTGGATAGAATAATGGAAGTCAGTATATCCTACTTTGTTGACTCTGCCTGGAGCCTTGCTTGTCCTGGAACTTGCTCTGTAGGCAAGGCTCATTTTAATTCAGAGATGATCCCCTGCCTCTTCTTCTGCCTCCTAAGTACTGGGATGAAAGCCATGGACCATGGCTGGCTTTGATACAACTTTCAAATGATGTGATGTTGATTAAGGAAATATTCAATTTTATTCTATTACGAGATAGATCTTATTCTTTTCTTTCATACTGAGTATTTTGTTGGATTTCTTTCAACATTTTAATAGTTTTTGGGAGTTACTTCTGAAATTTTTCTAAGGATTTATAGTTCTGAATTGATTCTTGTCAATCATTTGTCCAATATATCTTTGGCTACATGTCATCTCCCTATATGTATACCATCACTGCTGGAACAGGTGAAGTGATAATCAGTTCCGAGTAAGTGTGGACTCTGTGACTCTGAGCTGCTTCCTTCCCATACCTGCAGACAACCTGCAGAGTTACCGAGCATGCTGATTGCAAATGTAATTTGGTAAGTTTTTATAGCTTAAGCAATAAGAATGTTGGTGTATGTGAGGCACAGCCAAGAGATATGAGCTGCATGCCATCCCCCTAACCACCATCCCCTGATTCAAAAATTTCCTATTTGTCTGGAAAAGGCTTTGCAGATCCAAAGAACATCCTGTTTCACCACCTCTAGGAAGCCAGGTAAGGCCCCTAAGGAACATCTAGATTAGACCACTCCCTTACCAATTCCCCATATCAACTAGGGGCACATCCACAAGAGGTTGTCCTCTGTCCCCTGATCTTCATCATCTGGTTTATGGCTCACCCTGCCTTAACAAGGAGACTTTCATGGGCCCCAAGAGCCTCCATCTTAGACCTCTTCTAAGCCAATCCCCTGCATTCTTGGGCCACCTGGTTCATAATCAGCTGAAGTAAGCAGCATCATATTCCCTGGAATGCATTGGCAGCCTCTAACTACTTTTCTGATGAGACTATCTGGCATGAAGAACATCCAGCCAACACCAGTGACAACAATTTGGTTAAAGAACAACACAAGAATATAATCAACAATATCCATGGCAACATGGCACTACCAGAACACAGCTATCTTGCTACACCAAGTTTTGGATATCTTAACATAGCCGTAGCAAATGAAGGTGACCTTAAATACAATCTTGTAATGATGGCAGAGTAGTTTATAGAGGAAATGAGTCAGTTCTCTAGGGACATATCAAAAAATACAAACAAATGAAGAACATTATTGAAAATGTATAAATGCCGAAAATGGAAATAGAAGCAATAAAGAAAACACAAAATGAAGGAACACTGGAGATGGGACCCCTAGGGAAGGGAATAGGAACTACAGATGTAAGCAATCACCAAGAGAATACAAGAGATAGAAGAGACATTCTTTGGCATAAAAGATAAGGTCAAGGAAACCAATACATTTGTCAAAGAAAATGTTAAGTCTAAAAAGTTTATGACATAGAACATCCAAGAAATCTGGCATACTATGAAAAAAAGAATCCTAAGAAGAATATTTTCAACAAAATAATAGAAGAAAATTTCACTAACCTAAAGAAAGATATGCCTATATACAAAAAAGAAGCTTACTGAATATCAAATAGATTGGACCAGAAAAGAAAATCCCCCTGCCACATAATATTCACTAAATTGACACTAAATGTACAAAGCAAAGAATATTAAGAACTGCAAGGGAAAAAGCCAAGTAATATATGAAGGCAAACATTTCAGAATTACACCTGGCTTCTCATTGGGAACTCTAAAATCCAGAATGGTCTAGACAGATGTCTTGAAGACTCTAAGAAATCTCATATGTCATCCCAGACTACTATGCCCAACAAATCTTTCAACTAACATAGCTGGAGGAAAAAAGATAACCAAATGCAAAACCAAATTTTAACAACATCTTTACACTAAGTCATCCCTACAGCAGATACTAGAAGGAAAACTGCAACCCAATGAGTCTAAGCAAACACAAGTAAACACAAGAAATAAGTAATTTTATACCAGGAAACTAAAGGAAGGCAAACACACACACACACACACACAAACATCCATCAACACCAACATCAAAATAACTGAAATCAACAACTATTTGTAATTAATATCTCAACATAATTAATTAATTAAGTTTATTCCCCAATAAAATGGCACAGTCTCACAATGGATGAAAAAAACAGGATCATTCAGCTGCATACAGAAAAATCACCTCAGCAACAAAGATAGGTATAACTCCAAGTACATGGATAGAATATCTTTTCCAAGCAAATAGAAGCAGAGAGAAACATGAAATAGCCATTCTAATATCAGTAAACTAAACTTTCCACCAAATTTAATCAAGATAGATATGCAAGGATACTTCATCCTCATCACAATAAACATTCACCTAGATGATATCTCAATTCTGAATATCTATGCTCCAAATGCAAGGGCACCCACATTTGTAAAATAAATATCACTACTTAAATCACACACGAAATCTCACAAATAAATACTGGGAGATTTCAACATTGTACTCATAGCAAAGAACAGATCATTTAAACAGAAACAAAGGAGGAAAAATAATGAAGTTAACAGTGGTTATGAATCAAAACGACATAACATAGCTACAGAACATTGCAGCCAAACACAAAAGATATACATTATTCTTGCCGGGCAGTGGTGGTGCATGTCTTTGATCCCAGTACTTGGGAGGCAGAGGCAGATGGATTTCTGAGTTCAAGACCAGCCTGGTCTACAGAGTGAGTTCAGGACAGCCAAGGATACACAGAGAAACCCTGTCTTAGAAAATAAAAAAAAAAAATCATCCTACATTATTCTCAGTACAGCACAGAAGCTACTCCAAAATTGGCCATATAATTGATCAAAAACACAGTCACACAGATACAAGGACATTGAAATAATCCCTCATATCTCATCAGACCACCATGGATTAAAAATGGAATTCAACACAACAGAAACAACATAAGGCCTACAAACTCATGAAAACTGAAATTCCCTCTTGAATGGTCACTGAGTCATAAAAACAGAGAGAGAGAGAGAGAGAGAGAGAGAGAGAGAGAGAGAGAGAGAGAGAGAGAGAGAGAGAGAGAGACAGAGACAGAGACAGAGACAGAGACAGAGACAGAGACAGACAGAGACAGACAGAGACAGACAGAGACAGAGATTAAAAACTCTCTAGAAGTCAAGATAAATGATGTTACAACACAGCCAAATTAATATGACACAATACAATGCTAAGATGTTGTGGAGTTAGTTATGTTAATTTGGACCCCAAAATTGCACTAGAATCTACAGTCTGCACATAAGACACTGAGGAACCCTACCCCCAGTTGCTTTTGATGAGTAAATAAATATTCCAGTAGCCAATGGCTGGGCAGGGAGACAGAGGCAGGACTTTAGAATTTCCAGACAAGGGACTGAGAAAGGAACAGGAAGAGGTAGTTGTCATGCTGGGAAAGGAGTCGAAGCAATGATTGAGGAGTACTGGACAGAGAACACAGCTGTCTTGTAGGTCATAGAGAACTCAGCTAAAGAGGGTTGTAAGTCTGGGTTCAGGGCAGACAAGATGGAATATAGGCTTTAGTAAATAATATCTCATTAATATTAAAGGTGAGTGTGCTAGTCACTTAGAGGTTTGAAAGTGGCCCAACCATTCAGCAGTTTAAGGCATATTAAAATAAAAGGCTATGTGTGTGTGTGTGTGTGTGTGTGTGTGTGTGTGTGTGTATTGAGCAACCCAGAGCATTGGGGCAAGTAGTGCGAATTACCACAACCACTGCCAAAATAAAATTGAGTAGCTATGTTTTTGTACAGCAACACTAAAATTAAAGTTCATAGCATTAAGTGCCTTCATAAAGAAATTGAAGACATTTCATATTAGGGATTTAAAAATATTCTTGAAAGCTCTATCAAAAAAAAAAGAAGAAGCAAACACACTCTAAAGGACTAGCCAGCAGGAAAGTAAAAATCAAGGAAAAAAGTTAATCACTTAGAAACAAAGAGAACAATAAAAAAAAAATCAGCAAATCCAAGATCTGGTGTTTTGAGAACATCAAGAAGATAGACAAACCTTTATCCAAACTAACTGAAAGGAAGGGAGACAGTATCCAAATTAACAAAGTCAGAAGTGAAAAGGGCAAGAAAAAATAGATAAAGGGGAAATCCAAAGAATCAATAGTTCCTACTTCAAAAGCCTATACTACACTAAATTAAAAAAATCTAAATAAAATGAGTAGTTTTCTTGATAGAGTCCTCTTACAAAAGTTAAATCAAGATCAGGTAAACAATTTAAATAATCATATATACTTATGTTTATACCTATAGGTAGGAATAACTGTTGTCCCTTATTAATAAAGAAACTTATTCCCCATAGCAAATTGGTATCTTTAGAGAAGTAATAACTGAACAAAATTTATAAAACAACTGACTATAGTGTATTCAATCTCAGTTGATATATCTACAACACACACCCTACAAATAAGCTCAGATGACATTGATGAATGATTGAAAATGTTATAAATTCAAGAGGACCAGGATATCTGCTGAGAGATTATATGTTTTATGTATTACAAGGAACCAGTGCATAAGTGCTACTGTTTACCTGTGTGTATATTTCCTCTATTTACTCCCACATTTATATCTATATATGAAAACCAGTGACCAGGATGTACATATGAAAAATATGCTATTTTTGGCTCTGTATCCTTATTCATCCAAATGTAATATTTTATTTTCTCTCATAGGTGGATAAAATTCACACCCATATGAAAATTCATATGAATATGTTAAATTATAGATGAAGATATAATCTCATAAAAGTTCTTAATTGCTATTATGCATACAATCATTATACAGTCTTGACTGGGATTCAAGTTTGTGGCGAGTTTTTTGCACTTTGTGCATCCTTCTTGCATCTGGCTTTCCTATTGCTAGAATTGTAGCCAGTATCTGTACTTAGGGAAGTGTGTTCTGCATTATTAATTCCAGCTGACATGTGTACCAGGAGTGTAGCTGTTATGTGTGTAACAAAAAAACATACAATAGGATTAAGACCTACACAATAAGAAGCAGCAAACAAAATCTATGGAGCAGAGTTAGCAGGGGAAGCTTCATCTGTTCCAGTGTTGATCTGATGTACTTTTCAGAGTGCCTTCTAAGCAAACATTTTTATGCCCACTGCTGCAGTGTACTTCATAGGTGAATGTGCTTCAGAGTACTTCATTGGGAGAGTTTATTATGCAGTGGGTAGTGATTAGTGAAGAGACCCATAACTGTTCAAATTTCACATTTATTTTTATAGTGACTTATGTTACTTGGATTAAATAGTAATTTTATTCTCATGGTAATAATATTTATGTACTTCTCTTTTAAACCTTGCTCAATTCTGTCTAAAATATTTCTCATCTACCAAAAAGTTATAAAAATGAATCCAGAGCAACATTTTCTTTTTCCTTTTTCTTTTTCTTTTCTTTCTTTCTTTCTTTTTTTTTTTCTGAGACCGGGTTTCTCTGTGTAGTCCTGGAACTCACTCTGTAGACCAGGCTGACCTCGAACTCAGAAATTCGCTTGCCTCTGCTTCCAAAGTGCTGGGATTAAAGGCATGCACCATCACATGAGAGCAACATTTTCAAAATTGGCCAACAGGCATGGATGTAAAAATCACTTCCCTTATGCCCATATATGCCAAATTTCCCCAATGAAGAACCATTCTAGCTCATGTTGGTTTACTGTTTTCCTAGTTATGCCAATTTTTATTATGTGTGACATAAGGAGCCTTCCTTCCAAAGAACCTGCAAACCTATTTTCATACATTGTGCATATGTACCCCTTTGCTATCATTGTAGTTGAAAGATCTAAGCTAGAGATTATCTATGAAGTGTCAGTGATTGTAGCCTCCCCCAGCCTGAAGTGGGCTGGTACAAACCTTGTTGTCACTGAGGTGGGGCGGCCTGCTGTGCAGCTTTCTGATTTGGCTGGTGCCTTTTTGAAGTGACAACTGCCCTGCTCTTCTGCTACCTGCTGAGAGTCTGAACCTGTCTTCTGGAGATGTTCCTGAGATAGCTGACAACCTGTGAAACTGGCAGACTAGTGCTAACAACTTGGCAACAATACATCCAGAAACTTGGAGACCAAGTCCTGATGGAATGCTCCAGGCACCACGAGGGGATTGGCAGGGGGATGGGCCTTCCCCCTTAAAGCACAGTCTTTTAATAAACCCGAGAGCCTTGAACAGGGAATCGTCTTGGCTCCTTACCATTTACTTTGATGTTGGCTACTGGTTTGCTGTATATTGCTTTTATCATGGTTAGGTATGAGCCTTGAATTCCTGATCTTTCCAAGACTTTTATCATGAATGGGTGTTGGATTTTGTCAAATGCTTTTTCAGCATCTAACGAGATGATCATGTGGTTTTTGTCTTTGAGTTTGTTTATATAATGGATTACATTGATGGATTTTCGTATATTGAACCATCCTTGCATCCCTGGGATGAATCCTACTTGGTCAGGATGGATGATTGTTTTGATGTGTTCTTGAATTCGGTTAGCGAGAACTTTATTGAGGATTTTTGCATCAATATTCATAAGGGAAATTGGTCTGAAGTTCTCTATTTTTGTTGGGTCTTTATGTGGTTTAGGTATCAGAGTAATTGTGGCTTCATAGAATGAGTTGGGTAGAGTACCTTCTGATTCTATTTTGTGGAATAGTTTGTGAAGAACTGGGATTAGTTCTTCTTTGAAGGTTTGATAGAACTCTGCACTAAACCCATCTGGTCCTGGGCTTTTCTTGGTTGGGAGACTATTAATGACTGCTTCTATCCCTTAATCTCTCTCACCGTCTAAGTCTTTTTCAGCCCCAGCCTGCCTCCCAGGTGTACCCGGTTCTTGTAGGCCGTGGGCCAGTATACAACATGTGATCCAGAAGTCTTCATCATCCTGTTGAGGACATGGCTTTTACTTCTAACTACATAATGGCTCACAGGCATCCATGATTCCAATTCAATGTGATATTACCACACATTCTGAATTCTATCCCAACACAAATGCACATAGTACACATACTCACACTCACACACATACACACACACACACACACACAAACACACAAACACACACACAAGCAAAACCCTCAGACTCATACAGTAAATAATGAATACTCAAAAATTAGCTGTATTTGCTTAACTGTATTTTAATAATTTTTCTCTCATTTCTAGTCATGTACAATCTGAGTGTTCATCTAAATAACATCCCCACATCACACATTGCAATTATCCAATGTTGGTCACTAACCTTCAGTACATGAGAAACAGTAACCAATCAAAGCTCTGTGGGTTGTCCAGCACCAGAAAGCTATAAGTTTACCCATTGTCACTAATCTCTTGGTCATCCTTCATAACTGTTTGTTTCCTAGATGTAGCATGCTTCATACAGAATGACAGTATTGGTGAAAATCATGTCAATTAAGTTCTGTCTATACAACAGGTCAACAAATAGTAGGGACCTATATAAATTCTCAAAATAATCACTACAACATATACATACCAAAATTTAAATTTTTCTACCACTAATATGATTTAAATTGAAAAAAAAAAAAGTAACTAGATTCAAGACTATATTCCAAATAGTGTTGAGAGAAAGTACATCTACAGTGTTGATCTGATGAGGACAGTTCATGCTGAATATAAAATAGTATGTCCACAGTATATGTTTTTGACGACTGGCTACACAAGAAAAAAATGGCTCTTGAAATATTCAAGTATTGCAGAGCTGCAAAACCCTACTATAGTTCCTGGTTAGCAGAAGGGGGCACAGTGCTGGGAAACATGCACAATTGACCACATTGGCGTTGATCAGCCACATATCTGTTTGATCCCAGAAAGAAAAATTCATCATGAACATAAAAGGTTCCATAAAAAAACTACAAAATTGTTCACTAGAATAACAATTCTTTGTCTGACTTTGGACACAGGAAGTTACTTAATAACCAAGGATCTAGGGATATGCTGGACATTCTTCTTATGCTTGACCAAGATCAACACCACAAAGCCATTGACCCCTATCATAAGTCCCAAACAAATGGCATCACTGGAGGCCAACTTGATCACATACACTGTATAAGTTTGTTTGGAAAGATTTACTACTAAACAGAACACCAATTGTCTAAATCCACTAAGCTTGTTTTATCTCTCATGTGAGTCACTGTCATGATAATCAAGTTATTTCCAAGTAGTTAAAGGACCCAGCAGATGACCAAGTAAGGACCAATGAACTTGAGGGCTGTGCCCACTTGGAAATTCTAGGGCTAATGGTAATAGCCTAAAAGACACACAACAATATTGTGGAACCAAGGGATACTCCTCTAACATCTCTATGAAAATAAAACATAAGTTTGCATGCAATGCCATCTAGAAAATATATCTGACCAAAAGAAGCTATTGTGTGGGGATTCCTTACAGAGCATATTCATGATGCTGTCCCAAACCAGGTGTTTGACAATCAGGTCTGTGGGCTTCACCCTGATCCCAGTGAAGTTAGCAATGATAAAACAACAAATCAAGGCTGAGTTCCCCAGTATTCGTAGTTCAGTCTGGGACAGGAAGAGGATCCCCATGGCCAGGGCTCTAGACACCATTCTCTCACATTATAGAGAATGTCACTCAGTATCACATACTGAGACCTCATGATGGACATACAAGTCTATTGTCTTCATTGTACATAAAATTCAGGCTAACTGTTAAACACTCAGATATAAAATTTGATGTCAGATTTTATGTCAATTTATATCCATTCAGATGTGAAAATAAAATATGTCTGAGGATTTTAAAAATATTAACTCTATGTATGTGTTTGTGTCTTTACGTGAAAATATTCACTGCAGTGTAAGTGCCCTTGTAGGCAGAGGTGTTGCAGTCAGTGGTGAGCTGCCAGGGTGTGCTTGAAACTAATCTTGGTGTGTTTACAGTAAACTGCTCTTACAATCCTCTGTAAGAAGACTTTTTAAACCAGAAGGCCTTCTGCACAGCCTATAAAATGTGTTTTGAAAAAAATACAATGAGCATATGGTTCAACCTGTTTCAAATTGTTTCCATAGAGCTCAGTCATATCACCGTAGTTACAGACAAACTTAGCAGTGTCTTTGTTAAGTCTCAGCACTTTCGACAAGTCTCTACAAATGATGAGAAAACTCTGACTTACACAATTCCTGTTGGGTGTGGATTCTAATGGCGAGCCAAATTGTTAGTATGTTTTAGTGACCCTAGAGATTTCCCAGATTCCATTACTGACAATGGCACATGCACTCCAATCACCTATACCTTTGAAAGAAAAATAATATCAATTAATTGAACTTTCTCTTGTTGATCACATTGGCCTTACCGCATCTATTTTACACTCATGAATTTTTTGATATATGCCAATAATTTCTAAAATGTGCTATTGGCATATATCATGTATAAAATATCAAAATGTGCCAATTCTAACCAATGCTAATTTCTTTCTCAGTCATTTATCTTTTGAGTAAGGGAAGGCTATTAATTTGTTTGAGTTAATATTACATCCAGCCACTTTGTTGAGGTTGTTTTTAAGCTTTTGGATTTCTCTGAAGGATTTTTTGGGGCCACTTATATATACTATCATATCATCTGCAAATAGTGGTAGTTTGACTTCTCCTTTCCAATTTGTATCCATTTGACCTCCTTTTGTTGTCTAATTGCTCTGGCTAGGACTTCGAGTACTATATTGAATAGGTAGGGAGAGAGTGGGCAGCCTTGTCTAGTCCCTGATTTTAGTGGTATTGCTTCAAGTTTCCATTTATATTTATGTTGGCTACTGGTTTGTTGTATATTGCTTTTATTATGTTTTGGCATGGGCCCTGAATTCCTGCTCTTCCCAAGACTTTTAACATGAAGTGATGCTAAATTTTGTCAAATGCATTTTCAGCATCTAAAGAAAGGATCATGTGGTTCTTTTCTTTGAGTTTGTTTATGTTGATGGATTTCCATATGTTGAAGCATCTCTACAACCCTGGGATGAATCCTACTTGATTGTGGTGAATTATCATTTTGATGTGCTCTTGAATTCAGTTGACAAGAATTTTATTGAATATTTTTGCATCAATGTTCATAAGGAAGATTCATCTGAAGTACTGTTTCTTTGTTTGGACTTTGTGTGGTATAGGTATAAGCATAATTGTGGCTTCATGGAAGGAATTGGGAAGTGTTACTTCTGTTTCAATTTTGTGGAATACTGTGAAGAATATTGGGATTAGGTCTTATTTAAAGGTCTGATAGAATTATCTACTGAACCCATCTGTTCCTGGGCTTTGGGAGACTATAGATGACTGCTTCTATTTCTTTAGGGGTTATGGAACTCTTTAGATGGTTTGTATGTTACTGCTTCAACTTTGGCACGTTGTATGTATCCAGAAAATTGTCCATTTCATCCAGATTTTCCAATTTTGTTGATTATAAGCTTTTGTAGTAGCATTTGATGATTCTTTTGAATTTCCATGTTTTTTGTTGTTATGTCTCCCTTTTCATTTCTGATTTTATTAATTTGGATACTGTCTCTGTGCCTTCTTGTTAGTCTGGATAAGCCTTTATCGATCTTGTTGATTTTCTCGAAGAACCACCTCCTGGTTTTGTTGATTCTTTGTTTAGTTCCTTTTCTTCCTATTTGGTTGATTTCAGCCCTGCATTTGATTATTTCCTGCCATTACTACTGTTGGGTGTATTTACTTCTGTCTGTTGTAGAGGTTTCACATGTGTTGTTAAGTTATGCTGTCTCCAGTTTCTTTTGGAAGGCACATAGAGCTCCGAGTTTTCCTCTCCCCAGTGCTTTCATTGTGTCCCATAAGTTGTTGAATGATATGTCTTCATTTTCATTAAATTCTAAAAAAAATTAATTTCTTTCTTTATTTTTTCCTTGACGAAGTTATCATTGAGTAGAGAAAATTGTTCAGCTTCCATATATATGTGTTTTTTCGGTTGTTTTTGTTGGAATTTAACACCAGCCTAGTCCATGGTGTTCACATCGGGTACATGGGATTATTTTCAATCTTCTTGTATCTGTTGAGGTCTCTTTTGTGACCATTTATATGGTCAATTTTGGAGAAGGTATAGTGAGTTGCTTAAAAGAAGGTATATTCCCTTGCTTTAGAATGAAATGTTCTATAAATACCTGTTAGGCCAACTTGGTTCATAACTTCTGCTAATTTCATTGTGTTTCTATTTAGTTTCTGTTCCATGATCTGTCCATTAATGAGAGTGGGGTGTTGAAAACTCCCACTATTATTGTGTAGAGAGTGATGTGTGCTTTGAACTTTAGAAAAGTTTCTTTTATGAATGCAGGTGTCCTTGCATTTGGGGCATAGATGTTGATAACTAAGAGTTCACCCTGGTAGAATTTTTCCTTTGACTAGTATGAAATGTCCTTCCTTATCACTTTTTGCTAACTTTTGTTTGAAAGTCGATTTTATTCCATATTAGAATTGCTATGCCAGCTTGTTTCTTGGGACCATTTGCTTTGAAAATTGTTTTCCAACCTTTTATTCTGAGGTAGTGTCTTAGTCAGGATTTCTATTCCTGCCCAAACATCATGACCAAGATGCAAGTTGGGGAGGAAAGGGTTTATTTAGCTTACACTTCCATACTGCTGTTCATCACCAAGGAAGTCAGGACTGGAACTCAAGCAGGGCAGGAAGCAGGAGCTGATGCAGAGGCCATGGAGTGATGTTCTTTACTGGCTTGCCTCCCTGGCTTGCTCAGCCTGCTCTCTTATAGAACCAAGACTACCAGCCCAGAGCTGGTCCCACCCACAAGGGGCCTTTCCCCCTTGATCACTAATTGAGAAAATACCTTACAGTTGGATCTCATGGAGGCATTTCCTCAACTGAAGCTCCTTTCTCTGTGATAACTCCAGCTGTGTCAAGTTGACACAAAACTAGCCAGTACATGTAGTGTGTCTGTCTTTGTCACTGAGGTGGATTTCCTGTAGGCAGCAAAGTGCTGGGCCAGTTTACGTATCCAGTCTGTTAGTCTGGAACTGATTCCATTGATATTAAGAGATATCAAGGAAAAGAGAATGTTACTTCCTGTTACCTTTATTGTTTAAGGTGGAATTATGTTTGTGTGGCTATCTTCTCTTGGGTTTGTTGAAAGATTACTTTCTTGCTTTTTCTAGGGTAGAGTTTCCCCTACATGTGTTGGTTTTTTTCATCTATTTTCCTTTGTAGGGCTGGATTTGTGAAAAGATATTCTGTAAATTTGGTCATGGAATGTCTTGGTTTCTCTGTCAATGGTAATTGTGACTTTTGCTGTTATATTAGTCTGGGTTGGCATTTATGCTATCTTAGGGTTGGTATGACATTTGTCTAGGATATTCTGGCTTTCATATTCTCTGACAAGAAGTCTTGTGTAATTCTGATAGGCCTGCCTTCATATGTTACTTGATCTTTTTTATTTACTGGTTTTAATGTTCTTTCTATTTTTGTGCATTTGATATTTTGATCAATATGTGATGGGAGAAATTTTTTCTGGTCCAATATTTTTGCAGTTCTGTAGGCTTATTTTATGTTCATGGGCATCCCTTTCTTTAGGTAAGGGAAACTTTCTTCTATTATTTGTTGAAGGTTTTTACATTCTAGATGGTTTTGTTCAATACTTTCATCTCTTTGCTTGTGTTTTTCCTGTAATTCTTTATGGGGTTTTTGTGTTTCCTCTTTAAGGGCGTCTAAATGTTTATCTGTGCTCTCCTTTATTTCTTTAATGGAGTTATGTATGTTCTTTTTAAAGTCCTCTCTCATCAACATGAGATGTGATTTTAAATCAGAGTATTGCTTTTCTGGTGTATTGGAGTAACCAAGGCTTGCTGTGGTGGGAGAACTGTGTTCTGATGATGACAAATAGCCTTGATTTCTGTTGCTTATGTACTTGACCTTGCCTCTTGCCATCTGGCTGTCTCTAGTGTTAGTTATTCTTGCGGTCTCTGACTGTAGGTTGTCCCTCCTGCAAGCCTGTGTATCAGTACTCCTGGGAGAACAGTTCTCTCTGGTAAGAATTTGGGGATGGAGAGCTGTGACACAGGGTCAGCTCTGAGGTGCAGGCAGAATCTAGAATGATCCTTTTCCTGGATGTTCCTTGGTTCTTGTGTCCTGATGGCCCAGGTAGGGTCCCTCTTGTGCCAGGAATTTGAACATAAGTGGTGGTCTTACCTGTGCTCTCAGGTGTGTTGTCACTCCTGGGAGACCAGCTCTCTCCTGGTGGTATTTGGGTATGTAGTACTGTGGTGCAGGATCAGCTCTTGGAGTAGAGGGAAACCAGAAGGCCCCTATCCAAGTCTGCTCCTCAGTTCCTGTGTGCTGATGGTTGCAGGCAAGTCGCTCTGACCTGAAATGGTGGTCTTACTTGTACTCACAGGCTTGTCGGAACTCCTGGGAGGCTAGCTCTCTCCTGGCAGTATTTGGGTATGGAGCTCTGTGGCACAAGTTTAGCTCTGGGTACAGAGGAAAACAGGAAGGCCAAAATAATTTATTTCTTTTCAATCTAAACCCTTTTCTCTGTTACATATAATATGACTTATTCTACACCTTATGTCCTGACTTCCATTCTTCCCCAAACCACATGATGTTCTTAGTAATATTAACCACATATATGATTCAGCATTTAGCTTCCCTTGTCCTGTATTACTGATTGATGCTGGAAAACACCAAAGTATTGTAAAAGGAGCATAGAAAATTAACTCATGGATGTTTTTCTGAGCCTCACATAATGGAGACAGTCACTGGATAAGGTTTTCTGTGCACAGAAGTAAACGTTGCTTAAATCAGTTGAAATTTGAGTTGATGATCCTTACTCTTATTTGGAGGAATGAACACAGAGTCTAAGTAATTTCTAAGCACATACTGTTATCCTTGATAATATGGCAAGGCAAGTGTTTATCTTGTGAGGTGAATCTTCAATTTTTCATGAAGGAGTGTTTTACTCATATGATGTTCATGCTATTTCATGAGGCAGTTGTTACAGTTCCCTGTTTCTTACTTGCGTGTGACTTGGAATTATTTGTAGCATTATGGAAAGTTCTCAGCATATATGAAGCTTCTAGTTGACAACCAGCTTGATTTTTTCCATGTTCTATGATTCAAGTATAGGATATTAAAATTTCTCTTGTTTGTCATCAATTTATTTTTTATGTTTCAAACCAGTACCCATTTTATGGTACTGAAAGAGAAGCATAGCCACTCAAATCTAAAAACTAGATCATAGGGAGTCAAAGTAAAAGTTAAACATGGTATCACTGTTAGCATTGGAGATTATTAGAACACTTAGGATAATGTAATACAATATATAATACATTGTAATATAATATATTATAAAATGAAATAGCTTTATAATGAAAGGATAAAATTATTTTTATGAAAATGAAACCATGTACGTTTTAGTAAAATAAACATTAAAATACATTTATAAATATATAAAATTAAAATATAGTTTTGTATTTAAAATTAAATTATACTTATAATAATTCCCTGTTTTCTCTTTCTTACTGCCTGTCAAGTGCATGTGCACCTCTCAATCTCTCTCGAATTCAACGCAGTTTTTTTTTAAAACTACTGTCACATGTACAGGGACACATGCACACACACACACACACACAAACACACAAACACCCTAGATCAAACCCTATATATTGTAATATATGTTACATATTATCTATGCAATTGCGACCTAATTACTCTATAGAGTGTTACTTGTATATATTAGATTTCAGGGCTAACCAGTTAGTTTTGGATGTTGAAAGTTTTGGATGTTGAAATAAGAGGGTCTTCCCCTTGTGAAGACTATTTATTCCAATCTCAGCATTCCTTGATTGTCTATAATTATTTGTTTATGTTGTGTACCTAATGATATTCACCCAGTCCATGTTACCACATCTGTCAGGATCTTCCTTGTTCAGAACTTGTTTAGAAAGCCATATTTTTGAGAATTCATGTGTCTTAGAGAGATTCACTCTCACAGCAAATCTCCTGTTCCTCTAGTTTTTAAATCTTTCACCCTTCTTTTTCAGTATGATTTATGAACCTATGTGCAATTCTTAGGTTGTGGATGTATCAGATATGATTGGGCAACAGATGGAGTAATTCTTGGCATTTTCACCTGAAATGGTTTCAAAAAACGAATCAATTAGCCCATGGTAAACTAGTAAAGACTAAATCACCTAGATTGGCCAGATATAAGATGCAGGGCGAAGCTTTCCTCAGGAGTATGACTATTAGTGTTTATGAATGTCTGATTAGGGTATAAAAAGACTATGAACTATGGATCCCTCCTATTGGACATTAACATCTCAAGATGGATTGCCTACAAAAGCATCTATGGACAAATACTAACATCTTGCTTTCTATTGTATCAAAAATATATGATGAGTTTCAGATTTCAGTGCCAGTAGTATCAGTGAACCCCACCAATCCACAATGCATTTATATGTATCTGTGGAAATGTACTTTTTGATTCCTTCAGCATCACTAGACTTGGGTCTAAGACCTAAGCTGTGTAAAAGAAGTACCAAGAGCATAAGCAGGTTCCATAGCAGCTGTGTAAGCCAAAAATAAATTTCACATCAAATTCGTCATTTTGGTATTTTGTTCAAAGTTACTAAAAAGGAACTAGTACCTATTTAACACATCAATATTACTAAGATAGGTAATGCACAAAACATAAGTTATGTTAAACACAATTTAGAGAAGTAGAGTTATTCTAGATTAATTATTCATCAAGAAACTTCATTAACTGATAATTACTACAAAACACACTTTACTTTATATAATGTATAGGAGCAGAAGTGAGAGAATGGTGACATAGATAATCCCATTTGGTGTTGAGCACTATAAGCCTCTTATTCTTAGCACTGATTTGTAATGTATTCAACATTAAGGTCATGACTGCTTTGGCATGTGATTTTATCAAGGAACACGCAGTTAGTCATGATACTGACTCCTGGTAAACTGGACTAAAATGTTCTCAGGAAGCATTTACCTACCCTATGACAATCAAACCAACATTGTCAATGAACAAATCTTTCATGTCTAGATAGTATTGAAATATGTTGGGTAAAGCAACTAGAAATAACATTGCTGATTTCTGTTGGTTTGTTTTTTGTTTGCTTGTTTGATTTTTCAAGAGAGGGTTTCTCTGTGTAACCCTGGCTGTCCTGGTAATCACTTTGTAGAACAGGCTAGCCTCGAACTCAGAAATCTGCCTACCTCTGCCTCCCAAGTGCTGGTATAAAAGTCGTGCACCACCACTGCCTGGCTTAATATTGCTGATTTTTATCTCTACAAAACATACACAGCATTTTCTATCACAATGTTATCTAGCCAACAGAAATGCTATCAGGTCATGAATATGAAACTTGATGGCTCTTTCTTCAATACCATACTGAAGTATACTAATGTTAGTTTTATTCACCAGATGTTATTATCATCCCAGATTGTGGTTTCTGAAAAAAATCATACTTTCTAGCACTTTCTGAACTCTTGCTGAATAGTTAACTCAACTTTTATTGTGACAAACTCCTCTCCAATGTGATTGATCTAATCTGGATCCTGTTGGCTTCCAGATGGGTTGTGTTGCTTAGTCTCATATTATCTTTGGCAATCTATTCTAATTTTCTTGTACCTTCTAATTCCCTGGCTTCCTCTAACTTCACCTACAAACTTTCGTAGTCAAATGATCCCAATAAAACTGTTTCCCCTCTCTGTCTTTTTCTGTGTCTTTCTTAAATGCTCCATTTCCTGTGCTGTTCTTGTGAGAGTTTTGTGAATTCAATCTTTTACTCATTCTATCAAATCTTTTTAAATTGATCACATGTCTGACTTTCAACAAGTTATCACTTGCAAAATGGCTACTTTCTTCTCCAACAAATATGACATTGTTAGAGATTAAAAAATGTGTACTAAAGGCAGGTTTGTATTCTGACCAAAAGTATTTTTTTTTTTTTTGGCAGCAAAACATAAGCAGGTCTCTTTTTACAAAAACATAACAGTAGATTCCTTATCTAAATTAGGATCTACAGAATTAGTTAATTGACAAGAATTACAATGAATATAAAAAGACTTGCCAAGATTGGCGATCTTAACTCTTAAAATTATCTAACAATAAGCATATAGGTAAGATACACAAACTTTCATAGCTATAAGGGGCTGGCCTGAATGGCAAAAAACTGTGTCTCTGACGAAAGCATCTTGTACATTCTCTGTACCAGTCTTTTTGCTTCACAAGTCAGCTTTTTTAGTTGTTTTTATTTTAAGTTGGCACCAGGTTGGTACTCCTTGCTGCAGCCCATGGTGGAGATAGGAAGTTTCTTCATCTGTTTGTAAGTGGCTGCTCTCTGATTTTTCCTCTTTTGTGCACTCAACACAGCTTTCTGGTCACCACTGTCAGGGCACTCACAGGTCACAGGTCACAGGTCAGCCCGTCACATTGGAAGCTAGCATGCTCTTGTAGCATTCTGTGGAAGAAACAGAAACATTCCCTCTTCCCCCCATATTAAGTATCTGAACAGGATCATGGCATGTGCCAATAAGTGGATCCTTTTTATCTGCCCTAGACACTATTATATCCAGTTTTTCCAAAAACAAAATGTGATCCAAATAATGTGCACGGGGATATAATTCCCCCTTTCTTTGTTTTTAAAGAAGGTATAGTTTTTAAAGTTTTACAATATCTTGCCTTTGAGAATTATAAAATATATCTCAGTAACATGTGTAACAGTAAATTGTTGACAAAATATTTCTTGGAGGTTTTGAAAATAAAAATTTTGAAGCAAATTTGTATCACAATTTTCCAGTATAACTAAAACTCTAAATATTAAAAATATTGTCTCTGAATCTTATGGAGCAACAATTATTTCTCAGAACTTTAAACTTTCCTTTAGAGGCATTGGCTAATAGAATACTTTTTACTTAGGAAACAATATATACTCAAAGATTTAAACTTTTTGCTTCTTGTATTGAAGCAGACATTAAAAATTTCTTACATATTGTAAAGCTATGTTAGCCATACCTACAGGCAAAATTATCTAGTGATCACCAGTTCATTAAAAGCAAAACTCTTTGAATTTAAGCATTATTTTAAACATCTGAATAGTTCTGTAACAAAGCTAAAAAGAAATTCTTTTGAACACATGGGAAACTTTCTCAGGCACTGTTTGCAAGATAAAAGAAGGTTACAAGCAGCTGGGCGGGCGTGGTGGCGCACGCCTTTAATCCCAGCACTCGGGAGGCAGAGGCAGGAGGATTTCTGAGTTCGAGGCCAGCCTGGTCTACGAAGTGAGTGTCAGGACAGCCAGGGCTACACAGAGAAACCCTGTCTCGAAAAACCAAAAAAAAAAAAAAAAAAAAAAAAAAAAAAACAAACAAAAACAAACAAACAAGAAGGTTACAAGCTTTTCTGGGGCTGCCTTGAGCACTGCATTAACTCAAATGTAAAATATTTTTTAATCTGAGCATTTTGGCCTTTCTGTAATAAGGAATTTAGAGGAACAATTTAACTGTCTATGTCTCTAATTTTTGATACTCTTTCTTAAAGATGATTACTCTTATAATTATCTTAATTACAATATATGGGTGAGTTAAAGATCTTAAATTTGAAATCAAACTGTAAGCTGCAGTCAATGGAACACTGGCAATTTTAACTATAATTTTTACGTTTCTGTTGCAATATTAGAATATACCTATAACTTTTGGAAAGCAAGACCCAATTTTAAACATTTATTCTCCTTAAAATCAGTACTAGAAACATCACTATCACGTTACAAAGTTTGGCTGTCAATTCATGAATTATGACAGTGCAAATTTTAATGTTTTATTAAAGAGACATTGTTTTAAAATCTTGTCTCTATAAGTCTACTTTCTAGGATAAAAATTATATAAAATTTTATTTTAATTTAGAAGTATCTTTAGAGGACTAGTTTTCTGGGCTGGTTTATGCCAGGTGCTTTTTTGTTTGAAAATGACTCTAGCCCTGAGTTACTTTTTAAGCTAACTTTGTAAGGGAGTGTCATACCAGTTGGATCACAGAGACCCAGAAGGTCTTTGAATATCATCCATTGCCAGAGTAGCCATGTTGCTGTATCAGAATTCCTCTACAGAGGTGTTGAGTGAAATTGAAATAAATTACATGGAAATTCACTGTATATCTATCTATCTATCTATCTATCTATCTATCTATCTATCTATCTATCTATCTATCTATCTATCTATACACCTCTTGCATGTGTTTTCTTCATTTTGTTCTAGAGATTTCATGTGTGCTGTTAAAATGCATATGCAAGATCTCTCCAATTTCTTTATATTGGCACTCAGAGTGCTGTGAATTATCCTCTTAGCACTGCTTTCATTGTGTCTCATATGTTTGGGTATGCTGTGCCTTCATTTTTGTTAAATTCTAAAAAGTCTCCCATTTCTTTATTTCTTCCCTGACCAAATTAGCATTTACTAGACAGTTGTTTAATTTCCATGAGTATGTGGGCTTTCTGCTGTTTCGTTGTTATTGAAGAACAGTCTTAGTCTGTAGCGATCTGATAGAATGAATGGGATTGTATCAATATTATTTTATCTGTTGAGGCTTTTATTGTGTACAATTATATGGTCAATTTTGGAGCATGTACCTTGAGGTTCTGAGAATAAAGTATATTCTATTTTTTAGGGCAAAACACTCTGTAGATGTATGTTAAATCGATTTGGTTCATAAATTCTGTTTCACCTTGTCTATGTTTAGTTTCTGTTTCAATGACCTGTCCATTGGTGAGAGCGCGGTGTTGAATTCTCTCACTATTAGATTGTGTGAGGTTCAATGTGAGTTTTGAGCTTCAATAATGTTTCTTCTGTAAATGTTGGTTATCTTTTGCAGAGTGGGTTTGAGACAGGAAATGTGGGTTTTCTTACACCTTGCATTGAGGAATAGAGGTACAGAATTGAAAGATCTTCTTGGTGTATTTTTCCCCCTTTGATGAGTATGAAGTGTTCTTCTCCATCCCATTTAATAACTTTTTGTTGAAATTCTATTTTATTGGATATTAGAATACCTTCTCCAATTTGTTTCTCGAGACCACTGGCTTGGAAAAAATTTTCCAGCCTTTTACTCTGACATAGTGTCTGTCTTTGTCAGCAAGATGTGTTTTCTATATACAGCAAAATTCTGGCTCATATTTACATATCCACTCTGTTAGATTATGTCTTTTCCATGGGGAACTGAGTCCATTGATGTTAAGAGATATTAAAACAAATGATTATTGGTTCATGTCATTTTTGTTTTTAGTGATGGAATTATCTTTGTGTGGTTCTCTTCTTTTGGGTTTGTTATGAATTGATTAATTATATCTTGGGGTTTGGGGTAGTATAGTTTTTCTCCATGGGTTGTAGTTTTCTTTCTATCATATTCTGTAGGTATAGATTAGTGGAAAAATACTGATTAAATTTGGTTTGTCATGGTATAACGTGGTTTCTTCATCCATGGTTATTGAGAGTTTTACTGTGGATACTAGGCTTGGTTAGTATTTGTGTTCTCTTAGGGTCTGCATGGCATCTGTCCAAGATCTTCTGTCTTTAGAGTCTCTTGAGAATTCTGGTAGAATTCTACTATGACTGTCTTAATATGTTATTGCCCCTTTTTCCTTACCAAGTTTAGTATTCTTTTTTGTCCAGTGTATTTAGTGTTTGATTATTGTGTGATAGGGGGGACTTTCTTTTGTGGTCTAATCTATAAGGTGTTCTGTAGGTTTCTTGGACATTTATGACCATTTCTTTTTTTTTTTTTATCTTAAACAACATTTTTCCTATGATTTTGTTGAAGATAATTTCTGACCCTTTATATTGGGAATTTTCAATCTTTTCTATTCTTATTATTCTTAGATTTGGTCTGTTCATTGTGTTGTGAATTCCCTGGATGTTTAGAGTTAGGAGCATTTTGCAATTTGTATTTTCTTTGAATGTTGTGTCAATAACTTTTACTGTATCTTCTTTGTCTCAGATTCTCTTTTCCATCTCTTGTATTATGTTGGTGATATAAGAACCCATCTATGGTTCTTGTTCTCTTTTCTAGGTTATCAATCTAAAAGATTGCCTACCTTTGAGATTACTCTATTGTTTCAATTTCCATTTTTTATGGCAGGGATAGTTTTTTTCAATTTCTTCACGTGTTTGATTGTGTTTTCCTGTATTTAAGTGATTTTGTGTGTTTTTTTTTAAAGAGTTTCTGCCTATTCACTTTTATTCTGCTGTATTTTTAAAAAGAAGTTCTTTATACCCTATTTGAGGACCTCTTTCATCTTCATGAGATAAGATTTTAAGTCAGAATCTTGCTTTTCAGGTGTGTAAAACTGTCTCTTGGTATGCAAGTGGGCCTCAAGTGCCACATCTGCTCTGGGAAGTTTTGAAGACCAGAAGGAAGATGTGTATCCTGCAGGGTAGATACGTTTTCCATCTAATGGAGCCCATGGGGGATGTAGTTAGGCCAGGCATTGGGGTGGCACTGTCACACCTGTGAACTTATTATGAGGGACTACTGGGAGTGAAGATGTCTCTTGGTTTTGGAGGTGGCCTGGAGCACTGGATCTGCCTTTCACAGAGTTACAGGCCAGAAGAAAGATGTGTCTCCAGGATGGCAGATTGGTCCTGTGTCTTCTGGGTCACATAGGGATCCCATATAGGCCAGGTATCAGGACACTGTGCGTGTCTCACTTTTGTGCCTGATTATGACAGACCTCTGAGAGTCATGTTGTCTCTGCGTGTCCCAGTGATCTTCTGTAAAAAGATTTTTTCCTGAGTGTTAGAGCTACTTAAAAGAAAGTTTGCTGAAAAGAAGAGAATATAATTTTCCCTAGGAAATATGCCTCAATTGGTTATTCAGTAACAAATGAAATTAGGGAAACAACACCCTTCTCAATAGTCACAAATAATATAAAATACCTTGGCATGACTCTAACTAAGGAAGTGAAAGATCTGTATGATAATAACTTCAAGTCTCTGAAGAAAGAAATTAAAGAAGATCTCAGAAGATGGAAATATCTCCCATGCTCATGGATTGGCAGGATCAATATAGTAAAAATGGCTATCTTGCCAAAAACAATTTACAGATTCAATGCAATCTCCATCAAATCCCAACTCAATTCTTCAACGAATTAGAAAGTGCAATCTGCAATTTCATCTGGAAGAACAAAAATCCTAGGATAGCCCAAACTCTTCTCAAGGATAAAAGAACCTCTGGTGGAATCACCATGCCTGACCTAAAGCTGTACTACAGAGCAATATTGATTAAAACTGCATGATACTGGTATAGCCATAGACAAGTAGACCAATGGAATAGAATTGAAGACCAAGAAATGAACTCACACACCTACGGTCATTTGATCTTTGACAAGGGAGCAAAAACCATCCAGTGGAAAAAAGACAGCATCTTCAAAAATGGTGCTGACACAACTGACGGTTATCATGTAGAAGAATGAGAATTGATTCATTCCTATCTTCTTGTACTAAAGTCAAATCTTAGTAAATTAAGGAACCCAACATAAATCAGATAGGGTACTAATGTCCAATATATATATATATAAAGAACTCAAGAAGGTGGACTTCAAAAAATCAAATAACCCCATTAAACAATTGCGCTCAGAGCCAAACAAAGAATTCTCACCTGAGGAATATCGAATGGCTGAGAAGCACCTGAAAAAATGTTCAACATCCTTAATCATCAGGGAAATGCAAATCAAAACAACCCTGAGATTCCACTTCACACCAGTCAGAATGGCTAAGTTGAAAAATTCAGGTGACAGCAGATGCTGGCAAGGATGTGGAGAAAGAGGAACACTCCTCCATTGTTGGTGGGATTGCAAGCTTGTACAAACACTCTGGAAATCAGTCTGGTGGTTCCTCAGAAAACTGGATATAGTACTACTGGAGGATCCAGCAATACCTGTTGCAACAGGTAAGAAGGATACATGTTCCACTATGTTCATAGCAGCCTTTTTTATAATAGCCAGAAGCTGGAAAGAACCTAGATGCCCCTCAACAGAGGAATCGTACAGAAAATATGGTACATTTACACAATGGAGTACTACTCAGCTATTAAAAAGAATGAATTTATGAAATTCCTAGTCAAATGGATAGACCTGGAGGGCATCATCCTGAGTGAGGTGACCCAATTACAAAAGAACTCGCACAACATGTACTCACTGATAAGTGGATATTAGCCCAGAAATTTAGAATACCCAATATATAAGATACAATTTGCTAAACGCATGAAACTCAAGAAGAATGAAGACCAAAGTGTGGACACTTTGCCCTTTCTTAGAATTGGGAACAAAACATCCATGGAAGGAGTTACAGAGATAAAGTTTGGAGCTGAGACGAAAAGATGGACCATCTAGAAACTGCCATATCCAGGGATTCATCCCATAATCAGCTTCCAAATGCTGACACCATTGCATACACTAGCAATATTTTGCTAAAAGGATATAAGGATTAAGGATATAGCTGTCTCTTGTGAGAGTATGCCAGGGCCTGGCAAACACAGAAGTGGATGCTCACAGTCAGCTATTTGATGGATCACAGGGCCCCCAATGGAGGGGCTAGGGAAAGTACTCAAGGAGCTGAAGGGATTTGCAATCCTATAGATGGAATAACAATATGAACTAACCAATACCCACCCCCACCCCCGACCTCGTGTCTCTAGCTGCATATGAATCAGAAGATGGCCTAGTCGGCCATCAGTGGAAAGGGAGGCCCATTGGTCGTGCAAACTTTATATGCCTCAGTACAAGGGATCGCCAGGGCCAAGAATTGGGAGTGGGTAGGTAGGGGAGTGGGTGGGGGAGCGTGTGGGGGACTTTTGGGATAACATTGGAAATGTAATTGAAATAAATACCCAATAAAAAATGTGGAAAAAAAAAGAATTGTGGTGATTGTTTAAATTTCCTTTGACATCATAAGTAGAAAATATGTCCTCTGTATTTTCCTTTACATGCTCTGCTGCTCAAGCTTTAGGCATTTTCAACTCCTCTATCACCCTCATACCACACATGGCATCTAGAATCCTTTTAATTTGGGGAAGCACTTTCCTCAACTCAAATCATAGTGGTGTCATATGTTGTTCCTTTGAAGTTATTGTTCTCATTTTATTCCTTCTTCATTGTCTATATCCTTCCCCCAAAGTAATCACTTTATTGATGTGGCTGAAATAGAAAATTTCTTTAGAAAAGTTGTGTTTTACTAATTTACTTAATAATCCACACTTTTTAAAAAAGTTGTTATTGAATATTAGATATAACTGAAAGTGGTCAGTAAAGGTATGACTCTTGCAGCTTCATTGTGATTGTTTTTGGTTTATCTTTCCATATGTGTTCTGTTATGTCTTGATGTTATGTTGTTTTGTAATGACAGGAAGAAAGTGGATTTTCACGCAAGGGGAGAAACTGGGTAGAGAAGAAACAGAGAAAGCTGTAGTCAAGATATATTTATGAGAATAGAATCATTTTCAATAAAATATTAAGAAAAGAATTTCTGACATCTAACATAATAACCAAGTTATTTCTGTCATTGTGTCCATTTGTGTGATACATTATATTTACTAATGGCCATATATGAAACACTTCTGGTGGTATTTTTATTTCAAATTAAAATCACTTCATTGTAACAAACATACAAATAATAGCATTAAATCCCTACAATAAAACAACCAATAAGAGGAATACTTGCTCAAGCTAAATTTTAATATATTTCTGTAAACTATAAAAAATTAGAATATCCATGATGAAGCCATAGAACTTTGTTTAGTGTTCTGCACTCTTGATATCAATTAGATATTTATATCCTTCTCCACCAGAAACAAAATTAATTGACAACAATGAATATAGAAATATAATTATTATATATCATCTTTTATAAACTCTGAATACTCTCCCTGCATATCAGCTAATATTACTATTCTACATCTACTTTATAAATGTTATAATTGAAGTTACATTTATACTATATTGCATATATACATGGAGTTATATATGGAACTGCATGAAGGAGAACATGTGACCTTTTTCTTTCTGAGTTTGTGAGACATGGTTTAATTTTATTCATTATAAATCAATCAATCAACTGATCAGTTAATCATTTTTCCCACATATTATGTGATTACATATTTCACACTGGGAGAATTATAGTCCATTTCATATATAAAATATTAAATATTTGTTTTATCAATTTATGGATATGTATGAGGGATCTGTCTCCTTTCTGTAATAACCAGGTCAGAATTTAGAGCAGATATAAATAAGAATTTGTATGACATGATATGGGTGTTTCTGCATACAGGTCTAGGAGTGAAACAGGTAGGTCAAATACTTTTTTTTAAATAAAATTCTGCGAGCCCACAAAACTGGTTTCCATAATGGCTATATTAATTTATTCAAAGCAGTTTTGAGGAATCTATCATTCTCATGATTTCAAACTATATAAAGACAGAACAAAACCAGAGAAAATTTATTATCAAATATCCCTGATTAAAAAAAATCTTTCAATAATGTATTAGCAAACAAAGCACAAGATCATATCATAAACATTATTCATTTTGAATTGATTTCTTTAAGAGGTAAAATACATAATTCTATTTTTAAGGCCTGGTTCAGGTTACAGCAAAAATAATGGAAGCAAGGGCTCATGGAGTCTAGTTCATGGGCAGCCATATTTTTAGTATTTGTTGTTGTTAGAAAGTTGGACCCACAGGCTGTCTGTGAAATTCCTTGCAGCCAAGCTTTGCTGACAAAATGTAAGCTACAACAAGTTCATTTTTATTAAACTTATGTTTTGCTGGCTCATTTTTACATCAAAAGGGAAGACTCTCAAAATGCAATGACCCTCATAGTATAATCTGTTCATGTAGTCTGCTGATTCTAAAATTCATTTTTGCTATTCTTCACAAAGACAAGGTAATATGATTTAATTCTTTATTGAAATTTTGTTGAAGAGTATGGGTTAACACTAGGAAACCAAGTAAAATATACAATTCAAATTCTTAAATCAGATTAGACTTCATTCCTTATCATGATCAAACTTTCTGGGTAAAATAGGGTAATGACTTGTAAGAACAAGGGGTCCAAGGGATGGAAAACACAAAGAAGTGATGTGGGTAATATTCACCAGTCACCAGTTGTGATTATACAAAAGAGCAAGGCAGCCTTGTAAGACAGAGGAGACAGTATAAAATGCCAGAAAGGTAGACACCAGGACCAGAATATTCTGGGTGGCTACCGATTCTGGAGAGTTTCTGCTGGAAACATGATGACTGTGGATGTGTTTAACCCTTTGTGTCTGTACAGAATGAGAACCATGGAACTACTGGACCAGGCGATGAGCACAGAAAAGTAGATTTTACCAATGCTGCATAGAGTGAGTCATTGATTTCATCACTCCCTTCAGTGGAACAGTATTCAAAAATCTCAGTTTCTTGTCATATTTTTGCTATTCCTTTTGACAATTAAGTACACAAAGAAAATGAAATTTATAATCGTGGATAATACCCAGAAAAGGGAAATGGAGCAACTAATGTACTTTGTAGCTTTAATCTTTTGATCCTTACAGCAGGATTCTCTGTGACTGATGATGATGGCCTGGAAGACACTCAAGAGACAAGTGGTGCCAATGGATACACTCCGGCCAACTCTTTGAATGTACAAAACAAATGTGCATCCAGCATCATTTAAAAGCTGTTTCAACCCAAATGCTGCCAATGTGTGGTGTACTCCTTTAGAGAGGACTACCAAGGCATTTGATCCAATTAGGTGCCTGAGAATCCAATCTGTGGTCTTTAGTGTATGTTCTATATAATCAAATAGATAGTAGATAAGAAATGAGACATTTCCCATAATTCCAATTCTTATTTGCAATAATAAAATAATTTGATGATCATATTCCAGAATTCCATTCTGTGTTGGAACTGATTTTCTTTACAAGATGGCCACACCCATTTCCTCTGATCAAAATGAATGAAATGTATTAATAATCTGAACAGCTACTGAGAGGCTAAGTCAGAAGTGTCCTTAAGGCTCATGAATACCATGACATCATAAACTTTAGTCTATGTACTATATGTACGGTATCAATACATTCTTAATGTTTTTCAACTGTCATATAACTTATAATACATACATACAATATAATATTATAAGATTGCTGAAGGTTTTTGAACACAACTAGGAGTTGGAAAGATGCTTTCATAATCACAGAATATACAGCATTATGAGCAAGATTACTTGGCCTGTGAGAACAATGAAAAGAGATAACCAGTACTAATAAGCATAATCCAAGTCTATAAGTATATATTCATATTTTCTTGTCATGATATAGAGAAATTTAATTTTAATGAAAACTAACAACTTCTTACATATCAATTCTTGAAGTACATTTCATCTACTAAATTGAATGGCGGGTAATGAAAACTTAATTCTATTCAGAATGTGTGTGTTTGTGTGTGTGTGTGTGTGTATGAGAGAGAGAGAGACAGAGACAGAGAGAAAGAGACAGAGACAGAGTGACAGAAGGACAGAAGGACAGAGAAAGATGGAGAGAGAGTGTGTGTGTTTGTGTGTGTGTGTGTATGTGTGTGTGTAGGATAGATAAGAAAATTCTATTAACAGCATAAACCACATTTAAATGATGGTTCAAGTGACAGCATAAATATTAAGTTATGAATTAGCTTTTATGGAATATCACAGCACATAGACACAAACATGTGTGCACATTCAGTTCTGTGCTGTTAGACATCTGGGGACAACCTGTGTGGTCCAATCTCCCAGCAACTTGACCATGGAATATCCCTAAAGCTATTGTAGATCTGTGAAATTCATTTCCCTCACTGGTTGTCTTGCCTGGCCTTAGTAGAAGAGGACTTGCCTAGCCCTGCAGAGCTTTGATGTGCCAGGATTGGGGTCATACCAGTGGGGTGGCATACCTGTTTAGATGTGAAGAGGAAGTAAGAATGGACCATGAGCAGGATATAAAGTGAATAAATAAATAAATACATAAATAAATGTGTAATCACCATGTACCACTCAAAAACTACAGTGGAAATGGAGGAAAAGAAGGCAGTAAATCAATGAGCCTCTCCATGCAGTGCAGTTGGAGAAAATTCTCAAGACCTCTTACCTGCAAGTGAAGTTGTCAGAAAATTCTTTTTAAATCAGTGGAGATCCCATTTCAGAGTCTGAAATTAGCAACTGTGAATAAGCACTAGGGTGATCCAAAAAGCTGCAGTGGATAAAATGTTGCTCTACATATTCATGAGCAGACAGGGAACCTGACAGCCAAGACATGGGGCAGAATTGTTAGAAAAATCTGGAACCTGTAGAAGTTAAAAGAAAGTAGAGAAATGAGCTGAGATCTTAAGAACTACCAATATTTATAGTCATTCCTTTGCCATGCACTCGACCTGCAGAACAACCTGGGGACTGGCTACAGTAGTGAATAGAAAGCTCTGTCTTAAGAAAAGTAAGGCACCTTAAGAAAGATCAATAGTACAGATTCTGTATCAATATTGTTTCTCAGATTATAATATTTTAAATATGAAATTATATGGGAGTGGGAATGCTTTGAATCTATATAATTAAAATGGGGTCCATATATGAAATCAAATACATGTATGAGAGAGTCTTTTAAACCTAAGTAAGAATTTGTAAGATAAGAAAGCTTAAGGAGAAATGTACATGGAACATGTATGTTGGACATTGGTTCTAATGCTTTGACTCAATCAGGAATCTGTATGTCCAAATTCTAAAGGTCCTTGTTCTCACTTGGTTTTTGATCTGTCAGATGTCAGGAGCCAATGACTTGGCAAAGTGACATGGCGGAGGACTTTTAGAGTTTCCAGGCTAGGATGAAGGGGAAGGAAAAGGAGAATTTTCCACGAAGCAGTGGAATATAGATGAACATAGAAGCTGTAGGAGATAAAGCCAATGAGTCATGTAAGAATTCGTGAAAGTAGTCACTGGCCTGATTTGGCCTGTGGTAGTAGGGACAGTTTTAGGAGTGCTCAGTTTTTGAGATAGCCAAGGCATTTTAATATTAAATGGTGTGTGTGTGTGTGTGTGTGTGTGTGTGTGTGTGTGTGTGTGTGTTGTTCCATTTGTGATTTCAGATGGCTCCTAAACAGATGCATGAGTATGAACAGCCAGGAGCCAAAGATCTGTGGCTCAAGCTCTACACCACTACAGAAGGTGTGCAACTTGGTGGGAGCACTTACTGTTAAAATCATTTAGAGTTTCCCAAATGAAAGAGACAAAAGACATGCACCAAGTTTAGGAGGAGTGATGATTTGGTTTCTCACCCAGATGACCAGTCATGTGGTTCCTATGCAAGTAATGAGACCAGAACAAGAAACAGCCAACTGCAGGGATTTATGTTGGCTGTCTGCTAATAAGAAGACAATGAGAAGCAGACAAAAAAAGTTGCCTGCCTCCAGCAACCAGATAAATAAAGGATAATGATTTATAAAAATGATTGAATTGGTTTTAAGGATAGAATGGAATATGCAGATTTTGCCCAAGCCACATGGGATTTCTTCCCACAGTTCAAAACTGATAGAAAGAACTTAATCTGAGAAGATGAGATCCCTGCAGTGCAAAGAGTCAGGCTCGCAGATAGAAGGAAGATAATGAGAGGAAGAGAGCCAGATGGTAGATGCAGCCTACTTCCTACAAATAAAATTTAAAAAACATGGACAAATGAATTTGATTTCTTTGTTTTTAAGGACAAAGGGGAGATTGAATGAATAAAAATGCTTTAAAGAAATTTAAAAGTCTAGTCAAGGAAAATTCTCAAAATCTTTGAACATGGTCCACATGGGATTGCTGAGATTGCTTTTCCTGGGACTACATAAATAACACCTGGATATAGGATCATGGAATATGTAGATACAGATAATAAATATTGAGGCATTCAATCTTAAAGTTAAGTCAAAAGCAGGGGATAGGAAGTCTAACCTATTTCAGTCAGTATAAACTTAGGCCCTGAGAAATATATAAAGAGAAAGGGGCATAATACAGTGTGTACCCACAGAGATATTAATCTCCATAGTAGGGAGCACTTAAGTATAAATAGATGTATAAAATACTGAGACTTTTGATCTTAGATTATAGGTCAAAAAGCAGGAGATGGTGAAGAAGCCCTGTCTCAATATACTATTTGTATATAGTGCTTTAATTGTTTTGAAATATTTTAATTAACAAAATGCATGTGGTTATAAGTTTGGGTGGTTCTATTAAAATTCTTATAGGTGAGAGGTCAAGCTATACCTTTTTAAAATGAATATGTGGATGTTAGGAACTTATGTTTTTATTAGATATTTGCTTTATTTACATTTCAAATGTAATTCCATTTCCTTGTTTCACCTCCAAAAATCCACTATCCTCTTCCTAACCCCTTGCTTGCCAACCCATCCAGTCCTGCTTCCTGGTTCAGGCATTCCCCTACACAGGGAAATAGAACCCTCACAGGACCAAGGATCTCTCTGTCCATTGCTGACTGAATAGGCCATCCTCTGCTACATATGCAGATAGAGACATGAGTCCCTCCGTGTGTTTTCCTTTGGTGGTTTAGTCCCTGAGAGCTGTAGGGTTACTGGTTAGTTCATATTGCTGTTCCTCCTAGAGGTCTGGAAACCCCTTCAGCTCCTTGGGTATTTTCTCTAGCTTCTTCAATGGGGACCCTGTGCTCTATCTAATGGATAACTATGAGCATCCACTTCTGTATTTGTCAGGCACTGGCAGAGCCTCTCAGGAGACAGCTATATCAGGTTCCTGTCAGCAAGCTCTTCTTGGCATCTGCAATAGTGTCTTGCTCTGGTGGTTCTTTATGGGATGGATCCCCAGGTGGGGCAGTTTCTGGATGGTCATTACTTCATTCTCTGCTCCAAACTTTGTCTCTGTAACTCCTTCCATGGGTATTTTGTCCCCCCTTCTAAGCAGGATCCAAGTATCCAAACTTTGGTCTTCCTTCTTCTTGAGTTTCATGTGTTTTGCGAATTGTATTTTGGGTAATCTGAGCTTCTGGGCTAATAACCACTTATATGTGTGTGCAGAGTAGGATGGCCATATCAAGATTTCCTGACAGCCACACTTTATCACATTGGTCATCTTGCATTTTAGTTTTATTTATCATCACCTGGAAAATGCAACTGCTCCTCATACTCATCTTCAGTTCTATTATGTCCCTTCTTGGATGCCAGATGTGGGGGAACTTTACTGTTGACTTGTGAACAATTGTCTCTTTGTAATGTCAAATAGACAGTGATGAAAATACAAACTTTTCTACTCAAAATTGCTAGCCTGGTGTGTCTGGTAGCCCCCGCTGATTATTTCAGGAATAAGGGTCAGTTAAGTGAATGTGGGTACCTAATAGGCAACTGCATCTTGGAAGAAGAGTCACTGCAACACTGAAGAAGAAAAGAGGAGAAAGGCAGAAGTGAATGAAGATAGGAAAAGGGGAGGAGAATAGGGAAGATACAAAAAAAGAGACTAAGCTAGAGTGGAAGTGAAGAAATATAAAGATAGAAGGGAAGAGGTAAGGAGATAATGAGAAATGGAAAGGCAGTGAGTGAGGTGATAGGGGATGAGAGAGAAGCAATGATGCTAATGGCAGTGAAGTGAAGATAGAGAAAGATCAGAGAGGAGAGAAGGAGAGGAACAGAGAATAGAGGCAGCAGAGAGGATGAGATGGGAGAGATTTTATAAACTAGATTTTGTCAGTCTTTTAGCTATTTTTATTTTATTGTACTCTTCCATTTTACTTTCAATATCCTCTGAATTCTTTTAGAAAATAAAAATTTTCATTCAAAAGTCATTAACAATGGGCAACTGCAGTCCTACTGTTCAGGATATTGATTTATTTTCTCTGTTAACCTGAAGGGCAGTATACAATGTAAGTCGTCATGCTCCCTCGGTGATTAATGCAAAACCAAAATGTTTAAAACACATAACCTAATAGTTTAAAAGATGTCCAATGGACCTTTTTCATGGTTTATCTCACAATCATTCTTTGCCTTCCGACCTACTTGGTTTTGTGTGAATTCATTTTAGGATTGTTGGGTTTTATCTACATCTATTCAGGGTACTCTACTCCAGTGTGGTTCTGATACTTCATAGCACCAGATCTTCAAAAGTCCAGTGATCTCAATGATGACTGATGCTCTGCAGCCATCAACTGCACAGTAGAGCATGCAGTAAATATTGTCTTTGAAAGCAGAGTTAAAGAATAAACATGTTCTCTGACCATTCCAACTCATCTCACAGTGGTTTGGGGTGATCAGTTTCTCCCCATTATGTTATTCTTTTCAAATGAATCAAATCCATTTGAATAATCTAGCATTGTTACTTAATCTATATTGACACTATGTAGTATTTTTCCACATTACTTTCCTGAAGATATCTGTATCCGTATAATAACACTGGTATTTAAATAGTACACTCTGGCTATTGATTAGTACTGTGTTTAAATGTTTTGTGTGTTTCTCCTAGGAGAATTTAGTTTAATTTTTGCTTTCCTTTATTTTCTTTTAATTAAGTTCTTAATTTTATTTAATTTAGTTTAATTGAAATTTTAAGTTTAATTAAATTTATTTACCACATGCATTATTTCATAATTTAACCATTTGACTTAATGCAGTTTCTATTCACATAAACTAATTTGTATTATGCAGAAAGCTTATATTGACAATTTTGCTAGCAGAATTCTTGTATTTTACAAATTATTGATGTGTTTGGAATTTGTGAGTGTGACTATAGTTAATCATATAACTGTTTTTGAGATGTTAGGAAGAAATACCTATTCAGCCAGGATCAGAAACTGATGACAAATAAAGGAAATGGTTCTATCAATGGTTAGATGGTGAACCAAGGAATTTAACTGGGGTACTTATACAACTATAGGTGATTAGCTGGGATTATTAGCCTTGGTGTTATGGAGCCTGAACTGGCTACTTCCTCTATCCAGGAAAGACTTCCATTGGAGGCTAGGGGACACCAAACAATCAAAAAACGTTCAGTCAAAAAATTGTTCTGCCTACAAGATATGCAACAGAGATAGAAGGGGATGGCTAAACACTGGCTGACCCATCATGAAACCCATCCCATTTGGAAAAAGTCAACCCCTGACACTACTAAAGATATTCTACTATGCCTAGCATAACTATCTTCTGAGAGAAGCTGATGGAAACAGAAGCATAGAACCAAACAATATGTGGAGCTCAGGTAGTCTTGTGAGAAAATGGCATGTAAGGATTCAGGAAGCCAAAGGGGTCAAGGACATCACAAGAATCCTACATATTAAACAAACTTGGGCCTATGAGGACTCACAAAGATTGAACCACCAACCAAAGAGCATACATGGGCTAAACCTAATTCCAACTACAAATTTGTAGCAGATTTTCAGTTTGGGTCTCCTAACAATTGGATTTTGTATAGGGTTGACTCTGTTGTCTGGCTTGGAATCCCTTTTTCCAAGTTAGGCTGTTTTGTCTGATCTTAGTGGGAGGGGATCCCCTTTTTCCTGCCATGACTTGTGCCCTGGCAGGGGAAGAGGTGTTGGTACTCATGGGGGTCTTCCCTGTTTCTGTGAAGGGGAGGAAAAATGTATGAAGGGGGTATGAGGTTGGGACTGGGAAGAGTGGGCGAAGGGTGGCAGCAATTACTATGTAAAGTGTATAAATAAATTTCTTAATGGAAAAAGGTAGACTTGAGAGGTTATTTTATGATATCTTATGTGGTGACATGAATATATATTCTTCCAATTGAAGGAAAATCTGTCCCAGAGAAAATAAATACTTCCACTGAATCTAGTCTTAATCCAATGGATTTTGAAGGATATGAGTGAAAACTTCTGAAATATGGGTAACTGAAGTCAATTGCATCATAGAAGACATGTCCTAGGGTGGACAGATAAGTTATATCGGCAAACCCCTACTGCAGTCTTCCAACATTGCAGATGCTCCTATAATATAGTGATTCATCACCCCAAAACTGCATGTTGCTTCTAGAAGTTTAGGAAGTATTGTTGTGAGTCTTTTAAGTCACCAGTTTCCCATTGACTCCAAGTATTGTGAGCTTCTTGATCCTATTGATTTCTCTTCCACACTGAGGGAAATGTTTCAAAGAATAGGAAATAGCCACACAAAGAGTTACACATATAATCTTGGTAGAAAATAAAAGAAATAAAAAAGGGAAAGGATAATGACTGCTCTTAGGTATGATAGAGGAGAAAGATTATTGTAGATAATAGACTATAACTGGAAGCAGGGACATTTGGCAGACTCCAAAATAGACTTGATCCTGAGACATGTGAAGAGAAGGTAGAGCAGAAAGAAAAAATGAGGGAGGGTAACAGTCCCGAGCTATCATTCTCGCTGGCAAGAGCACACTCGGACAACCAGATTCTTCTGCAGCAAAAGCTTTATTGCTTCTTCAAGAGGGAAGACCCAGACCCCGGAAAATGGCGTTGCTTATATAGCCCTCAGCCATGGCGTTTCAGCACCTGATGTGGTATGTCAGCTCCTGATTTGTTGCTCGCCCATCACCCCATTACTACGCCCCGAGATGCGCAGTGACGAGGCATGAGTTCACTCTTGCACCTGTGTACAAGGCTTGTTTACTAGTTAGGCACAGCGGAGGCCAGCGCCATCTTATAATGGTGATTGCTCGTGGCACGGCTCTCCACATCTCCCCCTTTTGTTTTATTAAAATGAGGCTGGACTAGGTCTGTGTAATTATGTGACTCCTGTCTTAGGTCGTTCCTTTAATGTCACAGCCTTTCCCGTCATAGGGTAACCCAATCACCACCAGGCCCCGTGTCTTAGGTTGATCTGTGCATGAGGAAAGTTGCCCGTCCCTGGATACCACAGTGCTATGTGACAGTAACTACTAAATGACCTAGTAACTCTACAAAAGAGGCCAGCCACCAATGTCAAATAATTCTTGAGCATAGATAGCCAGATTTCGGGGGAGGCCCCTTGCTCAATGGCAGCAAGTGCTTGAGCTATCACGACCTTGTCATTTGTTTGTTGGGTTCTGAGCTTGCAAACCAACCAGAGCATGAACACAAGTCCACAGCAGGTGGCAACACCAAATAAACCTACACCCACCCATTCCTTAAAATAAGAAAATGCAGATGAAATCCAGGAGGAGAGGCCCTCTGTCAATGACAGGTCCACTCGCATTGAGTTGATCTTTAAAACTTCCACCCTCAGGGCCTCAAGAGTCTCATCGAATCCCTTGGACAAATTTCCTGCAAGATACAAGGAAAGCTGTCTAGACAGATTAGCTGCATGAGTAAAACTTTCATATTGGACACTGGTAATACACAGAGTGCCCAATTTTCTTTCACAACCCAACTGGGTCATCTGGTATAGGACGCCTATCTGTTCCTCCGCCAGGTCAAGGCGCTGATTCAAAATCATCAGCCCTCCCTTTAACTTGGTACTAGCAGAAGTTTGGACAGTGATGGCATCAGTCAGATCGATTGAAAGCTGATTTAACTTTGTGCCTGATTGAACCGTACTAGCCATAGCATACCCTGCAGCTGTAGCAGAAGCTGCACTGGCTGAAATTGCTATGATTATGGCAGCAATAATGCCAAAATCTCTTTTTTGTCGAAAAAGGGATAAGGTGGAGGGTGTTTCCACCGGAACAGGGATCCAAAGTGGGATCCGTGCCACCATGTCACGGGTGTCCTTTGTTACATCACAACATTGAGAAATCCAACAAGAATTATTGGAACAGACTTCAAATGAATCATTTGAAAGAATAAACAAGAAAGGGGGGGAGGTAAACACAGACTGGGGTAGGTGGATAATTAATCTGGTTTACCAAAGTTTTATTGAACCCAGTGATTTCTACACTGGTATTAGTATATCCATAAGCGTCCAGGGAGGCAGCATGTATTCCCCAATACTGAGCAAATCTTGAGATGCCAGTAAAAGAAGCCTTTCCAACTGCTTCTCAATGGATAAAGATCAAAGGATTGAGTTCTGTACAACTGCCATTGACTCCACATAGCACCCACTTGTGAAAGGGATGCATTCTAAAGTCCTGTATGAAAAGTCCCTTTTTCATAACAAATTCCTTCTCTGGGTCATCTATCATGTTGGGAGAAAAGGAAAAGGTTTTACTGTGATCTGCCCAACGAGTGATGGAGGATTGACAATCAGACCAAGGCAGGATCAGCCCTTCATCTTCAAAGCTAAAAGAGGGGATATTTTTGGTTGGGGGGGGGGCGTTCTTTGTCTGAAAAGTTCGGTGGTAGAAATGTACCATTAACCCAAATTGCCTCCTGCCTGAAGGCTCGATTTGTAAAAGTTATATCTGAGTTGTGCTTGGGTTGTGCTCACCCAACCTCCTCGGTACTCATTAAACATCCCCAAAGCTCGAGCTGTGAGGTTAATACATTTTCCTGGTCCATTAATTTGAAAACATAAAGAACCCTGTCCTAATAAAGAGCAATTTTCTCCTAATGGTGCTCGGGGTAGGATCATAGGGTAGATATGGTAAATCTAATGTTTTATTAGTAGTAAAGAATTTTGGAAAAACTATAGCATCATGGCAAACTGGTATTAGTTTAGGGAAAGTCAAGAGAATAGTCAATCTCTGTTCGCCCATCATACTAGGAACCTGAGACATGTTCAGCATTGTCAGGATCAGGAGCAGTCCTCAGGAGGTCAGCATCTTCCACACCATCCTTGATTACTATCTTGCGGGTGAGTCATTCCGGCAGCCAAAATGGGTTGTCTTCACTCTGTGGAAAAACACAAACAGCTCCCCTGGATCTTATCAAAATAGGACACGGGCCTTTCCACAGACCAGATAAGACATCCTTCCATTTCACCATTTCTTTTGGTCTATCAGGGTCTGAGCTATGCCGATTGGCTGCAGAGCGACCTTGCTCATCAAGATTCAAAAAATTAAGTGTAAAAACTGCCGTGGATAAAGCTACTCTTGACACTCAGGGCAGAGTCTCATCAACTCCCCTCTTTGGTTTATAAAATAAGACTTGAGTGTACGATGGGCACATTTCACAATGCCTTGTCCTTGAGGATTATAAGGAAGGCCAGTCAGGTGAGTGACATCCATTTGATGACAAAATTGCTGAAATTTAGTAGAGGTATATGCTGGCCCATTATCAGTTTTAAGGATTGTGGGCTTGCCCCAAGCACTCCACGCTTCTAAACAGTGCTGTATAACATGAGAGGCTTTCTCACCTGTTAAAGGTGTAGCAAACATAACACCAGAGCAGGTGTCAATGGAAACATGTAAATATTGATTTCTTCCAAAGGAGGAAATATGAGTGACATCCATTTGCCAGACCTGTAATGGCCTGATGCCCCGGGGGTTTACCCCTACATGAGGAGTAGGCAGAAATTGACAACAGTTTTGACATTGGGTGACAATGTCACAAGCTTCCTTCCTGGTTAAAGTGAAATGGTGGCGTAATGTTTCAGCTGTCACGTGGAAGCATTTATGAAACTCCCTTGCAGCCTTTGCCTGGGAGGACAGAGCAGCATCCACGATTCTAGTGGCTGTGTCTGCCAAGTCATTTCCATGAGACATGGTGATTGCTCGCGGCACGGCTCTCCACAGGTAACCAGGTCCATCATTCAGTAGACTCAAAAGTGAGTAGAGAAAGAAAATGGTGCAGTGATAATAGACAATTGGGGAAAGGGCTGCCTAACCATGAGGCTGGAGAAGTTTAAAATAGAGTGCAAGGAATGCCAGCCAGAAGAAACTTTTATCAGGTGTGGACTGGGGATGCAAGGAGAACCTGGGGAACGGGTCTGCTTTGATATGGTATATTGGCGCCTCAGCCTCCTATTGCAGGTTAGAAATTTAATATTCTGTTCAAGAAGCTGTATAACCCTTGTATACCCCTTGCCAAAAAATTCAATAAAACACTTACATATCTCACATGCTGAGGAGGCTTCTTTTACATACTTGACATTTACAAGAAAGGAATAGTTTTACATATGGTGTTTTAGGGTCTGGTTTGTATAATCGCAGATGCTCCAATAAGTGAACAGCAGCGCCCATGTCATAGACTGGCCAAGAAATTACCATAAGAATACTGAGTCAAAGTGTTGGGTTATGGGGTGTCCTGCATCCACTCTGCCACAGGGTTTGGGCTACTGGGGAAGGTGGAATATGGAAAGTTTTGACTGTGTTTACCCTTTACCACTGATGGGTGGGCATCCTGCTATGGGAAGCTGTGGGATTCTGCTCCAGTCTTGGAGGAGCATAGTCTGAGGTTCCCTGGGGACCACTGGAGCTGGCTCAGGGGTTTTCAGGCCTGTATGCTTGCATAGAGGCCAGGACCATCTGGTTCTCCAGCTCTTGGACACCCCAGGTGCCACTGGACACTTCAGAAGATCTGAGAATAGAGCAGGGGCCCACAGGCTGTATCTAGCTTGGGGCTGAAGGGGAAAAGAGGGGAGAGCTCTGGCTGGGAACTATGGGGAGGAGCATCTTTGGCTTGTTTAGAGGGTGGCGTGGCTTGGTGGAGACCATGGCTGGGAGACCTGAGAGGTCTTCTGTGGAGATTAGATTCTATTTTTTAGGTGAAGTTCTGTTCCTTTGCTCTGGATCTCAATGAAAAGAGATAGTCCAGGGTTTTAAGGCTTTTATTGTCATTGCAGAGAGTGGTGATGAGTAAAACCATATTCCACTTTCTCAGGGTCGGCCTGAGGTTAAATACCTTTCGCAGAGAGGAGTGTCTGAGAAGGGGAGTTTATTGGCTAAGCCTCCAGCCCTTTAGGTACCTCATTAAAATGGAAGTCTGTCTTGAGGCTATATGACCACAGATCATGTCTTCTACCTGTGAAGGGACTTAGGGTTTTGCCATTTCATGACTGATGTCCACAGACCTATGGAGAGGTGTGGCCTCCTGTCAGGAGTCTGATGTCCAGAAACATAGCAAAACAACCTGCAGGGTCACTGGGGTTTCCAACCTTGCCAAACCAGGTTGCCTTTCATGGTCCTACATCAAAGCTTAATTTCCTAGTCATGAATAGCTACTCAGAGACTTAAAGATAAACAAAAACCTGACAAGTAGAAAATTGAAACCAAGAAAGCATCAGCATCATATCTACAAGTATTTAGTGTACTTCTGCCTGGATGGAAGATGTATTGAGACCAAAAAACTCAGACCAATATGCTGTCTGTTATACATGTGGATCTCCATAAATATACATAATAGTAATAAGGAGGTGGAAGGAGGGGTTGGCAGTGTAGGGGTAGTTAGTAGTTTTGTAAAGATTCTGACATCTACCTGAGTAAGGGATGCAATGTATAATATACTTTGTTAAATTTTATCTATTCATTATATACTAGACTCCAAAGTCTTCTCCACCATGGTCAATATAACTCATGATACAGAATAAATCATAGGCCAGCATTGACCCTGCCACAAAATCCAGTATTAAAATATATATGAAAAATATATATCAAAAATAAAAGGAGAATGTCATTGAAATGACAACAAACTGAGGCAACTTCCTCAGAGCTTGCTATTGACAGTATTTCACTGTTGTCTTCTGTGTGTACAGACACTCAGACAGAAGAGAGACAGAAGAGAGAGTTTTAGATCCTCTGGATGACAAAGGGAGTTTTTCTGTGAGTGATTTACAGTTTACAGACTTACAGAAGTAGGTTCAGTTCCATTACATTTAATGATTGCAAGAGGATGTAATAAAAATGGAAGGAAAGAATATGTCTACTTCTGCATATGGTAGAGAAGACTTTTAAAAGGGATAAAACAGAGATCATTGCCAAACACAGACACATCTCAGAGAGTCCATGTATTCATGTCCCCGAGCCTTGTGTGAAGATGGAGAAAGGAAAGGGAGAGGGTAGAAGGGAACCAAGCACAGCTTCCAGGAGTCCAAAGTTACAAAATGAGTGAAGGGCCATTTTTATCTCATTTTGTCTTCCCTCAGAAACTAGGCCATAAAACATTTGCTGCCCATCCAAAGTGTAAGGTACTTTGCTTCCATTGCCTGAGGCTTGAGGCTACAGTCTTCAATTTAGCATCTCATACAAAACAGTGGAGGTCTAGGTAAAGTAACCTTTTTTTTTTCTATTTCTAAAGGAATTTCAAGGCTTTAAGTTCAAGTCTTGAGAAAGGTCTCTCTCTGCTCTTTGTTCTCAGCACTTGTACAGCTATCACAGTGCATGATCAAATGGTACAAAGTTAACTACAAATTTCCACATACATAGAGGTAATAAATTGAATAAGAGGTTTATAACAGAAGATGTCTACCTGCATAACCAGTAAGAATAATTATCTGGCTAAACCTTGATCATTTGTCACTAGTGTATAGTTCCATGCAGAGTTAAAACCATAACTAAATTGTTCTTGAAGTTTTGATTAGATAAACCCAGTCAACCTTTTATCTCCTATGCTTGCACCTGTTGTATATATCCTTAACTCTTTTAAATTTTTTTTTAAAGATTTATTTATTTATTATATGTAAGTACACTGTAGCTGTCTTCAGACATTCCAGAAGAGGGCGCCAGATCTCGTTGCGGATGGTTGTGAGCCACCATGTGGTTGCTGGGATTTGAACTCTGGACCTTTGGAAGAGCAGTCGGGTGCTCTTACCCACTGAGCCATCTCACCAGCCCTCCTTAACTCTTTCTTTATGACCTTCAGTAAATGATTTTTATAACCCCTTGAAATGTGCTCTAGGTTTTAGTAGTCTGTTATCTCAGAAGAAATTAAATTGTTCTGTCATAAAAGTGGCTTGAATGTCTTTATCTGGGTCACAATTTTGAAGCAGTGGTGACCTGAGCATGCTGGTTTTTCCTGAAGAATAAACACATTTTGTTCTTGCATATTATTTGTGTCTGGAATCTTCCTTCAGTGACTCTCAAACCTAACAAGAGCTGCTAACTAAAATGGATGGATGATATGGGTAGGACCCTCTGGGGGAAAAACAGGCCAAACCATAGGCTAATGAGTTGAGGTTGGATGGTGGGAAAGGTCAGTCTTATCCTGTGTAGGGCAGCAGGCATGGGGGAATAAAGGGAATGGGAGAAAACCCGCATCCCACCAGAGTTCCAGTGCTCTGGTTGAGCTGAAACGGGAGGACTGCAGCGCGCTTTCCATGCAGCCCACAGGTGGGTGTCTGGCTGTGGGAAGCTAAGGACCCAGCCTGCAAGGTGTGGACAAGGGGCAGTCCAAGGTCTCTGGGCCTCACGGAGGCCAAAGATAACAGGTTTTCAGTCTTGGGCATCCTACACTCTGCTGGACACAGTGGAAGAGCTGAAAACAAAGTGGGGGCTCTGAGGGAGGCTCAGCCAGCCTTGGGTCTGAAGAGAGGAAAGGGCAGGGAGAGAGGTGGCACTGGGTGGTTCACACATGGGTGAGAGTCCTTGTTCCAGTCTGTGGCTGGAGTGCATCAAGGTTTTCTGGTGGGAGGTTAGACACAGCTCTTTAGGAAAAAGCCTATCCACTCATTCAAGCATGGTGGGCCTTGATGAGCAGAGGTGGTATATGGTTTTAGAGCTTTATTGTAGAGTTGTAGGAAGAAAGAGAGAAGGTAAAAGAGGGACACCTGCCATGGCCATGTGGAGAGAGGGGGAAGGGAAAGAGAGAAGGAGGGCTAGAGATGAGAGTGATAAAAGTGAGAGTTTAAGAGAGAGAGGAGGAACCAAGCAGTTCTTTTTATAGTGGGCTAGGCTACCTTGCTATTCCCAGGTAACTGTGGAGAGGAGCATACCTGTCTAGAGTCAGGTAACTGTGAGGGTGGAATCTAGCTATAATGTCAGGAGATTGGGGCTTTGTCTACGTAACTGATAGTCAGAGAATATGGAGTTGGGTGCTCTGTGGTGTCAGGCACCTGTCTTAGGGAACATGGCTTACTGTTCCATCCCTGGTAGAATTTTCTACTGGGTCTCTGAAGCAAGCCTTGTTCAACCAAAGCAGGCTGCCTTTCATGTCCCCACTCCCTGTAACTGGTAAGAACTGAGGGATGCTGGAAGAACCTGGTGGATATTTCTGTTTTGATATGTAAAAGAGACAGCTCAGTACACTTGGGTTAAGTGAGGAAAGCTAGTGAAATGAAAACTTCCTGGAGTCTATGAGGGTGACCCTAGTAAGGATTCCGAGCAAAGGAGGGGAATATAGAGTCTAAACTGGCCATCTTTTCTAGCTAGGCAAGGCTTCCAGAGATATGAGGTTTACATTCTGTGAGTTGTTGGTTGACAATTTCCTCTGTGACAGGTTATTTCTACATGGATGAAATGAGCCAATACATGACAGACTAGACTATGCTAATACAAGATTTATTGGGAATCTCAGGGAAGTTCACTGGCCACAAGAATTGAGACCAGGGGAGTCACCATGCGGAGGGGTGGGGAGCAAGAAGAGAAAAAGAGAAATAGCATGCACACAGAGAAGAAAAAAGAGGAGGAGGAGAAGAAGAAGAAGAAGAAGAAGAAGAAGAAGAAGGAGGAGGAGGAGGAGGAGGAGGAGGAGGAGGAGGAGGAGGAGGAGGAGGAGGAGGAGGAGGAGGAAGAAAGGAAGAAAGAAGAAAGGAAGAAAGAAGAGAAAGGAAGAAAGAAGAAAGGAAGAGAAGAAGAAGAAGAAGAAGAAGAAGAAGAAGAAGAAGAAGAAGAAGAAGAAGAAGAAGGAGGAGGAGGAGGAGGAGGAGGAGGAGGAGGAAGAAAGGAAGAAAGAAGAAAGGAAGAAAGAAGAGAAAGGAAGAAAGAAGAAAGAAGAAAGAAGAAAGGAAGAAAAGAAGAAGAAGAGGAGGAGGAGGAAGAAGAAGAAGAGGAGGAGGAGGAAGAAGAAGAAAGGAAGAAAGAAGAAAGGAAGAAAGAAGAGAAAGGAAGAAAGAAGAAAGAAGAAAGGAAGAAAAGAAGAAGAAGAAGAGGAGGAGGAGGAGGAGGAGGAGGAAGAAGAAGAAGAAGAAGAAGAAGAAGAAGAAGAAGAAGAAGAAGAAGAAGAAGAAGAAAAAGAAAGAAAGAAAGAAAGAAAGAAAGAAAAAAAGAAAGAAAGAAAGAAAAAAAGAAAGAAAGAAAGAAAGAAAGAAAGAAAGAAAGAAAGAAAGAAAGAAAGAAAGAAAGAAAGAAAGAAAGAAGAAAGATTATCCAGACCAAAATATGCCTGGATTTTATAGGGAAGAGCCACTGGGGGAAGTACAGCCTAGCCCTTGGAATGGAAGCTCAGGGTTATGGGCAAGGTGTGGCAGGTAGGGATGAAGGATTTTGGGAGAAACTGGAGACCAGGTTTGCTTTGACATGTACAATTTGCACCTCAATACCTCCACCTGGGTCTGAAACCAAATACTTTAGGTAAATATAAAAAGTCCAGACTCAGGCTAGGACTGAAGTTTTCCCTTTGAAAGCTGACATCAGAGTTCATTCCATATTTCTCATAGAATGTAGACAGGTCCAGCTGTTGTTGGCTTGGAGACTTTTCCCTCATTCCAATATATTTTAGTCTCCTTATCCCAAGGATGTACTCTGCTGACTGTGGAAAGAGAAACCTAGACACCCTCTCAGCCACAAAACCTTCCACTTACCATCTGTCCTGGCTATAAGAGATGCTGGGAAAATGATGGCACAGAACTTTTGAGAGTATCCAAGCAATGATTGGTTTAATTTGATGCCCAACACACAAGAGGGGGTCCAATCCCCAAACTGCCAAGATGGCCAATATTTGGAGACAGGATTGCTGAGAGGTTAGTGTAGACCCATAATGATTTAATTAATTAATTAATTAAAAGGATAAATGAATCAATAAAATGATGTCTGGTGATAAACTGTTATACTCATAGATTTACAACTTCTCTAGCAGTCCTCAGAGAGACTTCCTCTGTCAGCATATAGTGCACTACCAGAGACCCTCAGCCAGACTTTATGCTGAGAGTTTCTAGATTGAAGGTCTCCATTAGGTCCATCCCCTAAGAGAGCAGGGAACTTTGATGAAGATGGGGTTGGGGGAAGATTGTAGGAGTAAGAGTAGACAGAGGACACCAGGCAAACATGACTCAATACATCATCTAAGCAGAGCCCACATGGACTCACAGAAAATAAATTGGAAAGCCCAGGACATGTATGGGTCTGCACTGTGTCCTCTGTTTATATGCAATGTCAGTCAGATACTATTTTTATAAGGCTCTATGAACAGTGGGAACAGTTGAATCCCTTACTCTTTTGCCTGTTGCTAACACTTTTTTCCTCAAATTGAGTTGTCTGTTCAGCCTTGATACGAGGGCCTTGGGCTTGTTTTATTTATCTTTTTTGTCCTATTTGGCTGTTGTCCCTTGTAGGTCTCTACTCTTTTTGAAGAGAAAATACAGCAGGAGTTGATCTGAGGGAAAGGGGTAAAAGGAGAAGCTCAGAGGTATGGTTAGAGGGGAAACTGCAGTTGGGATGCATTGTAATGAGAGAAGAATCTATTTATAGGAGAGAGAGAGAGAGAGAGAGAGAGAGAGAGAGAGAGAGAGAGAGAGAGAGAGAGAGAGAGAGAGAGAGAGAGAGAGAGAGGGGCAAAGAGAGACAGAGAGACAGAGAAAATGGAGGAGAGATAGCGAGGACATGATTATCAAGAAAAGAAAGAAAAACTGTAGGTGTTTAATGAATAGATTAAATTCCAGAGGGATGAATACCTTAACTAGTTATTCAATACCAAATACTTAGCCCTAAAAATATACATATGGTTAACTCAACACTAAACAGACTTAGCAGACTATATTATGCAAATATATGTGAATACACACACACACGCGCACACACCATCGACCAAAGGTCTGGAACCCCAGTAACAGAGTGGGTGATGATTTCCACCTGCATGGGACAGAAGGTGTATGATCATGTCTCCTGGGCCCCTGGCTGCTGTCAAAATTACAACCCTCACAGCCCTGGCAGGAGAGATGTGTGGCAATCAGTCACATAATAGGCAGGAGCAGCACCAAGCCTTTCCACATGCAAATAAGGTTTCCCCCAAGCTCTCAGTCCAAGCCAATGAGAGGTACCTGCTGTTGAAACCTGAATCACCCCCAAAACTGTACATAAATCTATCCAGGGAATTAAAGGTGTGTGAGAACTACTCCGTCATCTGAGCCTTTTGTGCGAAGTGCTGTAAAACTTGGGAAGAGGCCTGCTCTCCTGATATGCCACCTGAAGCTCTGTAACACTCCTTACTAGCTAGTTGACCTCTCGTCCTCCCAGCCTTAACTGTCTCAGTGCAGGGTAACACATAGTAACCAAGTAATCAGACCACACAGCAGAAACTGGGGTAGAGCAAACTGCAGCAGCAGAAGCTATGGAAGAGAATTCTCTTCCCTGCCTGCATTTGCTTCCCTTCCCGGGAACTCTCATACAAGGCCTGGCCAGAGATCTCCATAGAAATCCTGTGATGCACAGGCCCACATCTGGTTCCCAATGTGCAGCACAAACAGACACTAGTGCTGCAGCCCCCCAAAGGCAATCTGCACCTGCTGCAGAAAAGGTTTCCAGTGGAAGTGAAGCTGTACTGCTATATATGATAAAGATGGCAATCCACTGGAACCTTTAAATTCCAGACAGGGCAGCCCTTTCCCCAGATAGTAAGAGGGATGACTATTCCTATAGAAGCCTTAAGGGTGTCTAGCATCTCAATAGGCTCCCATCCAAAATTAACCATTAAAAGAGACAAACCAGAGCAGAGGTGACCTCTCATTGAGTATACTTTTGATTGAAATACTTTTTTAATATTTTCTTAATTTAAATTAACAAATGTTATCTCCTTTCCTAGTTTCTCCTCCAAAAACCCCCTATCCTCTACACACTCCCCCTGCTAACCAACACATCCACACCCACTTCCTGTCCCTGGCATTCCACTATACTGGAGCATAGAACCTTCACAAGACCAAGGGCCTCTCCTCCCATTGATGACCAACTAGGCCATCCTCTGCTCTGTATACAGCTAGAGCCATGAGTCCCTCCCGGTGTTTTCTTTGATTGCTGGCTTATTCCCAGGGTGCTCTGGGGTTAATAGTTCATATTGTTGTTCCTCCTAGGGAGCAGCAAAACTCTTCAGCTACTTAGGTAATTTCTCTAGATACTTCACTGGTGACACTGTGCTCCATCTAATGAATGACTGTGAGCATCCACTTCTGTATTAGTCAGGCACTGGCAGAGCCTCACAGGAGAGAATAATAGAGTCCTGTCAGCAAGCTCTTGTTGGCATCTGAAATAGTGTCTGGGTTTGATGTGTTTTATGGGATGGATCCCCAGGTGGGGCAGTCTCTGGATGGTCATGCCTTCAGTCTCTGCTCCAAACTTTTTCTCTGTAACTCCTTCCATGGGTATTTTGTTCCTCCTTCTAAGAAGGATCAAAGTATTCACACTTTGGTCTTCCTTCTTCTTGAGTTTCATGTGTTTTGCAAATTGTATGTTAGGAATTCTGAGCTTCTGGGCTAATATCCACTTATCAGTGAGTATATATCATGTGGTTTTTTTTTTTGCGATTGGATTAACTCATTTTGGGTTATATACTCCAGATCCATCCATTTGTCTAAGAATTTCATTAATTGTTTTTTATACCTGAGTAGTATTCCATTGTGTAAATGTTCCACATTTTCTGTATCCATTCCTCTGTTGGACATGTGGTTTTTTTCCAGCTTCTGGCTATTATAAATAAGGCTGCTATGAACATAGTGGAGCATGTGTCTTTATTAGTTGGAACATCTTCTGGGTATATGCCCGGGAGTGGTATTGTTGGATCTGCCAGTAGAACTATGTCCAATTTTCTGAGGAACCACAAAACTGATTTCCAGAGTGGTTGTATCAGCTTGCAATCCCACCACCAGTAGGGGAGTGTTCATCATTATCCACATCCTCAATAGCATTTGGTGTCACCTGAATTTTTTATCTTAGCCATTCTGACTGGTGTGAGGTGGAATCTCAGGATTGCATTTCCCTGTTGATTAATGATGTTGAATATTTTTTTAGGTGCTTCTCAGCCATTTGTTATTCCTCAGTTGAGAATTCTTTGTTTAGCTCTGTACTCCATTTTTTAATGTGGTAATTTGGTTTTCTGGAATCCAACTTCTTTAGTTCTTTATATATATTGGATATTAGCCCACTATCAATTTAGGATTGGTAAATATCTTTTCCCAATCTGTTGGTTGCTGTTTTGTCTTATTGACCATGTCCTTTGCCTTACAAATGAGGTCCGATTTGGTGATTGTTGATCATACAGCACAAGTCATTGTTGTTCTTTTCGGGAATTTTTACTCTGTGCCCATATCTTTGAGGCTTTTCCCCACTTTCTCCTCCATAAGTTTCAGTGTCTCTAGCTTTGTGTGTAGTTCTTTGATGCACTTACAGTTGAACCTTGTACAAGCATATAAGAATGGCTCAATTCGAATTTTTCTACATGGTAACTGCCAGTTGAGCCAGCACCATTTGTTGAAAATTCTGTCCTCTTTCCACTGGATGGTTTTAGATCCTTTTTCAAAGATCAAGTGACCATAGGTGTGTGGGATCATTTCTATGTTTTCAGTTCTATTCCAGTGATCTACCTGTCTGTCAGTGTACCAGTACTTTGCAGGTTTAATCACAATTGTTCTGAAGTACAGCTTGAGATTGGGGATGGTGATTCCACCAGAGGTTCTTTTATTGTTGAGAATAGTTTTTGCTATCCTATATTTTTTGTTATTCCAGATGAATTTGCAAATTGCCCTTTCTAATTCTGTAAGAATTGTGGGTTTTTATTTTTGTTGTTTTGTTTGTGGATGGCATTGAATCTGTAGATTGCATTAGGCAAGATAGCCATTTTCACTATATTTATCCTGCCAATCCATGAGCATGGGAGGTCTTTCCATCTTCTGACATCTTCTTGGATTTCTTTCTCCAGAGACTTGAAGTTCTTATACAGATCTTTAACTTCCTTAGTTAGAGTCACACCAAGGCATTTTATATTATTTGTGACTATTGTGAATGGTGTTGTTTACATAATTTCTTTCTCAGCCTGTTTATCCTTTGTGTAGAGAAAGGCTACTGATTTGTTTGAGTTAATTTTATATTCAGCTACTTCACTGAAGTTGTTTATCACGTTTAGCAGTTCTCTGGTGGAATTTTTGTGGTCATTTATATATGTTATCCTATCATATGCAAACAGTAATATTTCGACTTCTTTCTTTCTAATTTGTATCCCCTTGACCTCCCTTTGTTGTCTAAGTTCTCTGACTAGGACTTCAAGTATTATATTGAATAGGTGGAGAGACAGTGGGCAGCCTTGTTTGGTCCCTAATTTTAGTGGGATTGTTTAAGTTTCTCTCCATTTACTTTGATGTTGGCTACTGGTTTGCTCTATATTGCTTTTATTATGTTTTGCTATGGGCCTTGAATTCCTGATCTTTCCAAGACTTTTATCATGAAGGGGTGTTGCGTATTGTCAAATGCTTTCTCAGCATCCAATGACATGATCATGTGGATTTTGTCCTTGAGTTTGTTTATATAGTGGATTACATTGTTGGATTTCTATATATTGAACCATCCCTGCATTCTGGGATGAAGTCTACTTGATCATGATGAATGATCAATTTGATGTGTTCTTAGAATCATTTTGCAAGAATATTATTGAGTATTCTTGTATTGATTTTCATAAGGGAAAAATTTTTCTGAAATTCTTTTCCTTTGTTAGGTCTTCGTGTGGTTTAGGTATTAGCATAATTGTGGCTTCATAGAAGAATTGTGTAGAGTACCTTCTCTTTCATTTTTGGTGGAATATTTTGAGGAGTATTGGAATTATATCCTTTTTGAAGTTCTGGTAGAACTCTGCACTAAACCCATCAGTCCCTTGGCTTCTTTTTTTTTTTTTTTTTTTACTGGTTGGGAGATAATTAATAACTGTTTCTATTTCTTTAGGGCATATGGAACTGTTTAGATCATTAATCTGATCCTGATTTATCTTTGGTACCTGATATCTGTCTAGAAAAATTTTCATTTCATCCAGGTTTTCCTTTGTGTTGAGTGTAGGATTTTGTAATAGGATCTAATGATATTTTGGATTTCCTCAAATTCTATTGTTATGTCTCCCTTTTCATTTCTGATTTTGTTAAATAGGATATCGTCCCTGTGCCCTCTCATTAGCCTGGCTGAGGGTTTATCTATCTTGATGATTTTCTCAAAGAACCAGTTTTGGTTGATTCTTTGTATAGAACTTTTTATATCTATTTGGTTAATTTCAGCTGTAAGTTTAATTATTTCTGCCTGTCTATTCCTCTTGGATGAATTTGCTTACTATTGTTCTAGAACTTTTAGGTGTGCTATCAAGCTGCTAGTGTATGCTCTCTCAAGTTTCTTTTCTGAGGCAATCACAGCTATGAGTTTTCTTCTTAGGACTGCTTTAATTGTGTCCCATAAGTTTGGATATGTTGTGGCTTCATTTTCATTAAACTCTAAAAACTCTTTAATTTCCTCCTTTCTTTCTTTCTTTCTTTCTTTCTTTCTTTCTTTCTTTCTTTCTTTCTTTCTTTCTTTCTTTCTTTCTCTCTCTCTCTCTCTCTCTCTCTCTCTCTCCCTCCCTCCCTCCCTCCCTCCCTCCCTCCCTCCCTTCCTTCCTTCCTTCCTTCCTTCCTTCCTTCCTTCCTTCCTTTCTTGAACAAGTTATCATTGAGTAGATTATTGTTCAGTTTCTACGTGTATGTGGTCTTTCTATTATTTATGTTGTTATTGAAGATCAGCCTTAGTCCATGGTGATCTGCTAGGAAACATGGGATTATTTCAATATTTTTCTATCTGTTTAGGCCTTTTTTCTGACTACTGATTATATGGTAAGTTTTGGAGAAATTACCAAGAGGTGCTGAGAAAAACTTGTATCCCTTTGTTTTAGTATAAAATGTTCTATAGATATCAGTTACACCCAATGGTTTTATAACTTCTGCTAGTTTCACTGTGTCTCTGTTTAGTTTCTCTTTCCAGGATCTGTCCTTTGATGAGAGTGGGTGGGGAAGTCTCCCACTATTGTGTGTGGTACAATGTGTGTTTTGCGCTTTACTAAAGTTTCTCTAATGAATGTGTATGCCCTTGCATTTGCTGCCTAGATGTTCACAATTAATAATTCATCTTAGTATATTGTACCTTTGATGACTATGAAGTGTTCCTCCTTATCTTTTTTGATAACTTGAGGTTGAAAGTCAATTTTATTCTATATTAGAATGACTACTCCAGCTTGTTTCTTGGGACCATTTGCTTGGAAAATTGTTTCCCAGCCTTTTACTCTGAGGTAGTGTCTGTCACTGAGATGGGTTTCCTATATGCAGCAAAATATTTGGTCCTGTTATGTAACCACTCTGTTAATCTATCTCATTTTATTGAGGAATTGAATCTTTTGATATTAAGCGATATTAAGAAAAATTCATTGTTCCTTTTATTTTTGTTGTTAGAGTTGGAAATTTGTTCATGTGGCTATCTTATTTTAGGTTTGTTGAAAGATTACTTTCTTGCTTTTTCTGGAGCGTAGTTTCCCTCCTTGTGTTGGAGCTTCCCTTTATTATCTTTTGAAGGGCTGGGTTTCTGGATATATACGTGTAAATTTGGTTTTGTCATGGAATACCTCGGTTTCTCCATCTATCATAATTGACAGTTTTACTGTGCATAGTACCCTGGCTGGCATTTGTGTTCTCTTTGGGTCTGCATGACATCTGCCCAGGATCTTCTGGCTTTCATTGTCTCTGGGGAGAAGTCCCGTGTTATTCTGATAGTTCTGTCTTTGTATGCTACTTGACCTTTTTTGCCTTACTGCTTTTTAATATTCTTTCTTTGTTTTGTGCATTTGTTGTTTTGTTTATTATGTGATGGTAGGATTTCCTTTTCTAGTCCAAACTATTTGAATTTCTTTAGACTTCTTGTATATTCATGGGCATCTCTTTATTTAGTTTGAGGAAGTTTTCTTCTATAATTTTGTTGAAGATATTCACATGCCATTCAAGTTGGGAATCTTCACACACTTCTATACCTATTATCCTTAGGTTTGGTCTTCTCATTGTGTCCTGGATTTCCTGGATGTTTTGGGTTGGGATTTTTTTTGCATTTCACATTTTCTTTGAATGTTGTGTCAATGTTTTCTATGGTACCTTTGGCACATGAGATTCTCTCTTCTATCTCTTGTGTTCTGTTTGTTAGTCTTGAATCTATGGCCCCTGATTTATTCCTAGGTTTTCTATTTCCAGAGTTTTCTCTCTTTGTGGTTTCTTTACTGTTTCTACTTCCATTTATAAATCCTGGATGGTGTTATTCAATTCTTCCATCCGTTTGGATGTGTTCTCCTGTATTTCTTTAAGGGAGGTATTTATGTCCTTCTTATAATCTTCCATCATCATCATGAGAAGTGAATTTAGATCCATATCTTGCTTTTCTCTTGTGATGGTGTAACCAGGATTTGTTATGGTGGGAAAGTTGGGTTCTGATCATGCCAAGTAACCTTCGTTTCTGTTGCTTCTGTTCTTATGCTTGACTCCCACCATCTGATTATCTCAATTGCTCCCTGCCTCGAAATATCTTATTGGAGCCTGTCCTATCAGTTGAGTCAGAACTTCTCAGAGTCCAGCTTTCTTTGTGATGCTGAGATTAAGGGATCTTGTGATGCTGAGATTCTGGGTGTGTCAGAGTTCCAGGCAGTCAAGCATCCTCTGAGACCCTAAGATCCTGATTTGACCAAGCCCTTGGATTTCTGGGATTCTAAATCTTGGGAGTGGTTGAGAGGTTGGAAGTGATATGTTCTCTGGGGACCATGGGGCTCTCTGCTGAGCTCAAAACCAAGGTAGACCTGTGCAGATTGGAAGGAACTTGAGCCACTGGTTTGGCAGAGTTCCTGTGTCCATGCTCCTGTTGGCTTCAGGCACCCCTGTTTCTGTTGGAACATATGTTGTGTTCCACTCACCAGTGATCCTTAGATCCTGGGTATGCCAGGGTTCCTGGGGCATGAAGAGTCCTCTGAGAACCATGGGAATGTCCGCCGAGTTCGGGCCCATGGTGTTCTGGTGCTGGCACTGACCAGAAGGAAACTGAGCCACTGGTCAGGCAGGGTTCTTGTGTCCATGCTCCAGCTGACCCCAGGCTCTCCCAGTTCTGTATGAGCAGATGTTATGTTCCACTCACCAGTGATCCTAAGATCCTGGGTGTGCTAGGTGCCTGGGGCATGTAAAGTCCTCTAGTTATCATGGGACTGTCCGCCAAGTTTGGGTCCAAGGTGGCCCACACACCCATGGAGTCTTAATGATCTTTTTGTCCAGGAAGACTTTTCCACTGGAGCACAACAGGCAACTCAGAGAGCAGGGTACTATGAGCAAGTACACTTCTGTACAACCCTAGCTTGAGTTAGGCTTACTCCATCCACAGGGTCACTATCCATTAAAAGCCAGGAGAACCCCTATATAATTTTATTTTCAGAACTAAAATGAGCCTAGATAGAAAAATTCTCAACCCCATAGCCAGAGACCTCCTTCTTAAAACCATCATATGGGAAGGTATGACTTCTGAATCCAGACTAGCTTGCTGGGGTCTCTGGGAGGAATGTCACAATATGTAGAAAGCACCACCCACCAGGTCACCAGGGTTCCAGTCCTTTTCTCAACTGGAGACCAGGCTATCTATGCACAGTCTACTGCCCTACATGCATATATATATACATATACATATATTCACACATCATATATATATTCACACATCATATATATTATACACATACTTATACATACACATATACAAATAATTAAAGTAAAAGAGGCTATAAATTTTATAGGCAGAGGGGTAGACAAGGGATAGGTTGAATGAGGTTAAAGAAGTAGAAGAAATGATGAAAATACAGTACCAATACCTGAAATTCTCTTTTAAAAGGGATATCTATGTGACTAGAATAAATTACAAGAAGATAGAGAAAATACCAAAACAGAAGGAAAGTGAGAGTATAGTCTAATGGGGTATAGCAGGGAAGGGGAGACAGAGAGGTGGAGGGAGAAAGAGTTAATGAAGATGAAATGCGCACAAATATCTTTTATGGAAACTGATTATATTTTAATTAATTAAAAATGAAAGGTATATCTTTTAAAAATAATTATTTTGCAGACAAAGGGAAATGTTTGCAGCTATGACAACTAGATTGCCACCCTGAAGACAAATGTGAGTATCAAGGCCTTTAGCCAAAAGGAGCAAGGGCAGAGGATGGCTAAGATTGTACTGGAGTAGCTTAGATTCATCTTTGCAAATATTGGATTCTGAAGGGAATTTATGATCGGTGAAACAGATGTTCTTGGAAGGATAAAATGTGGCATATAGTTACATGTTTTCTTTAAGTTTAAATATTCAGAAAAAAATTATAAGAAGTGGAAGGGAACACTATAAATAATAATTAATATATAATATGTATATATTTGATACTGTAGACGAAGAAAGAAGATAAAAGTATGTGGGTTTGTAAAATTTTGGATAGTGTAGTATCAGGCATAATGTGTTTTAGTATAGGAGAAAGACTAAATTGAAGAAAAGTAGGCTTTCTTCTCCTGAGGCAATGTTATTAATGTGGCGTGTTTCTTTTCTTTTCTTTTCTTTTCTTTTCTTTTCTTTTCTTTTCTTTTCTTTTCTTTTCTTTTCTTTTCTTTTCTTTTCTTTTCTTTTCTTTCTCTTTTCTTTTCTTTCTTTCTTTTTTTTGAATGTTCTAGTGTCTTCGCTGATTTTTTTAAAAATATTTTTATTCTTTACTCATTTTTTTTAGAGTTCAGACTTCATTCACCTCCCGGTTTGCCCCCTGACTGCTCCTCATTCCATATTTTCTCCCCCTCACCCCCCCACCCCATCTCAAAGAGGATGTCTCCATCTCCACTTCTTCCTCAGATGGAGGGAGGCCCACTGAGCCCTGAGTCTGGTCCATGGCAGGATGGTACCCAAAGTGGGGCTCCAGACAGGTAAGACTTTTATCTCTTTCTCTTTCTCTCCGTCTCTGTCTCTGTCTCCGTCTCTGTCTCTCTCTGTCTCTATCTGACTCTCTCTCTCTCTCTCTTTCTTTCTTTTTCTTTCTTTCTTTTTCTTCTTTAAGCAAGGATAGGATCTTGTCAGGGCCTGCAGGCCCACTGATTAAGATTCATCAGTTTGAGGAGGACAAGTAAGTTTTTACCATGGGGCAGTCTGACATTAAAACATGTTTAGATGTCTCACCAGTGGTAATTCAAAAGGCCTATGCTGTAGCAATGAAAGGACAGAATCTCAGCACCTATTTTAAGAACACCTGTGAGAATGAAAAGTGTTCTCAGGAGAATGAAGCTACATGGTTTTGTTGAAATCAAAAAACAAAACAAAAACAAAAACAAAACAAACAAACAAACAAACAAAACAAAACAAAACACCCGGACACCTGAGGAAGGATTGTAAAAATCCCTCGGGAAACGAGAAGGACCTTCCTCCAGATTCCTGCCCACGCTGTGGTGAAGAGAACCTTGGATGAATGAATGCAAATCAAAGCCCCATAAAGATGGGACTCTGCTCACTATAGAAGCGGGTAAGACAAATTACATCCAGATACAGCACTCTCTTGTGTCTTGTGTCCATGTCTGTTTGTCCCCATTTTAGTCGCCAACTCCTTGCCCACAAGTCCGGAACCCTAAATTCCTGCAGATTAAGGGAGGCCAACTGAGGCCAGTCCACGGCACCCAGCCAACCAGACCTACTCTCTTTCTGGGGCCTCAAGTCTCTTGAAGGTTAGGTGCAACTTCTCACACTAAGGCAAGACCAGGCAGCCTTCTACTATATCTATGTCTGGGGGGTCTCATTATCAGCTGGTGTATGCTGCCTGACTGGTGGCTCAGTTTCTGAGATATCTTGAGAGTTCAGGACAACTGAGACTGCTGGTCTTCACTTGGGGCCACCCTGCCCACTCAGCTTCCTCCAGCTTTTCCCCAATACAACTACAGGGGTCCCTGGCTTCCATCCATTTTTTGGATACTAGTATCTTCATCTGACTCAGCTGCTTGTTGAGTCTCTCAGAGGGCAACCATGCTAGTCCCAGTCTGTAAGCACATCACAGCATCAGTACCAGTGTCAGGGCCCCAGGCGTCTCCTTCACCTGGATTACAGTTTGGGCCTGTCACTGGCCCTCATTTCTCTCATGCTCTTCCCTATTCTTGACCTTTTTCCTTTACTGCTTTAATATTCTGTCTTTATTTAGTGCAGTTTTTGTTCAGATGATTATGTGTCAGGAGGAATTTCTTTTCTGGTCTAGGATATTTGGAGTTCTGTAGGCTTCTTGTATGTTCATGGGCATCTCTTTCTTTAGGTGTGTGAAGTTTTCTTCCATAATTTTGTTGAAGATATCTTCTGGCCCTTTAAGTTGAAAATCTTCATTCTCGTCTACTACTATTATCTGTAGGTTGGTCTTCTCATTGTGTCCTGGATTTCCTGGATGTTTTGAAAATCTTCATTCTCATCTATTCCTATTATTTGTATGCTTGGTATTCTCGTTGTGTGCTGGATTTCCTGGATGTTTTGATTTAGGATCTTTTTGCATTTAGCATTTTATTTGATTGTTGTGTCCATGTTCCCTATGGAATCTTCTGCACCTAAGATTCTCTCTTCCATCTCTTGTATTCTGTTGCTGATGCTCACATCTATGGTTCCTGATTTTTTTCTTAGGATTTCTATCTCCAGACTTGTCTCACTTTGGTGTCCTTTATTGTTTCTACTTCCATTTTTAGATCCTGGATGATTTTGTTCAATTCCATAACCTGTTTGATAGTGGTTTCCTGTAACTCTCTAAGGAATTTCTGTCTTTCCTATTTAAAGACTTCTAGCTGTTTATCTGTGTTTTCCTGTATTTCCTTCTTAAAGTCCTCCATCATCATCATGAGAAGTGACTTTAGATCCATGTCTTGCTTTTGTGATGTGATGGTTTGTCAAAGACTTTCTATGCTGGGAGAGTTTGGTTCTGACTATGCCAAGTAATTTTTGTTTCTGTTGCTTCTGTTCTTATGCTTACCTCGTGCCATCTGATTATCTCAAGTGCTTGCTGCCTTCAATATATCTGATTGGAGCTTGTCCTTCCTATAATCCCAGTTGATTCAGGACTCCACAGAGTCCAGCTTTCTCTGTGATCCTTGGATTGTGGACTCCTGTGAGCCTGAGATTCTGGGTGTGTTGGAGTTTTTGGCCATCAAGCTTCCTCGAGACCCTGAATTACTGGTGTGACCCAGCTCCTGTTATCCTGGGATCCTGTTGTCCTAAGATCCTGGACATGTTACAGTGCCTGGAGGTGGTGTCTCCTTTGAGGACCATCAAGCTGTCTGGTCTGTTGGAAACCAAGGTAGACCAGAAGTGATCAAAAGGAACCCAAGCCTCTGGTTAGGAAGGGCTCTGGTGTCCTTGTTCCTTCTGTCACTGGCCTTTCACAATTGGATTGGAACAGATGTGTTTCACTCACCAGTGATCCTAAGATTAACTGGAGAGTCCTCTGGGGACTGTGGGGGTGTCTGGTGATTCTGTACCTAAGGTGACCCAGTGCTGGTGCCAACTGGAAGGGACTTGTGCCCCTGGTCAGGCAGGTTTTCTGCTTCCCTACTGCTGTCTCAGGTCCCTTGCGATTAGATTGGAGCAGATGTTGTGTTCCACTCATCAATGATCCTATGTGGAGAGTTCTCTGGGGACTGTGGGGGTGTCCACCAATTCTGTGCCCAAGGTGACCCGGTGCTGGCACCGACAGGAAGGCATATTGTCCAACTTTGATACAATGGTTTTGTTTGATCTTATAATACTTATTTTGTAAGTTCTGTTATCTTTTATAAGCCAGATCTTTTGCAGTGTGAGAGAGAAATAGAGTGGTTCCAGGTGGAAAAAGAGCTAGGGAGCAATTTATATGCATAAAGTGAAAGGAAATTGTATTTGAATTATATTGCATGAGAAAAAGTCTATGTTCAATAAAAAATGAGGAAAGAAAGAAAAAAATACTAGGAAACAAAATTCAAGACCAGTTAAAAAGCACAATTTATTTGAATTTATTTTGGTATAAGGTGAATAATATAGACCACAATTTTTTATCTAAGTGGCTAGGAGAAATGGACATCTTCCCAGTCTTTGTTACTTATGCAATAGGTTTAGGAAATGCCAAATAAGAATTTTTCTGAAGCAGCTGAAAAAATACCCAGTAAATTATCACTGAAGAAGTTTTATGGTACTGGCTCAGGATAGCATAGTTCTCCTGGTAGAAGTGCCAACTGAAGCATAAGTTTATGGGAGCCATGAATTTAGATTTACTTGCATTTGGAGTATGGTACTCACAATATGACTGAAATTGGCAAGCAGCTGAGGATCATGACAGGATGAAAGCCCCAAGAAGGCAACTTTATTGGGCCATTGGTTTGCAGATTGCATATCATCTGGGCAAAGAAAAACTCTAGTAGCTATGAGATGATGAGTACAGTGGGCTACATATGATAAGATCAACTAATGTAGTCTGCTATATAAACCAACTGCAAAATTTCCATGATCATTTTGGTTAATTTTAGAAGGACTAGGTCATACCTCCTTAATATTCTTTATTGATTTATTAAGATGGTAAATGAACATACAATTTGATAACATGAAACACTTATATGTTATTATATAGTTATAATTTTAAAAAAAGAACATATTTTTTTTCTTAACCAGATGAAAATGAATCTGGAAACAAAAGAGTAATGGCTCATAAGAACAAAGGGTCCAAAAGTTGGAAAACACAGAGAAGTGAGGTGATTGATGTTCATCAGCCACAAATTCTGATTAGGCAAAAGAGCAATGGAGCCTCTTAACATGGAGGAGAGAGTATAAAAAGCCAAGAAGGTAAACACCTGTGCCAGGATATTCCTTGTGGCTCTGGACTCAGGATAGTCTCTTCTAGAAACACGAGTTCTATAGATGTATTGAACCTTCTTCTTGTGTCTGTACAGAATGACAATCATGGAGCCACTGGACCATGCAATGAGTACAGAAAAGACGACTTCAGGGCACATCACCAATGCTGCATAGAGTGAGTCACTAATATTATCACTTCCTACTGTGGAGCAGTATCCAAAATTACGTTTTCTTGTTTCATTTTTGCTATTCTTTTTGATAAATGTGTACACAAAGAAAATTAAATTTACCAAGATGTACATGACCCAAAGGAAGGAAATGAAACATCCAAGGTACTTCTCAATTGTGACTTTATGATCCTTTCCACAGAATTTCCTGGGACTTATGGTCATAGCCTGGAACACACTTAAAAGGCAGGTGGTGAAAATAGACACACTTCGACCAATTGCATGAATGTACAATAGGAACTTACATCCAAAATCATTCAATAACTGCTTCAATCCCCAAATGGTTATTGTTTGGGGCACTCCAGCAGATAAAATGATTATGATATTGGCTGCCATTAGGTGCATGAGAATCAACTCTGTGGGCTTTAATATAGACTCTCTGTAGTAAAGGACTAGATAAAAGAACAAAAGAGAAACATTTCCTAGAATTCCTATTGTAATTTGTGATAAGAAAATTATTCGGATTGCTAGATTCCAGAAGTCCATTATATGATTCAGCAAAATTTCCTGTAGAGTATGGTCACACTACTTCTCTGTATAAACGAACAACAGCAAATGGTTTTACCTGCAGTTAAGAAAGACACCATTAATCTATAGAGCTACAGAGAGGATGAAAAAGAAAGTTCTTTAAAGTGAGAAGTACAAGGCCATCTTAGATCACATAACAATACCTGATGCCGAGAATTTTGGCAAAAGTTGTTACTTTCTATGTTTGTCACTGGGAATTGCTCAGTACTTGAGAATGTATATATTGATGGAAGGGCATCCAATAAGTTTCCTACAAAATGATGTGATGAGGACTGTGAAAAATGAAAAAGAGTTACAGCTCAAATAAATAATTGTAATGCAACACTTTCACAATATATAGATTCTTCCTAGTCATGTTATAAAACAAATCTTCCTCAATGACAACCATAAAACTTGAAGCATTTTTTTTTCTTTTCAGTATGATATTTTTATTGAGTATTTGGTAATTGTGAAAATTCACCCTGAACAATCATTTATCTGTTTTTCCAGTTCTACCCCAATTCTTCTGAACTCCCCCAAAGAAAAGTAGAAAAAAAATGAAACATTAAAAATAAAGCTCAATTTGTGTTGCTTAGAGAAGCATGTTCAGTTTTCTTCAACAAATAATTCTAAATTTACAGTAGATTTAAAGTCAAAACATAAGAAATGGAGAATGTATAACACCACTCAAAACATATCTACAGTTTTATGGCAGTTGGAAGGTTCCTCTGTCTTTTCTATACTGATATTCTCCTGAATTTTACCCTCACTCTTCTAACCCCTCCATGAAAAGTCCCACATGAAAGTCCAAGTGGAGGTCAAAATGCCTCAGATAGCTGTATATTTTTGTATTCTGAATTGCTGCTTGCTTTCTTTGCTTCCCTGTTCCAGGTGTCAACAAGGATATAGATATTTCTGGGCTCCATAAAAGATGCATTGCAGGGGGCTATGTTAAGAGTGTTTTGCTATAGGCAGTCAGCAAGCCTGATAAATGCTGACTTTGAGTACAGACTTTGGTTGAGTTCAGTGATCTTTGGGACACCACCCTCTAATAATCTTTGTTAAGAAAAAATATTACAAGTACAACATATATTAGAATGATGGTTCAAGAGAAAACTCACTTCAGATTAAGTTAATCACTGGCTCTTATTAAAAGTCACACCATATAGACATGGACATACATGTATGAACACTCAGGTCAGGAATTTTAGAAAAAAGGGAACATCTGGTGTGGTAAAATCTCACAGAATTAAAGATAAAAATGGCCAAAATATGCCAGAAGAAGTGGCAAGGGGAAGGATAATATATGATGAATGATAGCTACTGGACATATAGCCTATGTAGCTACTGGAACTCTGTCTGAAATAAGCATGCACTACTAAGAATTCTAATGTGAATATGGTAGAAAGGAAGGCAGCAACAAGAGGACACTCTCTATACATAATTTTATTCCTTTTATTCCTTTCAGAGAAGGTGTGTGAAAACCATCCTCAAATTGAGTTAGATCCCCTTCCAAATGCAGACAGTGAAAGCTTTGAATCAGCACCAGGCTGAACCAAGCAGTCTCAGAGAGGGCACTGTTGCTCCTCATATTCATTTGCCATGTAGGGACAGTTATATTAAAAATAATAATAATTAAAAAAAAAAACTGGAGCAGATTTGGCAGTGAATCCTGGGATCTGAATAAGTTTAAGCAAAGTGGGGAGGTCAGCTCAGACCTTAGGTATTATTAGCTACAAGTAGTCTCCCTTTTCCCATGCAGTAGAAACTACTTTATTTAGTGATGTAATCCATGTTCAGAAAGACAGATAGCAATGTTCCAAGTGTGAGTTCATAGCTTCTTATCTGGAAGTGTGTGTGTTTCTGAGACTGTGAGACTATATAGAGTTTAGGAGACTTGAAAGGGGCCAGCAAGACTGTCTGAGGCTGGATTGGGGAGAGTAAAATAATACATGTGTTTTTAATGTGAAAGCATGAATAATAGACATTGTACAATAAAAGATGTGTTGAGGTCAGAGAAATGGGAGAAGAGGTGAGTTAGGTCAATCAAAACACTAAGTATAACAATGCCTTAAGGGAACTTGCTACTTGTAAACTAATAAAACCTACCAAATAATAAATAAATCAAACAAAATAAAAATCAATATAAAGTGAAGGAGGAAAATTATGACAATACAAAATATTTCATCTTATGGACAAACCTGGAATCTTATGTCTTGGCAATATCTTTGAATGCCACTATCAATGTGTAAAAAGTGTAGCAAGTGTTTTATTACTGTAACTATAACATTGCACAACAATAATCCCATTATTTTTTATGTTTCCAAATTTCCATTCAATATTTTATTATTCTGAGAACAAATATGCTCTATGATAATAATTTAATTTGTGCTAAAAACTGTGTTTTTAAGCTGTATTTCCCTCCTTTTAAGTTTTGAAATTCACATATAATTACATCATTGAGATAATTAAGTCTTTCCCCCAACCCATTCCAAGTACCCACACATACTTTGACCTCAAAACTCATGGCTTCTGACATGTTCAGTTCGTATAATGACATTTATTTGTATGTACATGATTTCAATATTCATCTTTTGATGCTAGATAAACAATCTAGGGGACTGCTTCCCAGTGAAGTCTATTTTTTTTACTATCAGTGATGCTTCATTACTTGAGGCTCTAACCCCTAAAGAAAGAAACTACTCACTTAAAAAGGAGACCGTTACAAAACAAAACAAAACAAACAAAACAAACAAAACTAACAAAACAAAACAAAACACAACCAAAAATGATATAATCTTTAGGCAGAAAAGAGAAAAATCAGGAGCAATAAAAATTCAGAAGGACTTTTGGCTGGTCTGGTCCAGAGAAGAAACCTTATCATGATCCATCCTAGAGAACCCACTGCACTCAAAGCAGTTGATAAGAACCACCCCACCCCTGCCCTGAGTGCCTGCTGCAGCCCTCCCCTCCCCCACATACACACCCACATACCGGTCCAGAGTCACAGAGTTACTGCCGGGAGTCCAGCAGACTCAGGAACCATCTCCCATCAAAACTCCCACTCTCCAGAGTACCACTCCCCTTCCTTCCATTCCGCCCCTTCTTGCTGGCCCTTTCTGCTGGTGCAGACTCTTGGGTGGTCTGCTCCTGTAAAGACACCATATACTTACCCATCCTAGAGAATCTGCTGCACTCAGAGCAGTAGAGGACCCACTGCACTCAGAGTAGCTGAGTGGATAACATCTTAAGTGTTCCATTGAAGACCCAAGCGTCTGAAGGCCTCCCAGGAGAGCTACTGCAACCAGGGCAACAGATCAGCAATTTTTCTACCACTATGAAGAGCCCCCAGTTGCAAGGCCCTACAGGTGGTCTGCTACAGCCAAGGCTGAAGGTCTACCAGGAAATATGAAGCATCCCAGGAACAAAAGAGGCAGATTTCAGAATCACCCAGACCAACAAACACTAGGGATATTCAAATGGCAAAAGGTATGCACAATAACAAAAGCAACAGAAGCCAATATAGGTTAGCATTATCAGAATCCAGTTCTCCCACCACAGCAATCCCTGAATACAACACACCCAAAAATCATGAAGCTGATCTAAAATCCTATCTCATAAAGATAATAGAGTACTTTAAGGAGGATATCAATAACTCACTGAAAGAAATATAGGAAAACACAGGTAAACAGGTAAAGGAATTGAATAAAGCAATCCAAGACATAAAAGTGGAAGTAGAAACAATAAAGAAAACACAGGTGGAGGCAAACCTGGAAATGGAAAACCTAGGAAAGAGGTCAAGAAATACAGATGTAAGTATCACCAACAGAATGCAAGAGATAGAAGACAGAATCTTAGGTATAGAAGATACTATAGAAGATATTGACACAACTGTCAAAGAAAATTCATAACAAAAACTCCCAGAGCATCCAAGAAATTCAAGACACAATGAAAAGACCAAATCTAAGAATAATCAGAATAGAGAAGAATGAAAATTCCCAGATCAGAGGACATGAAAATGTCTTCAACAAAATCATTGAAGAAAACTTCCCCGAACTAAAGAAAGAGATGGCTATAAAGGTACGAGAAGCCTATAGAACACCAAGTAAATAGAACCAGAAAAGAAAATCCTCTCATCACATAATAATCAAAACACTAAATGCACATAACAAAGAAAGAATATTAAAAGCTCCAATGAAAAAGGGCCAAGTAACATACAAAGGTAGACCTATCAGAATTACACCAGACTTCTCAACAGAGATTAAGAAAGACAAGAGAGCCTGGATAGAGGTCATGCAAACTTTGACAGAACACAAATGCCAGCAAAAGCTACTATATCCAGAAAAACTCTCAATCAATATAGATGGAGAAACCAAAATATTCCGAGACAAAACCAAATTCAAACAGTATCTGTCTACAAATCTAGTCCTACAGAGTATCCTAGAAGGAAAACTCCAACAAAAGGAAGGTACCTGCAGCAAAGAAAGGACAAGATGTTAAGCACCTCACAACAAATCCAAAAAGGAGAGAACCATAAGCTTATAAGACCACCCATGAAAACAAACATATGAGGAAACAACGGTCAGTTCTCTTTAAAATCTCTGAATATTAATGGATTCAACTCACCTATAAAAAGACATAAGCTAACAAACTGGATATGCAAACAATATCAACACTGAGATACTGCCTCACAGAAATCAGAATGGCTAAAATAAAAAACTCAGGTAACAGCGGATGCTGGTGAGGATATGGAGAAAGATGAAAAAGCCTCCATTGTTGATGGGATTGCAAGAAGGTACAACCACTATAGAAATCAGTTTTTCAGTTCCTCAGAAAATTGGACATAGTATTAACTGAGGAGCCAGCTATACCACTGCTGGACATATAAGAAAAAGATGTTCCAACATATAACAAGAACACATGCTCCACTACATTCATAGCAGCCTTTTTTATAATAACCAGAAGTTGGAAAGAACTCATATGTCCTTAAACAGAGGAATGGATAAAGAAAATGTGGTACATTTACACTCAACTATTAAAAACAATGAATTGATGAAATGCTTGGGCAAATGGATGGAAGGAGAAAATATTATCATGACTGAGATAACCCAGTCATAAAAGAACACACATGGTATGCGCTCACTTGTCAGTGGATATTAGCCCATAATCATGATTCTCAAAATACAATCCATAGACCACATTAAGCTCAAGAAGAAAGATGACTAAAGTATCCAGACTTTGATCCTCCTTAGAAAGGGGAACAAAAATACCCTTGAGAAGAGTTTTTGCTATCCTGGAGGGCATCATCTTGAGTGAGGTAACACAATCACAAAGGAACTCACACAATATGTATTCACTGATAAGTGGATATTAGCCCAAAACTTAGGATACCCAAGATATAAGATACAATTTGCTAAACGCATGAAACTCAAGAAGAATGAAGACCAAAATGTGGACAATATGCCCCTTCTTAGAATTGGGACCAAAACACCCATGGAAGGAGTTACAGAGACAAAGTTTGGAGCTGTGATGAAAGGATGGACCATCTAGAGACTGCTGTATCCAGGGATCCATCCCATAATTAGCTTCCAAACGCTGACACCATTGCATACACTAGCAAGATTTTGCTGAAAGGACCCAAATATAGCTGTCTCTTGTGAGACTATGCCGGGGCCTAGCAAACACAGGAGTGGATGCTCACAGTCAGCTACTGGATGTATCACAGGGCTCCCAATGGAGAAGCTAGAGAAAGTACCCAAGGAGCTAAAGGGATCTGCAACCCTATAGTTGGAACAACATGATGAACTAACCAGTACCCCGGAGCTCTTGTCTGTAGCTGCATATGTATCGAAAGATGGCCTAGTCGGCCATCACTAGAAAGAGAGGCCCATTGGACTTGCGAACTTTATATGCCCCAATATAGGGAAATACCAGGGCCAAAAGAATGGGAATGGGTGGGTAGGGAAGTGGGGGGCGGTATGGGGGACTTTTGGGATAGCATTGGAAATGTAATTGAGGAAAATATGTAATAAAAAATATTAAAAATTTTAAAAAAAGAGCCATAACACTGTGAAAAGCGCATCAGAATCGAGCCATTAAATCTGGTGGTGGTGGTGTAAAAAGAAAAAAAATAATAATAAAGTTGGTAATGTTTAAAAAAAATACCCATGGGATGTATTACAGAAACAAAAGTGTGGAACAGAGACTGAAGGAAAAGCCATCCAGAGACTTCCCTACCTGGTGATCTATCCCATATACAGTCACCAAACTCAGACACCATTATGGATACCAACAAGTGCTCGCTGACAGGTCCCTGATATAGCTGTCTCCTGAGAGTCTCTACAACTGCCTGAAAAATACAGAAATGTATGCTCTCAGCCAACCTTTGTACTGAGCAGAGGGCCCCCTAATGGAGGAACTAGAGAAAGGATTGAAGGAGCTGAAGGGTTTTGCAGTCCCATTGGAGGAACAACAATATGAACCAATCAGTATTCCCTGAACTCCCAGGGACTAAACCACCTACCAAAGAATACACATGGAATGTACCCATGACTCCAGACCCATTTGTAGCACAGGATGTTCTTGTTGGTCATCAATGGGAGGAGAGGCCATTGATCCTGTAAGGGCTCAATGTCCCTGTGAGTAGGAATGCCAGGTTCAGGAAGCAGGAGTGGGTGAGTTCTTAAGAAGGGAGAGTGGGGGAAGGAATAGCAGGTTTTGGGAGAGGAAACTGGGAAAGGGGATAACATATGGAGTGGAAATAAAGAAAATGTATAAGAAAAAAGAAAAAAGAAGAAGTAAAATTGTTTTATATATATAACTGAACAGAGACACAGTGAAACTAAGAGAGTTTATGAACCAAGTAGATTTAATAGATATCTACAGAACATTTCACCCTTAAACAAAAAGAATATACATTCTTCTCAGCAACTTACCGGTACTGTCTCCAAAATGGGCCATATAATTGGTCTCAATATATCCCTCATCTGATACAAGAAGATTGAAATAATACTATGCACCTTATCAGATCACTATGGCCTAAGGTTGGGCTTCAAGAATAGTAAAAACTGCAGAAAGCCCACATACACATGAAAATTGAAAAACTCTCTATTCAATGATAATATGGACAGGGAAGAAATAAAGAAATTAGAGACTTCATGTAATTTAATGAAAATGTTGACACTTCATACCCAAACCTATGGGACACAATGAAAACAGTGCTAAGTGGAAAGCTCACAGCTCTAAGTGCCCTGGTAAAGAACTTGGAGAGATCTTACACTAACAACTTAACAGCATACCTGAGAGCTCTAGAACAAAACGAAGCAAACTCACTCAAGAGGAATAGAAGGCAAGAAATAGTCAAACTCAGGGCTGAAATCAACCAAATACAAACAGAGAAAATAATACAAAGAATCAATAAACCCAGAAGCTGCATCTTTATGAGAATCAACATGATAGATAAACCTCTAGCCAAACTAACTAAAAGAGCTGAGAGGCAGTATCCAAATTAACAAAATCAGAAATGAAAAGGAAGACATAACAACAAAAACAGAGGACATTCAAAAAATCATCAGAGCCTACTATTAAAAAAACAAAAAACAAAACAAAAACCCTATATTCCAAGAAGTCTAGATGAAATGGATGGTTTTCTAGACAGATACCACACACCAAAGTTAAATCAAAAGCAAGTAAACTATCTAAACAGGCCCATATCACACAAGGAAATAGAAGAAGTCAATAAAAACACCCCAACCAAAAAGAGCCCAGGGCAAGATAGATTTAGTGCAGAATTCTACCAGTCCTTCAAAGAAGACCTGATACCAATTTTTCTCAAATGATTCCATAAAATAGGAAGAGGAGGAACACTACCTAACTATTCCATAAATTACTCTGATACCTTAACCATGCAAGGACTCAACCAAAAAAGAGAACTTCAGACCAAACTTGCTTATGAATATCAGTGTAAAAATACTCAAAAAAATTCTTGAAAACCAAATCCAAGAACTCATCAAAACCATCATTCACCATGATCAAGTAGGTTTCATCCCAGGAATGCAAGGTTAGTTTCATATATGAAAATTCGTTAACATAATCCACTATATATATATATATATATATATATATATATATATATATATAACACACACAAAGAAAAAAATCACATCATCATCTCCTTAGATGAAGAAAAAGCATTTGACAAATTACAACACCCCTTCATGTTAAAAATATTGGAGAGATCAAGAATTCAAGGTCCATACATAAACATAATAAAAGCAATTTACTTCAAAACAACAGCCAATATCAAATGAAATGGAGATATACTTGAAGCAATCCCACTGAAATTGGGGACAAGATAATGATGCCCACTCTCCTCATATCTATTCAATATAGCACTCGAAGTGTTAGCTAGAACAATATGACATCAAAAAAGGATCAAGAGAATACAAATTGGCAAAGGAGAAATAAAGGTATCACTATTGGCAGATGATATGATCATATACATAAGTGACCCCGAAATTCTACCAGAGAACTTCTCCAGCTGATAAAGAACTTCAGTGAAGTGGCCAGATATAAAATTAACTCAAGTAAGTCAGTAGTCTTCCTTTATACAAATGATAATCAGGCTAAGAAAGAAATTAAGGAAACAACTTCCTTCACAATAGCCACAAGTGATATAAAATCTTTTGGGGGTAACTCTAACGAAACAAGTGAAAGACCTGTATGATAATAACTTCAAGTCTCGACATGAGATCTCCCATATTCATGGACTCACAGAAATAACACAGTAAAAATGGTCATCCTGCCAAAAGAAATCTATAGATTCAAGGCAATTCCCATTAAAATCCCAACACAATTCTTCAAAGACATGAAAAGAACAATTCTCAAAATTATCTGGAAAGGCAAAAACCCCAGAATAGTGAAAATAATTCTTATAAATAAAAGAATGGCTGGGGAAAACAATATCCCTGACCTTAAGTTTTACTAGAGAGCAATAGTGAGAAGTACTGCAAGGTAGTGGTAGAGACAGACACATTGATCAATGGAATGAAATTGAAGACCCAAAAATAAAACCACACACTTACCATTAATTGATCTTTGATAAAGATAACAAAAATATACAATGGAAAAAAAGAAAGCAAAAAGTGGTGCTGGCCTAACTGGCTGTCTGTATGTAGAAAAATGAAAATAGTACTGTATTTGTCACATTGCACAAAGCTCAAGTCCAAGTGGATCAAAGTCCTCAACATAAAATCGAGATACACTGAATCTAATAGAAGAAAAACTCGGAAAGAACCTTGACCTCACTGACACAGGGAGAAATTTCCTAACCAGAACTCCAATAGCTCAAGCTCTAAGATCAAGAATTGATAAATGGGAGCTCATGAAATTGGAAAGCTTCAGTGAGGCAAGGGACATAGTCAATAAGACACATCACAAACCTGCAGATTGGGGAAAAAGTTTTCTCTAACCCCACATCTGATAGAGGGATAATATGCAAAATATATAAAGAACACAAGAAACTAACCACCAAAAAACCAAACAGCCCAATCAAAAAATAGGATGCAGACCTAAACCAAGATTTCACAACAGAGGAATCTTGAATACCCGAGAAGCACCTAAAGAAATATTCACAGTCCTTAGCGATCAGAGAAACACATATCAAAAAGACCCTGAGATTCCACCTTACACCAATCAGAATGGTAAGAATCAAAACCACAGGTGACATCACATGTTGGTGAGGATGTGGAGAAAGAGGCACACTCCTCCAATGCTGGTCACATTGCAAAATCAATCTGGACTTTCCTAAGAAAAGTGGAAATAGATCAACCTGGAGACCCAGCTATACCACTCTTGAAAATATACCCAAAAGATGTCCCATCATGCCACAGGGGCATATGTTTCGCTATGTTCATAGCTGTCTTATTTATGATAGCCAAAATCTTGAAACAACACACATGTCCTAAAACATTAGAATGGATACAGAAAATGTGGTTCATTTATATAATGGAATACTACTCAGCTATTAAGATCAAGGACATCCTGAGTTTTGCAGGCAAAGGGATGGAACTAGAAAATATCATTCTGAGGTAGGCAACTCAGATCCCAAATAACATACATGGTGTGTACTTGCTAATAAGTAGATATTAGCCAAAAAATACAGAATAACCAGGATACAGTTCACAGAACTCAAAAAAGTCAACAAGCTGAAGTGTCCAAATGAGGATGCCTCAGTCCCATTTGGAAGGAAGAAGAAAGCAATCACAAGTAGGGAGGGAGAGAGGGACCTGGGAGGAAAAGTGGTCCTGTGGGAGGGGATTGTGGAGGAGGGAGTTGGGGAGGAGAGAGGAATCTGATCTGGTATGGGGTGAGTGAAAAGTACTGAAGCCCTGAGGGCCAGCAAAATGAATGTAAACAGGCAACCTTGGGAGATAGGAGGTTTAGGGTAACCTCCCAAATGCACCAGAGACCTGTGATGTGAGAGACTCTCCAGACTCAAAGGGACAGACCTTAGATGAAATGACTGACAGTAGGGAGAGGGAATTTAAAAAGCCCAACTCTAGGAGAAAGACAGGGCATCAAATGAGGGAAAGGGGGTCTATCCCACAATCCCAACTCTGACCCATAATTTTTCCTGTCTGAAAGAAGAAAAGGAATGAAAATGGAGAGGATCCTGAGGAAAAGAAGGTCCAGAGACAGGCTCAAATTGGTAACTAGCTCAAGGCGAATTCCCAAGGCCTGACACTATTACTGAGGCTATGGAGTGCTCAAAAAAAAAAAAAAAAAAAAAAAAAAAAAAAAAAAAAAAAAAAGGACCTAACATGAGTATACTCCAGAAGAATCAACAAGCAGGTGAAAGAGTCAGAGGTAGATATTTGCACCCAATCTATCCACAGAAGCAGCTGACCCCTGCTGTTGAATTAGAGAAGGCTGAAAGATGCTGAGAATTGTGATCCTGTAGGAGGACCAGCAGTCTCAATTCATCTGGATATACGAGGTCTCTCAAATACTGGGCCACCAACCAGGAAGAATACACCAGCTGATATGACATACAATAGAGGACTGTCTGGTCTCGATTCAATCAGTAAAGATTCACCTAATCCTGAAGAGACTGTGGGCCCAAGTAGTTTAGAGGTTAGGTGGGTTGGGGGGTAGGGATATTCACATTGAGACAGGGATGTGGAACAGTCAGAGGGTACATGGAGGGATAAAATATGGAGTGTAAAACATAAATAATATTTAAAAAATGCAGAAAACAAATGATTGTGTGTGTCAAGCCCCACTTGTAGCACTGAAAAATACAACCCCTGCACTCACACCTTAGGAAATATTTTGGGAGAGAAGGCAAAAGGATTTGAAATGCCAGAGGAATACATATTTGTTGTAATAATGCATCTCATAGAAATGTTGATGAAACTACACGCATGAAGTCAGAACATGATTGCCTACACACACCAGTACCCCAGTGACATGATAACATTAAGAATGAAATCCACTGTGTCCCAAATATCTCATTTTAAAGATTAGCCACAAAATATGCTTACTTTACCAACACCCAGCAATAATTATGGAAGGTTTCACCCATGTATGGGCAGTGAGAGCCTATGATCAATTAACAGACATGCATAAAACAGAATTATACATGTCAATTCCATCCTTAGATTCCATGTCATTTCAAGCATGAGACTAATGCATAGCTGATTCTGCTGGCTAGCAGGATAGTCATGCATTGAGGTCACCATGTATCAGAGACCATGCAGGCAGCATGACCAACATGAGTATTGATGGTTCCACAGCATGAAAGAAGCCTGTGCATATTTTACTGTGCTTGAGGAGAAGCTAAGCTTCATTCAGCTTGAAACATTCACCTGAATCATATGGATCAGTATCATCTGCTGGCAGCTAAGCAATTCCAAAAGGAAAATCTAAAAGCCCAAATCCAGTGCCAAATAGGCTACAAGGATCTTGAACAAAAAGGTCTACAAAGTGTTAAGGAAATTAGGAGAACCTGGCAATAGAGTCTGAGATCAAAAGACAAAGAGGATGTAGTGTATCTTTTTCAAAAAAGTAAAGTAAATGGAGTAGATACAAGAAGACAAAAAAGGAAAAAAAAAACCCACATTCCAGAGTTCTCTGTGGAATGAAGTTACTATTGAGAAGATGGAGTAATAGAATCAAGATTGATGAAAGAATCCATTTCTACTTCAACACAAGTGACCCACAGGGATCCGGAATGCTATGATAATGAAATTACTCAGAAATCACAAGAAATCCTTTAGGAAATTGGTTGATTTCTGAAGACTGAAGAAAAAAAGGCTCATAAGAAAGACAAAGAGAGGGGGCTGGTGAGATGGCTCAGTGGGTAAGAGCACCCGACTGCTCTTCCAAAGGTCCAGAGTTCAAATCCCAGCAACCACATGGTGGCTCACAACCATCCGTAACGAGATCTGGCGCCCTCTTCTGGAGTGTCTGAAGACAGCTACAGTGTACTTACATATAATAAATAAATAAATCTAAAAAAAAAAAAAAAAGAAAGACAAAGAGAGAAAATTTATCTTTATATGAAGGAAAGCATGACTCTGATTGCAAGAAAAAGGAGCTAAGTCAACACATTCAAAGACAAAGACATGAAGGAACAGCATGCTCTAAGATTGATTGGCCACCCAAAATGTAACAACATAAAAGTAAAGAGGCTCAGGCATATGCTAGCAAGGCTGTGGAGTAAGAGGAACACTCCTCCACTAGTGGTCGGATTGCAAAATGATATGAACACTCTGGAAATCAATCTGGAGGGTCCTCAGAAAAATGGAAATAGATATACTTAAGACCAAGTTATACCACTTTTGGGCATATACCCAAAGATGCCACACAATGCCACAGGGATATGCGTTCCAGTATGTTCATAGTGGTCTTATTTGTGATAACCAGAAGCTGGAAACAACCCAAATGTCCTTCAACAGATAAATGGATACAGAAAATGTTGTTCATATGCACAATGGATACTATTCAGCTATTCAAAACAAGGACATCCTGAGTTTTGCAGGTGAATGGATGGAACTAGAAAATATGATCCTAAGTGAGGTAACTCAGACCCAAAATAACATGCATGATGTGTACTCACTAATAAGTGGATAGCAGTCAAAAAAAATTACAGAATACCCAGAACTGAATCCATAGAACTTAAGAGTTAACAAGCAGAAAGAGAGGAAGTATGGAATAAGGAACCTTTAGAGATTACTGGGAGAGGGATAAGGACTAGAATATAAAACATATTACATATAAAAGGAAAAATAAATATTCTATTACAAATTGTAATAAAATCATTGCATTGAAAATTGTCTTGCAGTCAGAAATGTGATTGAATGATAGAAAATGCATCTCACCTTGGTTGTTTCCCTTCTCTCTGACACTCTGCAGACTTAATCCCAGTTGCTGTCTTAGCTATATACATTTTTGCATCATTTCACAAAGATTTCCACAAAGCAGGCAGAAGAAGGCAATAATTTATCCACCAAATGCTATAGATTAAGAATAACTTCAAAGTATACAACAGTTATTGGTATAGGACTACATTTATAAAATATACTTACAAGAAAATGTGGTCTAAGTTCTAAATTGTTACAAGTAAATCTGTCTCTCTCAAAATTGCAGCAGATATCTGTTTTTTTTGTTTGTTTGTTTGTTTTTTTGCATGCTTCTGTTAATCAGTTTAAGAGAACTGATAAGAACGTTGCAGTATTCTTTGTGTGCATATTTATTCTGATCCAATATGTGTTTCACCTGTATAAACTCCCTGAGAAAGATGGTTATGATTTTTATTTCACTACTACAACAACTGTATATTATGAACCAATAGAAAGAATAAATGAAACAATGAGTGAAAGGAAGAAGGAAGGAAAGAAAGAAAGAAGGAATCAAAGAAGGAAGGAAGGAGAAAGTGAAAAGCAGGCAGAGAGAATCAGAGAGAAAGAGAGAGAGAGAGAGAGAGACAGAGACAGAGACAGAGACAGAGAGACAGAGAGAGACAGAGAGAGAGACAGAGAGAGAGACAGAGAGAGAGAAAGGAGAGGGAATTTGGGTTTGAATGAATTGTTGTAGCTGATCACACATTGTTATGGAATAATATTTTGAGGGCATGATCTCAACTAACATCCATTATTTGTGAATAATCATGCTGGCATACCTTTTCAATGGTGATTCGCTGAAATCTTCTCACAACAGTTTCACAAAACTGATCTTTATTTTTGCTACTCCATCTGAGAATCATAAATTCTTTCAATGAGAGAATAGGTGAACACTCCATGTCCTTAAAAGGTTCCTTTGTTTTTGTTTGTTTTATTTGTTTATTTTTATTTTGTGTTTTTTTTTTTTGAGACGTGCTCTCTCAATGTAGTCCTCCTACCGCTTATTGTGTAGAATAGAATGACCTCAAACTTGCAGATTTCCTTCGGCCTCTGCGAAGTTGGGGCAGATGGCATATACCACAAAAACAGGATTCTGAAAAATTCTTACATTTCTACATATGATGATCAAAGACATAGGAAATACCACATAATTTAAGATTCACATTATCCAACAGTATGCCAGTGAAAAAAACATCCCTGGAATTCGGGCATGGTGACGCACACCTTTAATTCCAGCACTCGGGAGGTAGAGGCAGGCAGATTTTTGAGTTCCAGGCCAGCCTGGTCTACAAAGTGAGTTCCAGGACAGCCAGGGCTATACAGAGAAACCCTGTCTTGAAAAGTACAAAAAAACAAACAAACAAACAAACAAACAAACAAATCCCTAGAAGCTTTTCAACGTTTTACCTACATGGAATTGAACTGAGAAAACATGCACGTTCCAAGGAAGATGATTTCAGGGAGCATATTATGCCACATCTAGGAGGGTGGAAAAATGTACTCACAATTATGGACAAAACACTTCATCTCCAAACCTTCTATAACATTTGAGACATCGTGAATTAAAAATGACTATGAATTCTCTGTTCTCCTTGCTTAATATTAAGTATTTGGTAGCACAGTTTTCTTCAATGTAGTGACATTAGAATCAATAAAACAAATAGACGACAGTGTGAGAGCACTCTTATGCTCATAATTGCAAAGTCACTCTGCCTTTTCTGAAAGGGCTATTTGTCTTTATAGACATTCTGCTCACAAAGTTCATTGTTGTCTCATCCACTGCAAATCAATGTCCTTTATGGTAAATACTTTCTATGTCTTATTAACTTACATGTCTAATGGGAAATATAATTGATAAAAATATTACACACACACATATCTGTAAAATTTAAATTCTACAAACTTCATTATTTGACCAGCAATGGCTTGAGCTGTAAGGTCAAGAATAGACAAATGGGATCTCATAAAATTGCAAAGCTTCTGTAAGGCAAAAGACACCATCAATAAGACAAAAAGGCCACCAACACATTGGGAAAGGATCTTTAACTATCCTAAATCAGATAGGGGACTAATATCCAATATATACAAAGAACTCAAGAAGCTGGACTTCAGAAAATCAAATAATGCTATTAAAAATGGGATACAGAGCTAAAGAATGAATTCTCAACTGAGGAATACCAAATGTCTGAGAAGCACCTGAAAAAATATTCAACATCCTTAATCATCAGGGAAATGCAAATCAAATCAACCCTGAGATTCTACCTCACACCAGTCAGAATGACTAAGATCAAAAATCCAGGTGACTGCAGATGCTGGCATGGATGTGGAGAAAGGGACACTCCTCCATTGTTAGTGGGATTACAAGTTGGTACAACCACTCTGGAAATCAGTTTGGCAGTTCCTCAGAAAATTAGACATAGTACTACAAGAGGATTCAGCAATACCTCTCCTAGGCATGTACCCAGAAGATGTTCCAACTTGTAATAAGGACACATGCTCCACTATGTTCATAGCAGCCTTACTTATTTTGTTGTCAATAACTGTCTGATGTATACAGTAGCTGTTCTCCACGTCAATACATGACTGTAGAAACACACATAAGTGACTCTTAAAATCTAAAACCCGTTTGTGTCAAAGTGGATACAAGAATGTCCTGAACATGATAGTGTGGTGGGAACAGTCACCTCAATCTGTGTTCATGAAGCCGTGATAGACAATTTCAAATACATTCCAGCAATCTTGCAGACTGTGTTCTCTACTTGACCTTTGGCTCACTTTGCTGTCATTTTATTGTTTGCTTTTGGCTGTGGAATGTTTTCAATTAGGGGAACTGGTAAGATGTTTCAGGGATAAAGAACAATTGCTGCTATTAAAAGACCCTGGGTTTGGTTCCCAGTACCCACATGGTGGCTCACTACTGCCAGTAACTTCAGTTTCCAGGCATTCACCTTCCTCTTCTGTCCTCTACAGGCACTGTATTCTCTTCTTGCACATGTATACCTGGAGGCAAAACATCCATGCACACAAAATAAAAATAGATAACAAATAAATCTTTTAAAAAATGTTTTCATTTTGACATGGCTTATTTTGCAGGCAAATGACAAGTGAAAACATGAATTTTTAGATCTTACTAAAATGCAGTGCTATGAGTATGATCTGGCCTGAGAGAAAATAGTTACAGCTGCCAGTTTCATTTTATGACCAGAAGTTAGGCCTGTTGTTTCTAATGTCCCTGGAAATAAGTATTGTTTTCTTTGAGGAATAAAAGTTATAGTGTGAAACACAGATGAATTGCTAACACCATTGATATGTAAAGAGTATACCATGATGATATAATAGCATGTTCTTAAAGAGCACGAGAAGAAAAATGCTAGTAAAATCTTTGGTTTAATATTCTATGTTCACTTCCTACTTCTTTTTTTGTCAGAGTTAAGGACTGAACCCAGGGCCTTACACTTGCTAGGCAAGCGCTCTATCACTGAGCTAATTCCTCAACCCCCACTTCCTAGTAAGAAACATATTATAATAAATTGATATGTAATTACATTATATTTATTTCATAGAAATATAAAACATACGTAAATTATATAAACAAGTAGATTCTATATTTATATTTAAAGATGAATTTAAAAAATATGAAAAGTTAAACATTTTCAAAACTGAAATAAAGTGCAAAGTGTGGAGAAAAGAGTATCTGAGGACTAAAGCCCTTCCTCTCCATGCACAAGGCCCTGTGTTGTTTTAGCAACAATGACAAATATTGAGGAAAGAAATTACATGAGTTTATGCTTAACATTAGAATATGACTAAATCAGGGGAAGTAACTCAAGACATATTTGGTCCTATCTATCATTGCCTGGTACTCATTCTCTAACTTCTCTTCACTATATCTTCCAAAGTTCAATAGAAAGACTTCAAGTCAGACATTGCACCAGTAGTTATTCAATACAAACAGTTAATGCCTCTATATCTCATATATGTACTGTCATATAAGAATATATTATGCTTGAGAACCAGGCTCATGCCTTGAAACTCCCCATGGTTGTATATTTCTTCTACTTCCAATCTAAAGTTTTCTATGCTTTGAAATGATGCTAAGTTCAATAATAATAATAATTATGATAATAAAATAATAATAACAATAAATACCTGAAAAGGTAGTCTACACATAATATAAGGTAAGAAGAATTATCACATTGACTTATTACCACAATCATTCAGCACCTTCACAGATGGACTGGATTATCGTGGTGTTAATCACTGTCACCCAAATTGAGGGACTTATATAACAGTAATTATCAGTAGAGGCTGGCACAAGGATTGGGACACTTTTGTCTTTCTCAGTCACCTCTTATCTATAGAATTATTCTTGTGCCTTCCTTGTCTGTTCCATGGATCAGTTTCTAGGCCATATTTCCACTATCAGACTGAATATTGTCTTAGACCACTTTTCTCTGTGCAGCACACTGTGAAACAGAAAGTACTCACCTGACTTCTTGCCTCTGCAGCAAGGTGGCCTGGGTGTACAGATTCTGGCTTCATAATAACCAGCACGTAGGGAGAAGGAAGCAGATCAAGCCTGAGATAGAGATAAAGTGTGACTCTGTGACCTTGCTTCCCTTTCAAATGGCAACTTTTATTTCAAAAGGTTCTTTTTTTTTTTTTTTTTTTTTTTAGTAGAAATGACAGAACTCTCTTTGGGAGACAGGAGACAAAACCATTTAAGAAACTCTTTCTTCTTGCTAATTAAATAGGACACTTAAAAGTTTCTCATGAATGACTCCTAAGGTATAATGTGTTTTTAAGATATATTTATTTGATCCATGAGGATTATCTGGATCCCATGTGGAAGATGCTAGAAACTTTAATTTTATAAGAAATGTATAGAAGTGTCTATGTCCTACAGGATCTAGACTTCTCTATTTTTTTTTGAACCCAAACAAACTTTTTCTTTCAAAGAAGATTTAGAACATTTACTGCTTAATTATTTAGGTTTATTTACTACATATAGATGTGTTTTAGTCAACTCCACCCTTAGTTATCTCTTTACTAAGTATTTTCTTATCCAACTACCATTATTCCCTCCAAATTTCATCTATTTCTAAAAGTAAAACAACGAAATAAGACAAAAACACTGAGTGTACATAGTAATATTTATGTGCCTAGGGTACAGGCATCTATGAAAACATTGATGGCATCCTAACTCTTGAATCCTTATAGATATCTGAGAGACATTCAGGTCAGTTGTTCTTCTCCTAGGAGTGGACATCATCACAAGTTCCAATCGGCTGTGATTTTTTTTCCTACCTTGTTCTTTGAAGGTTTGTGCATACTGACACAACATGTGAACTCATATGTACAAGTATCCTATTATGTCTGTTAAAACCATTTTTCCATAGAATCATATACCTCATGTGTTTGTAAGCTTTGTGTATCTACTTCTATAATGATCTGTGAATTTTGTCAGGGCAGTGTATGTGACATAGAAGTCCCAGGTTTAGCCAGACACTTCAGAGTTGTTTATTATCAGTATCATGAATGATTATGGGTTTCTGTAGTTAATCACCATAGACAAAGAAAAGAATTGTCTCTGATGAGGGTTAAGAGATATACAAATCCTTCATTATAAAGATAAGAGCTTAGAGGTTAGTTTATTACTTTGTCTATTTAGCAGAAAATAGCATTAATTTCTTTGCAGGATCTTTATATATATTTTCTGTATGTATTTAACTATCTATCTATGTATCTATCTATGTATCTATCTATGTATCTATCTATGTATCTATGTATCTATCTATCTATCTATTGGATTAAGCTATTTGCTGTACATCTTGATCTCCTTTGCTCCTAGTCTTTTCCTCTGTTCTTTCTTGTCCACAATCCATCCTTCCTCCCCTTCTCCTCAGGAAAGGGAAGGCCTCCTGTGGATTTCTATACTTTCTAGAAAAATATTTTGCCCCTGATAATGGTACCTGATATGGGTTCCATATTTTGAAATGGTCCTTCAATTCAATAATAAAGTTATTGGTTACTCTGATAATGCTCATGACACTGTTGGACAACACTTGGTGTTGTTATAGCTGTCAGGGTTGTCATCTGGCTAAAAATTATGATTATTTACAGCACTGTGAAAACTATCCCATAAGCAGGGTGTTTCAGGTTAACTGCTAGCTCATTTTTCTATTTTCTATCACCTGAATATATGTTATTTTTAGGAATAAGATTAGCCTCTAAACATCATTGTCTCCTATATATTATAGGCTATCAACATTGATCTTAGTTGTCTTCAATTTTTTTCTTAAATCTCAAATACCTATTCTGCCACACATTATATACTCAACAGAGAAAATACTCAAATACTAAAAGAATATTTAAGAACTAGAATTAAAACTAAAAGCATGATACACAGTTATCATAGGAGACCTTTAGACCACTTATCATAGTGTAATACAAATTTATTTTAAGATGATATGATGAAAATACTCTTAGAAATGAAAACATGAAGAACTTTTCCTGAGTCATCAGGATCCTCTGCAGGCATTCAAATATGCAGTAAAATAAATTTTCTATCAAATTGTCCTTTTGTATATTTTGTTTGTACCTAAATTAAAGTAGCTCATACAAATTTAATTTTGTATATCCAAAAATCTTCAGTTGTTTTATAATCATGTAAAATTAAATTTTAATTGATAATTGTGCATAGGAGTGAAGTTAAAGGGAATAAGGAGCAGATATCTCACTTAGGGTTCATTATCCATAGCCTCTTCATTTCAGACTTCTGAGTGGTTATGAATCTTACCATTTAATTCTCCCCAGTGCAAAAAGTAGTTTCTCTAACCCAGGCTGAAGGGAGCCTGGATCTATGGGTATAAATATAGTGGACAGAAGGCAATTTAATAGGATGATCATTTACCAAAACAACAATAGATTCTAAAAACAGGCTATGATTGGCCAAGCCATAGATATTTATCTAAGACTGCCGTGTCATGCATAAAATTTATTCCTATGGAATAGGTGCAAATTCTGTTCAGGAAGCATCAACAGCTATACCCATATCAGTCCAGACTCAATTGCACCAGTGAGCATATCTTCCTGGACAGGTTAGTATTGAAACATGCATGATCTTGAAATGTATAAGACTACTCATTAGTTTTCTCCTCAAGTAGCCTGTGTATCATTCTTTAGAAGTATGAAAATAAACCGGGATAAAAATTAATTATACCGTAAACTAGTTTGAAATAAGACATTATAGATTATTTCATTTCTTTGTTTTTAATATTTTGTTTCGATTTTAATATAGCCCAGCTGAACATTTTTCTCCCTCTGTTCCTTCCAATCCTCCCACCCTATATTTTCATATCCTCTCCCCAAATACAGTCTTCTGCCATTTTCATTCAGAAAAGAGCATGACTCCAAGGGATATCAAAACAAACAAAACAAAACAAAACAAAAACCCTCTACATAACAGGATACTATAAGGCACAAATACACGTATCAAACCTGTTAAATGCCACTCTGTAGGAGAAATGGGGCCCAAAAACAAAAAAACAGGAGTCAAAGACACTGCCTAGCCACTGCTTTCCTGGCCTTCATTAGGCCTATTGGTCAAGGAGCAACCAGTCCTGCTGAACACAGAACAATCCATTAGACCTCTCCTGATCACATTTTCCCAGCCCATTCTCAGGGGCATTCCCAAGTGCCCTGAGATTTCCATCAGCTATCCCTGAAGATCCATTGTCTGGCCATTTCTATGCTGGCCCCATTGGTTTCACTGCATAAGGTCTACAAAGGAAGGAAAAGACAAGCTACATTATGTCTCTCCAATTCCTCTGTCTCTCCCCATTGGCACACACAGCTGCCCTGATTAAAAATATCATTCACCATATATGGAGAAAACAATATATTCCAAGAAAACACCAAATTTGAACAATTTCTATCCAAAAATCCAGTGTTATAAAAAGTACTTGAAGGAAAAATCCATCCCAATGAGGTAAACTACACACAAAAAACCATAGGAAATAAACAACTCCACACCAGTAGAAACAAAATAAAGGGAGCATGCACTCTCTCTCTCTCTCTCTCTCTCTCTCTCTCTCTCTCTCTAAATATATAAATATAACTTGTTTAGTCCACAATGTATTATTTATATATATATATATATTAGATTTCTAAGAAAACTAATTTGTATTGAATGACCAATTGGGCAACTTTACCCCAGGGAAGACTATTTCTGCAACAAACAAACAAACAAACAAACAAACAAACAAAAACAACAACAACCAAAAGAGAAAAAAAAAAAACCAGACTATCAACTACCAAAAGACTTCCAAATATGGATGCCTCATCTTGGATACTAACAGCCTGAAAATGTTCATCTAAATACAGATGATTTGAAGAAAATCTTTTACCTCCCCTTGTGATGTGCCCATGAATAAAATGAGATTGCATGGTGCAGTGATATCAGTATCAGAGATCACTGTTCAATCTAACATTCAATGAATGTATGCATGTATGTATTATGTCTGTATGTATGAGGGACTGTCTTGGTGGAACTATAGGTAGGATTTTCTACTGTTGCATATCACTCGCCAAAGTTTAGTGAAGACAAGAAAAACTATCTGAATAATCTTATAACCTGCAAGGAAATAGCAGTAGTCATTAAAAATCACCCAACCAAAAAAGCCCAGGAACAAGTTGTTTTAGTGAATATTTCTAAGAGAATTTCAGAGGTGATCTAATATCAATACTCCTCAAACTATTCCACAAAATAGAAACAGAAGGAACTCTGGAAAACTTATTCTATGACATTACAGTCACCCTGATACTTAAGCCACAGAAACTCAACAAATAAAGAGAATTTATGACCGTTTCCTTTGTACATTGATGTCAAAGTACTCAATAAAGTACTTCCAAAATGAATCTAAAAACACATCAAATACATCTCCACCATGAACAAATAGTATTTATCCCAGTGATGCAGGATTAGTTCAATGTATGAAATTCATCAATAAAATCTACCATACAAAGGAACTTAAAGGCACACACACACACATACACACACACAAAATCTCTTCATTAAATGCTAAAAAAGCCTTTGACAAAATACACCACCTCTTTGTTTTAAAATCTTGGAGAGATCAGGGATATGGGGCATATATTTAAACATAAATATAGGTGGTATATATAAATATAAACAGAAAAGGCAATATACAGCAAGCCAATAACATCAACGTCAATGCAAGTCAACATCAAATAAAATGGAGAGAAACTTCAAAACAGTTCCATTAATGTTGTGCACAAGACAAGGCTTTCCACTCTTTCCCTATCTCTCTAGTACTTGAAGTTATAGCTAGAACAATAAGAAAACTAAAGGAGATTGAAGGGATAAAAATTAGAAAGAACAAACAATAAGTGGGCCAAGAAAGACATTATGGAGATAATGCACTTCATTGTAGCTTCATATAATATAAAATATATTTATGTAACTAACACAAGAATAAAAAATACCTCCATGACAAGAACTTCCAATCTCTGAAAAAACAAATTGAGGAAGATATTGGAAGATGGAAAACTCTCCTATGCTCATGGATCAGTAGGATTATCATAGTGATAATGATCATTTTACTAAAAGAAGTCTATGAGTCCAATGAAACATCAAAATTCCAACACAATTCTTTACAGATAGTGAAACAACAAAGAAACAGTATAAAATTTTAAGTATTGTTATACATTCAGTCAAGTTGATTGATGAATCAAAATGAAGATACAGAAACAAACTGACATAACTACAGACCTTTGATTTTCACAAAGTAGCCAAAACTATACAATCGAAGAAGGAGATCATCTTCAACAAATCATGGTGATTTACTGGATGTCTTCATGTAGAAGAACACAAATAAATATATGTTTATCAACCTGCACAAAAATGAAGCCCTAATGGATTACAGACCTCAAAGTAAACAAGATACACTAAATCTAATAGAACAAATAGTGTGGAGTAGCCTTGACCTAGTCAGTACGAGACAATGTCCTATCTAGAACACCACTGGTACAAGCACTAAGAACAGCAATTAATAAATGAGAACCTAATGAAACTGAAAAGTTCCTGTAATTCAAAGGACTCTGTCATTAGGACAAAAGAACAACCTACAAATTAAGAAAAAAAGATCTTTTGCAACTCTATATACAGAATTTATGAACAACACCAGAAGATAGACACCAGCAAACCAAATAACACAATTAAAAAATTAAGAAGTGTTCATGGGCTTGAGTCATCAGTGAAATGCAAATCAAATCAACTCTGAGATTTCACATTAGACCTATAAGAATGACTAAGATTAAAAACTCCATGGACAGCACATGCTGGTAAGAATGTGGAGCAAGGGAAAACTACTCCTTTACTTGTGGTAGTGCATACTTATACAATCACTTTGAAAATCAATTTGAAGGCATTTCAGAAATTTGTGAATAGTTCTACCTCAAGACCCAGCTATGTCACTCCTGGGCATATAATGAAAACATTCTCTACCATTCCACATTAATAATTGCTCAACTCTTCTCATTGCAGCTTTCTTTGTTATAGCCAGAAACAAAACAACCTAGATGTCTCTCAACTGAAGAATGATAAAGAAAATGTGGTTTAAGTTACACATTGGGATATTACTCAGCTATTAAAAACAAGGGCATAATGAATTTTGCAGTTTCAACTGGATGGAAATAGAAAATATCATCTTGAGTGAGGTAACCAAGACCCCCAAATGAATGCATGGAATGTACTCACTTATAAACGTATAGTAGCCATAAAATATAGAATAACCATGCTACAATCAGCTGACCTACAGAAGCCAAATGGCAATGAGGTCCCAAAGGAGGATGTATGAATCATCTTTGGAAGGGAAAGTAAAATAGATATCAAAGATGAATGCAGGGAGGGACCTTGGTGTGAGAAGAGGTGGAGAGAGGAACAGGGCTGAAAGGGGAATCAGATGAAGGGAGAACATTGGAGAGAAAGGGGAAATCAGTGGTAGTTGGGTGTGAAATCTCTGGAATGTGCCAGACATCTGGGAGGGGAACACATACAAAGTAGGGTCTATGAGAGTGCCTCTAGCTGAGACTCCTAGCAGTGGGTGATATATATTAAAAAGAAACTACTTTATCTATGCAGATCACCCAATAAAGAGATAATGACAACAATGAACCCACAAATTATTTAACACAACATTTTTCCAATCTATAAGACACCTAGGGACAAAGGGAATAGAGGCAGAGTGAATAGGCAGTCATTGACTGCTGCAAATATAGTTCTATCCCATGAGCAAGAACCAATCCCTGACACTATCAATGATATTCTGTTATGCTTGAAGGCAGAAACCTGCAATAATAGACATCTTGGAGGTTCTACCAAGCAGCCAATGGAAAGAGATCCACAGACTCACAGATGGAGCTCTAGAGTTTCATGGAAAAAATGGGAAAAGGATTGAAGGACCTGAAGAGGACAAATATGGACTCCACAGGAAGACCAACAGCATCACCTAATATATACTCATGGATCCTGTTAGAGAATGTACCACTAACCAAAATATGAGCATAGGGCTGGAACTATGTTCCCTGCACATATGTAGAAGATGAACAGCTTGCTCTTCTTTCAGATCCCCCAACAACAAGAGTGTTTCTTTCCCTGAATATGTTCTTGCCTATGGAATCATTTCCCCTAAATGGATGTCTTTTCAGGCCTCAGATTAAGAGGATAAGCCTAGTCAAGCAGGACTTAATGTGTGGGGGAAGGGCACATGGAGTAGAGAAAATACTTACAGAGAACCCCCTTCTCAAAGAGGAAGTATTGGGTGGAATGGGGGAGAATCTGCATTAGGATGTACTGGAAGGACAGGAGATATTGGAATAATTATTAATTATTCCATCCAGCATTGTGATTTGCTATCTGCCCCAGTGTTTTATGTTCTAGAAGGAAAGACATACATACCACATTTATATTTTAATATGTTTTAAACAGCATAATTGCTGGGCCATTATCTAACATCCATGTGGTTAATCTCAAGTTTTTAATACTTTTATGTTTTATGTAGATTGCCCTGGACCCAGTTGGGCAGCCCTCTGGCCCCACTCTCCTGCCTCCTTAATTTGTTGGCCATATCTCTCTGACTTGTATTATGTTCAGGTGTGGCATTTCTTTTCACATTCATAGTCTCTCAGCATGGTGGATCTTCCTCTGTCTTTCCTTCTCCTTTCCAAGCCTTGGAATCATAAAATCCTGCTCACCCCAGAAATTGGCTGTTGACACCTTTATCAATCAGAACCAAATGGGGACAGGATTCCAAGAAGTTACACGCAGACACTGCAGACACTCTCTTACAAAAAGATTTGGGCGAATATAATTAGCATTCTTAGTACAAGAAGTTCCATTTCTCCCCTTTTGTGCAATTTAAAATGCTCTTTTTATCCCAGATATACATTGAACATAATTAAAACAACTATATAATTTGTAAGATGATATACACTTTTAACATCTAGTCAATCATATTTGGCATTTGAGGTAAAGTATTATATCATCTATCCTAAATTAAAGAGTTGTAAATGTTGTACCTCAATTCAGTTTCATTTAACTTGTATTACAGATTGAAAATCATCTCTTCAAATCTAGAACACCTTACTTAAGGCTAAACAATGTATGTTTAAATAAGGGAATATAATTAGTCTTCAATCCCATTAGAGATTTGAGAAGGAATTAAATATTAACAGAATATGTAGGAGGCACAAAGTTATATCTTCTAAAGTTTATATTATTTGTAGATACAGCTGACTGCTTCAACAGTCCATGAATTCCTTATAGCATTAGATCATCTATCTTTAGCCTTCTCAGCTATAATTATCTTCCAGCTCTCAAGTAAAGCAAGAATTATGAAGGACAATATTACACTATACTGGCAGAGCTTAGCATTTGATTATCCCACCTCTGTTTGGCCTGTATGGATAGTATTTTGCCTGTAGATGAAATTAGGGTATTTTGTACCCAGTGACTAGCTTGTCATAATTGAAGCAACTCCATTTGGAGATAATAATGTGAAATATCTTATTTGAAGTGGGATGTAGGTACTGTCAGGGGCAGACCTGTAAAAATCTATTAATAATGAAATATTGTAAAATGCCATATTCTGTGGATCTCTGTTGCTTTCAAAGACTCTTGACTTACATATAGTATACATGAAATGCTAAACCTTGACTTCTCTCAGCTATTTAATGTTTGAATCATATTCAAACCATTTTATTGTAATTAAATCAGGATATCATATTACCATGAGTTTAATATCTGACATTAGCTTGTATTATTTAATTATCTTTTAAAAAAATAATTTGAAATAGTAGCTATTGGATGAACTGGGTCTAAACCTTGCATTCTTGTTTTCTTAATATAATGCCTATCTAAGAGCAACAAAATTAATTTTAAATTCCATATCAATATACCAAGAGATATGCCAATAAAAGTCTTATACCACTATCAATTTATAAATTCTGTAGCAATATAAATAAACTTCTATTCTGTATCAAAGTGTAAATATTTCTATCAATTTCAGGTTATGGGTATAAAGGATTTTGTATAAGAATACATTTAATAATCTATGGCTTATATATAATTTCTTATAATATTGCTCTATACCCCTCTTTTCACCTTCCCATTTACTTAAGAAAAACGTCTAGAGATGAGAAAAGGAAAAATAGAAATTTCTGCATTTAACTTCTCTATTTAGTTTCCTTCCTTTCCAAAAGTATGAACATTTCCAAATTGCTTCTTAAAAATAACAGCCTATATATAATTTATAAAACAACCATAACCAGACAACCAAACCTAAGGGATGATGAATTTTGACAACTTCTTCCTGCTGAACTGAGGTGACAAACATACATTTTAAGAGGTGGGAAGAGGTATACAATTAGAAAAATCGTCTAAACTTAAGAAAGCTAGCTTTGGCATTAGTTATTTAGTCTTTGTAAGTTTGGAAAGTTTAGGGCTTAACTGAAGTCTTGACTGGAACTGTTTAAAAGGCTGGATGAACTATGGTCATCATGAATCAGTAGCAACTCTTGAAATTGTTGTGGGAGTAAGTTTCTGGAAACATCATCAGGTGAGAAAGGGGGCTGAAACCTAAGGTCATCTCAACATCCTTGCAGAGGAATCTTGTCAGAGGTTAACCTTGGCATTTGATTTTATAATATATGAATCTTAAAACAAAATTTTAGTTCTACAAGGATATTTGTATGGATAGTACAAGGTATATTGATCATTTAAGGAAGAACTTTTGTTCCTTGTTTGAGCAGGTGAATGACAACATTTTTTTTTTAATTTTATGACTTGGTTTGATCAATTACCAATTATAATACATATTTATTCATGCCATGTGAGGGATGGCATGATGAACTTTAAGGATTCCATAATCAATGAAATTTATGGATAATTTTAGCTGAAGTTTTTGTTAGAGACATTTTTATGTCTAAGCCAGCTTCAGACTGTTACCAATAACAGCTGGATCCATAATTTATGTTATCCATCTTTGTGGCCTGCCACATACCAGCAGGATAAGCCTGCACTGTATGAGTTGGAGAAAACTATGCAGCTTGTTCTTCTAAGAAACCAGCTCTTTCCGTCCTCTAATCTTAAATGGAAGGCACATGTATTCCACTTGGGAATCTCCAATTAATTTTCACAAGTGAATTTTTGTTCGGTGTTGGCACTATCTTTTGAAATAATTATTAATTAATCCCTCTGGCATAGTACCTGCTACGTCTCCCAGTGGTTTAGTTTTCCAAATGAAATACATACTTTTATATTTTAGTATGCCTTAAACAAAACAATAGCTGAGCCACTGCATAACAAACATGTAATTAATCCCAAGTTATTAGTTACTAATTCTATGTTGTACCTTGGCTGCTGTGGACTCAATTGAGCAGTATTCTGAGCTGTGTGCTTCTTCACTTGATCTTAGCCAAAAGGCCGAGAAGCGATGTGTGTGCTTCTTCACATGGTGACTTTGTCTCTTTGTCTTATATTCTTCTGAGGTATGGAGTCTCTCATCTTCTCACTTGTATGGAGTCAGTCTCTCCTATCCTTCTCACACTCCCAGTCCAGAAGCGTAATGTAGACACTCTAATACAAAAAGGGTTTGGGGTAGGGAAATAATTAACATTATAGTATAAACAGCAACAATGGAGATATTCAGATGTAAATTGAGTATATAAATAAAAATTTAAAAATATTACATCACTTTTTCTGGCACTATGAAAGTTAGCCAGCAGAAATGCTTTCTGATCATGGTGCAGGAGATTGTGAGAATCACTTCTTCAGAATAAACACATAGAAAATAGTGGTCACAGTAGTCATCTTTGAGAGATCTTTATAGATATTGTTGTTAAATTTACCATGGCAAAAATATTTGAGTACCTGCTTTGCCAGTTTGAACAAGTGCATCTGTAGATATGATTTGAGAATGAGGTGGCAATGTAGGAACTACAGGTTCTGCAGATATGGACAGTCGCATACTCTTGCCCAGGTAATATTTGAACACAGCAAAGCAAACCTTCCCTGTTTAAATCCTCTATGTTACAGTACATTACTTCTAAATAATAATGGGTTTCAACATATGGAGACTTCCAAGAACAGGCCCATACATTTCTTAAGGTTCTCAATCTAATATAACTTGACTATAAATAAACATGGTCAAGACTTGGATTCAGAACAGCTAACATTTATGCAATATACTCTCTAAAGTTTAGTAGGTGCTTTGCACTAGAGTACAGTATGTGTGATTTCAAAATAGCTTAGAAAACTCATGGGTTTATTGTCAAGACTGTAGCTAATCTGTCACCTTTGTACCCCTGTGACATTGAAAAATTCACCATACATCTATGATTCTTTAAGGTCCCCTAACCTTCTTACATATATCAAACAATGATTTCATCTTATAAAATCTGTAGTAACATCTTTATGTAGCCCAGACACAAAGGAGTGATATTCCTAAATTTCATTATCTTGTTCATCATTTCTTTCTTAGATTCTCTTGTTCTGTGCTCTCGAGTATATGTATGTTACCACATATTTTACATCTTTTGACCCAGTCTCTAATGTGTAATAGCACTCACATTTTTGGCATCTTTAATGCCCCATGACTCTAATTGACATTATGGAACTTTTACTCATGAACAAAACAATTATTACCCTTTATTTTTAGAACACTTTTGAACAAGTCATACCTATGACCTCCCAACTCAAGATTTTTCTTACGTTTAATTTCTTTCCATCCTCATTCATCACATGAACTACTAACACCCATATGAAACCATTATATTTAAGTAAAAATATGAAATACATTTGAAAAACAAATTTTTATGTTGAAGTCACACAAAAGTTGTGGCACTTTTGAGATAAATATTCTCTACAAACTTTAGGAAGCTAAATGTAATTGGAAGAAGTGAGTGAAGACAACATGTCTTGCTAGTAAGAGTCATCATGTTGGGTAGCTTCCTAGAGCTATTCCAGTAATGATAATTATGGACTCCCTTTTTCCTTTTTCTGGTCTCCTATAACATCAGCTTTCTGCTTTCTGTGCTCATATTACTTCTTTGAAACTTAAGAAGAATTTTGGTTCTGGCTTTTGTTGTCTTTGCTGATTTTGTGTAAAGCAAGAACAACCACGTCTGCTACTGACCTACCAGTGATAAGGATCACAAAAGGCACTTCAAGCTATTACATAGCTAATAGGACATCAGTCTGTGATATATTAAGTGATATCCCTTCAACACAGAGTCATACACTCTCACACTTGTAATTGGTATATAAAATGGCTACCAATATGTGTGAAAATTTAAGAAAAACTTTGCTGAAAGCTTGACACAGTGGATATTAGCCCGGAAACTCAGAATACCTCAGAATACTCAGATACAATTTGGAAAACACATGAAACTCAAGAAGAAAGACCAAAGTATGGATACTTCTTTCTTTCTTAGAAGGTGGAACAAAATCCCCACCGAAGGAGTTACAGAGACAAAGTTCAGGGCTGGAGGAATGACCATCCAGAGACTTTCCCACCTGGGGATCCATCCCATAAACAACCACCAGACCCAGACACTATGGCAGATGCCAACAAGATTTTGCTGACGGGAGCCTGATATAGCAGTCTCCTTAATGGCTCTGTCAGTGCCTGGCAAATGCAGAAGTAGATGCTCACAGCCATCCATTGGATGGAGCACAGGTTCCCCAATGAAGGAGCTAGAGAAAGTACCAAAGAAGCTGAAGAGGTTTGCAGCCCTATACGAGGACCAACAACATGAACTAACCAGTACCCCCAGAGCTCCCTGGGACTAAACCACCAATCAAAAAAAAATCGCATCGTGAGTCTCGTGTGTCTAGCTGCATATGTAGAAGAGGATGGCCAAGTTGGCCATCAATAGGAGGAGAGGCCCTTGGTCTTGTGAAGGTTCTATGCTCCAGTATAGGGAAATGCCAGTGCCGGGAGGCAGGAGTCGGTGGGTTGGGGAGCAGGGGGAGTGGGAGGAGATAGGCAATTTTAGGAGGGCAAACCAGGAAAGGAGATAACATATGAAATATAAATCAGCAAGGTTTATAATTTAAAAAGAAAGAAAGAAAAAATGAAGAAAAGGTACTTTAACATATAAAGATTAAAAAGTAAAAAGAACATGAAATGTGGTTGAACTTTTCATTCAAATACTTGGATAATCATAAATTCTATATATGTCAGTGAACCTCTATATAGTTATAGTCACCATTCTAAATCCATTATTCTTTATTGAGGGTTTTACTCTTTTAATGTCCATTTAATTTTATTTCCTTGTCCACCATAAAAGAAGGAAAACGAAAACTGATAGAATTAAAAGCTGGGCGTGGTGGCGCACGCCTTTAATCCCAGCACTCGGGAGGCAGAGGCAGGCGGATTTCTGAGTTCGAGGCCAGCCTGGTCTACAAAGTGAGCTCCAGGACAGCCAGAGCTATAAAGAGAAACCCTGTCTCGAAAAACCAAAAAAAAAAAAAAAAAAAAAAAAAAAAAAGGATGGAAAACTATTGTTTTTCTATTCTATTTCATGTCACAATTGTCATGTTGACTGAAGTTTGTCCTATTTTATCACCTAACCTTTTTTTTTTTTTTTTTTTTTTTTTTGGTTTCCTTTCTTTTTTTGTTTCCATAATTAATTTTTTATTCAAGTCACATCCTAATCACAGCCCTTCTTCCCTCTTCTCCTCTCAGTGTCTCCTGGGGTTCAGCCTCAATACAGTGCCAGAGTTCTTAACTAGAAGCAGGGATATCTGGAAGGTGCATAATAAGCATACACATTTTTTTCAGGTACAAATTTGCAGGCAATTTTTCAAGGCTTAAAGTCTCAGTCTCTCTCTCTCTCTCTCTCTCTCTCTCTCTCTCTCTCTCTCTCTCTCTCTCTCTCTCTCTCTCTTGTTTTCATAGCTTGAAACTATGTATTTTCATTCTCTTTTTGGACTGAGAGTTCTGCTCTCTCATTCGCTTTCTTTCTCCCACTCACACACTCAATCAGTGTGTTCCTTTTCTTCTTCCACAAACACATACTCTCTCTCACTCACTCACTCACTCACTCTCTCACTCACTCACTCACTCACTCACTCACTCACTCACTCACTCTCCACACCACATATACTCTACACTCACGTCATGCACACTTCATGTGCACCTCACTCTCTTGCCTTTAATTTGACCCAGTCTTTTATTGATATTCCAAGAAGAAGGTAGAAAAAAAGACATTGTATAGTCATTGCCAAATCAAATTCAAAAGAATAATCACATCCCACAAATAATTAAGAATTATAGTTTTCCCCCAAAGTTTCAAGCTTCCCTTATTCCCAGGCATGTGGCTAAAATAATAATAATTTTAAACTTATGGTTATTTAAACTTTAATATTTGACTTATTACACTTCAGAGCTCAGAGCTCTGAGCTCCGAGGTCAGCTACTTGCCTTTGCCTGTGAAGCTCTAATGATAAATAACATGGGCAAAGCTGACAGGCAGTGGCCAGAAAGAATAAAGTTAACCCTTAACTCACCAGTTACACTAGCTTTCTGCTTCTACACATTGCACACAATGACTCTCCTAAGATTCCCAGTGTCTTGACTTAATTTTACTAGTAGATAATTGTGTATATTCTACACTTACTTAAGCAGGAACCACTCTCAAGTGTTGGGCAAATCTTATTTCATAACTTCAATAAATTTTTCCTTTCTCAGGATCCCAATGTTGGCTCTGCTTCATTTTCTAATATTATTTTTAAACTTTCTTTGCAAGTCAAACATTAATCCAAAACTACCAATGTATAGTTTTTCTATTGTTTCCAAGATGAGAGCACATAGAATGTACCTGGGTCATTATTAGGACTATGCTGTGCTGTGCAACTATGCCTCAATTTTCAATTAAGGATAATTACATCAAGAAACATTTAGTTTCAAAGAATTCACCAGAGCAGACAAAAAAGGGAGTAGGAAAGTCAGATATAATAGAATAATTATGCACACCAAGGCCAACTGTAAAACAATCACTCATAAATGAAATCCATTCAGCCATTGTCCAGGGCTAAGGTTAGAAGAAGTGGGATTTTTTGTTTGTTTGTTTGTTTGTTTGTTTGTTTGTTTGTTTGTTTTGTACAAAGAGCAGCCATGGGCTACTGAGATGTCTCCATCCTGGCCTACTACAGAGAGTTCCTTATTTCTGATGGCAAGTCCCCTGGATGGGTGAGTCACTTTTTACAAGGAACTGCCTAGGGCTTCTGAGATGTCTCCATCCTGGCCTACTATGGGCAGTCCCTGTCATGATATTTTGTCCCCAATAATTCTTACAAATCTCCCACCCCTTATTACATTCCCTTTTCTCAAAGAAGAACACTTCTACCTTGGGTACCACATCACCCAGAAATATCTAGACCAGCTAGGACTAAACTCCTTCTCTCACTGAGGCTGAACCCGGAAGTCCAGGTAGGGTAAAGGGATTCAATGGCAGGCAACAAATCAAAGACAGGCCCCATTGAATTTTTAAGGGACCCACATGAAGATTAAACTACACATCCTCTACAAATGTATGCAAAGCCTAGATTAAAAACCTGCATGCTCCTAGCATTTAGTTATGGATCTCTGTATCTGTCTCCATCCATTTCTGGATGAAGTGTCTGAGTAGACAGATATGTTAGGTTCCTGTTTGAAAGAATAGTAAAGTATAATTAATAATGCTAGGTCTTGATTTTGTCTCATGTGGTGGGTCTCAAGTTGAATTAGTCATTGGTTGGCTTTCCCCTCAGTCTCTGCTCCATCTTTATCCCTGTGCCTCTTGTAGGCAGGAGAACTTTTATATTAAAGGTTTTGTAGGTGTGTTGATATCCCCCTCTCTCCACTGTAAGTTATAACTTGTATAGAAGGTACACATTTCAGCACCTATATCTGCCATTCGTAACAATCTCAGCTAGAGTCACCCCCACAGATTTTCTGTAGCTTCACAATCCCAGGTCACCACCTAGTCCCAGATACTCCCCACCAATTTCTACTCTCACTCTTAGCCCTCCCCAACCATTTAGGCCAAACACCTGTTCTCCAACCCCTTATCCCTCCTTACATCTCTCCATCCACCTCTCAAGACTATTTTGTTTCTACGCTTTGAGTGAGATTCACTCATCCACTTTGGACTCTCCATATTTTCTAATTGTTTCAGGTCTGTGGGTTATAGCATGGTTATCCTGGACTTTTTGCCTAATGTCTAATTATAACTGAAGATAGACTATACTTGTATTTCTGGATCTAGGACAATGTTCTCAAGTTCCATCCATTTGTTGTAAGTAGGTTTTACCAGTAGTAGGACTTTCCAAGTGTATTTTAGTGTGCTTTTATATATTTCTTATTATTTGCAAATTATAATATTTGAGTTCTTTCTAATTTCTATCCCCTTGATCTCCTTTAGTTAATTGGTTGGGTGTAAGTATCTGCTTCTCTCTCAGTCAAGTGCTTTTTGAGCCTCTTTTAAACGTCATTTCTAGAGTTAACATTAAGTCGGTTTAACTAGATTTAGGCACTGTTATGGGATTCTTATTCTACTATAATTATTACACTTAGCTCTTCCATGATTTTTTTCATAAAAATAAAAAAAATATTATTTAAACCAACGTTTGTACTGAGTAGGTAGGTTACAATGCTTGTATGAGGTCCATGGCACTGATCACTCATCATTTGTTGATCTCCACAGATTCTTGTAAAGGGTCAAAATTCTAAATCATTTATCCTGTAAATTTCTGCAGGGAATTATAAACATAATGAGTCAAATGCCCAACTTCATGTCCCCAGGTTTGTGTGTGGAAACAGGTTTAATAAAAACCTAAAACTCCAAATTCCTCTCCTGACCACTAGTTTTTATAAATCTTCATTTCAGAGTTTGTGTTCCACATGTCCCATAATGTTCTCTTACTTTGAGTTCACTTCTCTGTATTATTTCCTTCATTAAAAGTGATTTCCTATGTTACCTGTAATTTAACTTTTCAATAATAAGTGAAATTACAGACTGATAAACTGCATAGCACACTTTGAACATTTATAAAGAAAATGGAGGACCACAGCTGTGCATCTGTGTGTGATGGCCTCCTATACCAGACCTGGGGTAACAGAATCTCCAGAATTCACAGTGATGAAAGAGAAGATCTTTATACTCAGAAATTCCTACTTCATATGAATACCTGGATGGATATTTTTGTATGTATATGAGCAAGGAATATTTAGGTCGTTAGAGGGCAAGACATCCCAGTGATTTAAAAGATAAAATCCAAAAGACCTGTAGCTTTGTGCTTCACACTTTTCATGTAAAATCACTGGCTTTTATATTTTACAAAGTTCAGTTTGGCACTCTCTCTTTAGAGTAAAACATATATGGAATATATGGAATCAAATGATATGTTTACATTCCTTTAACAGTGAAGCTATCAATAACAGTAGTGACTGCTAATGTCCCTTGTCATTGGCATTGGTGACAGTTGTGATGTGGGATACTGGGAACATTTGAGAACAATGATACAGGAGTTGTCTATTAGTTTTTTGGTCATTATTTAAGAAACATGTCTTCTCCTTTCATATTTAAATTGGTTAATCTCAGACCCTTTAAAGATATTTATATCTTGTGAGACTTCTTTAAGTAATTTTAGTAAAGATTACTGCACATGTTACCAATGTGGTATCAATACACATTTTTGTGGATTGCTGATTGTTGTTTTAAAACACAGTCCTTTAGGTGGTGGTGGAGTACACCTTTAATCCCAGTACTTGGGAGGCAGAGGCAGGCGGGTTTCTGAGTTCAAGACTAGCCTTGTCAACAGAGTGAGTTCCAGGACAGCCAGGCAGCCAGGGTTGCACAGAGAAACCCAGCGGCCTGGTCCCCGCCTTCTTTTGATGTATACATTCCTTATGTTTTGTGTCATTGTACTGGTTTCTTGTTATTCTTCTGTATAAAAACTTTGATGCACGACTTGACAATACATTCAGATTCTACACAACCTCTGGTGTTGATCTGTCTGTCATTCATTTCAACGACTCCTTGTCCACCAGTACCAGAGACCTGTTCTACACAGATAAGGGACCAAGAGGGTCTGTGGCATCATAATATTTCTTCTAAGAACTTTAATTCATTTCATTGAATGAAAGGCAAAATAATAGAAAAGATAACTATAAACTTTAACATTTTGTCAACCCTAAATAATTATTATAGTAATTGATGTGTTATCTAATATACTGAACATGAGTCTTCTCATATATTTAACATTATTGGTCAAACCTTATCCCATACATCCTGGATTTATATCACATTTTGCTTGTAACATGGCCCTCTGAATATTACACACTGAGCAGATTCTCATAAATTTTCAAATAGTTTTGTATTCTATATTAATTTTACAGAGAAAATTTATTTTGTATCCATCAGTCTCATGATCCATTCCAGTAGATCATTATATTTTAATCGCTTCTTCATGGGCTTCTATATGTACATGGTGTGCATAATCATGTATGTAGGACAGACATATTCAGGAAATATGACTAAATTAATTATTTTTTAAAATTGTGACAAAAATGTAATGTACATGTAGTTTTACAGTAGATTAATTATTGGGAAAGTCTTCTGGGGGTATTCACTAAAATTGAGTTTTATTTTTTAAAGTATTTTTTTTTGTGAACTGTAATCTGCCATGAATTTTCAATGAATGAGTATGTGAGCCAAGGCACAAAGTATATGTGTTTGGTTTTTAATGTATTTGTTGATTTTGTGTAGGATTTTGTCATTGATTTTTATGTCTACATCTAGTAAATATTTGCAGTTGCCTTTTAGTTGACTTCATCATCCCAGTGTGGTACAAGAGGAATACATATATTTGTAAGATTTATCAGAGAAGAAAATTCTTACTTGTCTCATTAGAAATTTCATTTTCAGGGCAGAGGCTGCAAATGAAACAGCAGGCTGACACTCTCTCCTTCCAGGATCTTCTGAATCCAGGACCACAATCTGCACTGCACACAGAGGATGGCATCTGAGAAGAAAATTAAACACATACTGATAATGAGTTTTAGATATTCTTTTATGTTAAAATTTTAATAAGCTTATTTTATGTATACCAACTGGTAGATATTTTATATTATTCATTGTTTAATGGCCAGCTGTGAATATTGGAAAGGCATTGAAGAAATGTTGGATAATTTCTGAATGTCTAGTAATTCAGGAAAAAGAGCTGCTAGTCATCTTTGTGCAAAAACTACAGATATTGCAACCTGATGTTTTTACTTTTTTATTTTCAATTTGGCACTAAGTATTGTAAACAGACATAAGGAACTTTAATTGAGATATTTTCTCACCCAACACTAGCCTGTCCTCATGAGTTTGAAGCATTTTCTTAATTGGTAATTGATATAGGTGTGCCAATCTCACTATGAGCAGCAGAGCCAGTAAGTAGTGCAATTAATTTTTTAATTTTTTCCGCCTTTTTTATTGGATATTTTCTTTACTTACATTTCAAATGTTATCCACTTTCCCAGGTTACATCTATCCTGCAAACACTCTATCTGTTCTTTATATCTATGCTTTAATGCCAGTCTCCCAATACCCACACTTGTCTTTTCATGAGTTTACATAACCCATATATCAAATCTTTCCTTCATACTTAATTTACTTATTATCAAAGTTTAATTAAAGCAACAGAAAAGCAAGTTAGTATTGGAAGACATTTAAAACAGGAAAAAATATGTCCTTAAATTACAGATAACAAATATAAACTGAATAAATAAGCATTGCAAAGCATGAAAGACTGTTTATGAAAAACAGCGGAACATGCAGTCACTGGTTAAATATGGTTGAAAATGATAAATTTATGTGTAGTGACCTTGAATATAGAGTGTTCCATGAAGTCAAAATGCTCTACACTGGTAGCAAAAACTGGAAAAAATGTACAAAAATTAAATTGTTTAAAGTTGAGTGAAGATTTGAGAAATTCTTCCTATGTTTTTGATATTGTGAGTCTATGCAGATGCCTGGCAAATACAGAAGTGGATGCTCACAGTCATCTATTGGATGGAACAAAGGACCCCTAATGCAAGAGCTAGAGAAAGTACTCAAGGAGATAAAGGGGTCTGTAACCCTATAGGAGGAACAACGATATGAACTAACCAGTACCCCCCAGAGCTGTGTCTCTAGTTGCATATGTAGCAGAGGATGGCTTAATTGGCCATCAATGGGAGGAGAGGCCTTTGGTATTGCCAAGATCATATGCCCCAGTACAGGGGAATGCCAGGGCCATGAAGCAGGAGTGGGTGGGTTAGGGAGCAGGACAGGGGGAGGGTATGGGGGCTTTAGAGATAGCATTTGAAATGTAAATGAAGAAATTATCTAATTTAAAAAATTAAAAATGTAGAATTTAGGAATAAGGAAAAAGAAAGAAAGAAGGAAAAAGAAAAATGCTCTTGTCATGAAGTACTGGTAAATTAATACTCACAGTGAGGATGAGGATCTCCTGTTTTCCCCAACATATTCTTTAAATTTTTGTTAACCCTTTGTAAAATTTTAAAGACTATTTTGAGTTAGATTTTTTAAAAACTGGCATACTTTTATACTTTATGTTAATTTATTTAAGGTATTATGTCCTTATCACAAATGGCGGGTTTGTGCTCACAATATAGGGCAGAATGACAAGAAACAGATAGAGATTTTCAGATCTCTGCCTCTAAAGTGCTTGGATAAAAACATGAACCACAAAAACTACCTGATAATATTTCTGACTTTCACGGATAATATTTTTCCTCTGCAGGTATTATAGTATTATCAATCGGTTTGTGAAAGAAAATGTTCTAATACCAATATATGTTCCCTCTGTTCTATGACTTGTTTTATTTCTTTTTCTCTGAAGGAATGTTGGACTTGATTAAAAGACATTTCTGAATGTTTTTGGAAAATAATGTAATTCTATAATTTGGGTGTATTACATTTAATGGATCTGCATATATTGAACTACATTTGAATCCCTGGAATAAATTCTCCATGGGAGGAAGAAAAGATGGTGAGTGGAAAAATAAGGGAAGAATAAACTATTTGAGAAGATGGAGAAGATGTACGGAGGGTCTGGCAATTTAACAGAGGTGTGTAGAAAATGGTGATGGTGAACTGTGTGTAATAATCAGGTAGTCCCAGATGCCAGGAAAACAAGAGCCTCTCAGGGCCCCATAGGGATGACATTAGCTGAAATACACCAAAATAGGGAGAGAGAACCTTTCGAGACCATATCCAGAGATTAGACACGACCCTCAAGTTGAGTGATGTGGCTTACCCATCTCAAAAATTTTAACCCAGAATTGCTCTTGTCTAAAGGAAATACATGGACAAAGAGTGGACCAGAGACTGAAGGAAAGGCCACACAAAGACTTCCCCAACTGGGGAACCCATTATACCATGCCCCCTTCCCTGCTTTTCTGATGGTGCTCCTCTAACCACCTAACAACTCCAGTCTCACCATCCAAGCTTTCCTTTACACTGGGATATCAAGACTTCACAGGACCAAGGGCCTCTCCTCACATTAATGCCAGATATGGCCACTCTAATTCCTTCAGTCCTTCCCCTAACACCTTCATTGGAGTCCCTGTATTCAGTCCAATGGTTGAATGTGAGCATCCACATCTGTATTGTTCAGGATCTGATAGAACCTCTAAGGATCCTTCAGAAAGCATGTCTTGGCATCAACAATAGTGTCTGGCTTTGGTGTCTGAATGTGGGATTCATCTCCAGTTGGACCCCCAAGGGTGCTGACAGAGCCTAACAGAATCATAGGAGTAACAATCTCCAATCAGAGACAGATATAACAACTTATGCCAGAGATTACAGGATGACAAAAGACAAACGTAAGAATCTTACTAAAAACAAAAAATAAAAAACAAAAAACCCTATTGAAAATGGGTACAGAGCAAACAGATTTCTCAACAGAGTAATCTCCAATGTCTGAGAAACACATAAAGAAATGTTCAAAGTTTTAGTCATCAGGGAAATGCAAATCAAAACAACCCTGAGATTTGACCTCACACCAGCCAGACTGGCTAAGATCAAAAATTCAGGTGATGTCAGAAGCTGGTGAGGATGTGGAGAAAGAAGAACACTCCTCCATTGTTGGTGGGATAGCAAATTGCTACAACCACTCTGGAAATCTGTCTGGCAATTCCTCAGAAAATTGGACATAGTACTACTGGAAGATACAGTAATACCTCTCCTGGGCATATACCCAGAAGATGTTCCAACTTGTAATAAGGACACATGCTCCACTATATTCATAGCAGCCTCATTTATAATAGCCAGAAGGTGGAAAGAATCCAGATGTCCCTCAACAGAGGAATGGATACAGAAAATGTGGTACATTTACACAATGGAGTACTACTCAGCAATTAAAAACAATGAATTTATGAAATTCTTAGGCTAATGGATGGATCTGGAGGATATCATCCTGAGTGAGGTAACCCAATCACAAAAGAACTCACATTATATGAACTCACTGATAAGCGTATATTAGCTCAGAAACTTAGACTACCCAAGATACAATTTGCAAAACATGAAACTCAAGAAGACGGAAGACCAACGAGTGGATGCTTTGTTTCTTCTTAGAAAGGGGAACAAAATACCCATGAAAGGAGTTACAGAGACAAAGTTCGGAGCTGAGAGAGAAGAAAGGACCATCCAGAGACTGCCCCACCTGGGGATCCCATATACAACCCACCAAACCAAGACTCTATTGTATATGCCAGAAAGATTTTGTTGACAGGACCCTGATATAGCTATCTCTTGTGAGGCTATGCCAGTGCCTGACAAATACAGAAGTGGATGCTCACAGTCATCTATTGGATGTAACACAGGGCCCCCAATGAAGGAGCTAGAGAAAGTACCCAAGGAGCTAAATGTATCTGAAACTCCATAAGAAGATCAACAATATGAACTAACCAGTACCCCCCCAGAACTTTGTCTTTAGTTGTATATGTATCAGAAGATGGCCTATTCAGACATCAATGCTGAGATAGGCCCTTGGTCTATTGAAGACCATATGCCCCCATATAGGGGAATGCCAGGGCCAGGAACTGGGAGTCAGTGGGTTGGGGAGCAGGGTGGAGGATGTACAGGGGATTTTTGGGATAGCATTTGTAATGTAAATGAAGAAAATATATAATTAAAAAAACAACGCAGTAGCTGGACAGTTACTACTATTCACGTTATTAGAATTTATTTTCTTATTGATAATCTCAAGTTATTACTTACTCTGTTTCATATGGGCTCTTCTTAATTCCAAATGCCCAGGCCCCAGGGTCATGTTTCTTAACTCCTAACCTTGACTCCTAATCTATGGCAGCTTCTTCTTCCTCTTGATTTCAGTTAGGCCCTAATCATTTTCATTATAAATAAAGACTAGACAACAAATACTGACAACTAGCCTTATTTTTTCTCAATCATATTTTCAATTTCCTTTTGGAATAAACATTAAGATAGAATAGCTAAGTACTTCATCTATGTTAAAAACCATAGAGTAGACTTTTTAACTAATTTATACTTAAATATTTCCATAATTCATCCACAGTAGTTACTACCATATATTATTTGTTACTTTTAAAATAGACTTTTTATTAGACAAAAGTAAAATAGACTATCTTATTGCTACTTATATTTAATGCAATATTTGTTCCCAAGACTAATTATTCCAGATCGGAAAGAGTCACACAGAAGATGCTAAATGACCTTGCCCCAAGTTATTTCGGATTGTTAAATAAAGATGTCAACAGCCAATAGCTTGGTATTAGAGACACAGCTGGGCAGAAGAGACAGAGGACATGGTTTTGGTTTCATAGGTGTGGGTTCAGAGGAAGACCATGAAAAAAAAAAAGGTGTAAGAGGAGAGAGAGACCCCCATGGCATAGGAGTAAAGAAAACATGGCGCTATGGGCTGGCTGATTGGAGTTAATAGCAGCCCAAATAAAACATACTTAATAATAATTTGTGGTTATGGATAAGAAAGTATAATCTAGTAACTACAGGGTAGGTATTAATCCAACTCTTCTGCTGTTTAAGACTTTTTATAAATACAAAATATATGTTTGTCTCTTAATCTGAGACCTAAATTGTCTAATTCTGGGCAATTAGCATGAAACCCCAGGTCAGGTTTAAATCATTTGAAAACACCATTGTCTCCAAAGAACAAAGAGTGTTTGGAGTGAGATCTGAGTGAAATTAGGGTATAACATCTAGATAGTACATTTAAGTAAACTATTGTGCTTTAAAATTTCTCTGAAATATAGCTTAACATGCTTAATTTTGAAATTATTTAAGTATCACACATTAAATTCCAAAGCTGCCTGAAGTACAGTCTGTGGCCTCCTCTGAAGGACAGGGAAATCTTCCAACTTGCTGCATGGGGGGGCACAGAATGCAGCACTTATGTCTCCTCAATCTCCAGGCTACAAGCCCATCCAATAGAAATTATACTTGCAGATGCAGTACAAATGCAAATCTTATTTTCCTGTGTTTGACTTTCCAATTTAAAAGCAGTATACACTTGTTCCTGCAAATGTTTAATTCATCATTCCACAATTCCTATTTCTGTCTAAATTTATATTTGAGTTTGTATGTCTGCATGTTCTGTATAAGGAAAAATCCAGGATTGCCATGGATTCAGTTCTGAAGTAGTGAGTTCATAAATGCCAAAGCTAGCATCAGTGAAGGAATAAAACAGCAAATGGGAGGAAAGCAGTAAAGTACCTGATCAGGCAGATGCTGACAGCATCCTAGATGCTGTTAGGCAACACTCAGAAAACAGGAGTCAGCAAGAGACACTGTTGGACAGATAGGCTCTCAGTCAGATGATCTACACATGTGAGATTTTTCCCATGACCCTTTAAAAGTACAGGTCTGCTTACACTTCTCGATACACAGTAGATGAAGCTTCTGCTTCTGTAAAGGATTTGGGAATCATTTATCTTCCACTATGTTTCTGGAGAAATTTGTTTTACTCTAAAAATTCACTCTGCTTCCATTCTCTAGGACATGGCTTGTGCACTTTTGTGCTACTTTACTGTTCTTTTTTTTTCCTTTTGCCAAAGCCTGGGATGGGGACAGCATCAGTGACACACCAATACAAACATGAGGGAGTCTAAAGTAGGAGGCACCACCACCTCTAGAGCTGTTTTGTCAGTGAGCTTAATCAGTTCTAAATATCTAAAAACTCACTGTTATGTATAGCACACATGCAAACACACACACACATAGAGGGAGAGAGAGAGAGAGAGAGAGAGAGAGAGAGAGAGAGAGAGAGAGAGAGAGAGAGAGAGAGAAAGAGAGAGAGAGAAAGAGAGAGAGAGAGAGAGAGAGAGAGAGAGAGAGAGAGAGAGAGAGAGAGAGAGAGAGAGAGAGAGAGAGAGAGAGATTTCTTAGTTTAGTACTATCTTATTGTTTTAACTAAACCTTGAATTTCCCTATTCTGTCAGTTGACCTGGCCAACAAGAGTTAATTAATTCTCTTTCTTCTGGAATTTCTTTTTGTTTGTTTGTTTGTTTGTTTTGACTGTGAAGTTCAAATTTTTATTTTAATAAAACCAGAATATGCACAGCACATGAAGTGCTAGCATCTAAACTAATACAAAAACAACTAAAAAGGCTACAGTGACTTAAGGATCAATTTTTATATTCAGCAAGTTTAAACCCATTCTTAAATTTGAAACATAACAAAATATTGCTTACTGATAAAACTTGCTCAATTGCTATTGTTGAATGTACAAGTCACTGAATGTGCCAACAAAACAAAGTTTACTATGTTTGAGGATTGCATTATGCCAGATATTTACTGAAAAAAAACATAAACAAAATTCACATAACTAATCTCTGAGTATCTGGACGCTTTTTATAAATGTTTAGAGGCGTTTCATTAATATCTTAAGACAAGTGGATCAAAACCTTGCCATGATTTAGTTTCAAGTCACCAATTTTGTTTTTCCTAATATCAGAAAGTTATGGCTACAATTCTGGGTCTGCTTACTTTGACTTAAGAGTTTATTATGACTGATCAGTAAAAGTTCACACTACCCTGGAATACAAAATCTCATGCAATATGATGACATTCAAGTGCCAGTGTTTTTGTACTGTTTTTAAGTCAAGTTTCTTTAAACTTTCAAAGAATAATGTTTAGGATTACAAATATATATTTATCAAAATGTTTAATAAATATTACATAAAACTTCCAACAATAAGTATCTGGAAATCTGAAAGTTTTCTACTCAACTATCATTCCCATGGTCCCAAATACATTTTAGAATATAATCCCATCCCTTTCCTAGACAAGCTGCGTTCAACAATCCCCAAGAGACAAAATAAGATTGAAAGTTTAAAGACATGCACACAAGACACACACACACACACACACATATATATATATATGTGTGTGTGTGTGTGTGTGTGTGTGTGTGTCTCCGAATGTACAATAAAATAAATACTTGTAAAAAGAAAAGTTATGGGCAAATTGTATAAAGTGTAAACCTAGACTAATTGAATTAGCACCATAGCAACTGACCTCAATACTGTCAAGTGCACCTACTTAATAAAAGTTTTAGAACAAGGCACAATAAAATGGAAAATCTTTTGCAGTTAAGGAAATTTTTGCCATCTTATTATGCCACTCTAAAAAAGATTGAAAGTTTTGAACACTGCATTCTGATCACAAAATTATCCCAGAATTCCTAGTGGCATAGACATTTTAGTGGTGGACAATGCTCATCTTTGGTCAGATTTAGCATAAACAGACTATAAAAACAATGGAAAACTATGCAATTAAAACTGACTAAACTCAATAAAGTTCTTTCTAACCGAATCCAAGAACACATCAAAACAATCATCCATCCTGACCAAGTCGGTTTCATCCCAGGGATGCAGGGATGGTTCAATATATGGAAATCCATCAACGTAATCCAGTATATAAACAAACTCAAAGACAAAAACCACATGATCATCTCGTTAGATGCGGAAAAAGCATTTGACAAGATCCAACACCCATTCATGATAAAAGTCTTGGAAAGATCAGGAATTCAAGGCCCATACCTAAACATGATAAAAGCAATCTACAGCAAACCAGTAGCCAACATCAAAGTAAATGGTGAGAAGCTTGAAGCAATCCCTCTAAAATCAGGGACTAGACAAGGCTGTCCACTTTCTCCATACCTATTCAACATTGTACTTAAAGTCCTAACCAGAGCAATTCGACAACAAAAGGAGATCAAAGGGATACAAATTGGAAAAGATGAAGTCAAAATATCACTTTTTGCAGATGATATGATAGTATATATAAGTGACCCTAAAAATTCCACCGGAGAACTCCTAAACCTGATACAGCTTCGGTGAAGTAGCTGGATATAAAATTAACTCAAACAAATCAATGGCCTTTCTCTACACAAAGAATAAACAGGCTGAGAAAGAAAATAGGGAAACAACACCCTTCTCAATAGTCACAAATAATATAAAATATCTTGGTGTGACTCTAACTAAGGAAGTGAAAGATCTGTATAATAAAAACTTCAAGTCTCTGAAAAAAGAAATTATAGAAGATCTAAGAAGATGGAAAGATCTCCCATGCTCATGGATTGGCAGGATCAACATTGTAAAAATGGCTATCTTGCCAGAAGCAATCTACAGATTAAATGCAATCCCCATCAAAATTCCAACTCAATTCTTCAAAGAATTAGAAAGTGAAATCTGCAAATTCATCTGGAATAACAAAAAACCTAGGATAGCAAAAACTCTTCTCAAGGATAAAAGAACCTCTGGTGGAATCACCATGCCGGACCTAAAGCTTTACTACAGAGCAATTGTGATAAAAACTGCGTGGTACTGGTATAGTGACAGACAAGTAGACCAATGGAATAGAATTGAAGACCCAGAAATGAACCCACACACCTACGGTCACTTGATCTTGGACAAGGGAGCTAAAACCATCCAGTGGAAGAAAGACTGCATTTTCAACAAATGGTGCTGGCACAACTGGTTGTTAACATGTAGAAGAATGCGAATTGATCCATTCCTATCTCCTTGTACTAAGGTCAAGTCTAAGGGGATCAAGGAACTTCACATAATACCAGAGACACTGAAACTTATAGAGGAGAAAGTGGGGAAAAGCCTTGAAGATATGGGCACAGGGGAAAAATTCTTGAATAGAACAGCAATGGCTTGTGCTGTGAGATCGAGAATTAACAAGTGGGACCTCATGAAACTGCAAAGCTTCTGCAAGGCAAAAGACACCATCAATAAGACAAAAAAAAAAAAAACAAAAAACAAAAAAACAAAAAACACCAACAGATTGGGGAAGGATCTTTACCTATCCTAAATCAGATAAGGGACTAATATCCAATATATATAAAGAACTCAAGAAGGTGGACTCCAGAAAATCAGATAACCCAATGAAAAAATGGGGCTCAGAAATGAACAAAGAATTCTCACCTGAGGAATACCGAATGGCAGAGAAGCACCTGAAAAAATGTTCAACATCCTTAATCATCAGGGAAATGCAAATCAAAACAACCCTGAGATTCCACCTCACTCCAGTCAGAATGGCTATGATCAAAAATTCAGGTGAAAGCAGTTGCTGGCGAGGATGTGGAGAAAGAGGAACACTCCTTCATTGTTGGTGGGATTGCAAGCTTGTACAACCACTCTGGAAATCAGTCTGGCAGTTCCTCAGAAAATTGGACATTGTACTACCGGAGGATCCAGCAATACCTCTCCTGGGCATATATCCAGAAGATGTCCCAACCGGTAAGAAGGACACATGCTCCACTATGTTCATAGCAGCCTTATTTATAATAGCCAGAAGCTGGAAAGAACCAAGATGCCTCTCAACAGAGGAATGGATACAGAAATTATGGTACATTTACACAATGGAGTACTACTCAGCTATTAAAAAGAATGAATTTATGAAATTCCTAGCCAAATGGATGGACCTGGAGGGCATCATCTTGAGTGAGGTAACACAATCACAAAGGAACTCACACAATATGTATTCACTGATAAGTGGGTATTAGCCCAAAACTTAGGATACCCAAGATATAAGATACAATTTGCTAAACACATGAAACTCAAGAAGAATTAAGACCAAAGTGTGGACAATATGCCCCCTCTTAGAATTGGACCAAAACACCCATGGACGGAGTTACAGAGACAAAGTTTGGAGCTGTGATGAAAGGATGGATCATCTAGAGACTGCCATATCCAGGGATCCATCCCATAATCAGCTTCCAAACGCTGACACCATTGCATACACTAGCAAGATTTTGCTGAAAGGACCCAAATATAGCTGTCTCTTGTGAGACTATGCCGGGGCCTAGCAAACACTGAAATGGATGCTCACAGTCAGCTATTGGATGTATCACAGGGCTCCCAATGGAGAAGCTAGAGAAAGTACCCAAGGAGCTAAAGGGATCTGCAACCCTATAGTTGGAACAACATGATGAACTAACCAGTACCCCGGAGCTCTTGTCTCTAGCTGCATATGTATCGAAAGATGGCCTAGTTGGCCATCACTGGAAAGAGAGGCCCATTGGACTTGCAAACTTTATATGCCCCAATATAGGGGAATGCCAGGGCCAAAAGAATGGGAATGGGTGGGTAGGGAAGTGGGGTAGGGTATGGGGGACTTTTGGGATAGCATTGGAAATGTAATTGAGGAAAATATGTAATAAAAAATATTTTAAAAAAGTAAAAGTGTTTCATTTGTTTCAAATTATTGGATGAATAAACTTTAATGTATTCCAGTAAAAATGTAGAAGTTATAATGTTTAGTGACAAAATAAAGAACACTTTTCTAAAAAAAACAAAAAAAAAAACAAAAAAAAAAACTGACTAAACTGCACTGTAGTGCAGTATAGAGCAGAATTAACAACTTGTACAGTTATGTACATATTTCTAACCTGTGTGATCTCAGATTACAGTTTCTCACTCTTCTGTGGCTTTTTTTTTTTTTTTTACAAACCCTACAGTAACCTAGTTTAACATCTCAACACAGCTTGAACATAATAATGTGAATCAGCATTTAAAATAATGCCTGCTGCCTAATTCTTCCTTTTCACCCCCATCTTGACCAAAATACATCAATACTAGCATGTGTTATTAGATCAATAATCAGCCAGAGCCTTAGGTCAGGACTGGTCATTGCTGTGGTCTGCCATTTTACCATTTCAATTTTTATGGTAGGCATTTAAAAAGTCTAAGTAGATGAATTCCCCTAAAACTATTTCAAGTTATCAGACCTTTAAACTTTCCCTGTAATAGCATGCCCACATTAGGCTAGCCCACGTAGCTAAAAATCTGTCTAAACATTGAAAGAGAAACTGCTGTATTTACTTGCATTAAATTTGGGAACAGTGCTTTGGATGTATGCATGTATCCACACATCACCTCATCATGACAGGAATAGCTTGTTTAAAGACTATTATCAGGTTCTAAATACATATCCAAAATAGAGTGATCAAATCAGAACTTTTAACTTAATAACAATGTGCCACATTAGAAATTAATTCCATTAATATGCTTGAAGATGTTTGTTGTTTGTTTTCCCCAAATCTGAAAGTATCAAAAGCCTTAAGTCAGGCTACCACTTGAGTTTTCCATTATATTATTTATGAATGAATCATTGATTCCTGTTAAGTTGTATCTCACCTTTGTTCCAAGGTTTGATTTTAGCCCAAGTTCAGTAAATTTATTTTGTCAAAAACAATTGGAATCTTGAGCATTACTGAGCCAATGGTACATCAAAATAAAAAAGATGTCTAAAGATAAATGCACAGTACATTAACAAACAGATGATCCTCAGTCACAAAATTAAAAATGCAGTTTGGGATAGGAGTAGGTGGGAGGGGAGTTAATCCAAACTACAGGAATGAGTTCTTCACACCACCTTCAGAACAGGGCTGCTGATTGTTCCTTCCATCTTTACTTGTGACATTGAGATCCCTTAAAAATATCAGTGGAAAGTTACATTTGGTAATGCACTGCAAGCTCTTGAAGCTACACAAGGTAGAGTCTGGCTAAGCTACATGTGGTTTCCATATTAGCTTGTTTGGCAGGATGACCTACTTTGTAAGCAGGCTTAGTTACCCCACAAGTCAACCCCCTGGGAGTTACAATTTCCTCCATATTCATCAGTGTTGTAAAAGCCTCCATAGCCACCTCCACCAAATCCTTTGCTGCTGTCATGGCCACCTCTACACTTTGAATGCTGCTTGCACAGCTGCTGCTGAAGCTGGGACTGCTGACACCACTAATCTGTCGATAGTCTCTGACACAAAACTATCCACTAAATATACAGGTCTTAGAACGTTCATGACTGCTGCCTTTGTAGTAGTGTTCAAAAGTCATGTTTTCTAAACAAGATGGCACTTCTTGTTTTGCTTCAACAAGAAGATCAAGTAAATCCCTAGTGATATTTATATTCCTTTCATTAAAGAATGAGGTGGCAAGACCAAGGCTTCCTGCACACCCTGTACGACCTATTTTATGCATATATTCTTTGATATCACTAGGTAAGTCAAAATTAATAACATGCTTCACATTTGAAATATCCAATCCTCTTGCTGTAGCCACTAGAATTGGGCTTTTTCCTGAGCAGAACTAGTGAAGATCCTCTTTCCCATTTCTCTGAGGACCGTCTCCATGGATACTGGTACAAGGATATTCTTCATGGTATAAGAAATCCTCCAGTGAATCTGCCCCCTTTTTGGTCTCCACAAACACTAGAGTCAGGGAATCCTTGTATGTTGCATTTAGGAGGTCAAGTAGAAGTGACCTTTTCTCTATCTCCTCCACCCAAACCACTTTTTGTGTGATGTTCTCTGAAGTACACCCAACTCTTCCTACAGCCAGAAATATGTGCTCATCTAAGAAATCATGGGTCAGCATCTGTATTTCCTTAGGAAAAGTAGCACTGAACATGATAGTGTGGCAAACACCTTTTGGAGGCATAGTGTCTTGTTCAACTATTCTATGTATCTGAAATTCAAACCCATATCTACCATCTTGTCAGCTTCATCTTGTACCGGGTATTTGCAGAAGTCGAACCCAATCTTTCCTCTCTCCATCATGTCCACTAGATGTCCTTGAGTGGCTACCAACAAGTGGCATCCACATTCTAAGTCTCAAATCTGCTGACCAATTACAGCACCGCCATAAACCACACAAGGACGGACTCTAGATAAGTATGAGAATTTTCTGGCTTCCACATAGATCTGCACTGCCAATTCTCTCCTTGGTGCAAGTACCAAGGAGATTGGATACTGTTTACAACATCCATATCTTTCATTTTCCTTCATGGCCCTCAGAGCCTCTCCTGGACCATCAGCATAAATCTGACTCAAGATGTGCAAGAGAAATGCTGCAGTTTTCCAGAGACTGTTTGAGCACAAGCCATCAAGTCTCTTTTCTCTTTGATAATAGGAATAACATATTTCTGCACTCTAGTTGGGCTAGTATAACAAGTTATCTCAATGTTTTCCATAAACATTTCTCCCATCTCAACATCACCAAAACTTTCAACGTGTGTAGGGCAGTTGTTACCTGTTGTTCAATGGGGATGTCACCATATTTCTAAAAGTTAATCCCAGTATTGCCTCCAGAAAAGAGCTTCTGTTCCAAGTGTTCACTTGGTGGGAGTGGCTTTGACAAGTTTTCTTCATCTGATTTGTCACACCAGTGACTATTCCCACCTCTTTCAAATTTGCCAAAGCCACTTCTAGCTTCTCAGCTGCGAATGCCAACATATTCTCCCCGTCCATAATCATCAAACCTTTCCCTTGATTCACTTCCATGATCACCAAAGGAGCTAGACTTCCCTCTTGTGTCACCCCATGATCCAAAACTTCTGTATGAATCCTCATCTTTACTAGACCTCCATCTTAAAATGCCTTTGCCATAGGATCCTTTAGTAGCTTTTCTGTTACTTAAATGAGGAGGGATATAAAGCCTACTTGCTGTACTTCCTCCAGTCTGATTATCCAAAGAGTTCAGGTCTAAGCCAGCAAAATGCTGGTCCATCCTGAACACATTGTCCACTGCCTCATGACTTATCCCTGAAGAGTAGTGAAAATTTGGAGTCTTCTGCTGCTGAACAAATTCTGGCTTTAACACAAAGGCCCTCTCATGGGAAAACTGCCATCTTGAAGTGCACTGTGCAGCCACTGATCTTCTCCTCTACCATTACAGTGCTGACATTATAGGCAATGGAACATCTGGCTTTTAATTTTTTTAATTTATTATTTTCTTAAGTTTTCTTACATGCATGTATCATGTACTTGCATGTGTCATATACTTTGCTTATATATAACCATTTTTCATTCCAACATTTTCATCTGCTACTTTCATGTTTTAATTTTTTGTGCCTCAAGACTTGTTGTATGGGTGAAAGTTACTTACTTGTTTCAGGACAGTGTGGTGGTAACTAAACCATGAATGACTAAGAAACCCCTTCTCTAATTTCTAGAAAGTGCCTTCAGGCACCTTAAGAGGGCTGGCCTCTTATAAGTCTCACATTTATTCATGATTCATAAGCAAAGCTGAACCAAATGATGTGTTCTCCATTGTGCTGTCTTCCACTCTAGATGTTGTATTTATGGTGGATATAGTACATGAAACATTTATGTATTTTTATGTATCATTTATGTATCTTTTGAATCATTCATGTATTTTTCCTGAGAAAAGTATATCTGTTCTCAAGAAGTCACTTTATCTGGGTTTATTCAAGAGTCTTCCTTGCCATGGAGATTTTGAAAATCATAAAAAATTTGGATGGACATGAAGTTCTCTTCACACACCTGCCCCTAAGCAAACTCAGAAACAAATATATTTGGGAACCTATCCGATTACAGGTGTCTTCCTATATGTAGTCTACAGGACATTGCCCTATAAATATAAAATAATAACAAAGTTAGTTGGCCTAAAACAACAATCTTTTATAACACACACATACAGTAATGCAATATAGTGTTATGTAATATAAAAGACATATAAGGATCAGACCTGCAGATCCTGAACAATGCATATAAGCTTCCCTTTCAGCACCCCATATACCCTTCTTGGTGAGTCCTTTGAGGTAGCCACTATCCTCTGAGAAGTTTTCTATTCCTGGTGCACCTCCATTCTATTGTGACCGCTCTGTTGACCTTCAACAGACCTGTGACTCCTGAACCATACAGACCTGCTGATCCATTACCTACAGCCCAAATTAATGGATCAGAGGCCTGCTATACATGTATATATCATGGTTAATCCCACTCCCAGACCATAATACAAGAACTTGCAGGAACCAAAGCCACTGAGATGGCTAAATTCCTTAAAAGAACATAATCAACAAATGCCAGGCAGTATCACAAATTCAGTGCACAACTATCATACTACAGCAAACTGTCCTAACACAACTGAAACACAAGAAAAAAGACCTTCAAGCCAATTTTATATAGATTATACGGACTTTTAAAGAGAAAATGTTAAATCTCTTAAAGAAGGAATAGAGAATCAAAGAGGTAGATGTCTTTAAAGGGGAACAAATAAATCTATTGAAAAAGTACAGGAAAATACAATTAAAGAGGTAAAGACAATAAACAAAACAGTTCAAGACCTAAAAATCGGAAATAGAAGCTATAAAGAATATAAACTGAGCAGATCCTAGAATGGAAAACTTAGGGAAGAGAACAGGGACAACAAACATGTCCTGCAAACATTACCAACAAAATACAAGTGATGGAAAGAAAATCTCAGTTGTGGAAGACACAATAAAACAAATTGGTATATCAGTGAATAAATTTATTAAGTGTAAATTTTTCTCAATACAAAACATCCAGGATATCGTGAAATCCCTAACCTAAGAATAATAGGAATAGAAGAAGTTGAAGAGTCCAAGCTCCAAGGTCTGGAATATTTTCAACAAAATTATAGAAGAAAAAAATCCCAACCTAAAGAAAGAGATGCCAGCATTTCTTCCAGGGCAGACTGCTAGATAGCCTGCTCCCCTGAAGACACAACAGACTGGGCACCCCAGGAGATCCACTGCACTCAGGCCATATGGTAAGAACCCTCCTGAAGTTCCACTGTGGCTGCTAGGAACCCAGTGGACTCAGGACCCGTCAACCCCCAAAATCCCCACATTACTCCCTTTTGGATTGTGCTTTCTGCCAAAGCAGACTGCTAGCCAGACTGCACTTATGAAGCACCACATCCTGAGGTATCACAAGAGATCTGGGGCACACAGGGCAACTGACATCCCAGGAGATCTGCTGCACACAACAACTGACACCACAGCCTGAAAGCATCCCAAGAGATCTGCTGCACACAAGAGTACTGAGCAACTGATCTCTAGCTTGTATATTTCCCTGAAGACACCACAGTTTGAAGGCATCTCAGGAGTTCCTCTGAACACAAAGCAGCTTGGAAATCAATACCATAGTATGAAGACTTCCAAGGAGCTCTGTGGCATGCAGGACAACAGACTCAACAATATGAAAGCCTCCTGGAGTTCTGTTGGACACAGGTAAACAAAAAACACAGTTTGTGCCCCACACCCTCAAGAGAATAGCTTCACATAGGACATCAGCTTAACTGCTCCTCTGAAGCCTCAACAGTCTGAAGGCCTCCCAGGAGATCTTCTGAAGGAAAGGCAACAAATTAGAAGCTTCTCTGTCCCTCTGAAGATCTCTCAGTAGCAAAGCCCCATAGTAGGTCTGCTACAGCCAGGGCTGCAGGCCTAACAGGAGCCCTGAAGCAAACCAGGTAGAAAAGAAGTAGATTTCAGACAGAGTCACCCAGAACAGCAAACACGAGAGATAACCACATGGAAAGAGGCAAGCACATGAACATAAGCAGCACAAGCCAATATATGTGGACATCATAAGAACCCAGTTCTCTCAACACAACAAGCCCTGAGTAAACCAACATACTTGAAAACCAGGAAACTGAGCTAAAATCCTATCTCTTAAAGAGAGTAGATTCCTTTAAGGAGGATATAAATAACTCACTGGGGGAAAAACAATTAAATAGAAAGAAGCCCTTAAAGAGGTAATGAATAAACCCCTTAAAGAAATACAGGAAAACAAAATTAAGCAGATAAATGAATTGAATAAAGTTGTCCAATACCTAAAAGTGGAAGTAGAAATAATAAAGAAAACACAAATGGAGGCAACACTTGAAATAAAAAACCCAGGGAAAATGTCAGAAATTACAGATGCAAGCATCACCAACAGAATACAAGAGATAGAAACAGAATCTTAGGTGTAGACAATATTGAAACAACTACCAAAAAAAAAAAAAATCAAAACATACAGAACTTCTAACCCAAAACATACAGGAAATCCAGGACACAATCAAAGAATAATTGGAAGTGAGAAGAATGAAGATTCCCAGATCAAAAGACCTGAAAACATCTTCAATAAAATCATAGAAGAAAACAGCCCCAATCTAAAAAAAAAGAGATGGCCACAAATATACAAGAAGTCTATAGAACACAAAATAAATGGGACCAGAAAAGAAAAGCCTCTCTTCACATAATAATCAAAACATTAAATGCATACAACGAAGAAAGCATATTAAAAGTTGCAAAAAAAGGACCAAGTAATATACAAAGTATATCTATCAGAATTAAACCAGACTTTCTGTACATAATGCAACCTACAAAACAAACATAGAAGGAACTAGCAATCATCTCTCTTTAATAGCTTATAATATTAATGGATTCTCTCCCCAATAAAAGACATAACCTAACACTCTGGATATGCAAACAGGATCCAACATTTTGCAGCATAAATGAAACACACCTCAGTAACAAAGACAGTCACTACCTCAGAGTAAAAGGCTGGAAAAGGTTCTCCCAAGCAAATAGTCCCAAGAAACAAGCTGGAGTTGCCATCCTAATATCCAATAAAATAGACTTTCAACCAAAATTTATCAAGCAAGATGATGAAAGACACTTCATACTCATTAAAGGAAAAATCCACTGAGAGAAAGTCTCAATTCTGAATATCTATTCCCCAAGTGCAAGAGCTATACGAGCACCCACATTCATAAAAGAAACTATGTTAAAGCTTAAAACACACATTGAAACCCACACTATAATAGTGGGAAAGGTCAAAAACTCACTTTCACTAATGGACAGGTCATTGAAACAGAACCTAAACAGAGAAACATTGAAACTAAGGGATGTGGGGAACCAAATGGATTTAACAGATATCTATTGATCATTCCACTGTAATTCAAAACAATACACCTTCTTCTCAGCACCTCATGGTACCTTTTCCCAAGTTGTCCATATAATTGATGACAAAACAGCCCTCAACCAATACAAGAATTTCAAACCATCCCATGCATCCTATCAGATCACCATGGTCCTTTAAGACTGTTCTTTAATATCAACAAAAACAACAGACATACAGATGGAAACTGAACAACTCTCTATGATAACTTGGTCAGGGAGTAAATAAAGAAATTAAAGACTTTCAGGAATTCAATTAAATATTATGACACAAAATACCAAACTTATGAGACACAATGAAAGCAGTCCTTAGAGGAAACTTCATAGCACTAAGGGCTGAGGTAAAGAAATTGGAGCAATCTTACACTAGTAGCTTAACAGTATACCTGCCAGCTCTTGAATAAAAAGAAGAAAACTCCAGGAGGAGTAGTAGTCAATCTAAGAGCTTAAATCAACCACATAGAAATAAAGAGAATGGAAGAAATTGCCAGAGCATCTGCAGGAGACATCTTGTTTCCTGGACGCCATTGAAACTAGTTTGCACAGGTGAGAGTGTGGACTACAGAAGCTAACAGCTTCTGGAATAGGCAGGAGCCACAGAACTTCTGAGGCAGCCCCCTTTTCATGCTCAAGTCATCCGGGCACCTTCCCTGCGAGAGGAGAGGTGTCAGCCCAGCCTGGGAGGGAATTGCCAGAGCATCTGCAGGAGACATCTTGGTTCCTGGACTCCACCGAGACTAGTCTGCACAGGTGAGAGTGTGAACTACAGAAGCTAACAGCTTCTGGGACAGGTCCTGTTTCAGACCTTCATCTTCTACCAGGAGGGAAGTTTGAATGCCAGATACCTGTGCACCTTCCTTGAAAGAGGAGAGCTTGCCTGCAGAGAGTGCTCTGACCACTGAAACTCAGGTGAAAGCTAATCTCCCAGGTCTGCTCAAAGAGAATAACTGAATCACAAGAGGAACAAGCTCTAAACAGAGACAACAATAACAACTGACTCCAGAGTTTACCAGATGGTGAAAGGCAGACGTAAGAATCTTACTAACAGAAACCAAGAGCACTCACCATCATCAGAACCCAGCACTCCCAACTCAGCCAGTCCAGGTCACCCCAACACACCTGAAAACCTAGACCTGGATTTAAAGGCATATCTCATGATAATGGTAGACGACATCAAGAAGGTCTTTAATAATTCATTTAACAAATACAGGAGAACACTGCTAAAGAGTTGCAAGTCCTTATAGAAAAATAGGAAAACACAACCAAACAGGTGATGGAAATGAACAAAATCATAGTAGACCTAAGAAGGAAAATAGACACAATAAAGAAAATCCAAAGTGAGGCAACGCTGGAGATAGAAACCCTTGGAAAGAAATCTGGAACCATAGATGTGAGCATCAGCAACAGAATACAAGAGGTGGAAGAGAGAATTTCAGGTGCAGAAGATGCCATAGAGAACAGTGGCACTACAATCAAAGAAAATGCAAAATGCAAAAAGATCCTAACTCAAAACATCTAGGAAATCCAAGACACAATGAGAAGACCAAACCTACAGATAATAGGAGTAGACAAGAATGAGGATTTTCAACTCAAAGGGCCAGCAAATGTCTTCAACAAAATAGTTGAAGAAAACTTTCAAAATGTAATAAAGAGAAACTCATTAACATACAAGAAGTCTACAGAACTCCAAATAGACTGGACCAGAAAAGAAATTCCTCCTGACACATAATAATCAGAACAACAAATGCACTAAATAAAGATAGAATATTAAAATCAGTAAGGGAAAAAGATCAAGTAACATATAAAGGCAGGCCTATCAGAATTACACCAGATTTTTCACCAGAGACTATGAAAGAGAGAGGATCCTGAACAGATGTCATACAGACACTAAGAGAACACAAATGCCAGCCCAGGCTACTATACCCAGCCAAATTTTCAATTACTGTAGATGGAGAAACCAAAGTATTCCACGGCAAGACCAAACTCACACATTAGCTTTCCATGAATCCAGCCCTTCAAAGAATAAAAACAGAAAAAAAAAAAAAACAATACAAGGACAGAAACCACATCCAGAAACCACATCCTAGAAAAAGCAAGAAGGCAAACCTTCAACAAACCTAAAAGAAGACAGCCACAAGAACAGAATGCCAAATTTGCCAACAAAAATAATAGGAAGCAACAATTACATTTCCTTAATATCTCTTAATATCAATGGACTCAACTACCCAATAAAAAGACATAGACTAACAGACTGACTACACAAAGAGGACCCAACATTCTGCTGCTTACAGGAAACCCATTTCAGGTAAAAAGACAGACACTACCTCAGAATGAAAGGTTAGAAAACGATTTTCCAAACAAATGGTCCCAAGAAACAAGCTGGACTTGCCATTCTAATATCTAATAAAATCGACTTCCAACCCAAAATCATCAAAAAAGACAAGGAGGGACACTTCATTCTCTTCAAAGTTAAAATCTTTTAAGAGGAATTCTCAATTCTGAATATCTATGCTCCAAATACAAGTGCAGCCACATACATTAAAGAAATTTTAGTAAAGCTCAAAGCACACATTGCACCTCAAAAATAATAGTGGGAGATTACAGCACAACACTTTCACCAAAGGACAGATCATGGAAACAGAAACTAAAAAGAGACACAATGAAACTAACACAAGTTATGAAACAAATGGATCTAACAGGTATCTACAGAACAATTTATCCTAAAAAAAAAAAAAAACGGATATACCTTCTTCTCAGAACCTCATGGTACCTTCTCCAAAATTGACCACATGATTGGACACAAAACAAGCCAAAACAGATACAAAAATATTGAAATTGTCCCATGCATCCTATCAGACCAACATGGACTAAGGCTGATCTTCAATAACAAAATAAATAATGGAAAGCCAACATTCACGTGGAAACTGAAGAACACTCTTCTCAATGATACCTTGGTCAAGGAAGGAATAAAGAAAGAAATTAATGAATTTTTAGAGTTTAATGAAAATGAAGCCATAACATACACAAACTTATGGGACACAATGAAAGTATTTCTAAGAGGAAAACTTATAGCTCTGAGTGCCTCCAAAAAGAAACTAGATAGAGCTTGACAACACACCTAAAAGCTCTAGAACAAAAAAAGTAAACTCATCCAATATGAGTACACAGCAGGAAATAATCAAACTCAAGGGCGAAATCAACCAAGTGGAAACAAGAAGAATTATTCAAAGAATCAAACAAACGAGGAGCTGGTTCTTTGAGAAAATCAACAAGATAGATAAACCCTTAGCCAGACTCACTAGAGGGCACAAGGAAGCAACCTAATTAACAAAATCAGAAATGAAAAGGGAGACATAACAACAGATCCTGAAGAAATCCAAAACACCATCAGATCCTTCTACAAAAGGCTATCCTCAACACAACTTGCTGTTATCATGTAGAAGGATGCAAATTATTCCTTTCCTTTCTCCTTGTACTAAGGTCAAATCTAAGTGCATTAAGGAACTCCACATAAAACCAGAGACACTGAAACTTATAGAGGGGAAAGTAGGGAAAGGCCTCGAAGATATGGGTACAGGGATAAAATTCCCGAATAGAGCAGCAATGTCATGTGCTGTAAGATCGAGATTCGACAAATGGGACCTCATAAAATTTCAAAGCTTCTGCAAGGCAAAAGACACTGACAGTAAGATAAAAACACCACCAACAGATTGGGAAAGGATCTTTACCTATCCTAAATCAGATAGGGGACTAATATCCAATATATATAATGAACTCAAGAAGGTGAACCCCAGAAAATCAAATAACCCCATTAAAATGGGGCTCAGAGCTAAACAAAGAATTCTTACCTGAGGAATACCGAATGGCTGAGAAGCACCTGAAAAAATGTTCAACATCCTTAATCATCAGGGAAATGCATATCAAAACAACCCTGAGATTCCACCTTACACCAGTCAGAATGGCTAAGATCAAAAATTCAGGAGACACAGATGCTGGCGAGGATGTGGAGAAAGAGGAACACTCCTTGATTGTGGGTTTGATTGCAAGCTTGTTCAACCACTGTGGAAATCAGTCTGGCAGTTCCTCAGAAAATTGGACATCGTACTACAGGAGGATCCCACAATACCTTTCCTGGGCATATGTCCAGAAGTGTTGCATCCACCCCGACCAGCAGGAAAGATGCAACACCATATTGTCCTTCTTCAAGCAGGTTTATTCAGGAACACTTTGTATTGCAATGCAGGAATGGGAATCCCTGAACAACCTCGGGGCGTGCCTTAAATACCCTACTGACTCCTACCAATGCCAGTCATGTAATGCCAGTCCATTGGTTCACAGCAAGTGATGACACCTCATGCGAGCTGACGAGGCATGGCATCTGCCTAGTGCAGGCAGCTGGGATGTGGCTAAGTCTGAGGTAATGAGGAAGTCCGGTGCAGGCCATAATACCCGACAGCTGTTCCGGGTGCCATCTTGGGCGGTAGCCCCACCTGCTTCTCACATCTCTCCCTTATTTACTATTTTGCAGAGAAAATGTCTGTCTTAGGTTGCCCACTGCGATAATGCTTCTTACCCGTCATCGGGAGAACAGACAGCAGTGGTCTGGTTCTTGTCTTAGGTTGGTAACACCTCTAGGGAGTCTTATCCATCATTGACTACTTCTCTAGCATGCCAAGCTACACTTGATCAGATTGTCCCAGCTCTAGGGCCAGGGTACAAATCTAGGCATACGGGTTACCACAGCCAAGGAAAATACAGATGCATTCCAATACATACTATAAAAGCAATACTCACTACTATGATTCTCAAAGCCAAAACACTCACAGAATTTTCAAACAAATCAGACCTGTTCCAATAACAACTAGCATTTCCCCAGGCCCCTCCTATCAGTATACTTAGAGGTGACAAAGCAGTACAGCTTCCATTTACCCCACACAACAACCATACATTAAAAGGATTATTAGCCCCTCGCTGTGCTGGGCTTTGATATGTCCAATTATAACTTGCAAGCATTTGATTATTTTTGGTACTGATGTATGGAGAAAAGGTAAAACACTTTTTTCTCCAGTATGCAAAGAAGCAAAAATGACTCCAGAGGCAGTATCAATTGAAACATGAACAAACTGTAACTTTCCAAATTCGGCAAAATGAGTAACATCCATCTGCCAAATGTGTAGGGAGAGTGAACTCCAAAGGAGGGTTGAGGTCATAAAAGAGGGCAGGCCTGACAGGCCTTGACAATCTCTCTGGCCTCTGCTCGGGTGATCCCAAAGCAAGAGGCTAAAGTTTTAGAATTTACATGAAATTTAGAATGAAAATCATGAGCAAGGTTGAGGGCAGGACATGCCAGAAATACAGCAGCTTGTGCTGCCTTATCCACTATGTCATTACCCTCAGCCAATGGACCTGGTAACCCAGTATGAGCTCAGATATGCAGGACAAAGAAGGGGGAGGATCTATGCAATAGCAAATTTTGTAATTTACTTAATAAATCCCCAATGCTGGACCTAAGATTCACCCTACCAACCACCTTCAAGATAGCAAGAGCATTAACCACATATTGATTATCTGATATTAAATTAAAGGCCCCTGAATGTTGTTCAAAAACCTTAATCACAATCTGTAATTCTATAACTTGTGGTGAGGTAGGGGGGAATTGTAAAACTATAGGCGCAAAGTCTTGAACTAAATAGGCTCCGCATCCTGACTTTGATCCATCTGTAAAAATTAGGAGCCCCTTTCAATGGTAATCAAGAGGTAATCACAGGAAAAATTACCAGGTGAACTCTACACAACTATAAAATGGGATCTTTGGGAAAATGATTATCTATCTTGCCTAAAAAACTGCATCTTAAAATTGCCCAGTCATCTACAGTGACAGACAATACCTCAACTTGTCTACTATCATATGGTACAATGATTTCATCACGAGGGGTGCCAAAATGCTGCACGCACTGCTGTAAACCCGGCAATGCCAAATTGGACAACCAAGGCAGGATAATAGGATAATATTTTGGCGGGTGAAATTTTAGGATGGATCCATAATAAAGGAGCCCCTTGCCAAAGGGCTCCAGTAGGTTAATTTTCTGATGGCAAAATACATAATGATATAGGAAGATCAACCTCTTTAAAGCAGCAATTTGAATAGCCTTCTCTACTAACTTTAAGGCTTCCCTTCCTTCTTCTGTAAGAACTCTCTCTGAATCCAGGGCTGTCACTCCTGGCAAGATGTCATAAAGAGGTTTCAATTGCTTATTTGTTAGACCCAGATAAGGCCTAACCCATTGAATATCTCCTAGCGACTTTTGAAAATCATTTAAAGTCCTTAGATGATCAGTTCTGACTTGAATCTTCTGTGGAGTTATATATCTTTCTGTCATTTTACTTCCTAAATAATGGATGACCTTGCCCTTATGCACCTTTTTAGGGGCTACTGTGAGCCTTCTATTTTGTAGCTGTTGTATGATCTTACTATATGCCAAACCCAGGATTTCCTCCGTTGGTGCTGTCAGAAGGACATCATCCATATAATGATAACATTTTATTCTTGCGAATTCCTGTCTAACCTTATATAAGGCTGCATTTACATATAGCTGATACATAGTGGGACTATTGGCCATGTCCTGGGGCAAAACAACCCACTCAAACCTCTTATCTGGTTCTTCATGATATATAGAAGGCAAAGTAAATGCAAATCTTACTGCATCTTGTTCATGCAAGGGGATGGAAAAGAAGGAAGCAATCTTTAATATCTAAAACTATCATCAGCCATGCTTTTGGAAGCACTGATGATAAGGGCAAACCTCTTTGAATAGGTCCCATAATGACCATTTGTTTATTAGTCTCTCTAAGATCACGTAACAACCTCCATTTCCCATATTTTTTCTTAATAACAAATATGGGGGTATTCCAAAGAGAAGTAGAGGGGCGAATATGGCCCATCCATGACTGTTCTTGAACTAATTCTTTAGCAGCCTATAATTTCTCTGAGGGCAAAGGCCACTGAGGAACCCATACTGGATCCTCAGTCTTCCAAGTACTGGGGATGGCCTCTTCAGTGGCCCCTAGGAAAAACCCAGTCCACACGACCTTTCTTTGAACTCACAGGAATAGGGGATTTCCTGCTCTGCAATTGAGGCCTTAATCCTTTTCCAGATTGACATCTGACCCATCCAGCAGGTCCAGTTATTCGAGGTTCTCAAGGGGACTTTCTCCTAAGAACCAAATGGGGGGAGGGAGAGACAGACACCAAGTGTGACATGGAAGCAGTCTGATTAGCATCAAGGTCTCACTGTATTCAGCAAGGCTCAAGGCTTAAATGCACAAGCGAAAGGGGAAGTACTTCTCAGCAGGAGGAACGGGGCAGCAACAATGCACAAGCAAAGGAGGAAGTACTTCTCAGCAGGAGGGATGGGGCAGTGGAAATTTTTCTTTTGGCAACTATACCAGAAAGCAGGAACTTGGTGGTATCAGGGTACATCTTGTGGTCAGGATATCTGGCGCTGACTTAGGGCTGGAACAATCTGTGGTTGTTCTCAGAGCAGTGTACCTGTGGCCCACTTTTGACCCCCTTTTCTTCTTGGGGGGAGAGGCCCAATTCAGAGATCAGGACAATTGTGTTGTCTAATAGCTCCCAACATCTCCCCCGTTTTAATATTTTTATAAAAGCATATTGTATAATAAATTTGTAGCCACGTTTTTAATGACCGCCTAAATGTCTGTTTGCTCACTGAGTGATTCTCTAAAACCACGAAGGACACAATGGCAAGTCATCTATGAGGCTTGAATTAACGGTTCCAGTCTGTTGGGTATAACCTGGGCAAGCCAAGGGATTTAGGAATGAAGAAAGCTCTGTGGGTAGAGGTAGAGGTAGAGGTCTGATCCCCAGTGTGCAATGTTAGGGGCCATGTACAGGATTGACTCTCTGGCCCACAGATTTTTACCCAGAGTAACCCTGACCTGCTCCTCTGCTGTTTTTCCTTGGGGAAGAACCCTAGGGCACTCAACCTTCATGCAATCAGACATGCCTCTCAGAGACTGTCTAACAGCTTCCAGACTAATCTCTGTGCAGTGCTTTAGCCTTACAACTCTCACTGACGACGGCTTCAAGTTCCATATTTTTGATGTGTCTAGCCTGGGACGACTGTTTAGTTTCCAATGTGTTGAGAATGTTTATAACCATGTCGGAAGCACATACTACGGCAATCGATAAATGATTCGTGGCATGAGACTGATGGCCGAATTTAGGGGGAGGGGAATGATCTTACTTAAGCATTTTATAGAAATTGAGTCTCTCTCCCCGAGACAAGAGTGATGAAGCTGTATCCACATATGACACTTCTCCAGTAACCTGCGTGTTATCGCCAATGTCCAGCCGATGGGATGGTAATGAACTGAAACAGATGTGCTTGAAAGAGATGAATCAATTTGAGATTTAACAAATCAGGTCAATTTCTGAAATGCCCAAGGACCAAAGGAAATCAATAATAGGAGTCCCAATAGGGGCCCCCAAAGAGAGGGCAACAAGGTCATAAGCCAGGGGGAGGTTGAAAACCAATTTTGGTACCATGACTCTTGTTGTTCTGTCTCTCTTTTTCTTTTTTTCTAAACTGGAAGTAACCTTGGCAATGCTATCTTTAGCTAATCCATTTTTATTAACATATATGCATCATTCTTCCTTAAGAGCAGCGCATAAGCCTCCTTGTTGTAGAAAGAGCAAATTTAATCCCCTTCCATTTTGAAGGGCAACTTCTGAAAGGGAGACCAAGGAATCAGTAAGATCATCTAGGCCCCCTTTTATATTCTCAATATCTTGACTAATAGCCTCATTGAGCAGATGGTAATTGGGCACATTCTGTTGAGACAACAGAAGGGCTGTGATTCTGGTCCTGGTCCCAGCAGCACCCAGGCCAAGAAGGACCGCAAGGGTCACCGCTGACATAGGCTCTCTTTTGTGGCGGGATGGCAAGGAGGCACCTCGGTCCTAAAACTTCAGTAAGTCATCTGACTCATGAATACTGAAATTTGGAAAAAGCTGAACCAAGACACAATAATCTCTATTATTTATAAAATCTTGTATAATAATGTACCGTGTAAGGCCCATGGAACATGCCAAAAATTTATCATTTGGGACAAGAAGATAAGAAAAACCATTATTATTTACTCTAAACGTGTTATTGCAAATCTCTAGCAAGGGCCACAGAAGAAGCATGCCTGGGCCCAACACACAACTTCCTATCCCAGAGAGTTCTGTCAAGGTAAGGTGAACTGACTCAAAGGGAAGCTGCCTAGCATCTGAAAGAAGAGTAAAATTTCCAAATAAGGCTATGCCCTCATAAAAGGGCAGGGAAGCAGAAAAGCACATTCAACAATCTTCAAATTCTCATGTATTATCTCTTTGTGTCTTATCCAACAAGGCTAAAGCAGAAGCATTCAATATAGACCACAGTAAATCAGTGGAGGGGGGGGGGCGCAGGAAGAGTGGGCTGAACCAGGGTCATAGCACACCTTGGGGCAGGAACAGGGGGGCGGGTACCTGGAAGTCGGGGACTGTTTGAGGAATTAGGGTGATGTAATTGGGGTGTCCCGTGCTATTGTTCTTGCCAGCAAGAACACACTCGGACAACTGGAATCTTCTGCAGCAAAAAGCTTTATTGCTTCTTCAGGAGGGAAGACCCAGGCCCCGGAAAATGGTGCTGCTTATATAGCCCTCAGCCATGGCGTTTCAGCACCTGATGTGGCTGATGTTGCTCGCCCATCACCCCATTACTACAATCCGAGATGGGCAGTGACTAGGCGTGAGTTCACTCTCGCACTTGCGCACAGGCTTGTTTACTAGTTAGGCACAGAGGAGGCCAGCACCATCTTATAATGGCCATTGCTCACAGCATGGCTCTCCACATTGGGGATTAGGTCCTATAGATGCTTTATATTTGTTGGGGATTTCCTTTTGTAGTTTAATCTTGAATGTCAATCCCCAATCTGTGCCCTCTTTATATATGCACAACCCCCAAGAGAATCCTCTCTTGGTCCAGTCAGCAGTCCTTGTGGCTGTTGTAAAGCCAATTTGTAATCGGTTGCACCACCCTTGTCTAGAAGAATTGGGGGAACAATAGCCATTAAGGGGTTGTCTTCCAGAGGAGGTGACTTTGGAATTGGGGTAAAATCGTTTAACTGTGACAGAATCCCAAGAGGAGGATGGGGTCCAATAGGTATCCCCAGTGGTTTCACAGCCCCAAGAGTCACAGTAAAAATCATTTACATAGCCACATTTATAATTTAAAGACCTATCTTGATGAGTTCCCAGACAGACATATATACCTCCAGTGTGTAAGGTCAGGACAGCATGACATATATCACTACTGCAATCTGGATCAATCTTTTTATCACCTGTTTTAACTGATGTTAATTGAGTTATATAATAATCAGGGGTGTCCCAGGCGGGGTCTGCACCCAATGCAAGGACACAGATGTCTACTTCTAACACAGGCCAATGGGGCTCGACACCAATCTTGGAGCTGGAGTTAACTATGTCTCCAGCCTGATTTAAATGTCCAGGTTGGTTGCATCTATTGCAAGTTTTTTCTCCTTTATTTAGTTGTAAGGTAGCCCTAATAGCCAGGTTGATAGACTTAGAAACTTGTTGAGATAACACATCTACCTCATTACAAAGCCTGATCATACCATTTATATCTAAACCCTTGGTTTTACCTCTCAGGGCAGCCCTACATGCTGAATTGGCATTTTCAAGAGCAAGTTGTCGGACCAACAGACCCTCACTTTCCTCAGGTCCCAAAATTCTCTCAGCTGCTTCCTGCAATCTGGCAACGAACTGCACAAAAGACTCTTGGGGCCCTTGTATAATCTTGGTTAGAAGGCTTTCCAATCTAAATACTGCCCAGGTGAAAGGATGCCTTTACCAAGCCTGCCCAATTGGACGGTGTCATGCAGTGTCTATTCAAGGCCTCTACTTGAGCCACAGTATAGGAAGCAATTAAGCCGTATGTCCACACGGACTCAGCCAAATTCCTGATTACTTTGAAATCTAGAGGCTCATGATATCTCTGCCCTGCTTGGTCAGTGAAAATAGGACATCCCAGCAAGGAGAATCTAACCTCTCTCCAAACCTCCAGACAGAAGGTCTGCTTATAGGTGGCTGCTGAGGAGGCATAGGGAGGGGGCACAGAAGCTAATTTGCCTTCCTCCTCCACCTCGGCTCTTTTGTTTTGTCCTTTCTGTCCACCTGATAACACCGTGTCTCCTTTCTTTTTCTTTTTTCTTTTTAAGCCCTTCTACTCTTTCAACATACTCTCTTGTTGCTCTGTAAGGATTTTCTGACCTGTCTTGACTGCCTGACAATTCAAACAGTAAGAGAGTCCATATATCAGAACAAACAAGATCAAAATTATCATACCTACCCACAAAGGGTCAATGGGAGAAAAAAGCATAACTACACAGCGAGGATCTATTGATCACTACACTGAGGTTATCATAGTTCCTTAACTTGTCCCCAAAACCATGAATCTTAATTTGTCCCAAGACTGTGAACCTTATCATTACTGCCAGAGAGGAAACAGGACGTCTCCCGTTTTCCTTCTGTCCCTAGGAGAGCTCTGAAATAGCTTATTTTCATTTTTCTCTCCTTATATTTCTTATTTTACTTATATTTCTGCGCATGCCTTCTTTTTCATTTCTCTCTGTTTCTGATATGCTTCCCTGGTGCTCCTGCAAAAGTTGCTACCCTTATCAAGGCAAGCGACAATTACCAGACCTACTGTGTAAGAAAGCATACCTCTCAGAGACTCACATTAATTTCTTTTTACTTACCTGTACCACTGTTCCCCAGCTGAAGAGTTCTGAATCCACGCAGTTGAATCCTTCTGAACAGTCTGTGTTGTGGGAACACTTCATTAACCGCTCCTTCCCCGTGATGCAGTTCTGAATCCTCCCTGTAACAGGGGGTCTTCGCTCATGCCTGAAGATGTTACTTCCCAGGTTTTCGGCACCAACTGTGGGACTCCCGACTTGCCAGCAAGTAAGATGCCACAGGAGGATCCTTCTGTAACATGTTTATTGGGAGAGCATTGACTGTGTAGGCGAAAGACCCCGAGCCCTGGGCCTCTCACTCTTATATATATACTATCAGTTCCCATCCACTCACAGCAGGCCACATCACCTCACCAGGTATGCAGCTTCAGCTAATCAGGGAAGCAGGGGCATATTTCCACCAATGTGGCTTTGCCAGTAACCTGGTACACCTGCGCAGCTCTCACGATGTTTGTGGTTAGATGTATGAGGAAGTCAGGTGCAAGTCATAAGACTTAGCTGCAGTCCCTGGCACCTTTGGGACTGCCGCCAAACCCGCTCCCCACAATACCCAGCCAAACTCTCAATTACCATAGATGGAGAAAAAGTATTCCACGACAAAACCAAATTCACACATTATCTTTCCATGAATCCAGCCCTTCAAAGGATAATAACAGAAAAAAACCAATACAAGGACAGAAATCACTCCCTAGGAAAAGCAAGAAAGTAATCCCTCAAAAATCTAAAAAGAAGACAGCCACAAGAATAGAATGCCAACTCTAACAACAAAAACAATAGAAAGCAACAATTACTTTTCCTTAATAACTCTTATTATCAATGGACTCAATTCCCCAATAAAAAGACATAGACTAACAGACTGGCTACACAAACAGGACACAACATACTGCTGCTTACAGGAAACCTTTCTCAGGGTGAAGACAGATACTACCTCAGAGTGAAAAGCTGGAAAACAATTTTCCAAGTAAATTGTCTGAAGAAACAAGCTGGAGTAGCCATTCTAATATCGAATAAAATCGACTTCCAACCGAAAGTTATCAAAAAAGACAAGGAGGAACATTTCATACTCATCAAAGGTAAAATCCTCCAAGAGCAACACTCAATTCTGAATATCTATGCTCCAATTGCAAGGGCAGCCACCTTCATTAAAGACACATTAGTAAAGCTCAAAGCACACATTGCACCTCACACAATAATAATGGGAGACTTTAACACACCACTTTCATCAATGGACAGATTGTGGAAACAGAAACTAAACAGGGACACAGTGAAACTAACAGAAGTTATGAAACAAAAGGACTTAACAGATATCTACAGAACATTTTATCCCAAAACAAAAGGATATACCTTCTTCACAGCACCTCACAGGACTTTCTCCAAAACTGACCATATATTTGGTCACAAAACAAGCCACAAAAGATACAAAAATATTGAAATTGTCCCATGGACCCTATCAGACCAACATGGAATAAGGCTGATCTTCAATAATAACATAAATAATGGAAAGCCAACATTCTCGTGGAAACTGAACAACACTCTTCTCAATGATACCTTGATCAAGGAAGGAATAAAGAGAGAAATTAAAGACTTGATTCTGCACAGGCCCCAGACATCCGGCCATTTTCCCGGCCAGAGGAAAGGGGTCCGCCTGGCTCGGGAGTGCTTTGCCTGAGAATTGGCAGCAGACATCTTGGTTCCGATACCCAACTGAGAGTATTCTGCACAGGTGAGAGTACAGAATACAGAACGCAAAAGCTTCTGGGACAGGTGGGAGCCACAGAGCTTCAAAGACAGCCCCCTTTTCCGGCCCCAGACAGCTGGCAACTTTCCTTGCCAGAGGATAGGCGTCTGCCAGGCGCGGGAGCATTTTACCTGAGCATCTGCAGCAGACATCTCAGTTCCGGGACCCCGAGGAGTGTATTCTGCACAGCTTCAGAGATTACCAGATGGTGAAAGGCAAATGTAAGAATCCTACTAACAGAAATCAAGCCCACTCACCATCATCAGAATGCAGCACTCCCAACCCACCTAGTCCTGGGCACACCAACACAACCAAAAAGCTAGACCCGGATTTAAAAGCATATCTCATGATGATGGTTGAGGACATCAAGAAGGATTTTAATAACTCACTTAAAGAAATACAGGAGAACACAGTAAAGAGTTACAAGTCCTTAAAGAAAAACAGGAAAACACATCCAAACTGGTGATGGAAATGAACAAAACCATACTAAACCTAAAAAGGGAATTAGACACAATAAAGAAAATCCAAAGTGAGGCAAACCTGGAGATAGAAAACCTAGGAAAGAAATCTGGAACCATAAATACAAGCATCAGCAAGAAAATACAAGAGATGGAAGAGAGAATTTCAAATGCAGAAGATTCCATAGAGAATATCAGCACAACGATCAAAGAAAATTCAAATCGCAAAAAGATTCTAACTCAAAACATCCAGGAAAACCAGGACACAATGAGAAGACCAAAGGTACTGATAATAGGAGTAGATGAGAATGAAGACTTTCAACTTAAAGGGCCAGCAAATATCTTCAACAAAATTATAGAAGAAAATTTCCCAAACCTAAACAATTACATGCCCATGAACATACAAGAAGCTTACAGAACTCCAAATACACTGGACCAGAAAAGAAATTCCTCCCGACACATAATAATCAGAACAACAAATGCACTAAATGAAGAAAGAATATTAAAAGCAGTAAGGGAAAAAGGTCAAGTAACATATAAAGGCAAGCCTATCAGAATTACACCAGACTTTTCACCAAAGACTATGACAGCCAGAAGAGCCTGACAGATGTTATACAGACACTAAGAGAACACAAATGACAGCCCAGGCTACTATACCCAGCCAAACTCTCAATTACCATAGATGGAGAAAACAAAGTATTCCATGATAAAACCAAATTCACACATTATCTTTCCATGAATCCAGCCCTTCAAAGGATAATAACAGAAAAAAAAACAATACAAGGACGGAAATCACACCCTAGAACGAGCAAGAAAGTAATCCCTCAACAAACCAAAAAGAAGACAGCCACAAGAACAGAATGCCAACTCTAACAACAAAAATAAAAGGAAGCAACAATTGCTTTTCCTTAATATATCTGAATATCAATGGACTCAATTTTCCAATAAAAGACATAGACTAACAGACTGGCTACACAAACAGGACCCAACATTCTGCTGCTTACAGGAAACCCATCTCAGGGAAATAGACAGACACTACCTCAAAGTGAAAGGCTGGAAAACAATTTTCCAAGCAAATGGTCTGAAGAAACAAGCTGGAGTAGCAATTCTAATATCAAATAAAATCGACTTCCAACACAAAGTTATCAAAAAAGACACAGAGCAACACTTCATACTCATCAAAGGTAAAATTCTCCAAGAGAAACTCTCGATTCTGAATATCTATGCTTCAAATGCAAGGGGAGCCACATTCATTAAAGACACTTTTGTAAAGCTCAAAGCACATATTGCACCTCACACAAAAATAGTGGGAGACTTCAACACACCACTTTCATCAATGGACAGATTGTGGAAACAGAAACTAAACAGAGACACAGTGAAACTAACAGAAGTTATGAAACAAAAGGACTTAACAGATATCTATAGAACATTTAATCCTAAAACAAAAGGATATACCTTCTTCTCAGCACCTCATGGGAACTTCTCCAAAATTGATCATATAATTGTTCACAAACAGGCCTCAACATATACAAAAATATTGAAATTATCCCATGCACTCTATCAGACCAACATGTACTAAGGCCAATATTTAATAACAACATAAATAATGGAAAGCCAACATTCACGTGGAAACTGAGGAACACTCTTCTCAATGATACTTTTGTCAAGGAAGGAATAAAGAAAGAAATTAAAGACTTTTTAGAGTTTAATGAAAATGAAGCCACAACATACCCAAACCTATGGGACACAATGAAAGCATTTCTAAGAGGGAAACTCATAGCTCTGAGTGCCTCCAAAAAGAAACTGGAGAGAGCACACACTATCAGCTTGACAACACATCTAAAAGCTCTAGAAAAAAAGGAAGAAAATTCACCCAAGAGGAGTAGATGGCAGGAAATAATCAAACTCAGGTGTGAAATTAACCAAGTGGAAAACAAGAAGAACTATTCAAAGAATTAACCAAACGTGGAGTTTGTTCTTTGAGAAAATCAACATGATAGATAAACCCTGAGCTAGACTCACTAGAGCGCACAGGGACAACATCCTAATTAACACAATCAGAAATGAAAAGGGAGACATAACAACAGATCCTGAAGAAATCCAAAACACCATCAGATCCTTCTACAAAAGGCTATACTCAACAAAACTGGAAAACCTGTATGAAATGCACAAATTTCTAGACATATACCAGGTACCAAAGTTAAATCCGGATCAAGTTAACGATCTAAACAGTCCCATATCCCCTAAAGAAATAGAAGCAGGAATTAATAGTCTCCCAGCCAAAAAAAGCCCAGGTCCAGATGGGTTTAGTGCAGAGTTCTATCAGACCTTCAACGAAGATTTAATTCCAGTTCTGCACACTATTCCACAAAATAGCAATAGAAGTAACTCTACCCAACTCATTCTATGAAGCCACAATTACTCTGATACCTAAACCACAGAAAGATCCAACAAATATAGAGAACTTCAGACCAATTTCCCATATGAATATGGATGCAAAAATCCTCAATAAAATACTCACTAACCGATTCCAAGAACACATTAAAATAATCATCCATCCAATAAAAAAATGGAAACAACGTCCTAGAAAAAGCAAGAAAGTAATCCCTCAACAAACCTCAAAGAAGACACCCACAAGACCAGAATGCCAACTCTATAAACAAAAATAATAGGAAGCAACAATTACTTTTCCTTAATATCTCTTAATATAAATGGACTCAATTTCCCAATAAAAAGACATAGACTAACAGACTGACTACACAAACAGGACCCAACATTCTGCTGCTTACAGGAAACCCATGTCAGGTAAAAAAGACAGATACTACCTCAGAGTGAAAGGCTGGAAAAAAATTTTCCAAGCAAATGATCTGAAGAAACAATCTGGAGTAGCATTTCTAATATCGAATAAAATCTACCTCCAACAGAAAGTTATCAATAAAGACAAGGAGGAACATTTCATACTGATCAAACGGAAAATCCTCCAAGAGGAACTCTCAATTCTGAATGTCTATGCTCCAAATGCAAGGGCAGCCACATTTATTAAAGACACTTTTGTAAAGCTCAAAGCACATATTGCACCTCACACAAAAATAGTGGGAGACTTCAACACACCACTTTCTTTTTTTTTTTTTTTTTTTTAAATATTTTTATTACATAATTTCCTCAATTACATTTCCAATACTATCCCAAAAGTCCCCCATAGCGCCCCCCACTTCCCTACCCACCCATTCCCATTCTTTTGGCCCTGGCATTCCCCTATATTGGGGCATATAAAGTTTGCAAGTCCAATGGGCCTCTCTTTCCATTGATGGCCGACTAGGCCATCTTTCGATACATATGCAGCTAGAGACAAGAGCTCCAGGGTTCCGGTTAGTACATCATGTTGTTCCAACAATAGGGTTGCAGATCCCTTTAGCTCCTTGGGTACTTTCTCTAGCTTCTCCATTGGGAGCCCTGTGATACATCCAATAGCTGACTGTGAACATCCACTCCTGTGTTTGCTAGGCCCCGGCATCGTCTCACAAGAGACAGCTATATTTGGGTCCTTTCAGCAAAATCTTGCTAGTGTATGCAATGGTGTCAGCGTTTAGAAGCTGATTATGGGACGGATCCCTGGATACAGCAGTCTCTAAATGGACCATCCTTTCATCACAGCTACAAACTTTGTCTCTGTAGCTCCTTCCCTGGGTGTTTTGTTCCCAATTCTAAGAAGGTGCACAGTGTCCACACTTTGGTCTTCATTCTTCTTGAGTTTCATGCGTTTAGCAAATTGTATCTTATATCTTGGGTATCCTAAGTTTTGGGCTAATATCCACTTATCAATGAATACATATTGTGTGAGTTCTTTTGTGATTGTGTTACTTCACTCAAGATGATGCCCTCCAGGTCCATCCATTTGGCTAGGAATTTCATAAATTCATTCTTTTTAATAGCTGAGTAGTACTCCATTGTGTAAATGTACCATAATTTCTGTATCCATTCCTCTGTTGAGGGACATCTGGGTTCTTTCCAGCTTCTGGCTATTATAAATAGGGCTGCTATGAACATAGTGGAGCATGTGTCCTTCTTACCGGTTGGGACATCTTCTGGATATATGCCCAGAAGAGGTATTGCTGGATCCTCCGGTAGTACTATGTCCAATTTTCTGAGGAACCGCCAGACTGATTTCCAGAGTGGTTGTACAAGCTTGCAATCCCACCAACAATGGAGGAGTGTTCCTCTTTCTCCACATCCTCGCCAGCATCTGCTGTCACCTGAATTTTTGATCTTAGCCATTCTGACTGGTGTGAGGTGGAATCTCAGGGTTGTTTTGATTTGCATTTCCCTGATGATTAAGGATGTTGAACATTTTTTCAGGTGCTTCTCTGCCATTCGGTATTCCTCAGGTGAGAATTCTTTGTTCAGTTCTGAGCCCCATTTTTTAATGGGGTTATTTGACTTTCTGGAGTCCACCTTCTTGAGTTCTTTATATATATTGGATATTAGTCCCTTATCTGATTTAGGATAGGTGAAGATCCTTTCCCAATCTGTTGGTGGTTTTTTTGTCTTATTGATGGTGTCTTTAGCCTTGCAGAAGCTTTGTAGTTTCATGAGGTCCCACTTGTCAATTCTCGATCTTACAGCACAAGCCATTACTGTTCTATTCAGGAATTTTTCCCCTGTGCCCATATCTTCAAGGCTTTTCCCCACTTTCTCCTCTATAAGTTTCAGTGTCTCTGGTTTTATGTGAAGTTCCTTGATCCACTTAGACTTGACCTTAGTACAAGGAGATAGGAATGGATCGATTCGCATTCTTCTACATGTTAACAACCAGTTGTGCCAGCACCATTTGTTGAAAATGCTGTCTTTCTTCCACTGGATGTTTTTAGCTCCCTTGTCGAAGATCAAGTGACCATAGGTGTGTGGGTTCATTTCTGGGTCTTCAATTCTATTCCATTGGTCTATTTGTCTGTCACTATACCAGTACCATGCAGTTTTTATCACAATTGCTCTGTAGTAGAGCTTTAGGTCCGGCATGGTGATTCCACCAGAGGTTCTTTTATCCTTGAGAAGAGTTTTTGCTATCCTAGGTTTTTTGTTATTCCAGATGAATTTGCAGATTGCACTTTCTAATTCGTTGAAGAATTGATTTGGAATTTTGATGGGGATTGCATTGAATCTGTAGATTGCTTTTGGCAAGATAGCCATTTTTACAATGTTGATCCTGCCAATCCATGAGCATGGGAGATCTTTCCATCTTCTGAGATCTTCTATAATTTCTTTCTTCAGAGACTTGAAGTTTTTATTATACAGATCTTTCACTTCCTTAGTTAGAGTCACGCCAAGATATTTTATATTATTTGTGACTATTGAGAAGGGTGTTGTTTCCCTAATTTCTTTCTCAGCCTGTTTATTCTTTGTGTAGAGAAAGGCCATTGATTTGTTTGAGTTAATTTTATATCCAGCTACTTCACCGAAGCTGTTTATCAGGCTTAGGAGTTCTCTGGTGGAATTTTTAGGGTCACTTATATATACTATCATATCATCTGCAAAAAGTGATATTTTGACTTCCTCTTTTCCAATTTGTATCCCTTTGATCTCCTTTTGTTGTCGAATTGCTCTGGCTAGGACTTCAAGTACAATGTTGAATAGGTATGGAGAAAGTGGACAGCCTTGTCTAGTCCCTGATTTTAGAGGGATTGCTTCAAGCTTCTCACCATTTACTTTGATGTTGGCTACTGGTTTGCTGTAGATTGCTTTTATCATGTTTAGGTATGGGCCTTGAATTCCTGATCTTTCCAAGACTTTTATCATGAATGGGTGTTGGATCTTGTCAAATGCTTTTTCCGCATCTAAGGAGATGACCATGTGGTTTTTATCTTTGAGTTTGTTTATATACTGGATTACGTTGATGGATTTCCGTATATTGAACCATCCCTGCATCCCTGGGATGAAACCTACTTGGTCAGGATGGATGATTGTTTTGATGTGTTCTTGGATTCGGTTAGCAAGAACTTTATTGAGGATTTTTGCATCAATATTCATAAGGGATATTGGTCTGAAGTTTTCTATCTTTGTTGGGTCTTTTTGTGGTTTAGGTATCAGAGTAATTGTGGCTTCATAGAATGAGTTGGGTAGAGTACCTTCTGTTTCTATTTTGTGGAATAGTTTGTGAAGAACTGGGATTAGATCTTCTTTGAAGGTCTGATAGAACTCTGCACTAAACCCATCTGGTCCTGGGCTTTTTTTAGTTGGGAGACTATTAATGACTGCTTCTATTTCTTTGGGGGATATAGGGCTGTTTAGATCATTAACCTGATCTTGATTCAACTTTGGTACCTGGTATCTGTCTAGCAACTTCTCCATTTCATCCAGGTTCTCCAGTTTTGTTGAGTATAGCCTTTGGTAGAAGGATCTGATGGTGTTTTGGATGTCTTCAGGATCTGTTGTTATGTCTCCTTTTTCATTTCTGATTTTGTTAATTAGGATGCTTTCCCTGTGCCCTCTAGTGAGTCTGGCTAAGGGTTTATCTATCTTGTTGATTTTCTCAAAGAACCAGCTCCTTGATTGGTTGATTCTTTGAATAGTTTTTCTTGTTTCTACTTGGTTGATTTCACCCCTGAGTTTGATTATTTCCTGCCGTCTACTCCTCTTGGGTGAATTTGCTTCCTTTTGTTCTAGTGCTTTTAGGTGTGTTGTCAAGCTGCTAATGTGTGCTCTCTCTAGTTTCCTTTTGGAGGCACTCAGAGCTATGAGTTTTCCTCTTAAAAATGCTTTCATTGCGTCCCATAAGTTTGGGTATGTTGTGGCTTCATTTTCATTGAACTCTAAAAAGTCCTTAATTTCTTTCTTTATTCCTTCCTTGACCAAGGTATCATTGAGAAGAGTGTTGTTCAGTTTCCACGTGAAGGTTGGCTTTCTATTATTTATTTTGTTATTGAAGATTAGCCTTAGTCCATGGTGATCTGATAGGATGCATGGGACAATTTCAATATTTTTATATCTGTTGAGGCCTGTTTTGTGACCAATTATGTGGTCAATTTTGGAGAAGGTACCATGAGGTGCTGAGAAGAAGGTATATCCTTTTGTTTTAGGATAGAATGTTCTGTAGATATCTGCCAGATCCATTTGATTCATAATTTCTCTTAGTTTCACTGTGTCCCTGTTTAGTTTCTGTTTCCATGATCTGTCCATTGGTGAAAGTGGTGTGTTGAAGTCTCCCACTATTATTGTATGAGGTGCAATGTGTGCTTTGAGATTTACTAAAGTTTCTTTAATGAATGTGGCTGCCTTTGTATTTGGAGCATAGATATTCAGGATTGATAGTTCCTCTTGGAGGATTTTACCTTTGATGAGTATGAAGTGTCCCTCCCTGTCTTTTTTAATGACTTTGGGTTGGAAGTCAATCTTATCAGATATTAGAATGGCTACTCCAGCTTGTTTCTTCATGCCATTTGCTTGGAGAATTGTTTTCCAGCCTTTCATTCTGAGGTAGTGTCTATCCTTTTCTCTGAGATGAGTTTCCTGTAAGCAGCAAAATGTTGGGTCTTGTTTGTGTAGCCAGTTTGTTAGTCTATGTCTTTTTATCGGGGAGTTGAGTCCATTGATATTAAGAGATATTAAGGAAAAGAAATTGGTGTTTCCTGTTATTTTTGATGTTAAAGTTGGCATTTTGTTCTTGTGGCTGTCTTCTTTTAGGTTTGTTGAGGGATTACCTTCTTGTTGTTTCTAGGGCGTGGTTCCTGTCCTTGTATTGGTTTTTTTCTGTTATTATCCTTTGAAGGGCTGGATTCGTGGAGAGATAATGTGTGAATTTGGTTTTGTCGTGGAATACTTTGGTTTCTCCATCTATGTTAATTGAGAGTTTGGCTGGGTATAGTAGCCTGGGCTGGAATTTGTGTTCTTTTAGTGTCTGTATAACATCTGTCCAGGATCTTCTGGCTTTCATAGTCTCTGGTGAAAAATCTGGTGTAATTCTGATAGGCTTGCCTTTATATGTTACTTGGCCTTTTTCTCTTACTGCTTTTAGTATTCTATCTTTATTTAGAGCATTTGTTGCTCTGATTATTATGTGTCGGGAGGTATTTCTTTTCTGATCCAGTCTATTTGGAGTTCTGTAGGCTTCTTGTATGTTCATGGGCATCTCTTTCTTTAGATTTGGGAAGTTTTCTTCTATAATTTTGTTGAAGATGTTTGCTGGTCCTTTGAGTTGAAAATCTTCATTCTCATCCACTCCTATTATCCGTAGGTTTGGTCTTCTCATTATGTCCTGTATTTCTTGGATGTTTTGAGTTAGGATCTTTTTGCATTTTCCATTTTCCTTGATTGTTGTGCCGATGTTCTCTATGGAATCTTCTGCACCTGAGATTCTCTCTTCCATCTCTTGTATTCTGTTGCTGATGCTTGCATCTATGGTTCCAGATTTCTTTCCTAGGGTTTCTATCTCCAGTGTTGCCTCATTTTGGGTTTTCTTTATTGTGTCTACTTCCCTTTTTAGGTCTAGTATGGTTTTGTTCATTTCCATCATCTGTTTGGATGTGTTTTCCTGCTTTTCTGTAAGGACTTCTACCTGTTTGATTATGTTATCATGTTTTTCTTTAAGGATTTGTAACTCTTTAGCAGTGTTCTCCTGCAATTCTTTAAGGGATTTTTGTGCTTCCTCTTTATTGTCTTCTTCCTTTTTAGCAGTGTTCTCCTGCATTTCTTTAAGTGTGTTATTAACGTCCTTCTTGAAGTCCTCTATCATCATCAGGAGATATGCTTTTAAATCCGTGTCTAGCTTTTCCGGTGTGTTGGGGTGCCCTGGACTGGGTGAAGTGGGGGTGCTGGGTTCTGATGATGGTGAGTGGTCTTGGTTTCTGTTAGTAAGATTATTACGTTTACCTTTCGCCATCTGGTAATCTCTGGGGTTAGTTGTTATCGTTGTCACTATTTAAAGATTGGAGCAGAAGCTGTGTTCCACTCACCAGCAGTCCCAAAATCCTGCGGCGGGGGTCGTGGGTAGCTGGCGGGTGTCAGGCAACCCTGCGCTCCAGCTACCCTGGCGCTGATCCGGCCGGGTGAGGCCTGCGGCCCTACTCAGGCTGGTTTCTGCTTCCCTAACTAATGCAGTCTCAGGTCCCGCGCAATTGGATTGGAGCAGAAGCTGTGCTCCCCTCACCAGAAGTCTTAAGATCCTGTGGCGGGTGTTGTGGGCAGTTGGCGAGTGTCAGCAGACCCTGCGCCCCAGCTGCTCAGGTGCTTTTCTGACCGGAAGAGGCTTGTGGCCCTGTGTGGGCCGGATTTCTCTCTCCCCAACCAGAGCAGTCTCAGGTCCCGCGTGATTGGACTGGAGCAGAAGCTGTGTTCCACTCACCAGCAGTCCCAAAATCCTGCGGCGGGGGTCGTGGGTAGCTGGCGGGTGTCAGGCAACCCTGCGCTCCCGCTACCCTGGCGCTGATCCGGCCGGGTGAGGCCTGTGGCCCTACTCAGGCCGGTTTCTGCTTCCCTAACTAATGCAGTCTCAGGTCCCGCGCAATTGGATTGGAGCAGAAGCTGTGTTCCACTCACCAGCAGTCCCAAAATCCTGCGGCGGGGGTCGTGGGTAGCTGGCGGGTGTCAGGCAACCCTGCGCTCCCGCTACCCCGGCGCTGATCCAGCCGGATGAGGCCTGTGGTCCTACTCAGGCCGGTTTCTGCTTCCCTAACTAATGCAGTCTCAGGTCCCGCGCAATTGGATTGGAGCAGAAGCTGTGCTCCCCTCACCAGAAGTCTTAAGATCCTGTGGCGGGTGTTGTGGGCAGTTGGCGAGTGTCAGCAGACCCTGCGCCCCAGCTGCTCAGGTGCTTTTCTGACCGGAAGAGGGTTGTGGCCCTGTGTGGGCCGGATTTCTCTCTCCCCAACCAGAGCAGTCTCAGGTCCCGCGTGATTGGACTGGAGCAGAAGCTGTGTTCCACTCACCAGCAGTCCCAAAATCCTGCGGCGGGGGTCGTGGGTAGCTGGCGGGTGTCAGGCAACCCTGCGCTCCCGCTACCCTGGCGCTGATCCGGCCGGGTGAGGCCTGTGGCCCTACTCAGGCCGGTTTCTGCTTCCCTAACTAATGCAGTCTCAGGTCCCGCGTAATTGGACTGGAGCAGAAGCTGTGTTCCGCTCACCAGCAGTCCCAAAATCCTGCGGCGGGGGTCGTGGGTAGCTGGCGGGTGTCAGGCAACTCTGCGCTCCCGCTACCCTGGCGCTGATCCGGCCGGGTGAGGCCTGTGGCCCTACTCAGGCTGGTTTCTGCTTCCCTAACTAATGCAGTCTCAGGTCCCGCGCAATTGGATTGGAGCAGAAGCTGTGCTCCCCTCACCAGAAGTCTTAAGATCCTGTGGCGGGTGTTGTGGGCAGTTGGCGAGTGTCAGCAGACCCTGCGCCCCAGCTGCTCAGGTGCTTTTCTGACCGGAAGAGCCACACCACTTTCATCAATGAAATATTCGTGGAAACAGAATCTAAACAGGGACACAGTGAAACTAAAAGAAGTTATGAAACTAATGGACTTTACAGATATCTACAGAACATTTAATCCTGAAAACAAAAGGATATACCTTCTTCTTGGCACTTCAATTTTGGAGAAGGTCCCATGACCTTCCATATAATTGGTCACAAAACAGACCTCAACAGATACAAAAATATTGAAATCTTTCAACGCATCCTATCAGACAAACATGGGCTAAGGCTGTTCTTCAATAACAACGTAAAAAATACAAAGGCAGCATTCACGTGGAAACAGAACAACACTCTTCTCAATGATACCTTGGTCAAGGAAGGAATAAAGAAATAAATTAAGGACTTTTTAGAGTTTAATGAAAATGAAGCCATAACAAAGAAAGAAAACTTCACAACAATTTCCATTATGAATATCAATGCAAAAATACTCAATAAAATTCTGGCTAACCGAATCCAAGAACACATTAAAACAATCATCCATCCTGACCAAGTAGGTTTTATTCCAGGGTTACAGGGATGGTTTAATATACCGAAATCCTTCAATGTAATCCATTATATAAACAAATTCAAAGACAAAAACCACATGATCATCTCCTTAGATGTGGAAAAAGCCTTTGACAAAATCCAAAACCCATTCATGATAAAAGTCTTGGAAAGATCAGGAATTCGAAGCCCATAACTAAACATGATAAAAGCAATCTACAACAAACATGTAGCCAACATCAAAGAAAAAGATGAGAAGCTGGAAGCAATCTCACTAAAATCAGGGACTAGGCAAGGCTGACCACTTTCTCCCTACATATTCAACATTGTACTTGAAGTCCTAGTCAGAGCAATTCGACAAAAAAGAGATCCAGTGAATACAAACTGGAAAATAAAAAGTCAAAATATCCCTTTTTGCAGATGATATGATAGTATATATAAGTGACTCTAAAAATTCCACCAAAGAACTCCTAAACCTGATAGACGGCTTTAGTGAAGTAGCTGGATATAAAATTAACTCAAACACGACAATGGCCTTTCTCTACACAAAGAATAAACAGGCTGAGAAAGGAATTAGGGAAACAACACCCTTCTCAATACTCACAAATAATAGAAAATATCTTGGCGTGACTCTCACTAACGAAGTGAAAGATCTGTATGATAAAAACTTCAAGTCTCTGAAGAAAGAAATTAAAGAAGATCTCAGAAGATGGAAAGATCTTCCATGGTCATGGATTGGGAGGATCAATATACTAAAAATGGCTATCTTGCCAAAAGCAATCTACAGATTCACTGCAATCCCCATCAAAATTCCAACTCAATTTTTTAAAGAATTAGAAAGAGCAATCTGAAAATTCTTCTGGAATAACAAAAAAACTAGAATAGCAAAAACTCTTCTCAAGGATAAAAGAACCTCTGGTGGAATCCCCATGCCTGACCTAAAGCTTTACTACAGAGCAATTGTGATAAAAACTGCATGGTACTGGTATTGCGACAGACAAGTAGACCAATGGAATAGAATTGAAGACCCAGAAATGAACCCACACACCTATGGTCACTTGATCTTTAACAAGTGAACTAAAATCATCCAGTGGAAAAAAGACAGCATTTTCAACCAATGGTGCTGGCACAACTGGTGGTTACCATGTAGAAGAATGCGAATTGATCCATTCCTATCTCCTTGTACTAAGGTCAAATCTACGTGGATCAAGGAGCTCCATAAAAACAAGAGACACTGAAAATTATAGAGGAGAAAGTGGGGAAAAGCCTCAATGATATTCTAACATGGGAAATATTCCTGAATAGAACAGCCATGGCTTGTGCTATAAGATCGAGAATTGGCAAATGGGAACTCATGAAACTGTAAATCTTCTGTAAAACAAAAGACACCATCAATAAGACAAAAAGGCCACCAACGGCTTGGGAAAGGATCTTTACCTATCCTAAATCAGATAGAGGAATAATAGCCAATATATATAAAGAACTCAAGAAGGTGGACTCCAGAAAATCAAATAACCCCATTAAAAATGGGGCTCAGAGCTAAACAAAGAATTCACACCTGAGGATTACTGAATGCCTGAGAAACACCTGAAAAAATGTTCAACATCCTCAATCATCAGTGAAATGCAAAGCAAAACAACCCTGAGATTCCATCTCACACCAGTCATAATGGCTAAGTTCAAAAACTCAGGTGACACAGATGCTAGTAAGGATGTGGAGAAAGAGGAACACTCCTCCTTTGTTGGTGGTATTGTGAACTGGTACAACCACTCTAGAAATCATTGTGGTGGTTCCTCAGAAAATTGGACATGGTACTACCAGGGGATCCCGCAAAACCTCTCCTTGGCATATATCCAGAAGATGTTCCAACTAGTAAGAAAGACACATGCTCCACTATGTTCATAGCAGCCTTATTTATAATAGACAGAAGCTGGAAAGAATCCAGATGTCCCTCAACAGAGGAATGGATACAAAAAATATGTGATGCATTTACACAATGGAGTACTACTCAGCTATTAAAAAGAATGAATTTATGAAATTCCTAGGCCAATGGTTGGTTCTGGAGTGCATTATTTTGAGTGAGGTAACCCAATCACAAAAGAACTCAAATGATATGTACTCACTGATAAGCGGATATTAGCCCAGAAAATTAGAATACCCAAGATATAAGTTACAGTTTGCAAGACACATGAAACTCAAGAAGAATGAAGACCAAGTGTGGGCACTTTGCCCCTTCTTAGAATTGGGAACAAAACACACATGGAAGGAGTTACAGAGACAAAATTTGTAGCGGAGATAAAAGGATGGACCATCTAGAGACTGCCATATCCAGGGATTCATCCCATAATCGGCCTCTAAACATTGACACCATTGCATATACTATGTGCATGCTCAATTTTCAATTCAAGAATGATATATTTGAGCAAACACATAAGTGGATGCTCACAGTCAGCTATTGGATGCATCACAGGGCTCCCAATGGAGGAGCTAGAGAAAGTACCCAAGGAGCTAGAGGGGTCTGCAACCCTATAGGTGGAACTACATTATGAACTAACCAGTACCCCAGAGCTCTTGACTCTAGCTGCATATGTATCAAAAGATGGCCTAGTCGGCCATCACTGGAAAGAGAGGCCCATTGGACTTGCAAACTTTATATGCCCCAATACAGGGGAATGCCCAGGCCGAAAATGGGGAGTGGGTGGTTAGGGGAGTGGGGGGAGGGTATGGGAGACATTTGGGATAGCATTGGAAATGTAAATGAGGAAAATACCTTAAAAAAAAGAGCAATCAGAACCTGAAAAATATAAATTAAATAAATAGATCTAAAATTAGAAAAAAAAAAAAAAAACAAAGAAAGTAGGAGAAAATTATTTGACTAAAAAAGCATAAATGAATTGAGAAGGCATAATGCAAATGTGAAGCTTGTATTAAGGAAATATAAACAAATATATCATTATTGAGTTGCAAATTGAGCATGCACACAGAAATCCTGAAGGGAGAAGTTGGATTGAATTGAGGAATGAGTCAGTGGCAAGATGGGCAACAGATATGGATCATGGAAGTGCAATTTCCATCAAAGTACATTGTATATTTGTGTCAATGTGCCATAATGAAAATCACAATAATGTATTGAAATTTACAGGAAATAATAATTATTAAACAAAAAAACATTATCAAATCTGAACTGCTAGAAATTTCATTTGCATACTTGAAAAACAATTTCCTCTGTATTCTTATGAAAGAATGCTCCATTATCATTCCTCTAGATACAATTCTCTGCACTCTGAATTTATCACAGATTCAGCAGTTATACACAGGAAAAACAGTGACTTTTACGTAATGCAGAAATATACAATGCAAAACACTAAACTTGTTTGTGTCATTCAAACATAAAATGGGGCAGATCATTGCCCAAACTTATGAACTGCTTATATAAACTCTGCTTGTTTCCAGTCCAAATACAATGTAACAGGTTCATGAGTGTACAATATTTAGTAAATGCTCAGATTGTCACTGTTGACTCTAGACTGCAACCAAATATACATGGGTACAAACTATGCATAGGAAAAGTTTACACATTGAAACATAGTGCTCCTTCACAATCACAATTTGTTTCTAAGATATTTAAAAGCTATTTTTAAATAAGATTCCTTAACAGCCACTACCTCAATGTAAAATGAAAAAAAACAATGTTGGAAAAAAATATATTTTGAGAAAGAGAGAGAGAGAGAGAGAGAGAGAGAGAGAGAGAGAGAGAGAGAGAGAGAGAGAGAGAGAGAGAGAGAATAGATGGGTCAGGCTAAGCTATTAAGTCGGAAAAAATTGAGCACATGGGAGGGAGTTAATGGTTTGGAATTCAAATATTAACATGATTTTTTCATTACTAATTAATTTTTGGAAGGTAGGGTGACTTTTTGTTTTATTGGAAATATAGAACAAAGCATGGCATATTTTCTGGCTTGAAAACTCAATCATTACCATGTAAATTAACTGTGGATATGTGAAGAAATGTATGATTTCAGATAGAGCTGGATTACCTATACTTGGGATTTGATCTGTTTATAGATTCTCAAGATAATGGAAGCACAGGACTTGTTTAGATATTTCTGTCACTTAGTGACATAGTCCACACTCTACATGGTCTGTGGATTGCAGTGAAAGTAAACATGATTCTGCCTCTGCATGACTTGGACTGTGTAATAAAGTGTCCTGTGTGTTCTCAGTAGCTCCAGTTTTAATATTAATGGATGTCTCACTGTGAATAATGTGATACAGTCTACTGACATCATTTCTGACTGTGGTCACATAATCAGATTGTTGAAACTTTCCAAGGACCAAATTTGAACGCAGGGGCTTCCTTCCACAGATTCACAAACATGAATGATATCATGGACACTGAGAATGAATTATCCTCCTAAGTATTTACCTACACGTGTTCATTCCACGGGCTGTGGACACCAGTTGCAGTGCCCCAGGGAAGAAAGTATTTAAGTTTCTTCCAGGGCTCAGGAGAAACCTGAAAATAAAATGAATCATGCATATGAAATAAACATCTCCTTTGCCCAAAGAAATAAAAGCAGGCAGAAATCTGATGTGCTTATATGCATGGCACTTCACAATCCACACTGGCCAGGTTTAAGGCAGGAAAAATATGTTCATTTTCATGGGAGTCTTCTTCCTCCTTAATATTACACTTCTCATGGCCAATTTCATTGATCCCAGGTGCTTTTGGAGAATAAATTTGGATGAAATAAAGGATGAATATTTGGGATTAACTTGTACTTTCATCCTGGCAGCAGTTCAGAAACCCATTGAAAAAGATTATTTCAACAAGACTCTTAATGTTCTGTAAGTAAATTTGTATTTTAAATTGAAATGAGAACATAAATATTTCTTGAGTGCTCTGAGGATGAAGATTAGGCAAATTCTTAAACCTTCTCTCCTAGTGCTAAGTCTGAATTCTGAGAAACAACCTTTATTCCTTTACAGATTTAATCCTATTTTCTCCATTTAATTAATCCAGTGGAGGTTTTGGTTTTCCTCCAGGTGACTTCTATTTTAAAGGTTGGAACCTTTGGAATAAAGGACTATCTACATTGATCTTTAACATAAAGCCTGCCTTTTGACAATTTATATTGCACTCTATACAGAGATGACTTATTGAAATTGATCCTGTAATATTTCATTATGTTTTATCATGTAAATAAATCGTCATAAATTCTGCTGACAGTCCTTCCATAAGTGTGTTGCTCCTAGAGCATATTCTGGTTCCAGTAATATTCATAGCACATATAGTTGTTAAAAACTTTACATACATACAAACTTACTGTCTCAAATTCATTGCATGTGGTCACTTATTGACTTCTAAAACTTCATCAGGTTTGGAAAGAGAAGATAATTACACTCAGATTCCTACTTCATATGAATGCCTGGATGGATATCTTTGTATGTATATGAGCAAGGAATATTTAGCTCATTAGGGGTCAAGACATCCAAGTGTTTTTAAAGATAAAATCCAAAAGCACTGTGTTTTTAAAGATAAAATCCAAAAGAATTGTGGCTTCGTACTTCACCCTATTAATGTACAATCACTGGCTTTTATGTTTTGCAAAGTTCAATTGGGCACTCTCTCTTTAGAGTAAACCATATTTGGAACATATGGAATCCAATGATATGATTACATTCTTTGAATAGGCAGGCTATCAATAACAGTGGTGTGAGGTTATGTCCCTTATCTCTGGCATGGTTAACAATTGTATTATGTATCAATTCCCATGGTCTAGTGGTCCACTTTTTTTTTTTTACAAAAACAATGAATATATCATACAAATTTACACAAAAAATCTCTTCAATATTATAAGCATATAATACTGGCATATACAAATATCATAGATATTTCCTTATTTTCCTAGTTCTCAGTAGGATACTAGTACTGTTTTAGTGTAATGATAAATGTTGTCAAAGATGTTTCCTAGAAATTAATTTATAATGAATAAAAGACTCAGAGTGAATATATATCACATTCCTTTTTAAATAGGAAGTAGGAGAATGATACATCAGTGGTGGGACAAGTCCTTAATCTCTGCACTAAACACCTGCCACTGCTGCATACCTGTGCATTTGAATTGAGGAGAGTCTACAGGAAAGTATCTTATAAAACATTTGGTTGTATTGCAATCTTATAACCAAAATAGTCCTTGCTCAAATACATACAAACTTAAATATTGTCATGTATCAATTACCAAATTCGTGTTTGATATTTGAATTTAATTAAAAATAAATCTTTAGAAAATATTTTATTTCAATAAAACATTGAAAAATAACAGCATGAGGATAGATATGAAGGAATGTGTCAAGAATTTTGGCCACTAATTGTAAGTGATTATAAGTACAGGAATCAAATGTTGCTAGAGAGAGAGAAAATTATGCATTGATAAATCATGGTTTCATTTCTTTCTTTCTTTTTTTTTTTTTTTTTTTTTTTGAGACAGGGTTTCTCTGTATAGCTCTGGCTGTCCGAGAACTTACTTTGTAGACCAGGCTGGCCTCAAACTCAGAAATCGACCTGCATCTGCATCCCAAGTGCTGGGATTAAAGGCGTGTGACACCACTCCTGGATATGGTTTCATTTCCTTAAAAAATTCACTTAATTAAACAAGAAAATATCAAGGACTCAGTGGCTCTAATAACAAATTTATTTATGGCTCAATAATTTCAAAATGAAGACATGATCAGAATTACTGTTTTGTCAATATCTGTGGTTTTCTCTGTACCTTCTGATCAAGCACTCAAATAATAAAAATGTAAATTATCTCTCTGTATGAGGTCAATACCATCTCTTATTTATGGGACCAACACCATCATGAACTTTTAAAGTGCTTTCTATTTTCCAGGTTGATCTGTCAATCCAATCTTATAACAAAAGGCATTTGTTACTGTCTTTAGATGTCAGATGCAGAAACTTCAATATATGGTAGTGCTACTATTGAGTACAAATGTGCATGTATAATCATCTGTCCATAATAAACACTGTACTCTTTTACAGAAAAACAACTAAAAACCACAAATATGCTTTGGCATTGGTATTTGCAATGGATGAAATCAACAGAAATCCTGATCTTTTACCAAATATGTCTTTGATTATAAGATACACTTTGGGCCATTGTGATGGAAAAACTGTAATACCTACACCATATTTATTTCATAAAAAAAAAGAAAGCCCTATCCCTAATTATTTCTGTAATGAAGAGAGTATGTGTTCATTTCTACTTTCAGGACCCAATTGGGAGGTATCTTCAAGTTTCTGGAAGTACCTGGACAGCTTCTTATCCCCACGTGTGAGTTATCATAGGCCAGGAATTCTTAACACCATGTCTCTTTGGGGGACTTTGATAGCTATTAAGAAAGTTAATGGATATGGCTGGACTTATGCTTATGTCAATCTAGGTAGTTCCAGGATACTTACTATTCAGAAATATGATATGCTTTCAACTAGGGGCTACCACCAGAAGTTGACAGATACCTTCAAGGAGGAATAGAGAAGGCTATGTAGAATTAAGTTGTCATGATGGAAGAGAGAATCTTACAGCCTTGACTGACTGTCAGTCAGAGTGTTTCATTATTTATACCAATCTCAGCAAACAGAGATTTGTTCATGCTGTTTCAAAATATAGAGAATGTTATTTCTGTAACCAGATAGGTGTTATCTTTATCTTGGTTATAAGATTAAATTATCATTGGTAAACTGTGAAATAATAGAATTATGGTGGTGTTATAAGTTTAGTCATCAGAAAAAAACTGTGATGGAACAGAAATAAATTTTACCAACATTTTCTCTATAACCTAACTTTTAATATCTGGAGTATTTTTTTTTCGTAAAGGCATAAAATACCATTCTTAATCTGGCAACTCATGACATTTCAGTGGTATTAGAAAGGATGAAAAGCTCCAATCCAGTCTGTGGAGTTAGTCATTTGACTTCTTGTGAGTGTATGACCAACTATTAAAAGTCAGAATTTAAAATGACATTAGATCCCAGGCAAAACTTTCACACCCAAAGTGCAATACCTTTAATAAGTCATTCTCTTTAATAATATGATGATATTATTAAAGAAATTAATTTAAATTATTATATTATTATCATTATATAATATTATTATATAATCTGTAGAATTTATTGCTATGTTTTATCTTTTTTTTTCTTTTGCTTGCACATTGTAAGATAAATGATTAGAACTTCACAAGTGAACTTTTCTAAGAAAGAGGAGTTATAGGGTTCCAATACCTTGTTCTTCCACAATTTTCCACATGAAGAATTTTGCATCATTTTAAGACACTTTTTTTGGTATGGTCATTAATTTTTTCTTTCTTTTTTGTTATTAGGTATTTTCCTCATTTAAATTTCCATTGCTATCCCAAAAGTTCCATTTACCCTCCCCCCCATTCCCCTATGTACCCACTCCCACTTTTGGACCTGGTGTTCCCTTGTTCCTTAGCATATAAAGTTTGCAAGTCAAATTGGCCCCTCTTTCCAGTGATGGCTGACTAAGCCATCTTTTGATACATATGCAGCTAGAGTCAAGAGCGCCAGGGTACTGGTTAGTTCATAATTTTGCTCCACCTATAGGGTTGCAGATCCCTTTAGCTCTTTCGGTACTTTCTCTAGCTCCTCCATTGGGGATCCTGTGATCCATCCAATAGCTGACTGTGAGCATCCATTTACATGTTTGCTAGGCCCCAGCATAGCCTCACAAGAGACAGCTATATCAGGGTCCTTTCAGCAAAATCTTGCTAGTGTATGCAATGGTGTCAGCGTTTGGAGGCTGATTATGGGATGGATCCTTATATATGGCAGTTTCCAGATGGTCCATCCCTTTGTCTCAGCTCCAAACTTTGTCTCTGTAACTCATTCCATGGGTGTTTTGTTCCCATTTCTAAGAAGGGGAAAATTGTCCACACTTTGGTCTTCGTACTTCTTCAGTTTCATGTGTTTTGCAAATTGTAACTTATATATTGGATATTCTAAATATCTGGGCTAATATCCACATATCAGTGAGTACATATCATTTGAGTTCTGTTGTGATTGGGATACCTTACTCAGGATAATGCCCTACCGGTCCAAGCATTTGCCTAGGAATTTCATAAGTTCATTCTTTTTAATAGCTGAATAATTCTCTATTGCATAACTGTACCACATTTTTTGTATCCATTCCTCTGTTGAGGGGCATCTGGGTTCTTTCCAGTTTCTGGCTATTATAAATAAGGCTTCTATGAACATAGTGGAGCATGTGTCTTTCTTACTAGTTGGAACATCTTCTGGATATATGCCCAGGAGAAGTTTTGTAGGATCCTCTTGTAGTACCATGTCCAATTTTTTGAGGAACTGCCAGACTGATTTCCAGAGTGGTTTTACAAGCTTGCAATCCCCCCAACAATGGAGGAGTCTTCCTCTTTCTCGACATCCTCGCCAGCATCTGCTGTCACCTGAAGTTTTGATCTTTGCCATTCTGACTGGTGTGAGATGGAATCTAAGGGTTGTTTTGCTTTGCATTTCCCTGATGATTAAGGATGCTGAACATTTTTAAGGTGTTTATCAGGCATTCAGTATTCCTCAGGTGAAATTTCTTTTTTTAGCTCTGAGCCCCATTTTTAATGGGTTTATATGATTTTCTGGAGTCCACCTTCTTGAGTTCTTTATATATATTGAATATTAGTCCCCTATCCTGTTTAGGATAGGAAAATATCATTTCCCAATCTGTTGGTGGCCTTTTTGTCTTATTGACAGTGTCTTTTTCCTTACAGAAGCTTTTCAGTTTCCTGAGGTCCCATTTGTCAATTCTCGATCTTACAGAACAAGCCATTGCTTTTCTATTCAGGAATTTTTCCCCTGTGCCCATATCTTCGAGGCTTTCCCCCAATTTCTCCTCTATAAGTTTCAGTTTCTCTGGTTTTATGTTGAGCTCCTTGATCCACTTAGATATGATCTTAGTACAGGGACATAGGAATGGATCAATTCACATTCTTCTACATGATAACCACCAGTTGTGCCAGCACCATTTGTTGAAAATGCTGTCTTTTTTTCACTGGATGGTTTTTGCTCCCTTGTCGATGATCTAGTGACCATAGGTGTGTGGGTTCATTTCTGGGTCTTCAATTCTGTTCCATTGGTCTACTTGTCTGTCAATATGTCAGTACCATGCAGTTTTTATCACAATTGCTCTGTAGTACAGCTTTAGGTCAGGAAAGGTGATTCAACCAGAGGTTCTTTTATCCTTGAGAAGAGTTTTTGCTATCCTAGGTTTTTTGTTATTCCAGATGAATTTGTAGATTGGTCTTTCTAATTCATTGAAGAAGTGAGTTGGAATTTTGATGGGGATTTCATTGAATCTGTAGATTGCTTTTGGCAAGATCCTGGCAATCCATGAGCATGGGAGATATTTCCTTCTTCTGAGATCTTCTTTAATTCCATTCATCAGAGACTTACAGTTCTTATCATATAGATCTTTCACTTCCTTAGTTAGAGTCACACCAAGGTATTTTATATTATTTGTAACTATTGAGAAGGGTGTGGTTTCCCTAATTCAGAACAAATCCTAAAAAGGGAGATCTCTGGCAGGTTTATGTAAGTCACAACCTTTAGTGTTCAATATTACTGTCAAGTAGGGCAATGTAAGAATATCTCTTCCAAATGCTATATCAGTATTATGTACAGGACTGTCCTCTTCAATCTTAGCAGTATTTATGGATTATGGCATAAAAGCCTTTTTAAAAAATATTCATCAAATATCCCCAAATTGTAAAAGTATAAAAATCCCTTCAAACATTTGAAACAGAGATATCAAGACTAAAACTGAAAGACAGAAAGGCAGCCGTTATAACATCTGAATACATTTGTTACATCTTTGTCAAACAGCTATGCTTACTGTTCCCATTAGAAGTGGATGTAAGTGGATGTGCCAGACTTCCACGTTTACTAATTTTAATCAGAGAGAAAAAGTCACAGGTAATCAACTGTTTGCAGGTAAATATAATTACAAGTGTTTTCACATGCACAACACCTCATGCTGCTCTCTGTGTTGTAGATCCTTCAGCTTACCTATGGACCTTTCCATGCTATCTTCAGTGATGATGAACAATATCCCTATCTCTATCAGATGGCCCCAAAGGACACATATCTAGCCTTGGCAATGGTATCCTTCATACTTTACTTCAAATGGAACTGGATTGGCCTTGTCATCCCAGATGACGATCAAGGAAACCAATTTCTTTTAGAGTTGAAGAAACAGAGTAAAAACAATGAAATTTGCTTTGCTTTTGTGAAAATGATCTCTGTTGATGAAGCTTCATTTCCACAAAAAACTGAAATGTACTACAACCAAATTGTGATGTCATCCACAAATATTATTATCATTTATGGAGAAACATACAATTTCATTGATTTGATCTTCAGAATGTGGGAACCTCCCATTTTACAAAAAATATGGATTACCACAAAACAATTGAATTTCCGTACCAGTAAGACAGACATAAATCATGGCACATTCTATGGATCACTTACTTTTCTACCCCACCATGGTGAGATTTTTGGCTTTAAAAATTTTGTACAGACATGGTTCCATCTCAGAAACACAGATTTATATCTAGTAATGCCAGAGTGGAAATATTTTAACTATGAAGACTCAGCATCTAACTGTAAATTACTGAAGAACAATTCATCTGATGCCTCATTTGATTGGCTAATGGAACAGAAGTTTGACATGACCTTTAGTGAGTGTAGTCATAACATATACAATGCTGTGCATGCCATAGCTCATGCCCTCCATGAGATGAATCTGCAACAGACTGATAATCAGGCAATAGACAATGGAAAAAGAGCCAGTTCTCACTGCTTGAAGGTAAACGTTTCTTCTATTGGCCGAGGTTTGGTGGCTTCAATTGCATAGTTGTTTAGAGTCTTTCAGATGCCCAGATTTAAAGAAATAAGAAATATCTTTTTCCAAAATAGATAGGTTTCCAAATATCTTACCTTAACAAAAGCAAATCTATAGATTGTTATGAATGTGATTGGAAAAAGAATTCACAAATTAGCAATGAAAATGGTGGTTTTATACAGAGCACCCAAATATCTATTAGCATGCCCCTTCCAATATTGGATATAAACAGTCTTTCCTCATTAATTTTCTCCATAATTAGAAGATGAGTTTTATTCATATTTGTCAATTATATGGAAATTATTTGGAGGAATTATTTTCATTAGTGTAATCCAGTGATTCTGCCAAGAGTGTAGGCTCTGGAGAACATTCCTGGTTTTCTGAGAGTAACTAAACAAGAAATAGTGTTGGTATTCATTTATGTCTGTAGAAATGTGTTTATATGTGTGAATGTATGCTTCTCACTGAGTATATGTATATTTTCTACTCTTCCTGTGTATCTGTGTTTATATTTGTGTTACTTTCAACATATATGTTTATCTTTCTGTATGGAAGTGGAAGTGAGCAACAATTTTTTTTCTATGTAGGAATTTATTTTTATAAGTGTTTGTTTATATATGTGTGTATGTTTCTTTGGGGTTTTGTCAGAGTAGGTTTCATTGTGTACAATGTATGTATTTTGTGTTTATAAGTACTTATACGGATTTGTACGTGCTTTAGTAAGTATGTGTCTGCCTATTTCTTTGTACGTGGCAAAGCCTTTCCCTTCCTTTTTGTCTTTATGTGTGAGTATAAAAATCTCTGTGTGTCAATGTTGTTCATGGCTGGTCCTTAAATATTTATACCTCTCCCCGTGTTTTGTGCTCTCTCTCTCTCTCTGTGTGTGTGTGTGTGTGTGTCTGTCTGTCTGTCTGTCTGTCTCTATGTCGTTGTGTGTGGTTTTATGTGTGCCAGTGTATTATTTTGTGTGATTTCATATCTGTGTTTTTATTTGAATGGATATGATTGTCATTTATGTGCCTGAATATTTACATATGTATGTCAACATGTACATATATTTGTTTGTAAATAAATGTATAGCTGTAATATATGTGTGACTTAGAAAAGATGTGAGCCTCTTTCAGTGTTTGTGTGTATATGTATGTGTTTGTGTGTGTGGGTTTGGTGTGTGTGTGTGTGTGTGTATGTGTGTGTGTGTGTGTGTTGCATACCTGTGTTTGGAACTGCATTCCAACTGCATTTTCTCTGTTTGTGTTTGGTATTCTTTGCTGAGAAAACTGAAATTCTTGTAATATTGTGATAATTTCATTTATGCAATTGCATTTGTTGTGATTCCTCTCTTTCTTTCTTTCTCTCTTTAAATATGTGTGCCTTTGCTATGAAATCAGAATGAATTTTATGCTTTGAAGGAATGATATATACATTATAGTGCAATTCTTGTATTTTAGGTAAACTCCTTTCTAAGAAGGACCTACTTCACTAATCCTCTTGGGGACAAAGTGTTTATGAAGCAAAGAGTAATAATGCAGGATGAATATGACATTATTCACTTTGGGACTCTCTCACAACATCTTGAGACTAAGATGAAGTTAGGAAAGTTCAGCCCATATTTACCACATGTTCAACACTTTCACTTGTACATAGACATGATTGAGTTGGCCATAGGAAGAAGAAAGGTAAGTGTGTGCTAGCTTACTGGTTTATAATACATAGCAGTAAACAGTGTCAAATGAATACATGGCAACATGTTAAAATGAACAATTTAGTCACATAAGGAACCAATTTCTAGTCTCCAGTATGATATTTCTTTTTTTTATTTTTCACATTTTTACAAATTATTTGAAGATTTCAACCATGCATAAAATATAGCTTTGTAATATCAGAACCATTTTTTGAAATTTAATAAATAAAAAAAAACCCTGTTCTTCACCACTGTTTGATATTCTTTCCTTTAAATTAAAAAAATTTTCTTCACATAATTGCTCTAATGAAACAGTAATCTCCCTTACCTTAAACTTCTGGAAAAGGTATTGATATGAAAAAGGCTAATGTTACAGTTACGAAATACCAATAGTCATAATTGCTAACCCTTGTCATTATATCCAAAAATGTTTACCATATAATAAAAGGACATTCACCACATTTACTAATGAACACAATTACAGAAAATCATATTCATAGAAACATCACTTTTTAGTAAATTTGAAGAACCCATTCACTCTTTTACATAAGATGACCAGAAGGTCAAAGGAACCTATAGACAGCAATAAAAAACAGAAAAAAAAATAAAGGTTATTAACACACCACATGTACAGCAATAAGAGCAACAGACAAAAGCAACAAATAATTTTCAGTTATAACTGAACTTTTGTTAACATTCTCTAAATGAAATCAAAGACAACAAAACTGGTTTATTTTTTAAGACATTTCTAAGTTGCCTGCAGAGGGTAGGAAGACACATTCATATACAAGAAGAGAACTTTTCTTTATTAAAAAATGGAGGAAAACAGTATAATGTTTAATAAGAGGGAAAAAGGTCATTCAAGAACAATACATTTGATGGATATGTGTGGAATAATTCTTGACAAAAACACCTACCAAAGAACACGACACACAACAGAAAGATCATTCTCTGAGAACAGGGAGATTTCTTTTTTTAATTTTGATTGTTTTATTTATTGACAATAACTTGTTATTCTCACATAATACATCCTAATTACAGTTTCCATTCCTTCTATTGTGATGTGAACAATTGTCAGTTCTACTGGCAAATATATCATAGTTAATATTCCTATTTCCTTCCTTTTTCATCAGATCCACTTTATGTTACTCATTAGAAACTGACAGGATTCTATGGGAGAATAATAAAATAAAACAAGATTAAACAAACCTAAGCCATCATAATAGAACAAAATTTTCATAACGTATTATGGTAACTATACATATGAAATTGAGCTAGGTGAAAAGACCACGAAATCCTACTTCATAGCTCACATGAATAGTAGTGAATGAAGCGTGAGTTAGTGATAGAGAATTGAGTGACAGTTATTCCCAGTTTAGTACTAAAAATATTTTATTTTTGAAAATATAATTCAAACTGTCAATTCGACAATCAGAACATCTGGAACTACTGATACAAATTATTTATTCCACATTTGCATGTGAATAAACATAAGAAGAAGCGCCTATAAACTATTAATGTCAAACTGCAAAAGGAATTCCTTGGACAATGTGATGTTATATCTCAGTGGGAATTCTACACAAAAACCCTGAAATAGACTTTCCTTTTCAAAGTCAGCCAAAACACAAGAATCTGGTAGTCAAACACTGTTGGTATCTTCTTTTATCACTGATTAACCATAACATAATTGCCAAATACAAGGGACAGTAGGAAAATTTTTGTGATTCACAAATGACCTGTTCTCCTACCTGGAAATTAATCTTACTTAAACTGAATGTACTCAGGACTTGGGAGCAAAAGTGTGAAAATACAATCACGTTGATATTTGAGCAGAAATGAGACCAACTCATTGCTTCCACTTGACTATTTCTTCAATTGTAGACAGGATTAATTCAGGTTTGTGGGATGAGACCAATTCTTAGTTTTGCTTGCAAACTAATCACAGTTAATACAACTCCACAACTGCTGATAATCCTGGTTTGCTCAATCTTTTTTCTACTTTGGATTTTTGTCAACTCTTTACCATTCACTCTGAAAATTGTTATTTTTGGAGCTGTGCTACTTATAAAGTATTTAGGAAGCACTACATGGCAATAAATGAGTGTTAGATACTCCTCATATGTATCTATGTGGTACAATGCATGAAAATATAAGTATCATTTATCGCAGTATACTTTAATATTTTATATGAAGAAACAGTAAGTAAATAGCAAGTTTATATAATATTATAAATATATGTATATATATGTATTTATTTATTATTTGTTATTATTTTTATTATTTTTTACCTTTGTTCCTTGAGTAGGGCCTTATATGTAGTAGGGCTTTTATGGGGAAAATTTGCAATCATATTCCTAACATTCAACTGGTATAAAAGAGACTAAAGCCAAAAAAAATCAAAAAACTAGTTTTATTATCAGGCTGTCATGGAACTCATTATGTAGACCATGATGACCTCAAAATCAGAAATCTGCCTGCCTCTGCCTCCCAAGTGCTGGGATTAAAGGTGTGTACCACCACTGCCCAGATGCCTTTGGCTTAATAAAAGTAAGACACATAAAGCCTTAACAGTAATCTTAAAAAAAAAAAACTGCTCTTATTTTATTGTTGTTTATTACATTCTTAGAGTTGAAGATTGAACATAGTATGTGTTAGGCTAGAAGCTACACATGAATTATACTCCCATTTTTATTGTGATTTTGCTATTTGTGGCTTTTTTTTTTCAATTTTTTAAATTGGAGATTTCATTTATTTACATTTCAAATGTTACTCCTATACCCTGTTTCCCTTCTGCAAACACACTATACCATCCCCCCTTACCCTGCTTCTATGAGGGTGCTCTCCCACCCACCTACCCACTCCTTCCTCAGTACCTAAGCATTCTTCTACACTGGGGCATCAAGCCTTCACAGAACCAAAGGACTCCCCTCCCATTGATGCCAGATAGGAATCTTTAACTCCTTCAGTCCTCCCCTAACACCTCCATTGGTGTCCCTGTACTCAGTTCAGTGGTTGACTGTGAGCATCCATATCTGTATTGGTCATGATCTGGCAGAGCCTCTCAGGAGATAGCTGTATCAGGCTACTGTTTGTAAACACTTCTTGCCAACCATAATAGTGTCTGCATTTGGGATGGATCTCCAGGTGGGGTAGTCTCTGTGTATCCTTTCCTTCTGTCTCTGCTCTACTCTTTGCCCCATTATTTCCATTAGACTGGAACAATTCTGGGTTAAAATTTTGTAGATGTGTGGGTGGCCCTATTCCTCAACTGTGGGATCATGCCTAACCTCTGGATATGGTATCAACAGATTCTTCCTACCAATTCTAGGATATTTCAGCTAATGTCATCCCTGTGCTTTCCTGGGATGTTCTTGATTTCCTGGCATCTGGGACTCTCTTGTTGCTACCCAAAGAACCACATTCATGATTGCTATACACCTCTATTCAATTTCCTGACCTTTGTACACATCTTACATCTTCTACCATACCTGATTCTTCTCCTAATTTTCCCCTCCCCCTGTTTTCTTTCTCTAAGGGAGAATTTATTTCAGGGATGCAATCATACTTCAATATATGCAATTCCATTAAATGCAATACATGACAAAATATAGAATTACATTATTTTCCAAAAACCTTCAAAAATGGGTCTTAGCCAACTCCAACATTAATTCATAGATAAAGAAACAAAAATAGTGATAGAACAGAAGGAACCTATATTGATATTAGAACATTTTCTTTCACAAAAGTATTTACAATACTATAATACATGCAGAGGAAATTTTATCTATGAAAGTCAGAAATAATGTCAGGTTGTTTTGTGATTCATGTTTTCATCCAAGCACTTTAGAGAGAAAATCTGAAAATCTCTGTCTGTTTCTTCCCAATCTTCCCTATATTGTGTGTCCAAAACAGCCATGTGTTATATGGAGACACTATCTTAAAATAAATTATCATAAAGTAAAAAAGTATGCAGACTTTCCATACTCTAACTCAAAATAGGCTTCAAATATAACAAAGGGTTAATATACAGTTAAAGAAAATGATGGGAGCCAGGCGTGGTGGCAGATGCCCTTAATCCCAGCACTTGAGAGGCAGAGGCCAGCAGATTTCTGAGTTTGAGGCCAGCCTGGTCTACAAAGTGAGTTCCAGGACAGGCAGGGCTATACAGAGAACCCCTATCTCAAAAAATCAAAAAAAAAAAAAAAAAAAAAAAGGAAAGAAGGAAAGGAAGGAAGGAAGGAAGGAAAGAAGCAAGAAAGGAAAGAAAAGGAAAGGGAAAGGGAAAGGGAGGAAGGGAGAAAGGAAGAAAGGAAGAAAGGAAGGAAGAAAGAAACAAAGAAACAAAGAAAAAAAAAAGAAACAAAGAAAATAATGGGCGGGGAAACATACTCTGATCTTTGATGGGAAAGTGTAAGGCCCTTTTCAACAATACCAAAAATATATTAAGAATTCTTCAAATCTTCAATTAACTTTCAACAATCTAATATTTATCCAGCTTTTTCCAATATTTGAAGCCACTATAGAGGATTTTGACATCATGGAATACTCCATATTCAAGGTCACTATGGAATAATTTATTATCACCAAACCATATTAAACCAGTGTTTGCTTACTCCACCATTTTTATATGCATTTTCTCATGCTTTGCAACAGTAATTTATTTGAGGTCATATTTGTTATCTGTGACTGAAGGACATATTTTTCCTATTTCAAATTTTTTCAAATACTAACTTGCTTCTCTATTGCTTTAATTAAACTTTGATAATAAGGAAAGTGAGGAGGAAGGGGTGATTTGACATATGGCTTATAGTTATAGAACAAGTGTGGATATCAGGAAACTGGAACTAAAGAATAGATTATTTTTCTTTATGATAAGGCAAGGCAAAATCTTTTAATATCAGTTTCCAAAAACATTTTTCTGATTCTCCCATTAATGGAAAAAACGTCCAACACTACTTTAGGCTGTTTTTTTTTTTTTTTTCCAAGAGATCTTAAAATAACACTACTTACTGGCTCAACTGCCCACAGTCAGATGGGCTTTCTTATATCATTTACCAAAGAAGAAAATGCTTCAAAGATATGAGGACAGGCTAGTGTTGGCTGAGAGAATATTTCAATTAAGTTTCCTCTGTCCATAGCACTTAGTACCAAGTTGAAAATAATTAACTAAAAAACATCAGGTTGTAGTTTTCACATACAGCTCAATATCAGCTCTTTTTCCTAAATTACTAGACACTCAGATACTATGCAACATTTCTTCAATGCATTTCCAATATTCATTTCTGGCCATTAAATAATGGACATTGTAAAATGTCAATCAGGGTCCTGGCGGTGGTGGCACACACCTTTAATCCCAGCACTTGGGAGGCAGAGGCAGGTGGATTTCGGAGTTTGAAGCCAGCCTGGTCTACAAAGTGAGTTCCAGGACAGCCAGGGCTACACAGAGAAACCCTACCTCAAAACACAAACACACACAAAAAAATATGTCAATCAGATTGTGTGAATAAAATGAGTTTATTGAAATCTTAAAGTGCTAATCTAAAACATAAAAGAACCTTCTAAACCTCATTATCAATATGTGTCTAATTTTTAATCAGATGCCATCCTCTGTGTGCAGTGCAGATTGTAGTCCTGGATTCAGAAGATTATGGAAGGAGGGAATGGCAGCCTGTTGTTTTGTTTGCAGCCCCTGCCCTGAAAATGAAATTTCTAATGAGACAAGTGAGTGTTCCTTGCTCTGATAAATCCTGAAGATATGTATTTCTCTTGCATCACCCTGGAATATTGAAGTCAGCTAAAAGGCAACTGCAGATATAAAGTATATTACTTATCAAATTTTCTACATGTAGATACAAAAATCCTTAACAAAGCCTTACAAAAGCAAACAAACATGCCTGTTGCCTTGACCCACATAATGACTCATTGAAAATTCATGGTAGATTATATTTCACAAAGAAAATACTTTAGGAAATATAACTGCAATTTGCAAGAATACTGCACAAGATTTTCCAAACAGATAATCTATTATAAAATTACATGTACATTTAGATTTTAGTCACAATTTTTGTTAGTATTGATTTATTCATATTTCATGAATATATCTATCCTAAATATGATTATGCACACTATGTACATATAAGAGCCCATGAAGATCTGAATATTATATTTAATCTACTGGATTAGATCATGAGACAACTAGGTGCAAAATCCATGTTCTCTTTAAGATTAATATAGCAGACAAGAGTATTTGCAAATTTATGAAAAAATGCTAAGTATGCGATATTAAGAGGGCCATGTTCAAAACCAGATGTAGTAAGAATCCAGGATGTAGGGGATAAGAGTTGACCTATGAATTGGAATATACCATGAGACTCATATTCAGTATATTACATACTACACCCATTGTTAAGATAATTTTTTAGGGTTGGCAAAATGCACTAAGTTTATGGTTACCTTTTCAAATATTTTGCCTTTCCTTCTACATAACGAATTAAAATTCTTAAAAGACATATTGTACCTGTAAGACACTTAAACAGTTAAATCATTTGTTGCTAAGGCTTACAGTTTTAGTTTATTTCCATTATGCATGGAGTAAAACCAAACAATCTACTAAGTTGTCTATTTTAGTCATACATTTTAACATATACTGTGCTTGAAAAGAAATTTAAAGTATACAAAATTGTTTTTTACGTTAAAAAATTAATATGTACATAAAAATTAAATACAAAAATTCTATAAAATATTTTATTGCATTAATTGCTTAAGTGTGTTGAGTGGATAACACATAGACAGGTGCACATATGAGCAAATAATACTGATGTCATTAATTTATATTTACTTGTGAGATATCTGTCATGTGTACTGGGATCTGAACTCAGATTCTCTGGTAGAGCAACATATTCTATTTATATCTAATCCAACTTCTTAGGATCTTAGGCAACTTATCAAATAATATCTGTCCACAAATGCATTGTTGTAGATAAGAATTCTGAAAACCAAGGAAGCACATCAACATTCTCTGAAATGACTTGGAAATTAAGTACAATTACAATCACTGTTCATGTTGTTACCATATTGGGGATTACAATTTTAGAATGGAATATAATTGCTTGACACAAACCATCTGGGTTACCACCCTTTCCAGTGGGTTCCTCTGTTATTTTGCTCATTCTGTTTCTCAACACTGATTTCATCCTTGATTCTCATAAGAATGGAGGTGAGGCAAGGGTTAAAGTGCTCAGCTTTCCATATGAAGAAGGAATCAAGGTGAAGTATCTTTTAGTACAAAGTATCTACAGAAATATTTTTCTTTCGGTGCTAAAATTAGTGTACCTCATGAACAATAACCAGAACTTTTGATTAATTATTGCCAGATGAGGAAACATCTTAGGGCTTATTTCATTAATATTTTTTACTATTCAAACATAAACATTATATTTCCTCTCATATTCCACTTTCTTCCTATGACTTATGACAGGAATCACTTAAATACAATAATGCAATATCTACCTTCACATGAATTCACACATATAAGTATTTACATATACATACAGCCTACCTGTTCAATTTTGTGTTGTTTCTGTGTCAACAAATTTAAACTAGTAAATTCTCCAGTAGGTATTATACATGTTTTACCAGTAGAAGTAAGATTCTCAATGTGTCATACAGAATGAATTCATAAAATAATCAGTGATCTCAGAAAACAGTGAGTATAGGGTTTTGTATTTATAAAATATGCGCAACCACATTGTGGTTTATGAATGTATCTTCTGTGAATTAAATAATCTACTTGATGTTAACATAGAACCAAAAAAAATGACTCAGGAAATCTTTGCTGTCTGATAACATTATTTATTATTTATTTTTTACATTTCAAATTCAATTCCCCATCCCCCATACACCGACTGAATACTCCACATCCCACACCTTCTCCCCAACCCACCCTGTCTTCACGTTGAACTCCCATCCCCCACACCACCTTATAGGAACTAAAAGGGGGCCTGGGAAAAGAGGGGGAAGTGAGTACCCATGTTCCACTAGAGTTCCACTTATGCCCTGAACAGGCAGACATGGGAGGGCTGCCAGACACTTTCCATTCAGCTCTGGGTGGGCATCCAAGGGGATGAACAACAGGAGATGGACAAGGGGCAGCCCAACCTGGGGGCCATGTGGCAACACCTTGAAGCCCCAGGGTTATGGGAGAAAGGGAAGACAGGTTCCCACACTGGCAAGAGTGAGCACAGCCTTCATGATAAGAGAGTGTCTATGCTTTGAGAGCTTTATTGTAGAAAGGCCAAGGGAAAGAAACAATGTAGGAGAGAGAAGGGGGGTTAGAAAAAAAGAGATAGTAAGAGGGAGAGAGTGAGAGGAGAGTAAGAACAAGAGATCAAATGAGTTAGAGAGAGAGAGAGAGAGAGAGAGAGAGAGAGAGAGAGAGAGAGAGAGAGAGAGAGAGAGAGAGAGAGAGAGAGAGAGAGAGAGAACAAGGAGTGACCAATCAGCCTCTTTTAAAATATGCTATCTTTTCGGTTGCTAGGTACCTGGGGAGGAGTTTAGCCTGAAGGTCCAAAGCTTGGGATATTGACTACATGACTTCTAGACTTGTTTCTTTTGTGGGGGCTGTAGTGGAAGGTAACTTAGGCAGGAGCCAGGGTTCCAGGATCATGAGAGAACTCCTTCCCTCCTATGTAGGTAAATTATGACCACCGAGTCCCAGGGTTCATCATCTGAGCTCGACTGGAGACCAGGGTGTCTGTGCATAGACCAATGCCCCACACCACCTGACATCTAAACTCCCTGGGGCCTTCAGTCTTTGAGGGTTAGTTGCATCTTCTCTGAATGAACAAAGACACAGAAGCCCTTTACTGTATTGAGGGACCCATATCAGCTGGTGTATGGTGTCTGTTTGGTGGTACATTGTTTGAGAGATTTCTGGGGTCACGATTAATTGAGACTGTTGGTATGCCTGCAAGATCACCTTACTCCTCAACTACTTTCAGCCTTCCCTATTTCAGGGGTTAATTGCTTCTGTCCATTGGTTGGGTGCAAATAACTGTATTTAGGAGGGCAGTCATGAAAGACACATTTTGTGAGTGCTCCAGACCCTCAGTAAAATGTGAGGCCATAAGATGTCCTCTTGACCTAGATCCCAATTTGTGCCTGTCATTGGACCTTCTTTTCCTCAGGCTCCTCTCCACTTCATCCTTGCATTCAGACAGGAACAATTATGGGTCAGAGATGTGACTATGGGAAGGGAACCCCATCATTCACTTGATGACCTGTCTTCCCACTGGTGGTGGGCACTGTACGTTCCCTCTATCTATTGCAGTACATTTCATCTAAGGTCTCTGACCTCCCAAGTCTCTGGTGCATTTTGGTGGGTCCACCTACCCTAATATTACCTGAGGTTGCCTGTTATTATTCTTTTTGCTGGAGCTCTGGTCTTGGTTCACTTCTCACAACCCCCACACCCCACAAACCCATTTCTTTTTTCTTTTTTTTTTTTTTTCATTTTCTATTAGGTATTTAGCTCATTTACTTTTCCAACGCTATACCAAAAGTCGCCCATATCCCCAACTCCCCTAACCACCAACTCCCCCTTTTTGACCCTGGTGTTCCCCTGTACTGGGGCATATAAAGTTTGCAAGTACAATGGGTCTCTCTTTCAAGTGATGGCTTATTAGGCCATCGTTTGATACATATGCAGATAGAGACAAGAGCTCTAGGGTACTGGCTAGTTCATATTGTTGTTCCACCTATAGGGTTGAAGTTCCCTTTAGTTCCTTGGGTGCTTTCTCTAGCTCCTCCATTAGGGGCCCTGTGATCAATTCCATAGCTGAATTGAGCATCCACTTCTGTGTTTGCTAGGCCCTGTCATAGTCTCACAAGAGACAGTTATATCTGGGTCCTTTCAACAAAATCATGCTAGTGTATGCAATGGTGTCAGCATTTGAAAGCTGATCATGGGATGGATAACTGAATATGGTAATCAGTAGATGGTCCATTCTTTCATCACACTTCCGAATTTTGTCTCTGTAACTCCTTCCATGGGTGTTTTGTTCCCTATTCTAAGAAGGGGCAAAGTGTCCACACTTTGGTCTTCGTTCTCTTGAGTTTAATGTGTTTAGCAAATTGAATCTTATATCTTGGGTATCCTAAGTTTTAGGCTAATATCCACTTATCAGTGAGTACATATTGTGAGAGTTCCTTTGTGATTGTGTTACCTCACTCAGGATGATGCCCTCCAGGTCCATCCATTTGCCTAGGAATTTCATAAATGCTTTCTTTTTAATAGCTGAGTAGTACTCCATTTTGTAAATGTACCACATTTTCTGTATCCATTCCTCTGTTGAGGGGCATCTGGGTACTTTCCAGCTTCTGGCTATTATAAATAAGGCTGCTATGAACATAGTGGAGCATGTGTCCTTCTTACCAGTTGGGACATATTCTGGATATATGCCCAGGAGAGGTATTGCTGGATCCTCCAGTAGTACTATGTCCAATTTTCTGAGGAACCACCAGACTGATTTTCGAGTGGTTGTACAACCTTGCAGTCCCACCAACAATGGAGGAGCGTTGCTCTTTCTCTGCATCCTGGTCAGCATCTGCTGTCACCTGAATTTTTCATCTTAGCCATTCTGACTGGTGTGACGTGGAATCTCAGGGTTGTTTTGCTTTGCATTTCCCTGATGATTAAGGATGTTGAACATTTTTTCAGGTGCTTCTCTGCAATTCAGTATTCCTCGGGTGAGAATTCTTTGTTCAGTTCTGAGCCCCATTTTTTCATTGGGTTATTTGATTTTATGGAGTCCACCTTCTTGAGTTCTTTATATATATTGGATATTAGTCCCCTGTCCCATTTGGGATAGGTAAAGATACTTTCCCAATCTGTTGGTGGTCTTTTTGTCTTATTGACGTTGTCTTTTGCCTTGCAGAAGCTTTGCAATTTTATGAGGTCCCATTTATCGATTCTCGATCTTACAGCACAAGCCATTGCTCTTCTATTCAGGAATTTTCCCCCTGTTCCCATATCTTCAAGGCTTTTCCCTACTTTCTCCTCTATAAGTTTCAGTGTCTCTGATTTTATGTGGAGTTCTTTAATCCACTTAGATTTGACCTTAGTACAAGCAGATAGTAATGGATCAATTTGCAATCTTCTACATGATAACAGCCAGTTGTGCCAGCACCATTTGTTGAAAATGCTGTCTTTTTTTCCACTGGATGGTTTTAGCTCCCTTGTCAAAGACCATAGATGTGTGGTTTCATCTCTTGGTCTTCAATTCTGTTCCATTGGTCTACTTGTCTGTCACTATACCAGTACCAAGCAGATTTTATCACTATTGCTCTGTAGTACAGCTTTAGGTCAGGCATGGTGATTCCACCAAATGTTCTTTTATCCTTGAGAAGATTTTTTGCTATCCTAGGTTTTTTGTTATTCCAGATGAATGTGCCGATTGCCCTTTCTAATTCGTTGAAGAATTGAGTTGGAATTTTGATGGGGATTGCATTTAATCTGTAGATTGCTTTTGGCAAGATAGCCATTTTTACTATATTGATCCTGCCAATCCATGAGCATGGGAGATCTTTCCATCTTCTGAGATCTTTAATTTCTTTCTTCAGAGACATGTAGTTCTTGTCATACAGATCTTTCACTTCCTTAGTTAGAGTCATGCCTAGGTATTTTTTTTTTTATTTGTGGCTATTGAGAAGGGTTTGTTTCCCTAATTTCTTTCTCAGCCTGTTTGTCCTTTGTGTAGAGAAAGGCCATTGACTTGTTTGAGTTAATCTTGTATCCAGCTAGTTCACTGAAGCTGTTTATCAGGCTTAGGGGTTCTCTGGTGGAATTTTTAGGGTCACGTATATATACTATCATATCATCTGCAAAAAGTAATATTTTGACTTCTTCCTTTCCAATTTGTATCCCCTTGATCTCCTTTTGTTGTCTAATTGCTCTGGCTAGGACTTCAAGTACAATGATGAATAGGTAGGAAGAAAGTGTGAGGCCTTGTCTAGTCTCTGATTTTAGTGGGATTGCTTCAAGCTTCTCTCTATTTACTTTGATGCTGGCTACTGGTTTGCTGTAGATTGCTTTTATCATGTTTAGGTATGGGCTTGCATTCCTGATCTTTCCAAGACTTTTATCATGAATGGGTGTTGGATCTTGTCAAATGCTTTCTCAGCATCTAATGAGATGATCATGTCGTTTTTGTATTTGAGTTTGTTTATATAACGGATTATGTTGATGGATTTCCGTATATTGAACCATCCCTGCATCCCTGCGATGAAACCTACCTGGTCAGGATGGATGATGGTTTTGATGGGTTCTTGCATTCGGTTAGCAAGAAATTATTGAGGATATTGTATCAATATTAATAAGGGATATTGGTCTGAAGTTCTCTATCTTTGTGGGGTCTTCTTGTGGCTTAGGTATCAGAGTAATTGTGGCTTCATAGAATGAGTTGGGTAGAGTACCTTCTGTTTCTATTTTGTGGAATAGTTTGTGAAGAACTGGGATTAGATCTTCTTTGAAGGTCTGATAGAACTCTGCACTAAACCCATCTCGTCCTGGGCTTTTTTTGGTTGGAAGACTATTAATGACTGCTTCTATTTCTATGGAGGATATAGGGCTGTTTATATCATTAACCTGATCTTGATTTAACTTTGATACCTGGTATCTGTCTTGAAACTTCTCCATTTCATCCAGGTTCTCCAGTTCTGTTGAGTATAGCCTTTTGTAGAAGGATCTGATGGTGTTTTGGATTTCTTCAGGATCTGTTCTTATGTCTCCCTTTTCATTTCTGACTTTGTTAATTAGAATGCGTTCCCTATGCCCTCTAGTGAGTCTGGCAAAGTGTTTGTCTATCTTGTTGATTTTTCTCAAAGAACCAGCTCCTCGATTGGTTGATTCTTTGAATAGTTCTTGTTTCCACTTGGTTGATTTCACCCCTGAGTTTGATTATTTCCTGCCATCTACTCCTCTTTGGTGAATTTGCTTCCTTTTGTTCTAGAGCTTTCAGGTGTGTTGTCAAGCTGAAATGTATGCTCTCTCTAGTTTCTTTTGCAGGCACTTAGAGCTATGAGTTTTCCTCTTAGAAATGCTTTCATTGTGTCCCATAAGTTTGGGTATTGTGTGGCTTCATTTTCATTCAACTCTAAGAAGTCCTTAAGTTCTTTATTTATTCCTTCTGTGACCAAGGTATCATTGAGAAGTGTGTTGATCAGTTTCCACGTGAATGTTGGCTTTCTATTATTTATGTTGTATTGAAGATCAGCCTTAGTCCATGGTGATCTGATAGGATACATGGGACAATTTCAATATTTTTGTATCTGTTGAGGCCTGTTTTGTGACAAATTATATGGTCAATTTTGGAGAAGGTACCATGAGGTGCTGAGAAAAAAGTATATCCTTTTGTTTTAGGATAAAATGTTCTGTAGATATCGGTCAGATCCATTTGTTTCATAATTTCTGTTAGTTACACTGTGTCCCTGTTTGGTTTCTGTTTCCATGATCTGTCCATTGGTGAAAGTGGTGTGTTGAAGTCTCCCACTATTATTGTATGAGGTGCAATCTGTTCTTTGAGATTTTAAAGTCTCTTTAATGAATTTGGCTGCGCTTGTATTTGGAGCATAGATCTTCAAAATTGATAGTTCCTCTTGGAGGATTTTACCTTTGATGAGTATGAAGTGCCCCTCCTTGTCTTTTTTGATGACTGGGTTGGAAGTCAATCTTATCAGATATTAGAATGGCTACTCCGGCTTCTTTCTTCATACCATTTGCTTGGAAAATTGTTTTCTAACCTTTCATTCTGATGTAGTGTCTATCTTTTTCTCTGAGATGAGTTTCCTGTAAGCAGCAAAATGTTGGGTCTTGTTTGTGTAGCCAGTTTGTTAGTCTATGTCTTTTTTATTGGGGAGTTGAGACCATTGATATTGAGAGATATTAAGAAAACGTAATTGTTGCTTCCTGTTATTTTTGTTGTTAAAGTTGGCATTCTGTTCTTGTGGCTGTCTTCTTTTAGTTTATTGAGGGATTACCTTCTTGTTTTATCTAGGGCGAGGTTGCCGTCCTTGTATTTTTTTTTCTTTCTGTTATTATCCTTTGAAGGGCTGTATTCATGGAAAGGTAATGTGTGAATTTGGTTTTGTCGTGGAATACTTTGGTTTCTCCATCTATTGTAATTGAGAGTTTGGCTGGGTATAGTAGCCTTGGCTGGAATTTGTGTTCTCTTAGTGTCTGCATAACATCTGTCCAACCTCTTCTGATTTTCATAGTCTCTGGTGAAAAATCTGTTGTAATTCTGATAGGTTTGCCTTTATAAGTTACTTGACCTGTTTCCCTTACTGCTTTTAGTATTCTATCTTTATTTAGTGCATTTGTTGTCCTGATTATTATGTGTCGGGAGGAATTTCTTTTCTAGTCCAGTTAATTTGGAGTTCTGTAGGCTTCTTGTATGTTCATGGGCATCTCTTTCTTTAGATTTGGGAAGTTACCGTCTATAATTTTGTTGAAGATATTTGCTGGTCCTTTGAGTTGACAATCTTCATTCTCATCCACTCCTTTTATCTGTAGGTTTGGTCTTCTCATTGTGTCCTAGATTTCCTGGATGTTTTGAGATAGGATCTTTTTGCATTTTCCATTTTCTTTGATTGTCGTGCCGATGTTCTCTATGGAATCTTCTGCACCTGAGATTCTCTCTTCCATCTCATGTATTCTGTTGCTGATGCTCGCATCTATGATTCCAGTTTTCTTTCCAAGGGTTTCTATCTCCAGCGTTGCCTCACTTTGAGTTTTCTTTATTGTGTCTACTTCCCTTTTTAGGTCTAGTATGGTTTTGTTCATTTTCATCACCTGTTTGGGTGTGTTTTCCTGTTATTATTATTTTTTTTGTAAGGACTTCTACCTGTTTGGTTGTGTTTTCCTGTTTTTCTTTAAGGACTTGTAACTCTTTAGCAGTGTTCTCCTGTATTTCTTTAAGTGAGTTATTAAAGTCCTTCTTGATGGCCTCTACCATCATCATGAGATATGCTTTTAAATCCAGTTCTAGCTTTTCGGGTGTGTTGGGGTGCCCTGGACTGGGCGAAGTGGATGTGTTGGGTTCTGATGATGGTGAGTGGTCTTGGTTCCTGTTAGTAAGATTCTTACATTTACCTTTTGCCATCTGGTAATCTCGGGAGTTAGTTGTTATTGTTGACTCTGTTTAGAGATTGTTCTTCTGGTGATTCTGTTACCGTCTATCAGCAGTCCTGGGAGATAGGCTATCTCCTCTGAGTTTCAGTGGTCAGAGCACTCTCTGCTGGCAAGCTCTTCTCCTACAGGGAAGGTGCACAGATATCTTGCGTTTGGACCTCCTCCTTGTGTAGAAGAAGGCCAAAAACAGGAACTTTCCCAGAAGCTGTGTTGCTTTGGCAGGTCACAGAAGCTATCAGCTTCTGTGATGCACACTCTCACCTGTGCAGACTAAGTTCCTAAGTTCAGAGGAGTCCTGGAACCAAGTTGGCACCCGCTGATCCTGAGGCAGAGGGCTTCTGAGCCATGTAGACACCTGTCCTCTGGCCGGAAGGGTGGCCGGATCAAATCCCTTTCTAATAACATCATATATGATACAATCAAGTTAAGTAGACAAAATATTTCTTGGTTTTATTTCCTTTAAATCTTTATGAACATTATGAATTGAAAACAATGCTCCACAGCAATATCCTTCACATTACATTCTCAGCATCACAGTCAGCATTGCAAGGCTTCTTTCATTACCCTTACTTGAAATACCTTGACAATAAAATTTCTAAAGCAGACCTAACTAATCTTTCCTTTGGAAATCAGATATGGATCAATGTGTGAATTGTCCAGAATACCAATATGCCAACACAGAACAGAACAAATGTATTCAGAAAGGTGTCACCTTTCTAAGCTATGAAGACCCCTTGGGGATGGCACTTGCCTTAATGGCCTTCTGTTTCTCTGCATTCACAGCTGTGGTACTTTGTGTCTTTGTGAAGCACCATGACACTCCTATTGTGAAGGCCAATAACAGAAGCCTCAGCTACCTATTACTCATGTCACTCATGTTCTGTTTTCTGTGCTCCTTTTTCTTCATTGGCCTTCCAAACAGAGCCATCTGTGTCTTACAGCAAATTACATTTGGAATTGTATTCACTGTGGCTGTTTCCACAGTTCTGGCCAAAACAGTCACTGTGGTTCTGGCTTTCAAAATCACAGACCCAGGAAGAAGATTGAGAAACTTCCTGGTATCAGGGACACCCAACTACATTATTCCCATATGTTCCCTACTCCAATGCGTTCTGTGTGCAATCTGGCTAGCAGTTTCTCCTCCCTTTGTTGATATTGATGAACACACTCTCCATGGCCACATCATCATTGTGTGCAACAAGGGTTCAGTTACTGCATTCTACTGTATCCTGGGATATTTGGCCTGCCTGGCACTTGGAAGCTTCTCTGTGGCTTTCTTAGCCAAGAATCTGCCTGACACATTCAATGAAGCCAAGTTCTTGACCTTCAGCATGCTAGTGTTCTGCAGTGTCTGGGTTACCTTCCTGCCTGTCTACCATAGCATCAAGGGCAAACACATGGTTGCTGTGGAGATCTTCTCCATCTTGGCATCCAGTGCAGGGATGCTTGGATGTATTTTTGTACCCAAGGTTTATATCATTTTAATGCGACCAGAGAGAAATTCTACCCAAAAGATCAGGAAAAAATCATATTTCTGAACAAATATTTCAGGAATTCTGTCAAATGTAAAGTTGGTACATACCAACCAAATATTGGGTTATAGTGCATGTGTCTAGTTTTAGAATCACTCTCACTGATTGCTCTACTGATGTCATGATCTATCATATCTACTGAACTTCCTTACGGTGTCCATAAAATCTTGCACTCATTCACTTGCTTTATTTCTTCTCACAGAACTAAACTCTCTAATATTACAATTTTATTCTTCGTTTTGCTTTCATGGAGATTTTCCTCTGGTAACTTCCAAAAAATGTTGATAAGGCAGTGAATCCATCACTTTGTGCAGAAAAATGAGATCTAGGACAGACAGGGTTACAAATAGAAAACATCTACCAAATCAAATAGCCAATGAGAAACACAGACTAACTAAATAATCAGCAAAGATTACATCAGAACATATTTTCTTATTTCCAGTAAGAGCACACACATAACAAAATACAGCCTTTATTCATCTGTTCTTCAAGATATTGGCCAATAGTCTAAGGAAGAAATGTACCTTTTCTGATGTCAAATAAAAATATATTATATCCAAAAATGATCAGAAGCCCAGGGACTCTGTGGATGAATTGGGAATAGTTGTAAGAAGCTGAGTAGGAGGGTGACCCATAGAAAGACCAGCATTCTCAACAAACCTGGACAAGCAAGATCTCTCAGACATTAAGCCTCTAACCAGAGATCATACACTAGCTGATGTGAAGCCCCCAACAAATATGCAGCATAAGACTGCCTGGTCTAGCATCAGTGGGAGAGACACACCTAACCCCAGAGAGACTTATATGGTCAGGGATTGGGAAGGGCTGGGCGTTGGCGATGTAGGGATATCATCTTGGAAATGGGGGAGGAGATGTTAGAAGAGGAAGAGTCAGTGGGACAGACCAGGACGGGGATTACTACTAGACTGTAAAAAAATATTGAGCAATAATAAATTTAAAAATGAAATAAAATAAGCTTGTATATATGTCAACATGCTATTTATATTGTAGTTATGGAAGGGATAGGTAAAACTACTGACATTTGCATGAACCTAACTTTTTTTTTTCAGAGATTACCCTTTTTGTGCAGTTCTGATTGAGTTTCTGGACTCAGAAAATTCTGGAAAACAGAATGAGAGGCAGATGCTTTAATTACGCTGCTTTCTAGAAAACTACTTTTCAAAAAAAAAAAAAAACAAACAAATGAGTGTTTGCTGCTACACTAAATATTTCACATTTTTCAATTCTTACTATATAATGGGAAACCAAATGGGTCTAAAATGCATTTACAAAAACAATCACTTCCCTAAGTCAGTCTTCATAGAAATATGATCATTAGCAATGTCCCTTTAAGGAACACATACTTCATAATCATCCACATTTTAGTTATTGAAAATTCATTGAAGCCACTCAAGCACTGGGGGTGCCTTGCCAGAGGAGTGTCCGGACACCTGCAAGGACCTTCACAGGATTCCCCACGGGATCCTAAGACCTCTGGTGAGTGGAATACAGTGTCTGCTCCAATCCAATCTCGCGGAACGTGAGACTGCATTGACTAGGGAAGCAGGCAACCCGGCCTGAGCTGGGGCACAAGTCCCTCCCGGTCCACTCGAGCACCGGGGTGCCTTACCAGAGGATTCTCCGGACACCCTCAAGGACCCGCCCAGGATTCCTTCCTCACGAGATCCTAAGACCTCTGGTGAGAGGAACACAGCGTCTGCTCCAATCCAATCTTGATGTTCCTGAGACTGTATTAACTAGGGAAGCAGGCAACCCGGCCTGAGCTGGGGCACAAGTTCCTTCCAGTCCACTCGAGCACCGGGTTGCCTTGCCAGTGGATTCCCCAGACACCTGAAAGGACCCACACAGAATTCCCCACGGGATCCTAAGACTTCGGGTGAGTGGAACACAACTTCTGCCAGGAGGCAGGTTCGAACACAAGATATCTGGGCACCTTCCCTGTAAGAAAAGAGCTTGCCTGCAGAGAATACTCTGACCACTGAAACTAAGGAGAGAGCCAGCCTCCCAGGTCTGCAAATAGAGGCTAACAGAGTCACCTGAGGAACAAGCTCTAACCAGAGACAACTATAACAGCTAGCTTCAGAGATTACCAGATGGCGAAAGCAAACGTAAGAATCCTACTAACAGAAATCAAGACCACTCACCATCATCAGAACGCAGCACTCCCACCCCACCTAATCCTGGGCACCCCAACACATGCGAAAAGCTAGAACTGGATTTAAAAGCATATCTCATGATGATGGTAGAGGACATCAAGAAGGACTTTCATAACTCACTTAAAGAAATACAGGAGAGCACCACTAAAGAGTTACAGGTCCTTAAAGAAAAACAGGAAAACACATCCAAACAAGTGATGGAAATGAACAAAACCATACTAGACCTAAAAAGGGAAGTAGACACAATAAAGAAAACTCAAAGTGAGGCAACGCTGGAGATAGAAACACTAGGAAAGAAATCTGGAACCATAGATCCGAGCATCAGCAACAGAATACAAGAGATGGAAGAGAGAAACTAAGGTGCAGAAGATTCCATAGAGAACATTGGCACAACATCAAATAAAATACAAAATGCAAAAGAATCCTAACTCAAAACATCCAGGAAATACAGGACACAATGAGAAGACCAAACCTACGGAAAATAGGAGTTGATGAGAATGAAGATTTTCAACTTAAAGCGCCAGCAAATATCTTCAACAAAATAATAGAAGAAAACTTCCCAATCCTAATGAAAGAGATGCCCATGATCATACAAGAAGCCTACAAAACTCCAAATAGACTGGACCAGAAAAGAAATTCCTCCCAACACGTAATAATCAGGACAACAAATGCATTAAATAAAGATATAATATTAAAAGCAGTAAGGGAGAAAAGTCAAGTAACATATAAATACAGGCCTATCAGAATTACACCAGACTTTTCACCAGAGACTATGAAAGACAGAAGAGCCTGGACAGATGTTATACAGACACTAAGAGAACACAAATGCCAGCCCAGGCTACTATACCTGGCCAAACTCTCAATTACAATAGATGGAGAAACCAAAGTATTCCACAATAAAACCAAATTCACACATTATCTTTCCACGAATCCAGCCCTTCAAAGGATAATAACAGAAAAAAAAAATACAAGGATAGAAATCACGGCCTAGAAAAAGCAAGAAAGTAATCCCTCTACTAACCTAAAAGAAGACTGCCACATGAACAGAATGCCAACTCTAACAACAAAAATAAAAGGAAGCAATAATTACTTTTCCTTAATATCTCTTAATATCAATGGACTCAATTCCCCATGAAAAGACATAGACTAACAGACTGGCTACACAAACAGGACCCAACATTCTGCTGCTTGCAGGAAACCCATCTCAGGGAAATAGACAGACACTACCTCAGAGTGAAAGGCTGGAAAACAATTTTCCAAGCAAATGTTCTGAAGAAACAAGCTGGAATAGCCATTCTGAAATCGAATAAAATCGACTTCCAACCAAAAGTTATCAAAAAAGACAAGGAGGGACACTTCATACTCATCAAAGTTAAAATCTTCCAAGAGGAACTCTCAATTCTGAATATCTTTGCCCCAAATGCAAGGGCAGCCACATTCATTAAAGACACTTTAGTAAAGCTCAAAGCACACATTGCACCTAGCACAATAATAGTGGGAGACTTCAACACACCACTTTCATCAAAGGACAGATCGTGGAAACAGAAACTAAACAGGGACACAGTATAACTAACAGAAGTTATGAAACAAATGGACTTAACAGATATCTACAGAACATTTTATCCTAAAACAAAAGCATATACCTTCTCAGCACCTCAGGGGACCTTCTCCAAAATTGACCATATAATTGGTCACAAAACAGGCCTTAACAGATACAAAAATATTGAAATGGTCCCATGCATCCTATCAGACTACAATGGACTAAGGCTGATCTTCAATAACAACATAAATGATGGAAATCCAACATTCACGTGGAAACTGAATAACACTCTTCTCAATGATACTTTGGTCAAGGATGGAATAAAGAAAGAAATTAAAGACTTTTTAGAGTTCAATGAAAATGAAGCCACAACATACCCAAACTTATGGGACGCAATGAAAGCATTTCTAAGAGGAAAACTCATAGCTCTGAGTGCCTCCAAAAAGAAACTAGAGAGAGCACACACTAGCAGCTTGACAATACATCTAAAAGCTCTAGAGAAAAAGGGAAGAAAATTCACCCAAGAGGAGTAGACAGCAGGAAATAATCAAACTCAGGTGTGAAATCAACCAAGTGGAAAAAAGAAGAACTATTCAAAGAATTAACCAAACGAGGAATTGTTTCTTTGAGAAAATCAACAAGATAGATAAACCCTTAGCTAGACTCACTAGAGGGCACACGGACAACATCCTAATTAACAAAATCAGAAATGAAAAGGGAGACATAACAACAGATCCTGAAGAAGTTCAAAACACCATCAGATCCTTCTACAAAAGGCTATACTCAACAAAACATTTAAACCTGGACGAAATGGACAAATTTCTGGACAGATAACAGGTACCAAAGTTAAATCAGTATCAAGTTAACGAGCTAAACAGTCCCATATCCCGTAAAGAAATAGAAGCAGGAATTAATAGTCTCCCAGCCAAAAAAAGCCCATGAACAGATGGATTTAGTGCAGAGTTCTACCAGGCCTTCAAAGATGATATAATTCCGGTTCTGCACAAACTATTCCACAAAATAGAAGTAGAAGGAACTCTATCCAACTCATTCTATGAAGCCACAATTACTCTGATACCTAAACCACAGAAAGATCCAACAAAGATAGAGAACTTCAGACCAATTTCCCTTATGAATATTGATGCAAAAATACTCAATAAAATTCTTGCTAACTGAATTTAAGAACACATTAAAGCAATCATCCATTCTGACCAAGTAGGTTTTATTCCAGGGATGCAGGAATGTTTTAATATATGGAAATCCATCAACGTAATCCATTATATAAACAAACTCAAAGAAAAAACCCACTTTATCTTCTCCTTAGATGCAGAAAAAGCATTTGACAAGATCCAACACCCATTCATGATAAAAGTCTTATAGAGATCAGGAATTCAAGGCCCATACCTAAACATGATAAAAGCAATCTACAGCAAACCAGTATCCAACATCAAAATAAATGATGAGATGCTTGAGGCAATCCAACTAAAATCAGGGAGTAGACAAGGCTGTCTATGCTTCCCATACCTATTCAACATTGTACTAGAAGTCCTAGCCAGAGCATTTTGACAACAAAAGGAGATCAAGGGGATACAAATTGGAAGAGATGAAGTAAAAATATCACATTTTGCAGATGATATGATAGTATATATAAGTGACCTTAAAATTCCATCAGAGAACTCCTAAACCTGATAAGCAGCTTCGGTGAAGTAGCTGGATATAAAATTAACTCAAACAAGTCAATGGCCTTTCTCTACACAAAGAATAAACAGGCTGAGAGAGAAATTAGGGAAACAACACCCTTCTCAATAGTCACAAATAATATAAAATATCTTGGCATGACTCTAACTAAGGAAGTGAAAGATCTGTATAATAAAAACTTCAAGTCTCTGAAGAAAGAAATTAAAGAAGATCTCAGAAGATGGAAAGATCTCCCATGCTCATGAATTGGCAGGATCAATATTGTAAAAATGGCTATCTTGCCAAAAGCAATCTAAAGATTCAATGCAATCCCCATCAAAATTCCAACTCAATTCTTCAACGAATTAGAAAGAGCAATCTGCAAATTCTTCTGGAATAACAAAAAACCTAGGATAGCAAAAACTCTTCTCAAGGATAAAAGTACCTCTGGTAGAAACACCATGCCTGACCTAAAGCTTTACTACAGAGCAATTGTTATAAAAACTGCATGGTACTGGTATAGTGACAGACAAGTAAACCACTGGAATAGAATTGAAGACCCAGACATGAACCCACACACCTATGGTCAAGTGATCTTCGAAAAGGGAGCTAAAACCATCCAGTGGAAGAAAGACAGCATTTTCAACAAATGGTGCTGGCACAACTGGTTGTTATCATGTGGAAGAATGCGAATTGATCCATTTCTATCTCCTTGTACTAAGGTCAAATCAAAGTGTATTAAGGAACTTCACATAAAGCCAGAGACACTGAATCTTATAGAGGAGAAAGTGGGGAAAAGCCTTGAAGATATGGGAACAGGGGAAAGATTCCTAAATAGAACAGCAATAGCTTGTGCTGTAAGATCGAGAATTGACAAATGGGACCACATGCAACTGCAAAGCTTCTGGAAGGCAAAAGACACTGTCAATAAGACAAAAAGACCACCAACAGATTGGGAAAGTATCTTTGTCTATCCTAAATCAGATACGGGACTAATATCCAATATATATAAAGAACTCAAGTAGGTGGACTCCAGAAAATCAAATAACCCCATTAAAAAATGGGGCTCAGAACTGAACAAAGAATTTTCACCTGAGGAATACCGAATGGCAGAGAAGCACCTGAAAAGATGTTCAACATCCTTAATCATCTGGAAAATGCAAATCAAAGCAAATCTGAGATTCCACCTTACACCAGTCAGAATGGCTAGGATCAAAAATTTAGATGACAGCAGATGCTGGCGAGGATGTGGAGAAAGAGGAACACTCCTCCATTGTTGGTGGGATTGCAAGCTTGTACAACCACTCTGGAAATCAGTCTGGCCTTCCTTAGAAAATTGGCCATAGTACTACTGGAGGATCCAGCAATACCTCTGCTGGGCATATAACCAGAAAATGTTCCAACCGTTAAGAAGGACACATGCTCCACTATGTTCATAGCAGCCTTATTTATAATAGCCAGAAGCTGGAAAGAACCCAGATGCCCCTCAACAGAGGAATGGATACAGAAAATGTGGTATATTTACACAATGGAGTACTACTCATCTATTAAAAATAATGAATTTATGAAATTCCTAGGCAAATGGATGGACCTGGAGGGCATCATCCTGAGTGAGGTAACATATTCACAAAGGAACTCACACAATATGTACTCACTGATAAGTGGATATTAGCCCAAAACTTAGGATACCCAAGATATAAGATACAGTTTGCTAAACACATGAAACTCAAGAAGAATGAAGACTGAAGTGTGGACACTATGCCCCTTCTTAGAATTGGGAACAGAACAGCCATGGAAGGAGTTACAGAGACAAATTTTGGAGCTGTGACAAAAGGATGGACCATCTAGAGACTGCCGTATCCAGGGATCAACCCCATAATCAGCTTCCAAACGCTGACACCATTGCATACACTAGCAAGATTTTGCTGAAAGGACGCAGATATAACTCTCTCTTGTGACACTATGCCGGGGCCAGGCAAACACAGAAGTGGATGCTCACAGTCAGGTAGTGGATGGATCACAGGGCCCCAAATGGAGGAGCTGGTGAAAGTACCCAAGGAGTTGAACGGATCTGCAACCCTATGGTTGGAACAACATTATGAACCTACCTGTACCCCGGAGCTCTTGACTCTAGCTGCATATGTATCAAAAGATGGCCTAGTAGGCCATCACTGGGAAGAGAGGCCCATTGGACATGCATACTTTATATGCCCCAGTCCAGGGTAAAGCCAGGGCCAAAAAAAAAAAAAAAAAAAAAAAAAAAAAAAAAAAAAAAAAAAAAAACTGGGAATGGGTGTGTAGGGAAGTGGGGGGGAGTGTATGGGGGACTTTTGTGATAGCATTGGAAATGTAATTGAGGATAAGATGTAATAAAAAATAAAAAAAAACAAAAAAAGAAGAAAATTTATTGAAGATGGCATTGTTGCCAAGAAAGATTAGATATTCAAACTACAGTTTAATGGAATTCTTCACGAATTTATTCTTTTTTAATTTTTTAATTATTTTATTAGAAATTTTCTTCATTAACATTTCAAATACTATCCCCTATTTACTCTCACCACCCTGCTCCCCAACCCACCCACTCCTGCTTCCAGACCCTGGCATTCCCCTCTACTGGGGCATATAATCTTCACAAGATCAAGGGCCTTTCCTCCCAATGATGGTGGAGGAGCCTATCTTCTGCTACATATGCAGCTAAACACATGAGCTCTGGGGGTCCTGGTTAGTTCATATTGTTGTTCTTCCTATAGGGTTGCAGACCCCTTCATCTCCTTGGGTACTTTCTCTATCTCCTCCATTGGGGACCCTGCCTTCCATAAAATAGATGACATTGAACATCCACTTCTGGATTAGCTAGGCACTGGTATAGCCTCACAAGAGACAGCTATATTAGGGTCCTGTCAGAAAATGTAGTGAGCATAGGCAATAGTGTCTTATAAAAACTTTTAAAAAGTTACTGTCATTTCTTTGATATATATATACATATATATATCAAAGAAATATATATATATATTGAGGAAATGTTCCTTTTCTGCTGTCAAATACAAATATATTATATCCAACAATGATCAGAACCCCAGGGACTCTGTGGATGAATTGGGAATAGTTGTAAGAATCTGAGGAGGAGGGTGACCCATAGAAAGACCAGCATTCTCAACAAACCTGGACAAGCAAGATCTCTCAGACATTGAGCCTCTAACCAGAGTTCATACACTAGCTGATGTGAAGCCCCCAACAAATATGCAGCATAAGAATGCCTGATCTAGCATCAGTGGGAGAGACACACCTAACCCCAGAGAAATTTAAGTCCCCAGGGATTGGGAAGGGCTGGGCACACACACACACACACACACACACACACACACACATATATATATATATATATATATATATATATGTGTGTGTGTGTCTTAAATTTATATATAAATATTTAATATAAAAATAATATAAATATACAAATATATAATATATAAAATTATAATATGTAAATAATATAAACATATAATATACATTTATAATATAAACATATATATAAACTTATAAAAACTTATGGTCTTATAAAAATATATAAATATTTAATATAAAATCATAAAATATATAAATGTACAATTATAATATATAATATATAACATATAAAGTATAATATAGACATAATATAAATATATCACATAAATATATAATGTAAAAAAATACATATAAATACATGTTTGTATATATATAATACATAGTGTCGTATAAAAACAAACTAAAAATTACAGAGGAGAATGTAGGAATAAAAACCTCCAGTATATGGGCCCAGGGAAAAAATTCATGAACAGAACAGCAGTGGCTTGTGATATATGTTCGAGAATTGACAAATGAGACCTAAGGAAATTGCAAAGCTTCTGTTAGGCAAAGTATACTGTTTGTAAGACAAAATGGCAACAAACAGATTGGGAAAAGATCTTTACCAATCCTAAATCTGATAGGGGACTAAGATCCAATATATATAAAGAATTCAAGAAGCTGGACTCCAGAAAACCAAATAAGCCCATTAAAAATGGGGTACAAACAGAGCTAAACAAAGAATTCTCAACTGAGGAATACTGAATGGCTGAGAAGGTCCTAAAGAAATGTTCAACATCCTTAATGATCAGTGAAATGCAAATCCAAACAACCCTGAGATTCCATTTCACACCAGTCAGAATGGCTAAGATCAAAAATTCAGATGCTGGGGAAGATTTGGCAAAAGAGGAACACTCCTCCATTTCTGGTGGGATTGTGAGCTGATACAACCACTCTGGAAATTAATCTGGTGTTTCAACAGAAAATTGGCAGGCATAGAACTACTGGAGGATCCAGCAATACCTCTCCTGCGCATATACCCAGAAGATGTTCCAACTTGTAATAATGATATATGCTCCACTATGTTCATAGCAACCTTATTTATAGTAGCTGTGTAGCCCTGGCTGTCCTGAAACTCACTCTGTAGTCCAGGCTGACCTTAAACTCCATCATATGTCTCCTATATGTACCAATGCCACACGGACACAAACACCATCTCTATAAGAGTAAAATTAATAAATAAAACAGGACTGTAAGACTGGATCACTATCAGGGACATCAGCCCACTGCCTGGGCTTAGCACCCACACCACAGAGAGCTGCAAATATCAGGTAAACTAAGGATCCTCTGCCACCCCATCCAGCATCTCCAGGCCCTCAGACAGGGCTGTCCAGAGAGGCACAGGAATAGGGGTGATTCTACCCAAGGCTTAGATGAGTTATACTGTGGTGGTGCAAATTTCAGACCTGTCTAGGCTCCAGGTGAATGCCTTTCCTCTCTCTCTCTCTCTCTCTCTCTCTCTCTCTCTCTCTCTCTCTCTCTTCTTTCTTTCTTCCTTCCTTCCACCCTTTCTTTCTTTCTTTCTTTCTTTCTTTCTTTCTTTCTTTCTTTCTTTCTTTCTTTCTTTCTTTCTTTCTTTCTTTCTTTCCTTTGAGTCAGGCTTTCTCTGTGTAGCCTTGGATGCACTAGAAGGTAAACCAAGCTAGCCACAAACTCAGATATCCACTGGGAGTATATGTATGCACTAACACCTCCAGCCACTCTTCCTGCCTTAATGCACACATTGGGTCCTGGTTAACGTAGTTCAGACAGCTTCGGCCATGGATACCAGGGCAGTTGCAGAGATGGACAGTGGAGAACCAAAGTGTAAGGGGTTAATGAGACTCCCTGCAGACTAGATCACATTTACATATGCTCCAGTGTTCCCTTTCCTGGGAAGCTGCTACTCTAGACTTTCCTTCTGAAGTGCATCCTCAGTGCCACACCTAAGTGATTTTGTGGGCTGAATTCTGTTATGCATCTCTAAATTTCTCTTAGCATGGCAATGCACAATAGAAAAGTTATTGATGATGACATCATATCTGATGTGTATAACTGAGAAGAGTTTGAATTCTTGAGATCAGTGGTGAATGAATACTCGATTTCAAATATGTCCTTTCTTTCTTCCTCTGTGGTAATTTCGTGAGTTTTTTTTTGCAAGAAGACCTGTCAGTATCATTCACACAAAGGCCTAAAGCCAGTTGGGTCTGAAATCCAAGGCAAAAATGTTGAACTAAAGTGTCCATTAACATATCAACTGTACAGTGGCCTCCAGTTTCTCTCAGCATCCCTCTGTCTCTACTGCATATAGGTCCCTCCTGGCTGGCATGCCTCCCCAACCTAGCCCCAGCTCCCCCAAACTTTCTAGTCCAGGTGATCCCCTGTGCTTTCCTCCTTCCAGCTCTTCTGACACTTATATAACTCAGGCACTTTTAGCCATGCTAGTCTCTTCACTAAGGCTGCCCCTCTTGGTTGGTGGCTCCTCTTTCTCTTTTCAGATCTCCTCTCCTCACATGGCCCAGCTTGGGGTCATGTTCACTCTGTAACTCTCCAAGAGGTTTCCTGTCTGGTCTGGAACTCACTCTGACAGGCTAGTTTCTAATCCCAGACATTAACTTGCCTCTGCCAGCAGTTCTGTAATTTAGGAGTGTTTCAGCAAGCCTGGCCTTTGTAGCTCAAGAAAATATTGGCAGACAATCTCCCTAACAGATTGAGTGTACAGCTCCATCTGGGGAGGTGTGTCTACTTCCTGGCACTTGATCATGTCTGAACTACATTGTACAGAAGACATTGCACTGAGAATAGCCAGAGAAAATAGGCATTTTGGTGAAGACAAAATGATGGGACTTTCGACTTGTGTGCAGGAGGTTCTTTGAAACATTTTGTATCTGTCAGTCACAGAAAACTTGTTTTATCAGTATTGGTCATGGCAGGAAAATGGGAGAGTTGAAGCATTTTTCCTCCATCATGGAGGTGGAACTGAGGTTTTTTACAACCCTTGTGATCTGATCCAGGGTTCGATGGGGGATGACAATGCTCCAGGGCCTGGCAGGCCAGTGGAGCCCAGTGGTGATTGTGGAGGCTGCTGGTGGAACCCTGCCCCAGGTGAGTGCCTAGTGATCTCCCAGCTTCCTGAGTTCTGGGTCAGGAGCCAACAGGATAAACTCCCATGTCCCTGACTATAGGAAACCTGTGGGGAAAAAAAATATTTTTTGACATCTGTGTGCTCAATCACTAGAGACATCCCCTCTGAATCACAGAGTCTGGTGGACTGTACTCCCTAAGGCAGTTGGGCAGGCCTGTGCTTGAAGACAGAGTCCTGGGGAGACCTTTACTGGCATTAGATGAGGGAAAGGGCTCAGTGCCCCTAAGGACCTGACTTTTGTATACAGAGAGACTCTGGTGTCCAAGAAGATTTGAATAGTTGAGAGATTCGATCTAGTCAGTTTTCCAAGGGTGGTGTGGGGGTAATTTGGGTGTAGGCAGAGACCTGTGAATCTTTGGGTAAATCCTGTGCACTAATGTTCAAGTTGGAATGCAAGCTGCAGCTGGCATGGGAGAGTTTAAGGTTGGTAATGGTGGTGTCCAGATTTTTGATGGAATTATTTTATTCTCTAAGTATGCCCCTCTCCCACCCCCTCTGTCCTTTCCTGCTCTGCTGCCCCCTCACAGGGGGCCTTGTGAGCTCATTCTCTCCCTCCCTTCCTCTCCCCTCTCCCTTTGCCCCTCTCCCTCTCCCCTTCCCCTCCCTCTACCTCAGATAGTGTGTCTCTATGTAGTCATGGCTGTCCTGTCTCTCTATGTACCACACTATCTTCAAACTCAAAGAGATCCTTCTAACTCTAAATCACAATTGATAAGAAAAAGCACCCTTTGTTATATTTTTACTTTATTTATTTATTTTAATCTTGGCTCAGACTCACTGTTTACATCACACTAGCCTCAAATTCAAAGAGATTTTCCTTCTTGTGGGTTAGGGTCTCCTTTGGTTAAGGCTGCCAACTGAACACTGGTTCATGGTGGAAGTGCCCTAATTGGAGCCAACCTGTCTTACATTGCCAATGAATTTTAAAAACTCAGCCATCAGGATATGCTGTTATGCTAAGCTTAGCTGTGAAGAAAAATTAAATTAAAAATAAATTTTATTTTTAAATAATATTACTAAATTATATTAGTAATTATAATTAATAATATGATTAATTTTTAAGTACTACTGAAAGATTTTACAGTTGTGTGATTGCATTCAGTATTTGAGTAAAGTATGTCTTGTTATTAGCTATCCTCCCTCTCCCCATTGACACTCTCCATGACTCTAGCTGGCCTATGTACATCATGTTGGCCTCAGATGCACAAAAGTCTGCTTGCTTCTGCCTTGCAAATGTTGTGTAAAGAAAGGCCAATTAATTCCAAAGTCGTAATTCTATGTGCATAGATAAAACTACATTTTGAAATCATATGTACCCATTGGTGAAATTTGTTAAAGAGGCATAAGTCATGTGCTCAGGAAGAGCCTGTACCAAATACTTGACACATAGGACTGAGGTTGAGACTGTGATTCTCATTTGTTTGTTTTTTAAAGATATATTTTATGTATATAAGTACATGGTTGCTATCTTCAGACACATCAAAAGAGGGTGATCTCTCCAGCCCTATGAGTCTCTTTTTGGAATAGGAAGGTACATTATTTTTAATGAGTACAGTTTGCATAGGCTTAGATATTTGAATGCTCAGTCCCCAGCGTGTGGAACTCTTTGAGAAGAATTGGAAAGATTAAGAGGTAACGAAAGTATTGTTGGAGGAAGGATGTGGCTGGGAGTGAACTTTGAGGTTTCAGAAGCCCACATGTAATCCAGTGTGTGTGTGTGTGTGTGTGTGTGTGTGTGTGTGTGTGTGTGTCTGCCTGCTGCTTGTAGATAAGAATATAAAGTCTTCAGGTATTGCCCTGGTTCCATGCCTCCCTTCTCACCACCATGCTCATCCTGGATGAACACTCTGAAACTGTTAGCTAGCACCAGTTAAATGTTTTATTTTATATTGTAAGAATTGCCTTGTCCATGGTGTCTCTTCCAAGCAATAAAACAGTAAATTTTATCCTCAGGTCACAAACAGTAGAGATTGATTCTTTGTCCAAGGTCACCCAGTAAGAGACTCCAAGGATGGAGCCCAGTGGGTTCCTGACTGCATGTATGAGAGAGGACTTGGGTGAACCTTTGGGATACCAACACTCTTGCTTATTACTCACAACCTTGTTTTTCTACAGGTTTCCCAGTATTCAGTTAAACCCTGCCATCCAGGAAGAGGTAAGTGGAGGGAGCCCAGGAATCATACTCCCCACTTAACACATAAGTGATCTCTGAGGCTGTGGTGTCCTGGGACTCTGTGCTGGAATTCTCTCTGCCTTTCCATTTGATTTCCCTGGCACATGCTCAGAATGAAAAGTCCCCACATCCACAGCAGGGATTATATGGACAGGTTTCCCTTCGTGGTAACCATTGGCTAAAGATTTGAAGGTCTTAAAGCTCCAGTGATGACATTAGAGCAGACCTGGAAGTGAGATGTGTTGGGGATGATTAGATATGCTCAGGCATGCATGAGTTTGGCTGGCTTTAGTGGAAGGTAAAAATTGTGATAACACAACAGCTGAGGGCTGAGTCTGCATACTGAGATTGAATGGAAGCTCAGTGTGAAGACTGATGTGTGTGTCCTGAGGTCATGTACACATGGCTTCTTGGCCTTTGTGCCAGGTACAGAGTGAACAACAGTGACCCAAATGTAATCTGTGTGAAACAGATGATTGGGAGGAATCCATGTTAGTGTCGGATTGGGAGGCATCCAGGTGAATTCTCAGATTTAAAGGAGGACATTCTTCTTGCTTGGATTGACTCCAGCTGTGATGGTTTCACTGAACTCACCCTCCAGATATTCATAGACTTGCATACTTGTTCCATATTGGTGGAACACTTTGGAGATAATAATGATGTATAGCCTTGTTGGAGGAGGTGTATCACTGGGGCAGGGCTTGTAGGTCTCAAAAGCTCTTGCCATTCCCAGTTAACTCTCTCTGCCTGGTACTGTACTATGGATCAGGATGTAAGCTCTCAGCAACTGTTCCAGTGCTGTGTGTGCGCCTGTATCCATCCTCCCTGACATGGAGGTTATAGATTGACCCTCTGAGTTGTAAGCCCCATTAAACTCCTTGTTATTATCAGTTGCCTTGGTCATGGTGTCTCTTCACAGTAATAGAAAAGTAATGAAGCCCCTATGTCAACTTGACTGTTGTTGCTGAGTGATGAGCACAGTAGTTGGTGGAAACTTGAGGACAGACTGGCTATCAATAGAATAGGTTCACAGCCTAGTATCCTCAGAGGTAGAAAGCTAAGTGGGAATGACTTAAGGGTAACAGGAATCCCTGACAAGGAAGATTCATATAAATTCAACTTTCTCCACTGTTCAAGACTGTTTATCCTTTGAGGATGTGGCTGTGTACTTCTCCTGGGAGGAATGGACACTGCTTGATGACTCTCAAAGGATCCTGCACTAGACTGTGATGACAGAGATCTTCACACTCATGTCTTTGCTGGGTAAGACCCTACCATCATTTCAGAGCATATATAGGCTTTCCTTTGTTTTTGTTTTTGTTTTGTTTTTGTTTGTTTGTTTGTTTGTTTTTTTAGAGAGTGCTGTATCTTTCTCAAAGCTTGCCTATGAACACCAAGTCTTTCCCCCACAGTCTTGGAGTATAAAATACAGGTAAAAACCAAGTCAAGTTTCACAATATCTCTGTTTATCTCAATTGCAACAAAGGCACACAGGAATCAATTTGGGGTAAAGATTTTATTGGGGTGCATTTGAGAAATCGGTCTATCTTTAGAATCCAAGCTGTGCTAGATGCACTATGTAGACCTGGCTGTCCTCTGACTTGCCAATGTCTTCTTGCTCTGTCTTTTGAGTGTTGCAATTAATGGATTGCATAAACACACCTGGCCTGGGGTCAGGAGTCTTAACACTGATGGCTTCCCTGTAATTTGATGACACTGTAAATATTTGGGATCTTTGTGCCTCAAGTACTTCTGGTGACATGCCTTATGTTTGAATGTAACATGAATTGTGGCACTTGTAAGCTCATTTTATTTTATTTTATTTTATTTTATTTTATTTTATTTTATTTTATTTTATTTTATTGGATTTGATTCGATATTGGACCCTGTCTACCCTAAAGTAGCCCCTTTGTTCTGTGAGAAATATCAGATCACCATTAGTAATAGGTGCTGTCTCTCTGTCTTTCTGTCTGTCTGTCACTTGATAGTCTACATGCCACTCATCACTATTTCTCTGTGTCCAGGTTGTTGGATTAACGTGGAGAGTGAAATGTCATCCTTTGAGCAGAGTCTGTCTGCAAAATGTGCCAATTCATGCATCCTGCAATAGCACATGCTGTGCTGTGCTGAGACGCCCCTGCTAAGTATGAACAATGTGATGATCCTCCAGACCTCCTCAGGTCTTCTAAAGCATCAAGTGACTTATAATGTTGGGGATGCCCCCATGAACACTGAGAGTGGAGAGGCCATTCAGAGTGAGAAGAAGAACTGCATATACAGCGACTGTTGCAAAAATTTACTAGCATGTTACACCTCGATCAACACCGGATGATACACACTGGAGAAAATCCTTTTCTGGGAAGTGAGTGTGGGATGTCCTTCACCCACAAATCCTTTCTTCTTAAGCATTTCAGAACTCACACTGGAGGGAAGCCTTTCAGGTGTGGTGGGTGTGGCAAAGCCTTCAAGCATAATATCTCCCTCATATCTCACCAGCGAGTTCACACAGTTGAGACACCTTTTACCTGCACCGAATATGGGAAATCATATATGACCAGATCCAACCTTACACATCACTTTCAAGTTCATGCTGCGGAGAAGCCTTACAGTTGCAGTGAATATGGCAAAGCATTTAAGGAGAAATCCAGCCTCATTTATCTTGTGCGAATGCACACTTAGGAAAGGCCTTTTTAGTACAGCAAGTGTGGCAAGTCCTTCAGCCAAAAAGCCTTTCTCATTAAGCATTTCAGAATTCACACCAGAGACAAGTCTTTCAGGTACAGTGAGTGTGACAAAACCTTCAAACACAACAGCTTCATTGTTGCTCATCAGTGAGTTCACACAGGAGAGACACCTTTTACATGAACTAAATGTAGCAAGTCATACATAAACAGGTCCAGCCTTTTATATCATTATTGGGGTCATACTGGAGAAAACCAATAGAAGTATACTATAGTGGTTTGAATAGGTTTGGCCCCAGAGATTCATGTGTTTGAATGCTTGGCCCATAGGGAGTGACACTATTACATGTTGTGGCCTTCTTAGAATAGGTGTGGCATTGTTGGAGAAAGTGTGTCACAGTGGCGATGGGCTATGAGGTTCAGTGCTCAACCTCCTCCCAGTGAGGGAGAGTCTCTTCCTGGCTGCCTTTAGATCAGGATATAAAAGCTCTGCTCCTCCAAACCATGTCTCCCTGCATGCAGCCATGGTTGCTGCCAAGATAATGGACTGACCTTCTGAAACTGTAAGCCAGACACAATTAAATGTTGTCCATTATAAGACTTACCTTTTCAAAGTTTTCAAAGTTATTTTCAAAGCAATGGAAACCCTAACTAAGACATGATATCAAATGCATAAATCATATAAGGAAAATTGCAGCCTTGTTTTTCATGTCCAAGCTCATATAGGGGAAAGGAAATTTGAATGTCGTGCATCTGGGAAATGTTAAAAAACAAAACTCACCCCATCAATGACCAACAACTTTATACTAGAGGAAAGGATTTTATGTGTAGTGTTTGTGGGATGCAGTCTCATTTACATCAGAGGTTTTATGCAATAAAGCATCAGGAGTGCAAAGAATGTGCCAAAGTGTTTTATTGCAGGACTGGCACACAACTAAATAGAGTATATGTATTGGGTGCAATGAACATGGGAAATCATTTCCATCATCTACCCTATATAAACAAAAGGGTTTTCACTGAACAAAAGTTAAGAGTGCTTCAGATGAGCGGAGCGTTCACCCATACTTGCATCATATTTAACTGAAGTAACCACAGTGCAGACACGCATCATGAACACACTGAATCTGGGGAAGAGTTTGAACAAAGATTGTTCTTATTAACAACACAGACACAACCCAGATAGGTTTGTGAATGCAGACAATGTAGAGAAAGCTTCAGCCATTGACCAAGCTTGTTGAACCATAGGAGTGAATGTGACTTTGAGCAAAGAAGTTCTAAGAGTGGCTTTTGTGAGGAAGCCAGTCATTGAAAATTACTCATCAAAGAATTACATGGAATCAAGATGAGGATTATTGCCATCTCATTCCTAAGGAGTTAATGCTTTCCTGGGACTTAGCAAGATGAAGCTGTGTTCTTGGCTGCATCAGTGTGGATTGGAGTCTGAATGTTACTGACATTGAATGGGGGAGGAAGTGAGTGACCTCACTTTAAATAAGACATATATATTTATTGTTGTTTGTTCTATTGGTTGCCCTTTCTTCCCTCACTGAATATTACAGTCTGTGGGATAAATGATCATTTACTGTAAAGTCTTCATGACTAATGTGTCACTACTTTTGTTGGGGACCAGCTCTGTGTAGCACCTAATGCTCTTACATAGGAGTGCAACCCATATGTTTTTGGTGCTTGTTGTTTGTTTCATGTGTCAGTATTTCAAGTGGACATATATATATGAATATTAAGTACATAACTAATGCCTGTGAGTCCCCCCAAAATGCATTGGATTCCTGGAACAGGAGTTACAGATGGGTATGAAGCAGTCTGTTTGCTGGAAATGGAACCCTGGTCCTCTACCATAGCAGAATATGGACTTACACTCTGAACCCTCGCTAGAGTCCACGTTTTACATTTTAAGAAGTTACTAGACTTTGTTCTAAAAGGCTATGTGTTTCAGAGTTACTCCTGCAGAATATCAGATACCAGTTTGTGACATCCTGACATTTTCCAAGTCATGAGGTATTCACTTTAACAATTTTAGTATCTATGTTGGCTCAGGAATTATGGTGCAGGCTTTAATCCCAACAATCAGGAGGCAGAGGCAGCTGTAGTCAGTGAGTTCAAGGTCATGATGGTCTAGGAGATCCAGATCATTGTATATCTTTAAGTGAATGCTGGGAATTGAACCAAAGTTATCTGCAATAAGAGTAAGTGCTGTTATCCAGTGAGTTGAGCCATTTTTCTCACCCTGTATCTGTGTTTCCATATATATATATATATATATATATATATATATATATATATATATATATACACAGACTTACTATGTTGGTTTGGCTAGCTTGTTTGTCTATGTATCTCAGGTTGTCTTGAACTCATAGACATACCCCTATTCTGGGTTCTGAGTGCTTGTATTAAAGACATGCCCCTCTGGGGAATCAAAAGAATCTGGTGCCTTCCTGTCTTAGCCAGTGTTCTGAGTAGATCTCCAATGCTAGCAATGCACCCAACCACCCAACACCCAGAGGAAGCTGGATTCCCAGGTGTTCTAACACACCCATGATCATAGGATCACAGGTTCTTAGGAGTTTGATCATGCCAGGATTTCAGGATCCTAGAGGCAGCTTGAATCCCAGGCACTCTTACATGCAGAATTTCAGGATCAATGGATCACAGAGACATATGGACTCTGAGGAGCTCTGATACAACCAGGAAAACAAGACACACAAGCTCCAGCCAATGACAGTGAGTGCATGTAGCACTGGAGATACCCAGAGGGAGAGAGGCAAGATCAAGAACATAAGAAAGAGAAACCAAGAGAACTTGGCATCATCAGAACATAGTTCTCCCATTATAGCAAGTTCTGGGTATCACATCACACCAGAACTATACAAAGAATCAATAAACCCAAGAGCTGGTTCTTGAGAAAAATCAACAAGATAGATAAACCCTTAGCCAGAGTGACAAGAGGACATGGAGACAGTATCCAAATTAATAAAATAAGAACTGAAAGTGGAGACATAACAACAGAAACCATGGAAATCATAATAATTATCAGTTCCTACTACAAAAGCCTATACTCATCAAAACTGGAAAATCTGGATGAAATGGACAATTTTCTAGGCACATACCAGGTACCAAAGTTAAATAAGGATCAGATAAACCATCTAAACAGTCTCATAACTTCTAAAGAAATAGAAGCAATTATTAATAGTCCCCCAACCAAAAAGAGCCCAGGAGCAAAAGGGTTTAGTGCAGATTTCTATATGACTTTCTAAGAAGAGCTAATACCAATTCTGTTTTAACTATTTCACAAAATAGAAACAGAAGGATACTACTCAATTCATTCTATGAAGCAACAATTACACTTATACCTAAACCTTACAAAGACGCAACAAAGGAAGATAACTTCAGAACAAATTCGCTTATGAATATTGATGCAAAAATACTCAATAAAATTCTCACAGAGTGTAAGAATATAACAAAACAATTAACCATCATGATAAAGTAGGCTTTTTCCCAGGAATTCAGGGATGGTTCAATATAAGGAAATCAAAGTAACCCACTATATAAATAAAAGCAAAGAAAAAAAAAACCCACATGATCATCTCTTTCAATGCTGAGAAAGCATTTGGCAAAATACAACATCCCTTCATGCAAAAAGTCTGGAAAGAACAGGAGTTCATGACCCATATGTAAACATAGTAAAAGCAATATATAGCAAACCGGAAGACAACATCAAACTAAATGGAGAGAAACTTGGAACAACCCCAATTATATCAGAAACTAGATGAGTCAGCCTACTCTTTCCATACCTATTCAATATAGTACTAGAAATCCTAGCCAGAGCAATTAGATATCAAAAGGAGGTGAAAGGGAAAAAATTGGAGATGAAGAAGTCTAAATATATGGAGATGATATGATAGTATACTTAAGTGACCCCAAAATCCCACCAGAGAATTCCTAAACCTGACAAACCACTTCAACAATGTGGCTGGATGTAAAATTAACTCAAACAAATCAGTAGACTTCCTCTACTTAAAGGTTAAACAGGCTAAGAAAGAAATTAGGAAAATGACACCCTTCACAATAGTCGCAAATAATATAAACTACCTTGGTGTGACTCTAACCAAGGAAGTGAAAGATATGTATGACAAGAACTTCAAGTCTCTGAAGAAAGAAATCGAAAAAAATTTCAAAAGTTGGAAAAATCTCCCATGCTCATAATTAGCAGGACTAATAAAGTAAAAATGGCCATCGTGCCAAAAGCAATCTACAGTTTCAGTGCAATCCCCACATAAATTCTAACTTAATTCTTCATAGAATTAGAAAGAGCAGTTTGCAAATTCATTTGGAATAACCAAAAATCCCAGGATCTCGAAAAATATCCTCAACAATAAAAGAACTCCTGGGGGATTCACCATCCCTGACCTCAAGCTGTACTACAGAGCAATTGTGATAAAAACTGCATGGTACTGGTATAGAAACATAGAAGTAGATCAATGGAATGGAACAGAACATGCAGAAATGAACCCACATAGCTATGGTCAATTGATCTTTGACAATGAAGTAAAACCATCCAGTGGAAACAAGACAGCATTTTCAATCAATGGTGATGGATCAACTGGTGGTTAGCATGTAGAAAAATACGAATTGAACCACTCTTATCTCCTTGTACAATGCTCAAGTCCAAGTGGATCAAGGACCTCCACATAAAACCAGATACACTGAAACTAATAGAAGAGGAAGTGGGGGAAAAGCCTCGAATACATGGGGACAGGGGAAAAGTTCCTGAACAGAACACCAATGGCTTTGCTCTATGATCACTAAATGTCAAATGAAACCTCATAAAATTGCAAAGCTTCTGTAAGGTAAAGGTTACTCTTAATAGATAATGGCAACCAACAGATTGGGAAAAGATCTTTACCAGCCCTACATGCAATAGAGTTCTGATACCAAATATATACAAAGACCCCAAGAAATTAGACTCAAGACAATCAAATAACCCTATTAAAAATGGGATACAGAGCTAAACAAAGAAATCTCAACTGAGGAAACTCAAATGCTTGAGAAGCACATAAAGAAATATTTAACATCCTCAGTCATCATGGAAATACAAACCAAAACACACCTGAGATTCCACCTCGCACCAGTCAAAATGGCTAAGATAAAAAACTCAGGTGATAACAAATGCTGGTAAAGATGTGTAGAAATTGGAGGATCCATCCATTGCTGGTGTGATTGCAACCTGGTACAACCAATCTGGAAATCAGTCTGTCAGTTCCTCAGAAAATTGAACATAATACTACCTGAGGAGTGAGCAATACCACACCTGAGTATATAACCAGAAGATGCTCAACCATGTCATAAAGACACATGCTCTACTATGTTTATGAACATAGTAGCCTTATTTATAATAACCAGAAGCTGGAAAGAACCCAGATGTCCCCCAACATAAGAATGGATACAGAAAATATGGTACATTTACACAATGTAGTATTACTTAGTTATTAAAAACAATTAATTCCTGAACATTTTTGGCAAATGTGTGGAACTAGAAAATATCATCCTGACTGTGGTAACACAATCACAAGGACACAGATGGTATGCACTCACTGATAAGTGGATATTAGCTCAAAAGCTCAGAATTATTCAAGATACAATTCAAACACCAGATGAAGCTCAAGAAGAAGGAAGACAAAAGTTTGGATACTTTGGTCCTTCATAGAAGGGGTAACACATGGAAGAAGATACAGAAAGGTATGGGTCAGAGAGTAAAGAAAGGCCATCTAGATACTGGCCCACCTGGGGATCCATTCCATATACAGTCACCAAACCCAGATACTCTTGTGGATGCCAACAAGTGATTGCTGACAGGAGCTTGATAATAGCTGTCTGCTGAGAGACTCTACCAATGCCTAACAAATTCAGAGGTGGATACTCTCAACCTACCATTGGACTGAGCACAGGGTACCCAGTGGAAGAGCTAGAGAAAGGGCCCAAGGAGCTGAAGGTGTTTGTAACCCCATAGAAAGAACAACAATATAAACTAACCAGTAACCCCAGAGCTCACAGGGACTAAATCACCAATCAAAGAGTACACATGGAGGCATACATGGCTCCAGCTGTATATGTAGCAGGGGATGGCCTTGTTGGTCATCAATGGGCGGAGAGGCCCTAGGACCTGTGAAAGCTCAATGACCCAATGTAGGGTAATGTCAGGACCAGGAAGTGGGAGTGGGTGAGTTGGTGAGAAGGGGGATGGTTGAGTTGATAAGGGCTTTTCATAGGGGAAACCAGGAAAGGGGATAACATTTGAAATGGAAATAAAATATCTAATTAAAAAGAAAAGAACAGATTACATTTTCATAGGATTTTGTAATGTCTGCAGACTTCAGCCCATTCGTGCTTTCCCAGACAGAAAGGCCTGACCTCTTGCAGAAGCCTTTATTGTAGTATGAGATAGTGGTAGTCTTGTATTTTTGCCTGGTATACACTAGACTTTATCTGCAGTTGACTGCTTCCCAGGGACAGCAAGTGGATCATGTGATAGCAAATGAAAATCAGATATTGGTGGGTAAAGCCTAGCTATAAGCTGTCCTCTCAATGTATACAATAAATTAATAACAGAATTAAAATGAAAATATTATGAGCTAGTGGTTCTCAACCTTCCTAATGCTGAGACCCTTTAATACAGTTCTTCATGTTGTGGTCTCCAACCACAAAATTACTTTCATTTATACTTAATAACTTTAATTTTACCGCTAAAAATCATAATATACACAACTTTGTATTCTTATGGCCTTAGGCAACTCTTATGGAAAGATTACTTAATCCATAAAGGGAGCATGACCCAAAGGCTGAGAACCACTGCATTAAGGTATGTCAGTACATCACTGACCGGTTAACTAGACAATAATAACCTCCTGTTTGGAACAAATTATGTGTCACTCAAGGCATAAGTAATTGAATCCTACCAACAGTCAGCAGAGAGAACGTGTCCTTAAGAAGAATTTATTTATTTGACAGTACATATAAAATTATTACATTTAAATATTTCATTTATAAAATATCAAAAATCTGCACAAGATTGATGGGAGGTGTATTGGTCAGTGGAATAACAGATTTGTACATAGAAAAATACATAGACATGGAAGTACAAGAAGTTGTAAAATTCCTAGTGGTTGCTGAAACTCCAACTTGTCTTCTGCAAGAACAAAATGTACTCAGCTGCTGGATCAATTCCCTAACTGACTTTTTAAACAAGTAGGCCAACATAATGGTGAAGTCAAAATTTGAGAATAGCTAATTTTTGCCTCAGAAAGCATGAGAATAGCTTAGGTTGTGGATCATTTGGTAGAGGGCTTATATTGCAAGTACATGGCCCTGGGTTTGATTCACAACTGTATATAATCCAGAGGTGATGGATACTTGTTCAGGACATAGAGGGAGGTGGATAGGAAGTTCAAAGTCATCATGAGTTACAAAGATGGAGGCCACCCTACTCCAAATAAATTTGTATAAAAAAAAATTACATGGAGGTGGAGGGCAGTGTAGAGATGGCTCAGCAATTAAGAGCACCTACCTGATTTCCAGGGGTCCTGAGTTCAATTCCCAGCAACCACATGGTGATTCAAACCATCTGTAATGGGATATGATGCCTTTATTTTATTTAATTTTATTTTTTATTAGGTATTTATTTCATTTACATTTCCAATGCTATCCCAAAAGTCCCCCCACATGCTCCCCCACCCACCCACTCACACTTCTTGGCCCTGGCATATCCCTGTACTGAGGTAGATAAAGTTTGCATGACAATGGGCCTCTCCTTCCATAGATTGCCTACTAGGCCATCTTCTACTTCCATAGATTGCCTACTAGGCCATATGTATATATGGAGCTAGAGACACAAGCTCTGGGGAGTACTGGTTAGTTCATTTTGTTGTTCCAACTATAAGGTTGCAGATCCCTTTAGCTCCTTGGTTATTTTCTCTAGCTCCTCCATTGGGGGCCCTGTGATCCATCCAATAGCTGACTGTGAGCATAAACTTCCATGTTTGCTAACCCAGCATAGTTTCACAAGAGACAGCTATATCTGGATCCTTTCAGCAAAATCTTGCTAGTGTATGCAATGGTGTCAGCGTTTGGGGTCTAATTTTGGGATGGATCCCTGAATATGGCAGTCTCTAGATGGTCCATCCTTTCATCTCAGCTATAAACTGTGTCTCTGTAACTCCTTCCATGTGTGTTTTGTTCCCAATTCTAAGAAGGGGCAAATTGTCCACACTTTGGTATTTGTTCTTCTTGAGTTTCATGTGTTTAGCAAATTGTATCTTATATCTTGAGTATTCTAAGTTTCTGGGCTAATATCCACTTATCAGTGAGTACATATTATATGACTTCTTTTGTGATTGGGTTACCTCACTCAGGATGATACTCTCCATGTCCATCCATTTGCCTAGTAATTTCATAAATTCATTTATTTTAATTAGCTGAGTAGTACTCCATTGTGTACATGTACCACATTTTCTGTATCAATTCTTCTGTTGAGGGGCATCTGGGTTCTTTCCAACTTCTGGCTATTATAAATAAGGCTGCTATAAACATAGTGGAGCATGTGTCATTCTTAGCAGTTGGAACATCTTATGGATATATGCCCAAGAGAGGTATTGCAGGATCCTCCAGTAGAACTATGTCCAATTTTCTGAGGAACCAAAAGACTGATTTCCAGAGTGGTTGTACAAGCTTGCAATCCCAACAACAATAGAGGAGTGTTCCTCTTTCTCCACATCCTTGCCAGCATCTGCTGTCAACTGAATTTTTCATCTTAGCCATTCTGACTGGTGAGAGGTGGAATCTCAAGCTTGCTTTGATTTGCATTTCCCTGATGCCTTCTTCTTATGTGCCTGAAGAGAGCAATTGTGTACTCATATATATTAAATTCATAAATCTTTAAAAAATTAAATGGAACAGTGACCATGTGTGTTTGCATAAGTCACTAATCCCATATCTTGGGAGATAGAGGCGAGTAAGTCTTAGTGAAATATGTGCTAGCCTGGCCTCTAGATAAGTTCCAGACCAGGCAGCATTGCATAGTAAGATGCTGTCTTAAAAACCAAAATCCAACCATAAAAAAACAAAACAAAACAAAACAAAACAAAACAAAAAACACCTAAAGCAAAAACAAGCATTTTAACGTTTAATGTTTAAGTACCGTGGGACATGACAACAGGTCAAACTTATGAATTCAATGAATAAAAACAAAACATGAAATAAAACCTAGGGGGTGGGCTTGAGAGATGGCTCAACAGTTAAGATAACTTGCTCTTCTTGCAGAGGACTTATGTTCACTTTCCAGCACCCAACACACTGTGGTCTACCATCATCCAAAACGCAGGGCACAAGGTGCACACACATATTCAGACAAAATATTCATGTATGTAGTATTATTAAATACCCAAACAAGTTAGAAAAATATAAATTTAAAGGACTAGAAGAGTCATTCAATTGAATGGTAGACTATGATTTCAGAGAGGTAAGAACAAAGTGGACATTCAATCACAGGTTTTAAGAACGTTAACTGCCAAGAAAAGAATATCTGTGACACAACATCATCTAAATGTAGAAATTACAAAGAAAAAAATAAGTGGTAAAAGCCACTGGTGCCAAATACCAATTCACTGAGAATGGGTAGCCTCTCAGAACTTTATCAAAGTGCTCCGAAAACCGGAGAAAATCCAAGTAAGACTGAAATGACATATGCCTACCATTGAATGGACATAACTGTTAACCAAGAATACATGAGAAGCAGTTTTACCTTTTAAACTTCACAGGGAAACAAAAGCATGTTGGCATAGGTACACAATAAGGCACCTCATGTCCATCATCCCAGCAGATAGAAGACTCTACACACATATTCATTTTATTTATCAAGTTTACAGAGACAGGGTTGCACATGTGCCTATAGTGTTTATGTGAGTGTCAGAGAACTATGGGAGCCAGCTCTCTCCTTGCAACTTTTGGGTCTTGAGTATTAAACTCAGCATGTCAAACTTGGACAAAAGTAACTTTCCCTGATAAGCCATCTCAACAGCCTTCAATAGTTGATGTTATGAGGCCTTTTCTATTGCAGTTCAGGTTTAGGATGGACTTGAATGTATAATTCTCTTTCAAATCCCAAATTCTAGGATTACAGCCATGCATGCATATGCTCTGTTTGAAAGAAGGAATTCTGTGTTTTTGAGACAGGGATTCTCTGTGTAAACCTGGCTGTCCAATAATTTGCTTTCTAAACATGACTGGCCTTAAACTGCCTGCCTCTGCCTTCCTAGTGCTGGAATAAAGGCATGAGAAACTCCCACTTTGCAAGAAAGGTATTCTCAATCAAGAGTGTGTGAGAAAGAAGGATACAAGAATAAGAGAAAATCAGGAAGAAGGCAATCATGTCCAACTCCACACCAAGTCCTAGTAAAGAAAAAAAAGACCAGGCTGTCCTCGAACTCCAGATCCTCCTGCCTCTGCCTCTTTCAGCAAATCCTAGCGGCCTGCACCACCAGAACTGGCAAAATCCAACACCCATTCATGATAAAAGTCTTGGAAAGATCAGGAATTCAAGGCCCATACCTAACCATGATAAAAGCAATATACAGCAAACCAGTAGCCAACATCAAAGTAAATGATGAGAAGCTGGAAGAAATCCCACTAAAATCAGGGACTAGACAAGGCTGCCCACTCTCTCCCTACCTATTCAACATTGTACTTGAAGTCCTAGCCAGAGCAATTAGACAACAAAAGGAGATCAAGGGGATACAAATCGGAAAAGAAGAAGTCAAAATATCGCTTTTTGCAGACGATATGATAGTATACATAAGTGACCCTAAAAATTCCACCAGAGAACTCCTGATAAATAGCTTCGGTGAAGTAGCTGGATATAAAATTAACTCAAGCAAGTCAATGGCCTTTCTGTACACAAAGGATAAACAGGCAGAGAAGGAAATTAGGGAAACAACACCCTTCTCAATAGTCACAAATAATATAAAATACCTTGGTGTGACTCTAACTAAGGAAGTGAAAGATCTGTATGACAAGAATTTCAAGTCCCTGAAGAAAGAAATTAAAGAAGATCTCAGAAGATGGAAAGACCTCCATGCTCATGGATTGGCAGGATCAACATTGTAAAAATGGCTATCTTACCAAAAGCAATCCACAGATTCAATGCAATCCCCATCAAAATTCCAACTCAATTCTTCAACGAACTAGAAAGGGCAATCTGCAAATTCATCTGGAACAACAAAAAACCTAGGATAGCAAAAAATCTTTTCAAGGATAAAAGAACCTCTGGTGTAATCACCATGCCTGACCTAAAGCTTTACTACAGAGCAATTGTGATAAAAACTGCATGGTAGTGGTATAATGACAGACAAGTAGACCAATGGAACAGAATTGAAGACCCTGAGATCAACCCACATACCTATGGTCACTTGATCTTTGACAAGGGAGCAAAAACCATCCAGTGGAAAAAAGACAGCATTTTCAACAAATGGTGCTGGCACAACTGGCGGTTATCATGTAGAAGAATGCGAATTGATCCATTCCTATCTCCTTGTACCAAGGTCAAATCTAAGTGGATTAAGGAACTCCACATAAAACCAGAGACACTGAAATTTATAGAGGAGAAAGTAGGGAAAAGCCTCGAAGATATGGGTACAGGGGGAAAATTCCTGAATAGAACAGCAAAGGCTTGCACTGTAAGATCGAGAATCGATAAATGGGACCTCATAAAGTTGCAAAGCTTCTGCAAGGCAAAAGACACCGTCAATAAGACAAAAAGATCACCAACAGATTGGGAAAGGATCTTTACCTATCCTAAATCAGATAGGGGACTAATATCCAATATATATATAAGGATCTCAAGAAGGTGGACTCCAGAAAATCAAATAACCCCGTTAAAAAATGGGGCTCAGAACTGAACAAAGAATTCTCACCCGAGGAATACCGAATGGCAGAGAAGCACCTGAAAAAATGTTCAACATCCTTAATCATCAGGGAAATGGAACTCAAAACAACCCTGAGATTCCACCTCACACCAGTCAGAATGGCTAAGATCAAAAATTCAGGTGACAGCAGATGCTGGTGAGGATGTGGAGAAAGAGTAACACTCCTTCATTGTTGGTGGGATTGCAAGCTGGTACAACCACTCTGGAAATCAGTTTGGCGGTTCCTCAGAAAATTGGACATAATACTACCAGAGGATCCAGCAATACCTCTCCTGGGCATATATCCAGAAGATGTTCTAACCGGTAAGAAGGACACATGTTCCACTATGTTCATAGCAGCCTTATTTATAATAGCCAGAAACTGGAAAGAACCCAGATGCCCCTCAACAGAGGAATGGATACAGAAAATGTGGTACATTTACACAATGGAGTACTACTCAGCTATTAAAAGGAATGAATTTATAAAATTCCTAGGCAAATGGATGGATCTGGAGGGCATCATCCTGAGTGAGGTAACATATTCACAAATGAACTCACACAATATGTACTCACTGATAAGTGGATATTAGCCCAAAAACTTAGGATACCCAAGATATAAGATACAATTTGTTAAACGCATGAAACTCAAGAAGAACGAAGACCAAAGTGTGGACACTGTGCCCCTTCTTGGAATTGGGAACAAAACACCCATGGAAAGAGTTACAGACATAAAGTTTGGAGCTGTGAAGAAAGGATAGACCATCTAAAGACTGCCATACCCAGGGATCCATCCCATAATCAGCTTCCAAACGCTGACATCATTGCATACACTAGCAAGATTTTGCTGAAAGGACCCAGATATAGCTGTCTCTTGTGAGACAATGCCGGGGCCTAGCAAACACAGAAGTGGATGCTCACAGTCAGCTATTGGATGAATCACAGGGCCCTGAATGGAGGAGCTAGAAAAAATACCCAAGGAGCTAAAGGGAACTGCAACCCCATAGGTGGAACATTATTATGAACTAACCAGTACCCCAGAGCTCTTGACTCTAGCTGCATTTGTATCAAAAGATGGCCTAGTCGGCCATCACTGGAAAGAGGCCCATTGGACTTGCTAACTTTACATGCCCCAGTACAGGGGAATGCCAGGGCCAAGGGGTGGGGGTGGGTGGGTGGGGGCTGGGGGGAGTGTATTGGGGTCTTTTTGGATAGCATTGGAAATGTAATTGAGGAAAATACCTAATTAAAAAAAAAAAGAAAAGGGGAATTGGGATTCTCACCTTCCATATAGAGGTTTCTTTGAGCATCAATCACTCTTGTGGTGTTAACTGCTTCTGGCAAAAGACACCAAGCTTGGTAGCGCAGTTAATTCTAAAAAAAAAAAAAAAAAAGAAAGAAAAAAAGAAAAAAAAAAAAGAAATTGTAGTCGCTATTCCTGGTTTTCAACTTGACTCTATCTGGAATGAACTTTGATCTAGAATTGGAAAGCTCGCCTATGATCCTAATGTGGAGGCTGGGAGATACAAGTTTCTGACCTGGATCTTGGCATGGAGTTGTTAAGGCTTAGTGGCTATGAATTCCAGAAGATTAAGCCAGGGAGATCTCTAAATTCAAGGTCATCTTGGATTAAGGGCGTGGCGGCACATGCCTTTAATCTGGGTCACATCTACTGGATACCTACATAACAACATTGAAATAAAGGAAGATTGACTCTCTCTTCTTCACCTGCTTGGCTCGTGGGACTGAGCAACTGCTAGATCCTTGGACTTCCATTCACAGCTGCTGCCGACCATTGTTGGGAGTTGGACTATAGACTGTAAATCATCAACAAATTCCCATACTATATAGATACTACCCATAAGTTGTGTGACTCTCGAAAACCCCGACTAATACAGAAATGTTCTGAACAGAACTCACAAGAGTTACAACCATGATGGAAGCAGCTGGGATGGAGACAACTCCGCATTTATCCTGCATGGATAGAAGCTCTGGGTTCACCTGTGAGGAGTATTGGGAGCTTAAGAAAGCACTTCAAGGCAGACCCCAACCCTAAGGAGGAGACTCTCGAGGCCTTGGCTGATGCATCCAAACTGGCAAAAGAATACATTTGTTTCTTCAAGAGGAGGCATGAAATGAGGCTCAAGTGGTTGTCTAAGGCCCACAAGAATTGGAAAAATGTGTGGTTGCCAATGTCCATCAAGAGAGACCACCAGGCTAAACCCCAAGGAAACCTTTCAGAATGTCCTTGGACTCCCAGAAGTTTTGAAAGCCTTGAAGAGTCTCACACTTTCTTCTGGGTACCAAAGTAGAAACGGTATGTCACAGGATTTCTGACTTTTCAACTTGTTGGGGCAGGGGGCCGTTGAGATTTATGTCTATGGAAGGTACATTAATAATAAAGCTTGCATTCATAGAAACTAAAAAAAAAAAAGAAAAAAAAGGAGAAAGAAGTGAACCAACCAACCAACCAAACATAAACCACCAACAAAATTACCAGAATCAACAAATAGTTCCCATCTGCTAATTGTCTGGGCTCTCTAGTAATAAGACAAAGGCCAATTTCTTGAGTTGAAAGCAAGGTTTCAACTCATTTTTCTCTTCAAGAGATAAGGTCACAGTCAAAGAAATCGAAAAGAAAAGATGTAAGGCAATAGACAAAGCACATGGATGATGAAAACTAACCATGAGCTGTTAGACTTAATCTGATAAAGCACATTTTATCTAAGATTGGATTAGATAGTCTTCCAGTGGGTACAGTTGACATGACTAGTCCTTGGGGTCTAACTTCATAGCCAGTCCCACAACACCAAGAGGAAGCTCCACTCCCAGGTGCTATAAAATGCTCAGGATATGAGGATCACAGGATCACAGTATCCCAGGAGCTTAGTCACACCAGGATCTCAGGGTCTCAAAGGCAGCTTGATACACAGGAGCTGTGACAAACCCAGAATTACATGATCCCAGAATCTAAGAATCACAAAATCCCAGAATCCCAGAATCCCAGAATCTCCAAATCACAGAATCACAGACTCACAGTCACAGAATCACAGAATCACAGAATCACAGACCAAACATCTGAACTCTGAGGGGTTCTGACACAACCGAGATCACAAGAAGGCTACAGTCAGATATAGTGAGTTCAGGTAGCACTAGAGATAATCAGGTAAGGAGGGGCAAGAGAAAGAACTTAAGAAACAGAAAACAAGGTTACTTGATATCATCAGCACCCAATTCTCCCACCATAGCAAGTCCTGAATACACCATCACACAGGAAAAGCAAGATTCAGATCTAAAGATCACTTCTTATGATGATGATGATAGAGGAGACTAAGAAGTACATAAATGACTCCCTTAAAAATACAGAAGAACACAGGTAAACAGCTAGAAGCCTTTCAAGAGGAAACACAAAAATCCCTTAAAGAACTACACGAAATCACAATCAAAGAGGCAAAGAAAATGAACAAAACCATCCAAGATCTAATAATGGAAGCAATAAAGAAATCACAAAGGGACCCAACCCTGGAGATAGAAAACCTAGGAAACAAATCAGGAGTCATAGATGCAAGTATCACATATAGAAAAAAAGAGATAGAAGAGAGAATCTCATGCCCAGAATATACCATAGAAAACATTGTCACAACAGTCAAAGGAAATGCACAAAGCAAAAAGCTCCTAACCCAAAACATCCAGGAAATCCAGGACACAGTATCAAGACAAAACCTAAGGATAGTATGTATAGAAGAGAGCAAAGATTCCAATTTAAAGGGCCAGTAGATATCTTCAACAAAAGTATAGGAGAAAACTTCCCCAACCTAAAGAAAGAGATGTCCATGAACATACAAGAACCCTACAGAGTTCCAAATAGACTGGCCCAGAAATATTATTAGTTTTGATGTATAAAATGCATTTAAATAATACAAATTTAAGAAAACCAACAATAACAAAGATTGGATTAGATAAATCATGCTACAACATATTAATAATAGGAATTTTCTGTTAAAGAATTTGAAGTAATAAGTATATATTTACCAATCAGTGTGCTTGATTTTGTAAAATAAACATAGCTAGACATTAACATATAATTAATACACAGAGAAGACTTAATATTGTTGACTTTAATACCTCATTGTCATCAGATGATCAGTCACCTAGATTTTTAAAAGTTTCAACAAAAGTGAAGGGTTAAATTGCAAAGGATATCCAGATTATTGCAAATGGGCTGAAGAGATTACTCAGTGCTATTGTCTTCTAGAGGACCTGGGTTCAGTTCCCAATACCCACATGGCAACTAACCATGATCTGTAATTCAAATTCCAATGGAATCCAATACACTCTCCTGGCCTCTGTGGTCACTACACATGGGTTGTTCACAGACAGCAATGTATGCAGAATATCCATACACATTAAAATAAAGAATATTGAAAGCAAAAACTATTGATGACTTACGCTCAGTAACTGATTGAGTGTTTTTCTATACTACAATGTATGCTATAAATAATTTCTTAACAAATACAAAAAGTTCAAGACTATCTCTTCTATCTACTCATATCACAGTGAAATAAAGCAATATAACAATAGCAAATGAAAATCTAGAAATTCTTCTTCTTCTTCTTCTTCTTCTTCTTCTTCTTCTTCTTCTTCTTCTTCTACTACTACTACTTCTTCTTCTTCTTTCCTTCTTCTTTTCCTTCTCCTCCTCCTCCTCCTCCTCTTCCTCCTCCTCCACCTTCTCCTCCTCCCCCTTCACCTCCATTTTTCTTTGAGTTAGGATTTCTTTGTGTAGCTCTAGTTGTCCTGGAACATGAACTGTAGACAAGCTGGCCTTCAATTCAGAGGTCTGTAACCTTCCCCCCTCAGCTCAGGTTTCACTGTTAGCAAGAAGAGAGCATTGGGGTGGAGCCTGCTGCCCTATTGTTCTGCCACTCCCACTGCTGGAGCCTGCTGACTTGCTGTTCCAGAGCCAAACATGTGGTCACCTGCAACTGGACTCCCAGGATGATTTTGCAGGAATGGGCCCCTTCCCCTGCTTCATAATCCAGTGTCAGGAATAGTAAAATCGATCCTTGAGCAGATGGCTGTCTTGGTTCCATCTTTATCATGCCACCTAGCCCCACTTCCCTTCTCTTCCAGATTACAAGATGCCTTTCCAGACTAGATCCCAAACATGTAAGCCAATGGCCAGCAGCAACAGAGGTCTTCCTGCCTCTGCCTCCTCAGTGCTGGAATTAAGACCTGCACCACAAATGTCAGGCTATCACTTCTATTATGTTTTACGATCCACCGTGAATGATTAAAAAAAATGAATAATTTTAACAATAGTGTTAAGGGCATTGTTAGATATACTATTGTTTTTTTTTCCTTTTTTTAAAGTTTTATTTATTTATTTTATGAATGTGAATACACTGTCAGTGTCTTCAGACATACCATAAGAGGACATTCAATTGAGCAAATACCAGGACAGCTTCTTATCTCCACGTGGGAGTTATCATTGGCCAGAAATTCTTAACATCATGTCTCTTAGGTAGTCTTTGATAGCTATTAAGAAAGTTAATGGATGTGGTTGGACTTATGCTTATGTCAATCTAGGTAGTTCCAGGATAATTACTATTTAGAAAAAGAAAGGACTTCTGCTAGAGGCTAACACCAGAAGTTGACAAATATTAGCACGGAGGAATAGAAGTGGCCATGGAGAATTGAGTCTGGCATGGTGGTAGAAGGAATCTTACAGCGTTGACTGACTGCCAGTCAGAGTGTTTCTTTATTTATAACAAGCTCAGCAAGCAGAGATTGGTTCATGCTGTTCCAAAATATAGAGCATATTATTTCTGTCCCCAAATAGGAGTTATCTCCACCTTGGTTATAAGTTTAATTTATCATTGGTAATCTATTAAATAACAGAATTACAGTGGGATTATAAGTTTAGTCATCAGAGATAAACTGTGACGAAACAGAAATAAATTTTGCCAACATTTTCTCTATAACCTACCTTTTAACTTATTTTTTTTTTCCAAAGGCATGAAATACCATTTTTAGCCTGGCAATTCATGACATTTCAGTGTTACTAGAAAGGATGAAAAGCTCCAAATCAAGTCTGTTGGGTTAGTTATTTGTCTACCTGTGAGTGTATGACCAACTATTAAAAGACAGAATTTAAATTGACATTAGATTTATGGCAAAAATTTCACACCCATAGTGCTATACTTGTAATAAGCAATTTTCATTAATAATATGATTATATATCTCTATGGAATATATTGCTATGTCTTATCTTGTTTCTTTCTTTTGTTTCCACATCATAAGATACAAGCTTAGAAATTCACAAGTGAACTTTTCTAAGAAAGAGGAGTTTTAGGGTTCAAATACCTCGTTCTTCCATATTTTCCCACATGATGATTTTTCCATCATAAGACACTTTGTATGGAGGACAAAACTCCATCAAATCTAACTTTATTTCTGTATATTTTCCTCAAGAGGTACAACTTATGAATCCCATTTATTTTGCCCCATAATTACATGGGTATATAGTAGGATGCGTTTTTCTAATCCGATTTGATGCTAACACTCTTTAGGCTGCAAAATCTAGTTTACATCTTTATTAGATATTTTCTTTATTTACATTTCAAATGTTATCCCAAAATTTCCCTATAACCTACCCCGCCCTTGCTCCCCTACCTACCCACTCTCACTTCTTGGCCCTGGTCTTTCCCTGTACTGGGGCATATAAAGTTTGCCATAACAAGGGGCCTCTCTTCCCAATGATGCCCAACTAGGCCATCTTCTGCTACATATGCAGCTAGAGACACAAGCTCAGGGATATTGGATAGTTCATATTGTTGTTCCACCTATAAGGTTGCAGACCCCTTCAGCTCCTTGGGTGCTTTCTCTAGCTTCTCCATTGGGGGCCCTGTGTTCCGTACTATAGATGACTGTGAGCATCCACTTCTGTATTTGCCAGGCACAAATACAGCTATATGAGGATCCCATCAGCAAAATCTTGCTGGCGTATGCAATAGTTTCTGGGTTTGGTGGCTGATTATGGGATGGATCCCTGGGGGTGCAAGTCTCTGGATAGTCCATCCTTTTGTCTCAGCTCCAAATTTTGTCTCTGTAACTCCTTTCATGGATATTTTGTTCCCTATTCTAAGGAGGAATTAGGTATCCACACGTTGGTCTTCACTCTTCTTGGTTTTCTTGTGTTTTGCAAATTGTATCTTGGGTATTCTAAGTTTCTGGTCTAATATCCACTTATCAGTGAGTGCATATCTAATGACGTCTTGTGTTATTGGGTTACCTCACTACGGATGATATCCTCCAGATACATCCATTTGACCAAGAATTTCATAAATTCATTGTTTTTAATAGCTGTGTACTACTCCATTGTGTAAATGTACCACATTTTCTGTATCCATTCCTCTGTTGAGGGACATCTAGGTTCTTTCAAGCTTCCGGCTATAAGAAATAAGACTGCTATGAACATAGTGGAACATGTGCTCTTATTACCAGTTGGAAGATCTTCTGAATATATGCTCAGGAAATGCATTGTTATATCTTCCAGTACTACTATGTCCAATTTTCTGAGGAACCACCAGACTGACTTCCAGAGTGGTTGTACAAGCTTGCAGTCCCACCAGCAATGAGGAGTTTTCCTCTTTCTCCACATCCTCGCCAGCATCTGCTGTCACCTAAATTTTTGATCTTACCTATTCTGACTGGTATGAGGTGGAATCTCAAAGTTGTTTTGATTTGAATTTTCCTGATGATTAAGGATGTTCAACATTTTTCAGGTGGTTTTCAGGCATTCAGTATTCCATAGTTGGGAATTCTATGTTTAGCTCTGTACCCCAATTTTAATGGGGTTATTTGGTTTTCTGGGGTCCAGCTTCTTGTGCTCTTTGTATAAATTAGATGTTAGTCCCTTATCAGATGTAGGATTTGTAAAAATCTTTTTTTAATCCGTTGGTGGCCTTTTTTGTCTTGTTGATAGTGTCTTTTGCCTTATATAAGCTTTGCAATTTTATGACTTCCCATTTTTCAATTCTTATTCTTATAGCACAAGCCATTACTGATCTGTTCAGGAATTTTTCCCCTATGTCCATATCATCGATGCTCTTCCCTACTCTCCACTCTATTAATTTCAGTGACTCTGTTTTTATGTGGAAGTTTTTGATCCACTTAGACTTGAGCTTTGTACAAGGAGATAAGAATGGATCAATTTGTATTCTTCTACATGATAACTGCCAGTTGTGCCAGCACCATTTGTTGAAAACGCTATCTTTTCTTTTTTCCCACTGGATGGTTTTAGCTCCCTTGTCAAAGATGAAGTAACTGTAGGTGTGTGGGTTCATTTCTGGATTTTCAATACTATACAATTGCTCTTCCTGTCTGTCACTGTACCATTACCATGAAGTTTTTAATCAAAATTGTTCTGCAGTACAGCTTTATGTCAGGAATGGTGATAACACCAGAATTCTTTTATTGTATAAATAATTTTTGCTCTCCTAGGCTTTTGATTTTCCCAGATGAATTTGCAAATTGCCCTTCATAACTCAGTGAATTTTGATGGGGATTGAAATGAATCTGCAGACTGCTTTCAGCAGGATAGCCATTTTGACTATATTTATCTTGCAAATCCATGAACATGGGAGATCTTTCCATCTTCTGTGATATTCTTCAATATCTTTCTTTAGAGACTTAAAGTTCTTTCATACAAATCTTTTACTTCCTTAGTTACCACCACACCGAGGTATTTTATATTATTTGTGACTATTGTGAAGGGTGTTGTTTCCCTAATTTCTTTCTCAGCCTGCTTATCCTTTGTGTAGAGAAAGGACATTTATTTGTTTGAGTAAATTTTATATCCAGATACTGCACTGAAGCTGTTTAACAAGTTTAGGAGTTCTCTGGTGGAGTTATTGGGGTCACATATATATATATATATATATATATATATATATATATATATATATATATACATATATATGTATGTTGGGGGCCGGCCAGCAGCCCACAACGTGAACAGTTCCACTAAGATGGCAGCACCGAGATGAAAAGAGAGAAAGCTAGATGGGGAGGAAGAAGAAACGAGGCCAAGACAAGCTCATCCTGTTCAAAGCCCCATTTTACTAGTACTGACATCCAGGTATAAAGGAAGGGGAGTGAACCCGATTTCCTGCCAAACAATCTCGGGATCAAGTAACAGGGTGGGCACATGTGTGGCTCCAAGCGGCAAAGCGGCATGGTCCAGCAGTAGGCATGGCAGGACGAAAGAGCAGGGAGCTCCACCCCTGAGCAAACAGGTTCCAGGCTGTGTGAGGGGGAGGCTACATCTCCTCCCTTTTGTAAACAAAAATAAAAATAAAAAAAGAAAAGGCTGTCCTGGGGGGAAAAATTATCTATGCTCAATAGTTCTGCCTGAATTCTTAGGGCTAAAGAAAAAACCTGTTTCCATGGGATTCGCTAAACTTTCTAATGGTAAACTGTATCTGGCTAAGACTGTCTTTTCTATCCTAGTAAACAATAGAAAGGCCTTGAACTGTAGGCTCTGACTTATAATGCTAATTAGTGATGAACAGGTAACTTCCTAGTTGAATTTTTAAGTAGGGCGTTGGAACTCTGGCTAAACAAAATTGAACTGTACTCTATTAAGAATAACACTGAGTTGATATTTCTCTGCATTTTGGATGACAGGTGGGAAAACACGGATTAGGGGTAAGACTGGCTCCGTGGTACAAGGCCAATTTCCTTTTTTATTTTTAGGGTTGGAGGATGTGAAGGGCTTGCCCTTTCAACAGTAAGGTCTCCAACCTCTCTCCCCCCTATTAATTAAGTTTAATAAGGCAACGCTAAACTGAGGTGATCAAATGATTTTCTCATCCGTATATGAGTGGGCTATTAACCTTGGCTTGGGTGGACATTGACCCGATTCCTCCTGTGGGTGTGATCACGACCCACACCTGTGGCTCTTGGTACCTTTGGGGAGAGGAGGCAGAGCCTTAGATATTTTTGGTTTTTAGCTGGAATCAGATACCAACCTGCGTCAAACTGGGTATGTCGCACAGGGAATTCAGAAACGGTCAAGCTGGGCCTTCCCCTGCAGTGGTTCTCTGTACCAAGCGGTACCCATACTGTATTTGTATGGTCACAAACCAATATGCACAATTCTGAGTACTGTGCAGCTCCTAAAGGAGAATTGTCAACCTCAGATTTAGCAATGCCTACGCAAGAATTATGTCATTAGTAACACCACGATTTGTGGCTAAAATAGGAGCTGGAAGTCTTTCTTCCTCATCCCTGTTATTCCCATAGCCTGAGGAACTAAGGACACCTCGCAGTATCTGTGAGGGTGAAAAGCCAGTGGCCAGCTAAGGGACTAAGCCCGTCTATCAAAATAAAATCCAATCTCTGTAAATATTAGAAATTTCTACTTTTCTAGCCCTCTTGGTAAACCTAATTTTTAACTCAGGCTGAAAGCCACGTGCTGGAATGTCCTTGGAAGGAAGATAGTAGTTGCCACCTGTGTGCTCTTGAGGGAGGGGAAAGTATGCCTGCTGGTCCGGCTGGAGAATGTAGATTGACCAGCTTGAAAAAAAGAAAGAGATCTAGACAATGAGAAAGTAGCAATGCAAATTTTCTTTTTGGGGAAGTCCAGGTACTTTATTCAGTTGTAAATTAACAAGGCACAACCTCAGTCTCTGGGCTGGTTTTAGAATACGAAAAAGGCCAGAGACTCTCTGGAAGTGGGGGATGTGCTCTGAATTAACTTTGCTAGGTAATTTAGAATATAGGAATCTGTAATATTGGACTGAATATTAGACCAGTCTAAGATTGAGTTAGAATGGCTGGTCACACTGAAGAAAAGAGAAAAATCATTATGACTCTATTAAATGACTAATTTTACTAAGTCTGAATATACAGTTTCTGATGAACTATTGCCATAAAGTTAAAAAGCTAGAAGCTAGTCTATACTGGAACAATGACAAGCAAGGATGGATCTAAAACATGAATTTATTTATTTATTTTTTTTAGTGATTTCAATCAGGACACTGAGTTAACTTACCTGCCAGCTCGGCACACGAATTACTAATATGCTTCTGCAGCGTTCTGTGGAGAGAACCTGTTTTCCCTTTCCTAATAAAGTAGCTGTTTTAGGATCAATCTATAAGCCAATAAGTAGATTCTTTTAAGATAGTATAAAGCATTTATTAAATTTGACATTTGAATCTCAAATTTTGAAAATAAAGGTATGATTTAAATAGTGTGCATGGGAATGCACTAAATAGTATGTACGGGGATACAATTTCTCTCTTTTTTGTCTTTTAGAAGTTAAAGTTCTAAATTTCACAATATTTAATCTTTTGAATTAATAACTTGTTGGACAAAACATTTTAAATACTTGGCTGTAAAGGGGAAGTGGCTAATTGCAATTTCAATCATTTTTCTTAAGGAACGGTTGTAACTAGAAAGCTTGAAAAGTTATTAAGAGTCACATGTGCATGATTTATTTATTATTAACTAGGAATATGCATAAGCAATTGTAAATTTGAGAATTAATAGTATCTGAGGGATGAACAATTTTAAGCAATTTTGAGTTCAGAGATATGGCATTGACTATTAATATACAAATTAAGGTTTGATTGTTTAGCATTTTAAAACACCATCTACTGCACACAACTAGATTATTTGTGCTGGAACAGGGAAAACTGGGTGTCTTAAGACTCTGTCCCACAGCAGCTAGTTGGGCCCACGTGGGCCAAAGATCGGCTGGGAGGATGAGAAAAATGACTTTACAATAATGTTTTTTCTGGCCAAAGAATTGTCTTGGGCACAACTAATTTTTAATTACCAATTAACAACAATTATAAAAGCTTTTTTTATTTTTTCAAAACCTTTTGTAGTAAACTAAAACCCTAAGTAATAAAAGGATATTGTCTCTGAATCTCTTGGGTGAGAGCAAGGATTTAAGGTAAACTTCCTTTGAGACGAATTAGTTAATAAAATACTTTTCACTTAGGAAACAATATACACTGAAAGATTAAAACTCTTGGCTTCTTGTATAGAAGCGGAAACAATAAAATTTTTTCTTACATAATGTAAAGCTATATTAGCCATACCTAGAGGCACAATTTTTTAGTGATTACCAGTTTACTAGAAGCAAAACTCTTTGAATTTAAGCATTATTAAACATCTGAATAGGTCTGCAACACTGTTAAAAAGAAATTTTCTTGAACACAGGGAAAAACTTTTTCAGGCATTGTTTGCAAAACAAAAGAAAGGCCACAAGCTGGTCTGGGGCTGCCCAGAGCCCTGTATTGACTCAAACGAAAAATACCTTTTAATCTGAGCATCAATCTTAAATTTGCAATCAAACTGCAAGCTGCAGTCAATGGAACAATGGCAGTTTTAACCATAATTTTTAAGTTTCTTGTGCAAGGTTAGGATAATATCTACAACTTTGGGAAAGCAAAACTTAAGTTTAAAACAATTTATCACCTTTCAAATCAATATTAGAAGCATTACTATCATAATACGAAGTTTGGATGTCAATTAATACCTATGAATACCTATTAAAGCAAGCTTTAAAGCTTTAATAAAGAGGCATTGTTTTAAATCTTATCTTAAATTTTACTATTTAGGATAGGAAACACATTAGTTATTATTTAAACTAGAAATATCTTTAGAGACCCAGCCTCTTGGACTGCCTTATGCCACATGTCAGAAGAACTCTAAACCTGAGTTATCAAATTTAACACTAACCATCTGTAGCAATGTAACAATTATTAATCTTAACCAACAATTTATGAGCTGAATGTGAAAACATGTAGAGCACATTATCAATAAAAAATAACAAAATGAAGCAGTTAACTTTAGACCAATCAGAGAATATTAATTTTTGTAGCTACAATCATAGAATAAAAAAGCACTTTACCATTGTCAAACCCATTAATCATGAACCATTTATCAGATTTTTTACTCCGAACTAGGTGACTGTGCACTGGCCCCCTTTTCCTAAAACAAACAGTTTTTCTAGCAGGGGCCCTCCTAGACATGTCTGGTTCTTGGCTGAAGCACGTGGCAGCTCTCGGCTTTGCAGATAAAGTTTTTTATACTATCTTTATTATCTAACATAAAACATAGAACATTCATTCATACAGACTGGACACGAACATACATGAATTGAACACGTGAACAGATTGGTGCACCAGACATTAAACAAGACACAAAAGGTGACACAGTACACTTGCTATAAAGCCCAGAGAGAACAAAGCATGGCACTCCTGAAATTTCTCTCTGCTTTTTGGGACATTTTCTTCCCTCATGATGCATTTTTTTTAATTTGAAATGGGGCAATCTGCCTGATCCATAACTTTAAACCCTTTCTTCTTCCATCTAAGCATCTTCCTAAAAAGCTGCGGCACACCACCTGTTTCTGTATCTAGTTCCGATTAACACGCTGCTGACCCAAGCAGAACCAGCATTGGGTTAGCAATGATTCAAGCTTAATTCGTATCCTACCGCATCCTCAGCAAAACTTTACAAAACTGAAATTTTAAGCTAGCGCTAGCATGTGTACCTGTCTGTTGCTCCGGTGCCCAATACGAAGATCCTTGCATTTCCTGTGGAGCTCCACACCAACAGCGTTTCTCTTAGCATCCCTCTGCAATTCTTCAGGTCCCAGTTCTGGCGCCAAACTGTTGGGGGCCGGCCAGCAGCCCGCAACGTGAACAGTTCCACTGAGATGGCAGCTCTGAGCTGAAAAGAGAGGAAGCTAGACGGGGAGGAAGAAGAAACGAGGCCAAGACAAGCTCATCCTGTTCAAATCCCCATATTACTAGTACTGACATCCAGTTATAAAGGAAGCAGGAGGAAACCCTATTTCCTGCCAAATAATCTCGGGATCAAGTAACAGGGTGGGAACGTGTGTGGCTCCAAGCAGCAAAGCGGCACGGTCCAGCAGTAGGTGTGGCAGGACGAATGAGCAGGAAGCTCCACACCTGAGCAAACAGGTTCCAGGGTGGGTGAGGGGGAGACTATATATATACTATCATATCATCTGCAAATGTTGATATTTTGACTACTTGCTTTAAAATTTGTATCCACTTGATCTCTTTTTGTTTTCTAATTGTTCTGGCTAGATCTTCAACTACTATATTGAATAGCTAGGGAGAAAGTTGGCAACCTTGTCTAGTTCCTGATTTTATTGGGGTTGTTTCAAATCTCTCCATTTAGTTTGATGTTGGCTAATGGTTTGCTGTATATTGCTTTTATTCAGTTTAGGTATAGGCCTTGGTTTCCTGATCTTTCCAAGACTTTTATCATGTAGGGGTGTTGGATTTTATTAAATGCTTTCTAAGAATCTAACGAGATGATAATGTGTTTGAGTTTGAGTTTGTTTATATAGTGGATTACGTTGATGGAATTCTGTATATTAAACCATCCCTGCATTGCTGGAATGAAGTTTACTTGGTCATGATGGAGGATTGTTTTGATGTGTTCTTTGTTTCAGTTTGCAAGGATTTTGTGTATTTTTGCATCGATATTCATAAGGGAAATTGGGCTGAAGTTCTCTTTCTTTTTTGGACCTTTGTGTAGTTAAGGTATCAGAGTAATTGTGGCTTCATAGAATAAATTGGGTAGAATTCCTTCTGTTTCTATTTTGTGGAATAGTTTAACGAGAGTTGGAATTAGTTCTTCCTTGAAGGTTGGATAGAACTCTGCACTAAACCCATCTCTGTCCGGGGCTTGTTGTTGTAGTTGTAGTTGTTGTTGTTGTTGTTGGGAGGCGATTGATGCTTGCTTCTAATTCTTTAGGGGAAATGGGACTGTTAAGATAGTTAATATGATCCTGATTTAACTTTGGCACTTGGTATCTGTCTAGGAAGTTGACCATTTCATCTGGGTTTTCCAGTTTTGTTGAGTATAGCCTTTTGTAGTAGGGTATGATGATGTTTTGGATTTCCTCAGGTCCTCTTGTGCTGTCTACTTTTTCATTTCTGATTTTGTTAATTAGGATACTGTCCCTGGGCCCTCTAGTCTGGCTAAGGGTTTATCTATCTTCTTGATTTTCTCAAAGAACCAGCTCCTGGTTTTGTTTATTCCTTGAATACTTCTTTTGTTCCACGTGGTTGATTTCATCCATGAGTTTGATTATTTCTTGCCATCTACTTCTCTTGGGTGAATTTGCCCCCTTTAGTTCTAGAGCTTTTAGGTGTGCTGTCAGACTGCTAGTGTATGCTCTCTCTAATTTCATTTTAGAGACACTCAGGGCTATGAGATTTCCTCCTAGGACTGCCTTCATCATGTCCCATAAGTTTTGGTATGTCGTTGCTTCATTTTCATTAAACTCTAAAAAGTCTTTAATTTCTTTCTTTATTTCATCGTTGACCAAGGAACCTTTGAGTAGAGTGTTGTTCAGTTTACATGTGAATGTTGGCTTTCTATTATTTATGATGCTAATGAAGATCAGCCTTGTCCATGGTGATCAGATAGGATGCACGGGATAATTTCAATAATTTCCTATCTGTGGAGGCCTGTTTTGTGACCCCTTATATGGTCAATTTTGGAGGAGGTACCAGGTGGCACTAAGAAGAAGGTATATCCTTTTGTTTTAGGATAAAATATTCTGTACATATCTATTAAAACCATTTGTTTCATAACTTCTGTTAGTGTCCATGTGTCTTTGTTTAGTTTCTGGTTCCAGGATCTTGATATTGAGGGGGGTGGAGTGTTGAAGTCTCCCCATATAATTGTATGAGGAGCAATATGTGCTTTGAGCTTTACTAAAGTTTCTTTAATGAATCTGGCTGCCCTTGTAGTTGGAGCAAAGATATTCAGAATTGAGACATCCTCTTCGAAGATTTTACTTTCGATAATTATGAAGTGCCTCTCCTTGTTTTTTCAGAACTTTGTGTTGGAAGGCGATTTTAATCAATATTAGAATGGCTAATCCAGCTTGTTTCTTCAGACAATTTGCTTGGAAAATTGTTTTCCAGCCTTTCACTCTGAGGTACTGTCTATCTTTTTCCCTGAGGCGGGTTTCCTTTAAGCACAAAAATGTTGGGTCCTGTTTGTGTAGCCAGTCTATTAGTCTATGTCTTTTTATTGGGGAATTGAGTCTATTGATGTTAAGAGAAATTAAAGAAAATTAATTGTTGCTTCCTGTTATTTTTGTTGTTGAAGTTGGGATTCTGTTCTTGCAGCTGTATTCCTTTAGGTTGGTTGAAGGATTACTTTCTTGCTTTTTCTAGGGTGTAGTTTCCATCCTTGTGTTGGAGTTTTCCCTTTATTATCCTATGAAGAGCTGGATTCATGGAAAGATATTGTGTGAAATTGGTTTTGTCATAGAATAATTTGGTTTCCCCATCTATGGTAATTGAGAGTTTTTCTGGGTATAGTAGCCTGAGTTGACATTTGTATTCTCTTAGGGTCTTCATTACATCTGTCCTGGATCTTCTGGATTTCATAGTCTCTGGTGAGAATTCTGGTGTAATTTGAATAGGTGGGGCTTCATATATTACTTGACCTTTTTCTCTTACTGCTTTTAATATTCTATCTTAATTTAGTGCATTTCTTTTTCTGATTATTATGTGTCAGGAGGAAATTCTTTTCTGGTCCAGTCTATTTGGAGTTCTGTAGGCTTCTTATATGTTCATGGGCCTCTTTCTTTAGGTTTGGGAAGTTTTCTTCTATAATTTTGTTGAAGATATTTGCTGGCCCTTTAAGTTGAAAATCTTCATTCAAATCTACTCCTATTATCTGTCGCTTTGGTCTTCTCATTGTGTCCTTGATTTCCAAATATTTTGAGTTAGGATCTTTTTACATTGTGCATTTTCTTTGATTGTTGTGTCCGTGTTCCCTATGGAATTTTCTACACCTGAAATTCTCTCTTCCATCTCTTATATTCTGATGCTGATGCCCACATATATGGTTTCTGATTCCTTTCCTAGGGTGTCTATCACCAGAGTTGTCTCACTTTTTGTTTTCTCTATTGGATTTACTTACCTTTTTAGGGATTGGGTTGTTTTGTTCAATTCCATCACCTGTTTAGTTGTGTTTTCCTGTATTTCTTTAAGGGATTTTTGTGTTTCCTTTTTAAGGACTTCTACCTCTTTAGCATTGTTCTTCTGTATTTCTTTAATTAATGCCCTTCTTGATGTCCTCTACCAGCATCATGACATATGATTTTAAATCTGCATCTTGCTTTTCAGGTGTCTTGAAGTATCCGAGACTGGTTGAGGTGGGAGTACTGGGTTCTGATGGTGAGTGGTCTTGGTTTCTGTTAGTAAGATTCTTACTTTTGCCTTTCACCATCTTGTAATCTCTCTGGAGTTAGTTGTTATAGTTGTCTCTGGTTGGAGCTTGTTCCTCCTGTTATTCTGTTAGCCTCTGTCAGCAGTCCTGAGAGTCCAGCTCTCTCTCAACTCACAGTGGTCAGAGTACTCTCTGCAAGTAAGCTCTCCTTTTGCAGGGAAGGTGCACAGAAGTCTGGCATTCAGACATGTCTCCTGGCTAAAGATCAAGGCCTGAGACAGGGCATGTACCAGAAAATGTGTTGCCTCTGAAGTCTGCATGTTCACCTGCACATTCTGGTCTCTGAGGGATACAGGACACAAGATGGCTCCCTCACCTGATATGGTGGTCAGAGCTCTCCCAGGAAGACACCTCTCCTCTGGCAGGAAAATTGCCCAGTTGTCTAGAACGAGAAATGGGGTCTGTCCCAAAAGCTTTGTCGCTTCTGTCTGCCCCAGAAGTTGTGTTGCTTCTGCCTTCCACACTCTCTATGGTGCACACTGGTCTCTGAGGGACCCGGGACCCAAGATGGCTCCCTCATCTGCTCAGGCATTCAGCACCTCTCCTCTGGAAGGGAAGGTGCCCAGATGTCTGGAGCTCAAAATGGTGTCTGTCACAGAAACTGTGTAGCTTAATATACCCTTCTATCTACCCTTCTATTACATTCGTATTCCCTTCTATCCCTTGTATGCTGTTGTTGATGCTCGCATCTATGGTTCCAGATTTCTTTCCTAGGGTTTCTATCTCCAGAAACCATATCTCCTACATGGAAGTGCAGGAGCCAGATGACAAAAGAAAATAGCAAAAGTTGAACTAGACAATACTAGTTGGATACTGGAAGTCAAGGAACATGACCTCTGTTAGATTAATGAAGGGGACAAATGATTTCTTATAACATTTAAAAAAATCTTTCTAAAGAAGGGATTGAAGGCTTTATTCATCATCTAGACACATCCATTTCAAAAATTCACATGACTTGATATCTAAACATTTGTGGATCATTTTTCATAAATGATGTATAAAATATGAGGAATCATATATTTGATATTTTTAAACACACAGAGTGCATTTTGCTGCAATGTTTTGGGTTAAAATGTTATTGCACACTTAGCCACAATTATTCAAATTGTGTTCTATACTACAGAACCAATATTATTCAAAAGGTTCTCTGTTTTGTGTTAGCTACATATAAACTGGAGGCTGATATATTTAGCCTGTAATCATTTGTAAAGATGTCAATGTCTTTAAAGGACATTTGGGGTCAGTAAGATGGATAAGTAGTTTAATATCTTAACCCTAAATATGATGAAGTACTTCCATCGTCAGGACTATTTAAAAACATGAAAATCCTAGGATGTGTCTTCTGAAATTAACATATTATCATATAACACATACTCAAAGTTATTATAAAAGTGTTAAAATTATTTCTAATAAAATAAATTAGAAGCAAACATATTTAGGACAATAAATAAGACAAAATCTTAACAAAATCATTTTAATATTTAACTCATATGTATATGTGTGCAGTAGGTACATGAGTGCTTCTATGTATTCACAAGTGTAGCTGCAAGAGAGAGGCATCCAGTGACCCTGGAGTTAAACACAGTGACAGCTGTGAGAAACCTGATGAGAATAGAGGAACAGGGCTACACATTCTTTCCCCAGGTGAACCAATTGTTGAGGCCAATAAAATATTAACTAGGCATCTGTGGGAGACATCTAGGATCCCGGGTTCTACCGAGACTACTCTGCACAGAGGATAGGTGTCCACCTGCCCCGGAAGGGCTTTGCATGAGCATCTGCAGGAGACATCTTGGACCCAGACACTACGGAGACTACTCTGCACAGAGGATAGGTGTCCAGTTGGCCCAGGAGGGCTTTGCCTGAACATCTGTGGGAGATATCTTGGATCCCGGACTCCAGCAAGACTGGTCTGCACAGGTGAGAGTGTGGCCTACAGAAGCTGACAGCTTCTGGGACAGGTCCTGTTTTGGGCCTTCAACTTCTGCCAGGAGGCAAGTCTGAACGCCAGATTTCATGAACCTTCCGTGAAACAGGAGAGCCTGCCTGCAGAGAGTGCTCTGACCACTGAAACTCAGGAGAGAGCTAGTCTCCCTGGTCTGCTGGTAGAAAATAACAGAGTCATGAGAGGAACAAGCTCTAACCAGAGACAACTATAATAACTGACTACAGAGTTTACCAGATAGCAAAAGGCATCCAGTGGAAAAAAAAACAGCATTTTCAACAATTGGTGCTGGCACAACTGGCGGTTATCATGCAGAAGAATGGGAATTGATCTATTCCTATCTCCTTGTACTAAGGTAAAATCTAAGTGGATTAAAGAACTCCACATAAAACCAGAGACACGGAAACTTATAGAGGAGTAAGTAGGAACAAGCCTCGAAGATATAGGTACAGCAGAAAAATTCCTGAATAGAAAAGCAATGGCTTGTGTTGTAAAATCAAGAATTGACAAATGGGACCTCATAAAATTATAAAGCTTCTGCAAGGCAAAAGACACCATCAATAAGACAAAAAAGCCACCAAAGGATTGGGAAAGGTTCTTTACATATACTAAATCAGATAAGGGACTAAGATCCAATATATATGAAGGACTCAAGAAGGTTGACTCCAGAAAATCAAACAACCCCATTAAAAAATGGGGCTCAGAACTAAACAAAGAATTCTCTCCTGAGGAATACTGAATGGCTGAGAAGCACCTGAAAAAAAGTTCATCATCCTTAAGCATCTTCAACATCCTTAATCATCAGGGAAATGCAAATCACAACAACCTTGAGATTCCACTGTATACCAGTCAGAATGACTAAGATAAAAAATTCAGGTGACAGCAGATGCTGGCAAGGATGTGGAGAAAGAGGAAGACTCCTCATTTGTTGGTGGGATTGCAAGCTGATACAACCACTCTGGAAATCAGTCTGGCGGTTCCTCACAAAATTGGACATAGTACTACCTAAGAATCCCACAATACCTCTCCTGGGCATATATCCAGAAGATGTTCCAACCGGTAAGAAGGACACATGCTCCACTATGCTCATAACAGACTTATTTATAATAGCCAGAAACTGGAAAGGACCCAGATGCCCATCAACAGAGGAATGGATACAGAAAATGTGGTACATTTACACAATGGAGTACCACTCAGCTATTAAAAGGAATGAATTTATGAAATTCCTAGGCAAATGGATGGACCTGGAGGGCATCATCCTGACTGAGGTGACCCAATCACAAAAGAATTCACAAAATACATACTCAGTGATTAGTAGATATTAGCCCAGAAACTTAGAATACCCACAATATAAGATACAATTTGCTAAATACATGAAACTCAAGAAGAACAAAGACCAAAGTGTGGACACTTTGCCCCTTCTTAGAATTGGGAACAAAACACCCATGGAAGGAGTTACAGAGACAAAGGTTGGAGCTGTGACGAAAGGATGGACTTTCTAGAGACTGCTATACCCGGGGATCCATCGTATAATCAGCCTCCAAACGCTGACACCATTGCATACACTAGCAAGATTTTACTGTAAGGATCCAGATATAGCTGTCTCTTGTGAGGCTATGCCGGGACCTAGCAAACACAGAAGTGGATGCTCACAGTCATCTATTGGATGGATCACAGGGCCCCCAATGGAAGAGCTAGAGAAAGTAACCAAGGAGCTAAAAGGATCTGCAACCCTATAGGTGGAACAACAATATGAACTTACCAGTTACCACCCCCCCCCCCCGAGCTCATGTCTCTAGCTGCATATGTATCAGAAGATGGCCTAATCGGCCATCAGTGGAAAGAGAGGCACATTGGTCATGGAAACTTTATCTGCCTTAGTACAGGTGAATGCCCGGGCCAAGAAGTAGGAGTGGGTGGTTGTGGGAGTTGGTGGGGGACCATGTGGGGAAATTTTGGGATAGCAATGGAAATGTAAATGAAATAAATACCTAATAAAAAACAAAAATATTAACTAAAAATTGCTTTCCATAAATGCATTTTATAGGTTAAAATAAACAAAACCCTGAAAACACATCATCTGTCTCTGCAAATAATCCAAGATTAAGTATACTTGCAATAACATTTCTGTTTTTTGTCCTTTTTTAATTAAAAAAAATCATTTTTTTTACAGTCCAGATTTTATCCCCATCCAGGTCAACCCTCTTCCAAATACCATACCTCCTTCAGTATTAGGAGAATGTCTACCCCCTCCCACTTACTCCACACCCCAAGCCCTCCACATTCCCTGGGTACTCCAGTCCCTTGAGGGTTATGTGCATCTTCTTGAATTGAGTCAGACTTGTCAGTCCTCTTCTGTATATATGGTAGGGACCTTACACAACTGATGTTTGATACCTGGTTGGGGACCCAGTGTTTGAGAGATTTCAGGGTTTCAGGTTAATGGAGACTGCTGGTCCTTCTCTAGGGTCACCCACCTCCCTAGCTTCTTCCAGCTTTTACCCAATTCAACCACAAGGATCAGCAGCTTCTGTCAAATGGATGGGTTTAAATATCCTCATCTGACTCTTTCAGCAGCTCACTAGATCTTTCAGAACATTTCTTAAGCTTGTTACAGTGGGTATTACATTTGATGAATGGGGTAAGATTGCTGAACACATACTTTCTCTGTCACCATTCCAGTTTGATTTTTGTTGTTTTTTTTTTTATCTAAATGGAAATTAATCAATATCATCTTCACTATACAATGCTAAAGTGTAAGTCTAACAGAGATGGAAATTTTTGAATGGGAAGTAGATGACTGACCTTAAAGCCAATAGAATCAGGATGTAGGGTTTTCTTCTTTTACCCTGGAGATGTAGGTTTTCTAATAAATAAAAGAGAGTGGGTGGGTGGGTATGGGAGCATTTCCTTGGATGCAAAGGAAGGTGAATGAAATTGGGTGCGTTTAGAGGGGAATCTTGGTATGTGGATAACCTTTGAAATGTAAATAAAAAAATAAAAAATAAAAAATAAAATATAGAGAGAATGTTTCCCAATTAATGATAGGGTTATTGCTATTTATTAAAAAGACTCAAGAGCTCAGTGATGCTACTCTCAGATGAGGATGTTACTGAGTGCATGTCATTAGTATTTTTACAGGTTTCAAGTATTAATATCATAATTTTACAACACTCATCTCTCACAATTATATTCTTGTTGCACACATATAAGACACAATTTCCAAATTAATGAGCACTTTTATTATGTTTTCATGCACACACAACACACATTCACCCACATACACACACACAAACCATTCAGATTTCGCTTAATATTGCTTTGTAGGTCAGTGTGTTTGAGCAGGTGAATTCAGACTGTGAAACCTATTCCATGTCTTGCCCCAGTAAAATACAGGATTTCCAGCTCTCATAGGGACAGAACTCATAAAAATTTTAGTGAAGCACTAAATGCACAGGAACTGAAATGCTGAAGTGCATTACACATGATATTAGTTAATGTGAGTTTATCAATCTAGGTCAATTTATAATAGTTTGATAATTTACAAAACAATGTAAAATGAAACAAAACAAATAGAAACTGCTTTTCCTATACATTGTCTCATATAATCATTTACTGACTCACTAATCTTTTTCAAAGCCCTGCTCTTGGATAACACCGCAATTTGGAAGAGTTATTTTCCTACTGTGATCCAGAAGTACAGTTAACATGAGCTCTGATAAGTTATTTTGGTATCTATGTGAGTGTGTGACTTTAAAATTAGTTGATTACTAGGAGAAATCACAAGAAGTGTGTGGGAGAGTGAATGACATGCCAAAATTCTTTCCCTTTGCAAGAGGAAATATAAGTAAATCATTACTAATCCTAAGAGTTAGAGGAGCAGAATATGTGAGAGAGAGATATAGACAGAGAGGTGGGAGGGAGAGGAAGAGAAGGAACAGGGGGAGAGTGAAAGAGAAAAAGAAATAGAAATAGAAAGAGAATGAGAAAGAGAATGAGAGAAAGATGGGGTAGAGAGAGAGGGAGAGAGAGGGGGAGAGGGATAGAGAGAGAAGAAAGAGAAGAAAGAGAAGAAAGAGAAGAAAGGGAAGAAAGATAAGAAAGAGAAAAGGGAACAGGAAAGGGAAAGGAAAAGAGAAAGGATAGGAAAAAAGAAAACTGAAAGGGAATGGGGAAAGAGAAAGAGAGAAATGTTGTAATTATCACATTAAATATTTTAGAGCACTGTCAGAAATCTCAGTAATTATACCATGGATTCTTGTGCATAGGACCTGTTTGCAGCAGGCAGCCTCAAATTTCTGAATTCACATACTTGTATGAATGGTCACAAGGAATCAGGTGCCCAATATTCAAGTTCTTGATTCAGAGTCCACCTGCACTCACACATTCACAAAACAGCACAGTGAAACAGTACACATATATATATATAACTGAAATTATAACTGTATTAATTGCTTTAACAAAGAAACAGCATTGGGACACTGGTTTTCTTTTATCCCATTCATTCGATATACATTTACTGACCCAATATACTCTGAATGTGGATTAATCTCCCTATAAAACTCCTAGTTCCTCTCAATATATCATTTCATCTAATTCCATTTCTTTTATATCTCTAATTAAAGAACAATTAGGGTTCTATTGGATATAAATTAAATTTATATTAAAATACACTAAGATGATGTAAGGTGGATGTAAGGTATAATACCAAGGTCGTTTTGATTTTCATTTTCCTAATGACTAAGGACTTTGAATGGTTAAGGTAAAAAACTCAAGCACATACTGGTGAGGAATTAGAGAAAGAGGAGCACTCATTCATTCTTAGATGAGTTGAAATCTGGCACAATGACTCTGTAAATGAGTCTGGAACTTCCTTGGAATATTGGAAATCACTCTATCAGACGACCAATCTCTCCTGCTTTTGGGCATATGTCCAAATAATGACTCACCAAACATACCACAAGGATATGTGTTCCACTATGTTCATACTAGTATTATTTGTCATAGCCAGAAGCTAGAAACAACAATCCAGATGTCCCTCAATCAAAGAATGGATATAAAAATTGTGGTTCATTCAAACAACGAATACTGTTCATATATTGTAAATGAAGACATCATGAAATTGCAGGCAATCAGATGGAACATAAAAACAGCAACCTGATTGAGATAATCCAGTTCCCAAAAAGATATGCATCCTATGAACTCACAAATTTGTGGATATTTACCAAAGGGTACAGACTACACAAGAGATATTCCATAGACCTTAGGAAGTTTAACATACAAGAAAGCTTAAGTGAGAATGCTTCCATCCCACTTAGAAGGGGGAACAAAAGAATCCCAGGACACAGAGAGAGGCACAAGGCAGACAGGAAATGGAATTATCTCAGGTGTTTTTGGAGGTAGGTGCTGGAGAAAGGTCCAGAGATCTAAGAGGATTAATTGAAATGTGCAGCCTCCAGGGAAGGTAAATGGGTAGACCCTCTAGAAAGTACTAGAGACCTGAGAGGTAAGAGACTCCCAGGACTCAATGGAGGTAATCATAATCAAATTACACAAAAGTGGGGAAAGGGAACTCATAGAGAGCATTTCCTAGGAAATAAACACTTCCTCTATTTGGAGGGACAGGGTTATGAACACAGAGTCAAAGTTTCTGACTCAGGAACTTTCTTGTCGAAAATAATTGCAGGGGAAAAATGGAGAAGAGACTGTAGGAAATGCGGTCCACTGACTGGCCAACTTGTAATCCATCACATGGGGATTGGGGGGAAGAACTAAGGCCTCACACTTTTACTGACTATATCGTTTCTTTAAAAAGAAAAGCTTATCATTGATGTCCTCTGAGAGACCCTACCAGCAGCTGAGTAGACTGCAGATACTTATACCCAACCACTGGACTGAAGAGAAGGATCCCTATGTTTGTCTCAGGGGAAGTATTTAAAGAGCTGAAGAGGAGGGCCTACCCATAAGAAGACCAGCAGTCTCAACTAACTCGGTCCTCTGGGAAAACCCCAAACTGAGATACCAACCAGGCACCATACATGGACATGGGCCCCAGGCTCATATATAGCAGAACATGGTCTGGTCTACCCTCAATAAGAGAAGTGATGTCTATTCTTTGACTTACTTGAGGCTCCAGAGAAAAGAGATGCCTTTTTTAGGTGCAGTGTGGGAGGTCAGGGAGCACTCTATCAGAGGCAAGAAGGAGGAGGAATGGGATGAGGAATTGTGGGAGAAAGAACGAGGAAGGTGTCTAATGGCTGGAATGTAAATAAAAAAATAATTAAAAGGAAAAAGAAAGAAAGGTGCTGTAATGAGGGCACACCAGTCTAATACTTCTTTCTCTCAAAGAGGACCTTACCTTAATTTAGTTATAAAAACACAAATTTGGAATCACATCTCTCAATAACCACCATTCCAGTGTATCTACTTCCTTCTTTGGTCTACATAGGCAGTGAATTCATGTCATGCACAGACAAACAGGTAGGCAAAAATGCACACACAGAAAATACTAATAAAATATATTTTAAAAAATAATTAATATCCTAGCTACAAACTAGTAAGAAAGAAACAATAAATTCTGTCATACTCTAGCATTGTTTTTATTAATTCCTTCAAATATAAAGATAAAGCTCAATGAAATTGGAGAGCCAAACTAAAATTAAAACAAAAAAGACACAAAAGCCATAAAACAAAAAGCAAAAGCCCACTAAATTAAAACAATATATCAGAATTGAAATATACAATAAAAATAAAAGAACATAAAAGGTGGAACCTAAAAGAAGGAATGAAAATCAGAAACTCATACATTACAATATAAAGTAATATTATCAATAAATGGAACCTGGAAGATATAAAACACACACATACACACACACACAAACAGGTGTGTGTGTGTGTGTGCGTGTGTGTGTATGTTTGTATATATGTGTATGTGTGTATATGGATGTAATTATTAGTATGTATGTATGTATGTATTTATGTATTTATGTATGTATGTATGTATATATGTATGTATGTATTAGACAACAGTGTTGAGGCTCAGAACCATCACATGACATTTTCAGACAAGATCTTCCAAAGATGCAGTGTGATTCCTTTCCTCTTTGCTTTCTATTGCTAACCGTGCAGTCTACCATGACTTCTCTAAAGTCTTCTTTGGAGACTTTTGCCTTATAAGATTCTTATGAATTAAGAATTGCTTCAGGAATAGAGATGAGTTATGTGTCCATATCAAATTTCTGCACTAGGACCCCAACTGGGGCAGATCCATGGAGATCATATTCCTTTTGTTTAAATCTCTGTGTTTTCTGCAGTGCCAATGCTGTTGATGTAGAAGGAATTGGTTCCTTGGTGTGCTCCTTGCCCAGCTGTTGCATTCATTTGACTCCAACACCATGATGTTTCCTGAGGCATGTAGGCAAATATTTAATGGAGACATCTATTTCATACTTAGGTTGTTACTCTTCACATAATATCTGGGTGTTAAACTCTTGATTTCTTCTAACTAGAGAATAAAGAAGATACTGACCTATTGCTTTAACAAAATGTCATAACAAATAATTTTACAACTAATTTGTGAATAATAGGATTTGGTTTTATAGGTACCTAGACTATTTAGTATCTCATACTTTATCATTCATACAGTGTATCCTTGGCTCAATTTTGTGAATTGTCTATTCAGATAAATGAGATATTGTTTGCTTATTATTCACACAAATCTTGAGCTAACATTGCCCTAACTATCTTGAAGGCAGGACAACATTATGGATCAAAGATTTCTCTATTGTTTACATTTCTACTACCATCAAAATACCTTACTGTGTCAATTATTTAGAATAGAGGATGAAGCCCCTATAAAGTTATATGGACAACTGCTCCATGTTCGAAGAGTAATATTGATGTTTTCTTTAGCAATGAGTCATTGCCATCAGTTTGTAGAATATAAACTATGATTTTCTCATTTCTTGAGATGTTGGTATGTTCCATGGATTCCTTTGGCCAACAATTTAATTAAATGTCATCCAATGTCAGTACTCAATTGGTCATTAACTGGAAAGAGCTGGCCATCTGAGGCTATGTCTATTCTATTACTTAGTGATTCTTTTTACACTTCTTTCATAAATAAATGTAATTTTGGACAAATCTATTGTAATAATAGTCCACAAGTGAACTTTAATTTTAGCTGTTTCTCCAATTAGTTCCTCCAGTTTTCCTTCTACATTTCCCACCTTCCACTACTTCTTCAAATTGTATGTAATTCTCTGTTCCTTTGTGTCTAAGAATATTTAACTTTCTCATGTCTTGTTGCTCAGTCATTTGAATTTTAGCTTTTGAGAATATTATGTCTCATTACTTTTAAAAATCATGCTAAAATACTCTTTGATGGTCAGATTTATTTATTCTTTATATAATTTAGATACTACTTCTTTATTTACAGTATACACATAACATTTGGTAAGTAGCTGTATAATGTTCCTTGGCTGCTTATGAGACTTACATTGACGCTAAGCTGAATATGACTACAAAATCTAATTATACATTTTCTACTTCACTCAAATGTCTAAATTATTATACTAGAAGCCTTGTGGTTCTCTTCAAATATTGTCCTAGATGCATTTATTAACAGGTATAATGACTCATAAATACTATTATATCCGCATATTTTCCTCCCTTTACAATATTTATTGTTCTCTAAAATGAATGGTTTTTTATTTGAATTTTAGAATGTTTCTTGATAGTTCACTCTTTTGTAGAATCAAAGAAATGGGAGCACACACATACACACACACAGAGACAGAGAGAGAGACACACACACATATATCCTACTCTAGAAATCTTATGATACCTGAAATTAAAATTGATTGATATTAGAATTTATATACAGTAATGTTCATCATTTCCCAACAATGTGAAAACCATGCTAATAGAATAGATGTAAAAACAGATTCTTAATTCTGCTACAAATAAGAAATACAACTCAGCAACACAAATAAGTATTACCTGAGAGCAAAGGGAGGGGAAATGGTTTTCCAAGTATACAGACCTGAGAAGTAAGCTGAAGTAACAATTCTAATATGTAATAAAATAGATGAGCAACTAAATTCAATCCAAAGAATGGGGAAGGATACTTTATACTATCCATGATGCTGTCATTTAATTCTGGTTATCTCTGCCTCAAATGCAACTGCAGTTGTGTAAAATGCAAGGATGAATAAAAGAAATATTAATAATGCTTAAATAAAACATCAAAAAACACATGTTAATCTTGGGAGACTTCAACACCCCATTCTCACCAATTGACAAGTCTACAAGTCATAAACTAAATGCAGAGATGAGAAATCTATGTGGTGTTAGGAATCAAAAGGTTTAAAATATATATGTAATACATTGTACTCAAAAGAAAAGAATATAACTTCTTCTTAGCCCCTCACTGAACTATCAACAAAATTAACTATCTACTCTGTTACAAAGAACGAAGAAACAGATATAAGGTAATTGAAATAATTACTTGTATCTTAACAGAGAAGAATGGATTAAAGCTGGATTCTGAGAGCAATAGAAACAAAAATATATGCCTACTAACTCATGGAAATCCAACAACCCTCCAATGAACAAGCAATGTGTAAAGGAAGAAAAAAGAAAGAAATTAAAGACTTTCTAGAATGCAATGAAGATGAAATAAAAAACCCAACATTATAGGACACAATCTATGGTAATAGTAAAGCTAATAGAATTAATCCCTTCATATATAAATTGGAGAAAGGTCACAAATGTAGAACTGTAAACTCTAGGAAAAATGAAGAATCAAAACTTCACAACAGGAGCAGAGAACAGGGAACAATCAATCTCAGGGATGACATCAATAAAACAGAAATCAGAACAAAGAAAACAATATAAAGAATCATGAAAACTACCAGAGCTCATGTCTCTAGTTGCATATATAGGAGAAGATGTCCTAGTCGACCTTCATTGGGAAGAGAGGCCCCTAGGTCTTGCAAACTTTATATGCCCCAGTACAGGGGAATACCAAGGCCAAGAAGTAGGACTGGGTGGGTAGGGGAGCAGGGCAGAGGGATATAGGGAACTTTCAGGATTGCATTTGAAATGTAAATAAAGTAAATATCTAATAAAATAAAATTAAAAAAAGAATTGAAATGATTAATAAACACTCAGCCAAACTAACTAAAAGGGAAAGTGACACTTTTCTAATCCACAAATCAAAGTAAATAGGGAGACATCATAACAGAAAAATGAGGGGAAAAAAAGAACCATCAGGTCTTCAAGAGTCACTAGCTACTTCAACAGCCTATAAACCAGAAAAATTGAATATCTACATGAATTGGAAGATTTTCTTGATAATTATGAAATACCAAAGATAAATCACGGTCATATAAAATATCTAATTAGTTATAAAACCTATAAGGTTATAGAAGCAGTCATTAAAATCTCCCAACCAAAATGTAAAATGTCAGGGACAGAAGGATGTAACTCAGTATTCTTTAAGACTGTCACAGAAGAGATAACATCATTACTCCTCAAAATATTCCACAACATAGAAACTAAAGTATTATTTTCACACTTATTCTATTAGGACACAGTTACTTGATACCTAAAACACACGAAGGTTTTACATAGAAAGTGAATTTTAGATCACTGTCATGAAGATAAATGAAAATATACACAGCAAAATACGTGCAAGTGAATGCAAGAATGCATTAAAAACATTATTAACCTTGATCAAGTCCACTGTATAGCCGATTTACATAGATGGTTCCATATCCAAACAATAACATAATCAACCTTAAATAAAATTTGCAAGAAAAATAATCCGTAATTAATTTATTTTGATTCTATCCTTCTTTGTCAAAATGTATCACCCCTTTTTTATAAAAAGTCTTGAAGAGACGAGGTATACATGTTATATAACTAAACATAATACAAGCGATATACGCCAAGGCAATAGCCATCAACAAATTAGTCAAGGGATATTTAAGCAATTTCACTAAAATTGAGGCTGCTATTCCCTACATAACTATTCAACATACAACTTGGATTTTAACTCCAGCAGTAAGAAATTTATAACGGCAAACTCAATGCAAATTTAAAAGAAACAAATCAAAAATTTCCTACTCACAAATATGTTTGTATACATGAGTGATTCCAAAATTTTACCAGAGAACTACTTCAGTGGAAAGTACCTCCAACAAAGATGCTGCTTTTAAAATCGTCTCAAAGAACCACTGGAATTCATTTTTCCAAAAATAAAAGTTTTGAAGAAATTAAACAAATTAAATTATAAGCAATATAAATTGCTTACAATGTAATTTGAAATGTCTTGGTACAATTCTAAACAAGCAAGTGATAGACATATATGAAAAATTGTTTAAGACTCTGAAGAAGGATATTGAAGTGGTATGAAAATTTGGAAAGACCCCAATGTTCAGGGATAGGTACAATAACAGAGTAAAAAAAATGCGATCTTACCGAAGGAAATTTCCAGATTCAATGCAAAACCAAACAAAATATTAACACTATCATTTATAGTCCTTGAAAGAACAATTCTCATATGAAAAAAAAAACTTATCAGTGAATACATATCATGTTTGTTCATTTGTGATTGGGTCACCTCACTCAGGATGATATTCTGCAGATACTTCCATTTGCCTAAGAATTTCATTAACTCAGTTTTTTAAATAGCTGAGTAGTACTCCATTGTGTAAATATACCATATTTTCTGTATCAATTCTACTATGGAAGGACATCTGGGTTCTTTCCAACTTTTGGCTATTATAAATAAGGCTTCAATGAACATACATGAGCTTATGCCCTATTGCATGATGGAGCATTTTCTGGGTATATGCCCAGGAGTGGTATTTCTGGGTACTCCAGTTGTACTCTGTCCAATTTTCTTAGGAACAGCTAAACTGTTTTTCCATAGCTGTTGGACCAGCTTGGAATCCCACCAGCAATGGAGAAGTTTTCCTCTTTCTCCACATCATTAGCACCATCTGTTATCACCCGAGTTTCCTGTTTTCCATTTTGACAGGTGTGTGGTGGAATCTCAAGGTTGTTTTGCTTTGCATTTCTCAGATGACTAAGAGTGTTGAGAATTTTTTAAGTGCTCCTCAGCCGTTAGGTATTCCTCAGGTGAGAATTCTTTGCTTAGCTATGTACCACCTTTTGAAATAGGGTTATATAGTTCCCTGTAATCTAAATTCCTGAAACTCAAGAAGATAGACAAAAGTTTGGATATTTCAATCCTAAAAAGGATTCTAAAAAGAAGGCTGGACGAAGTACCCATGTAAGGAGTTACAGAGAAAAATTGTGTAGAGACAGAATGAATGACCATCCAGAGACTGTCCCATGTGGGGCTCCATCCCATATATGACCACCAAACCCAGACACTATTGTAGATGCCAACAGGAGCTTGCTGACAGGAGCCTGATAGGGCTGTCTCTGGATAAGTTCTTCCAGTGCCTGACAAATACAGAAGTGGATGCTCACAAGCATCTATTTGTATGAACACATCGTGCTCAATGAAGGAGCTAGAGAAAGTACCGAAGGAGCTGAAGGGCTTTACAGTCCCATAGGAGGTTCAACAAAATAAAATAACCAGTACCACCAGAGTTCACTGAGACTAAACCACCAACTGAAGAAAACACATGGTGGGACTCATGTATGAGCCAATGACACCACAAGTTATTTTATTGATGTATTATTTTTAAATAGCAGCGTTTACTTTTGTAGGTACAGAGACTATCTAGTTTCTGATTCTTGGTATTCCAAATACTGTCTTGGTGGGTTCAGTTCTGTATACTACTTACTCACACAAATCAGATATCTTTGCTTCGCTGCCCTACAAACTTTGTGCCACCAATGCTCTAGTTACCTTGTAGGCAAAATACCATTTCTGCTCATGATTTTGTTAAGGAGCACAGTAGCTTCCTGTACCAAAGAGAGTAGAAGATTGTAAATGTTCTGTGATAGCACCAGCTCAAAATCTAATATAGTTTGCCTAGTAAATATTGTGTGTAGACCACCCTGACATCATAACTTAAATTTCTTACTAATTCCCTTTCCTGAGTTCTAGATTTAAATGAATCTAATTCAGTGAACATCCACTTTCTCCTCTGCTATCCTATTCAATAATTTATATCTAATCAAAACAATATATAAAGGAATACAAATTTAAAAAGGAGTACACAAAGTTTCCAATATGGATTTCAACTTATTTAATCTAAATAAATGAGCACATTGCAAAATTAACACAAAATTGAGTACTTCTCACATATGAAAAGAACAGAACTTCTAAGAAAAATAAATAAAGCAAACAGCAGTGTTATCTATTGCCCTAAATAATGGGTCAACTAACTGACATCGGTTTCTTTCTGTGTTGAATATGTGTTATATTTCTTTGTTTATGCTTCTTTCCTTTATTTTTAGAGAATTTCATGAATGCATGATGTCTGATATGATATTTTCTTTTGGCCTGATAGTTTTGTATTCTGTGCACTCATGTTATAATTATGTTTTGAGGCATTAAGATGTGAAAGGAGTGGTGATACACTATATTTCTGAAGTGGTTCCTAGACAAGGCTGAGAGTGTTTTGTTTTCTTATTATTGGCTCATTCAGTGCATTTTGGAAAAGGGTAGAAAGTGAAGGGAAGTTACTCCTGAATGTCAGCTATTGCAGTGGGTAAAAAACTGAGAGTTTGGATGGTGAGTATAAGAGGGTAAAGAAAAAAATCTACATTCATCCTATCATTTCATCATAATTGGCCCTTTGTTTTATTAACAAGTTGTGTCAAGTGGCATTGAGTTACTGCAATAAAGGAAAAAGAAAGGGAGACAGGTTAGGAGTAGAAGAATTCTGGTTTCCAGAGGAGGTTGTACCCTGGTCACTTGTCATGAAAGACTGCAGCAGTTGTTCACTTGCATAGCCTGGGGGACATGGTGTAGTAGAGAAAGAAGTGAAGTCTTTCCATCCCTTTCTATCATTTCTTGGACAGAATGTTCTGTGGTTAGTCTCTAATATTCATTTTAGAGTATTGCTTTACAGTGAAAAATTATACTGATGAGTATAATTTAGTGTAGACATAGGAAACTCCTTCAATGTTTGGCCTACAGAGTTTAAGGTAAATACAGGCCAATTCCATTGTGTGAAGGCTAATAGATGTTATTTAGCATATGATATGGCACACATTGTTGGTTTTAATCTCTGACTCTTGTTGATCTTTGAGAAATGAAAATGTAGCATGGTTATGATCACTGACTCTGTCATGAACTGTACTTTTTCTTATTAGTACATATATAGTACAAAACCCTGAGTAATATTTCACAGAAAGCTAGAAAAACTCCTCTTTAAAGATTACATTTAAGGTTTCTAGTCCTCTATGTTGTATGTGGAATACAGAATTAAATTTGTTCATCATGATTATGATGTCATTCCTCTGTATATTATAGTGTATTGGGATTCATTATAGCAATTTCATACACATGTAGCACTCTGTTATTCTGGTTCTTGATTGTCTGTCATCTGCATTTGTAGGCTAAATATTACTGAGAAGGCACAGGTGTCCACGGATTCTTCCTTCCTTTTTATGTCCAATGTTTGTATCACAGGTCATTATTCTTATGTTGATACTAATCCACTATGTGATTGTAAACAACACGAGCCTGACTTTCTGATACCTAATATCTAACGTCAATTCAAAACAGTGTTGATATATACTTAATTTTGCTACTCCCTTCTATCACTTACATAATATATACAACCCTTTTATTTAAATTTTAATAATATTTCAGTTCATTATTCAGTTAACTATTTTGTGTAACAGTTTAACATTTTATGTAACATCCTGAACATATAGCTTAATGGATAACAGCATTGAGTGTTCTTAAAGAATTGACTACTATTTCCAGGACTCACACAGAGCACATTAAATCCTATTGTATTGATATCCTTGGTTATCAAACAACTTCTTCTGAATTCAAAATTGGTGTATCCATATATATATATGTGTGCGTGTGTGTGTGTGTGTGTGTGTGTGTGTGTGTGTATGTTTGTTGGCCATAACAAGATGTATACATACACACAGAACACTATATACATCAACACACTAAAACACACACAATTTTGACCACATTTTTAAGACAAGTAAAACTCGTATGTATGTATGCATGCATGCATGCATACATGCATAGGCTGTGACCATCTCAGATTGCTTTAAAATTGGTTTATAATGATACCTATCAGGACAGGCAATATCACAATCAAGATATCAATGCCATATATATATAGAATATATTGTTATGCAATGTCTCATGCAGGCTTTGAATTTTCCTGAACACAGAAAATCCTTTCACTGAGTACTCAGCCTCCATAGCCACCAGTGCATTCTGTTCATTTTATGAAACAGTTTTATTTTTTTCATGTTGGTGTAAGAAACTCTAATCACATCAGGACAAGTGGAATATTGTATGATTTAAATACTATAATGTGGGCCAACATATACAGAGAGAAAATGGGAATGAGGAATAAAACTGGACAGATCGAGGTCGGGGTGAGAGAGAGAATGAGAACTAGAGTGAGAGAGACATAGACTGATATGGATAGTCAGAGAGAGAGAGACAGAGATGAGAAAGAGCAGGATAAACTTCTCTTTGAAAATTACTGTCTAATTATGAGCTTTTTCACTGAAGATCAGATCACTAAATCTTCTTGACTTCTTTCAATTCTAACTGTAATAACCCTCACATATAAAAGACTAAAGATGACTTCCTAAATTCAACCACAATAACATTTATTAGCTAGTACAAGGACTGATCCATGTGTCAGAAGATAAGATATTACATATTAAATATTCTCTGGTAAATGAATGGAAGGTAATGGGATGGGTTTTGCCTTTTTCTTTTTCTTTACTCTTTTTTATGCTTAATGGAAAATATGTTGCTTAAGGGACTTTGCAATTATATTTATAAAATATATATGATTTAAGTGAAACATCCATTTGTTTGTATGTCTAGAGAGTTTATTCAACTTCTTACATAAAAGAAAAAAGGCTTTCCTAAAGACTAACTTTCTTAATGATTATCCAGTGGTGGTGGTCTACATAGAAGAAAAGAATATCCAAGTAGATATTTGGATTTTTTTGTTTTTGTTTTTGTTTTTGTTTTTGTTTTTGTTTTTGTTTTTGTTTTTGTTTTTTGAGACAGGGTTTCTCTATACAGTCCTGGCTGTCCTGGAACTCACCTATAGACCAGGCTGGCCTCGAACTCAGAAATCCGCCTGCCTCTGCCTCCCAAGTGCTGGGATTACAGGTGTGCGCCACCACTGCCCAGCGATATTTGGATTTTAAAATATTTATCTTTAATCATTTTTTACAGCCCCATCATATTCCCTTCCTGACCCACCCTCCATCAGGTCCTCAACATTGTCTCCTGCCCACTGTATCCAAGAGAAAATATCTACTGGCCTGTCTATCCCACCTAACTCCAGCCACCCACCCACCCAATGCATCCCCTCGTTTTCCCCAATAACCTCCACTCCACCTGTACCAACTTGGCTTACCTACTCCCTCAGGACTCATGTCTCAAGGTTTAGGCATATCTTCTCTCACTGATACAAGACCATGTAGTTCTTTGCTGTATGTGTCTGGGTCTAAAAAAGAGCTAGTGTATGTTGCCTGGTTGCTGGCTCTGAGAAATCTCTAGGGTCCTAGTTAGTTAAGACTAATAATTATAGTACAATGAAAATCCCATAACAGTGCCAAAACCTAGTTAAAGACAATGTAATTGTTATCTCTAGAAATAACTTTTAAAATCTCTAGCATAGTTGTCTTCCATGATGCCCAACAAGCACTTGACTGTGAGAGATGCAAATACTTACATCCAACCAATGGACTGAAGTTGGGGACCCCTGTGATTGTATTAGGAAAGGGCTGGAATAAGTTGAGGAAGAGCCTTGTTGTCTACTCTTAAGGTTCTTTTGCTTGTCTTTCACCATCTGGTTACCTCTTCTGTTAGTTGTTCTTGCTGTCTTTGGCTTGAGCTTCTCCCTCTTGTGGTCCTACAACTCTGTGTCAGCACTCCTAGGAGACCAGTTCTCTCCTGGTGGAACCTGTGTCACCGGACTGTGGAACAGTATAGGTCTTGGTGCATTTGGTGACTAGATTAATCCTGTCCCAGGTTCTCCACTGTTCTTGTGCCCTTTGTGTCCCTGACAGGTCTCCCTTTAGACAGTTATTGTAGCGAATGTGAGTATTTCATCTCTGAGACTGAGAATGAGAGTACTACTGTGAGACCAGCTCTCTCCTGATGAGACTGGTATACAGCAGGCTGTGGAACAGCCTTATCTCATGCTGAACATTTTAATGACAGTGGAGGAACACAACATGATTCTGAGTGTGCTGGCCTGCTCTAGCAGACTTGGTGTGATTGAAACTCTTTAATGCACACTTATATAAACAGGATTGGAGAATACCAAAATTCTATGTTAAGAAAATATTTTAAGAGTGTTTGGACCAGTTTCATCTCTTTTCATGTTTATATTCTGCACTTTTTTTGTAAGAGGAAAATCTCTCTGTAGTAGACAGAGATATGTCAGATTCATTTTTCTCTACTGAATTGCAATTTTCATTTTAGCCACAATGGTAATGACAATGTTAGCTTCAGGATTCCAAATTATGTATGAATGTTTTCCAGTTGATAAATAACAAAAGTACATGAGAGATTTTTGTGATCATTTACAAACATGCAAGGTGATTTGAGAAGGCATTAGCTTTCATTGTTTGAAAGCTGACTATGTATCTCATGGAAGATGGTAAAAATCAGAGACAGTTATGTAAAAAATTAGGAGAAGCCTCAATATCTCACTTGTACCCAATTTTATTGACGATTTCCATCAAAACAAACTGTCTTCTTTACAAAAAGGACCACTTAGAACACTTAATACTTAAATATTTCTCAGAATATTTTATATTTGCATATGTGTTTTACTCGTTACCCTAAAATAATTACTTTTCTGATCTCTTTCCAATCCCCTACCACTATTCCCTCCAAAATTATGTGTTGAAAGAAAAAAAAAAAAGAAAATAAAACACTTGTTCTACATAATGTACTGAAATAAAAGATGAGTAATGTGGGGACATAATTTGAAGCATGGGTTGCCATCTTGGCCAGTAGATGTTTGGATAGTTGTCGAATTTCCTGACATTCTTCACTCAACTCAGATTTTTCTAGGTGGATTTTGGAAAGTTTTTGTGCATATTGTTAAAACAAATGAACTTATGAAGGGAATTACCCTATTCTTTCTGAACAAATCTTGCTTATGTGGAGTCATATTACACCTCTGGTTTTACATACATTCTGGCTCCACTTACACACTGATTCCTGCATCAGGAAATGAAAGGTGTGATACAAATATCTGATTTTCATTATGCACGCCAATATTCCTTACTCTCTCCATTTTAAATGATGGTGGACACCGAAGTTAATCCCCAGTTATTGTGAAAAGAAAATCTTTGATGTGGATAGAGTCTTAAACTAATACTCAATATAAAAATAAGAGTTCATGGGAAATAATATTAGTGTGTCCAATTGGCTGAATATTACTCTTAGATCTTTCTCCATGGTTTATGAAACTCTATAGTTACATATTGTTCTCCATGATAGTGGTGCCAAGTGTAGTTACTAACATGTGAAGTGGACTTTCAATTCAATTATGAAGTCATTGGTTACTTTTAGAATGGGCACAACAGTGTTCCAACAGGCATAATATTGTTATGCCTCTCAGGGCTCACAATTGGGTAATATTCATGATTACTATTAGGACAATAAAAATATACAGTATACTTGATGCCGTCCAGTTTGATTTCTTGATGTTCCTTGACTAAAATGTTGGATATCTTCAGTAATGAGTACATACTTTATGAATACCATTACTGCTAAACATTACATATCCTAAACATCAATTTATTTCTTTGAATTATTGAACCTGTCATATCCTAAGTATCAATTTATTTCTTATCTTTGAAATATCGAACCTGTCATATTTTACAATAGTCATCAAAGGAACATAGGCCCTTGCATAGGAAACAATTTCTAAAGAATTGGGAGTAAAAGGAGAAAGATACTGTCCTGTGAAGCAATTGAGATCATTAGAGTATTACTGAGTATTGCTGGGTCTTATTTGGCCTTGGTTTGGGCCTTGAGGACAAACCTGAGCCTGGCTCAATTTTTGAGACCTGTCATTTGCTTGAGAATGACTCAGCACAATTTACCAACCTAAATAAGACTGCCTTTGCCTAGCTAATACTGTATCAATTTCTTATGGGCCCTGTTAGATCACCTCGCACCCCTTGTCATCTCACACCACCCTATACATCATCTCACCCCCATACCCTCTGTCACAAATTCCAGGTACCAACATCATCTCACCTCACCCAAAATCCCCACCTCCTTTCTCAACCCTGTATAAACAAAGGACTGATACAATAAAATGAGTTCTTTCTTTACCAGACAACCTGTAAGATGTTTGTTTTGGGCTTTACTGACTATTCTGCTCTATCCTGGAGAGACTAGGATAGACAGGGTTTTCTTTTCTCTTCCAGACTTGCTGGCAGAGAGAAAACAAATATAACCTAATAAAAATATTTTTATAATAATGAAATTAAAATACTCTGGGAAAACATTGTTCTGTTGTAATGTTTTAAATGTTAAAATATATTCTTTTCCCTTAAAATTTAAATGTAATTACATTTCCCTGTTTCATTCTACCCTTCAATCTTTCCCATGTACACCCCTCAAACACTCCTGTATTCAGTGTCCAATTATGAATCTTATAAATATATAAATAGAACCTGCATACTCCATAAAGCATAACTTATATGTATAATATTTCAGGACTGAACTCTTGGTGTTGTTATATTTACTGAAAAACTCTCCCCTTGGAGAGATTATTTCTTCCAATTTCAGCATTCTGTGGTTGTTTGTAGTTCTCTGCATATGGTTGATTCTTCATGAAATTCAACACATTCATGTTAGTATGTCTATTAATATAACCCTTTTCCATTTCTGTTTAGGAAGCCAAATTTATCAGACATCATGTATGCCATCAGAAGGTATTCTCACAGCAATCATTCTGTTCTCCTTACTCTCACAACGTTTTCAACCTCTATTCCACTTTCATCCCTGATTTATATGCAGTTGTATTGCACATCAATCAGACAGGGATAAGTACCACATGATCTCTTATTCTCTGAATTTTGTTCAGTTTGGTCCTCAGTAATGGCTCCTATCTGTTTCAATCCACGTTCTTCTTAAGAAGTGTGAGAGATAAGATATTAAGATAAGATGATAATAAGGTATAAGAAATTAAGATATTGTGAGTATAAGAATAAATATTTACAATGTAGTGAGCAATAATATTGGGTTATTAAAGTGGCAGTAGCAGATTCTCTTCTAAGATCCATGACTTCCCTAGTTCTGGAGATTTGTGTAGGATGGCAACAAAGCTATAATGTCCTCAACAAAGAAGAAATTATTCCTAAATCATTTTGTTCAGTAACTTGTAACCTAAAATCAAAACAAGATAAATATCCAACAAAATTTGATATGTACGTGTATTCTATATTTTTGTTTACAAATACTATCTAGGTCAAAGTTATGTACCATGAAGAAAAAAATGGATACCAAGAAAGAATTGTATTAAGCAATTAAAGCTAGTCAGTCACACAAAAACAGTTTCCAGTCTAAAGTGGTGACCTCATTAATCCCAGGAAAAAGAAGGCAAAGAGGCCGAATATGTAACCAAGTCCAGATTGGTTTATAGAGTGTTTTTCACTACTAACATTTCTAGGAATATGTACTGATGGCATGTCATATAATGCTAGGGGTCACACTAGCACTAAGAGAGCACTAAATCCCACAACAACATTTTCAATGTATCTATAGAACAATTGCTCATAAATGTTTGGAAACCCAGATTGCAGGAGAGCAGAGTAGTTGAAACCTCATACTTGTCCATCAGTCTATTGTCTCTACAATACAAGATTTGTTGGATCCCCTTCCCAGACTTGATCAGTTCCTGATATCACTAGAGTGAAGGGATACTACCACACTTCTAACTTGTCCCTCAGAGATGCTCACTGTTCATTATTGTATTTGCCTGGCTTGCTGATATGAACAAGCGTTCTCAAGATATAATTCATCTCCATCAATAGACACTCTGTAATACATTTCTGTAATCCTTAAGGGGCATGAGGACTGAGGTATTTTAAATGTAAAATTGAGGACTTTGAGCCATTTGGACTTGAGTTTTCTGCAGGGTGAAAAACATGGGTCTATTTGCATTCTTCCACGTGCAGATATTCAGTTGGTTTAGCAGCAGTTGTTGAAGATACACTGCTTTTCTCTTAGAATTATTTTGCCTTCTTTGTAAAACTAAAATGTCTGCAACTGTGCAGTTTTATTTCTGGGACTTTAATTTTAATCCATTGATCAACCTGTATGTTCCCATATGAATACCATACATTTTCATTACTTTAGCTCTGTAGGACACACTGTAGTCAGATTATCAGATTTTAATGGTTGCTTGTTTCCTTCAGGATTGTATGTTTACTTGAAATGCGGATTTGTACTTGACCAAAAATTTCTAAGTGATATCCATTGAGAATATTAAACATTTCTCTTGGATTTTCCAATTTAATTGAGTACAGAATTTCATCAAATGCCTTCATGAATCATAGTGTTATTGCCATCTATTTTTTAGAATGGCTAAGTGCTTGAGTGGCAAGTTTTTTTTGTTTTTTTTGTTTTGTTTTGTTTTGTTTTTTGTTTTTTTTTAATAACAAAGTCCTTGTTTCTTTTATTCCTTATGTTTTTTTTATTTCTATCTTAGTTGTTTTCCTACTCATGTTAATTATTTTTTATAATTTATTCCTCTTATGTTTCCTGAGTTCTTTTGTTCTAAAGTGTACTCTTAAGTTGTTGTACGCACTTGGTATAATGGAGTTTCCTCTTTTCCCAGCTTACATTTTAGCCCATAGGTGTGGACATATTTTACATTATTTTAAATGAATTATAGGGTGTCTTTAATTTGTTTATTTTTGTCTTACTCCAATATTCATAACCATTGTTCAGCTTATATGACTTTGAATGATTTCTGTATATTCTATTATTGTTGATACTCGGTAGTTATATATGTCAGTCTGATAATAAGAATGGTTTTTCAAATTTCCTTGTATTTGTAGATATTGATTTTATGAATGAGAATATGGAAATTTGGGAGAATAATCCATGCATGACAAGAAGAAATTATATTCTTTCTTGATTATTTGTAATATTCTTTAGATATTTGTTAGGTCATTTGGTTTAGAAATATCTTATTACATGCAGTTTTTCCATTTACTTTTTATTTCTGAACTATCATTTTATTGTTTAGAATAATGTATTGAAACCTCCCACTATCAATATTTGAAGGTGAATATGTGATCTATGCTTTAATTGCATTTATTTTACAAAAGTGATATCCTTGTGTTTGTGGCAAACAAAATAAGAATAAAGAAATTTGATGAACATGTAGCACCCTTTATCTCTTATGATTTTTATTTTTTGGATTGAAGTCTATTTTGTTAACTATTGGAATGACTCCACCATCTTGCTCCTTAGATTTATTTGTGTCAAATTTTTTCAATTTGTTAATTCTAAGATAATGTACATCTTTGAAGTTCAAGTATATTACTTGTAAGCATCAGAAGAATGGATTAGAGGAAGAAAGTCATTTTAAAATATCCAGTACCATTTCATAATAAAATGACTGAAGCCATTAGAGATGTATATGAATTACCTAAACATGATGATTATAGTTTACAGCAAGTACAGTGCCAATAATAATAATTGACACCTTTAGAATAGTACTCAATTTTTCCTTCCAAATTTCAAGATTTGAAAGATTGCATGATTATGACATGTGCATTTCATATGAAAATAAAAATAAAGTTCAGATAAGATGTGAATCTAACTTCACTTTGGGATAGGATAGCTAAACAGGGATTAAATAATATATTGAGCTTGAAAATTTTGTGCACAGTCTACAAAAGATTCTAATATGAGAGACAATACCAGTAAGAGTTTGTTTAATAGTTTTATCACAGCTCTGGTGGATTTTTCTAGAAGTAAATATGAGTGAGCATACTACATAGGTAATTTTCTTTCAATTATTTTCATTTTATGATCATTATAATATGCAAGATGCCACAAATCTTGATACATTTCAAAAATGTGTAAATAAAGTATACAATATAAAATTTAGTTATTTTACTTTCAAAAATGGATATTTATTATTTCTATTTAAACTGCATCCTCAGAATTTTATCAGTGTAAATCAATGAATATCCATGCTTAAATATAAATATTTAGAATAAAACTCACAAACCAAGCTTATACATTTTTAAGTAAATAGACCTTATGTAATGGAGAAATGATTGAAAAACATGGATTAAATTAAAGTACCCAGGGAGTTGAAGGGGTCTGAAACCCCATAGGAGGAACATCAATATGAACTAGCCAGTACCCTAGAGCTCCTTGGATCCAAAACACCAATCAAAGAAAAAAAATGTTGGGACTTATGGCTCTAGCTATACATGTAGCAGTGGATGGCCTAGTTGGTCATCAATGGGAGGAGAGGCCCTTGGTCCTCTCAAGGCTCTATGCACCAATACAAGGGAGTGCAAGGACCAAGAATGGGAGTTGATGGGTTGGGGAACAGGGGTAGGGAGGATGAGATAGAGGATTTTTTGGGGGGGGATAGGAAAGGGGATAACATTTGAAATGTAAATAAAGAAAATATCTTAAAAAATGATAGCTTCTATTTTATAATGCACAATATTAACTGTTTAAATAGTTTCTACAAATTGGTACACTAATTCATTTAAACCTTATAAATCATCTAAAAGCTATATGGTCCGTGGCATTTTAAGTGAATATTGTAAAAATATAAAAATTCAATTATGATATTTACTAATTCATACTATTTTTTCTTGATAAATGTACGTAAATGTTTAATTAATTGACTGCTACTTCTGTTATTTATACGAATTACTGTTTTCATAAATCCAAGATTCCTAAGGGTTTGCTTGCATTTCTTGGATCCTCTTTTCCCTCTATCTCTTCTCCATAGCATGTCAAATAACCAAATCTTAATAGTTACACTGGACAGGAAGCCTTAAACAAATGAAAAGCATTTACTGCATGTAATAAAATCTTAATAGTGAATTTTTGAACAGTCATTCTATGTACATTTCCTTTCACTTAAATAAGAACTGTTCCCAGAAGAACTGGGATTCAATGATTTTGTTAAATACTTTAATAAACTCTGCCAATTTATTGGAAAAATAGATTTCAGGGTACACTGACCTTGTAGTAACATTACATTTTCGATGAGAGACATGAATGGTTTACATACACAAAAACTTTTCTCCAACATACAAGAATTATATGATTTTTAACATGAATTGAGAATAGAACAGGAGATCATAATTGCAAATTAAAGACTGACTAAGGGTATTAAACTTTATAGTGTCTAGACATATGTGTGTGCCTTTTTGTCAGTGAGAGACCCCCCTCTGTGTGTGTGTGTGTGTGTGTGTGTGTGTGTGTGTGTGTGTGTGTGAGTTTGCCCATCCTTGCACAAAGAAAGTTGAGAGGTATTTTTGAAAACTGGAAAATCATGAAAACTGGGAATGGATGTATCATATGAAGCTGTTAGTAAGAAAATATAGATGAAAATATCACATATGAATTGGAATTGAACATGCACATAGAATATCATGAAGGGAGAATGAGGTTCATTGAACTGAGGAATGAGTCACTAGCAAGATAGACAACAGATAATGGTGAAGGAGGTGCAAATATCAACAGAGTACATTCTACATTTGTGTCAGTGTCCCATAATGAAACCCAAAATTAAGTATGGTATTTTCAAAAAACGATAATTAATAACCACAAAAACTGGATACTAACTTTGGACTCTTCGAAATTTCATTTGCAGTTTTTTCTTCATTATATTATTTATTTACATTTCAAATATTACCCTATTACCCAGTTCCCAAACTGCTATGCAATTCTGCCTCCACTCTACTTCTATGAGTGTGCTCCCCCACCCATTCACCCACTACTGTTTAACTGCCTAGTATTCTCCTATGCTGGAGCATTGATCCTTCACAGGACAAAGGGCCTCCCCTCCCACTGATGCCAGATAAGGCCATCCTCTGTTTCATATTCAGCTGGAGTAATTAGGTTCATCCTGTGTACTCTTTGGTTGGTGTTTAGTCCCAGGGAGCTCTGGGGTATATGGTTGGTTGATATTGTTGTTCTTCCTTTAGAGTTGCAAATCCCTTCAGCTTCTTCTGTCCTTCCCCTGACTCATTCATTGGGGTCCCTATTCTCAGTCTGATGGTTGGCAGCAATAATCCACATCTGTATTCATAAGGCTCTGGCAGAGCCTTTCAGTGGACAACAATATCAGGCTCCTGTCAGCAAGTACTTCTTGTAATCAGCAAAAGTGTCTAGTTTGGTGGCTACATATGAGATGAATCCCATGGAAGGGCAGTCCCTGGATGGTCTTTCCTACAGACTCTGCTCCACTCTTTGTTCCTTTATTTCCTTTAGACCAAAGCAATTCTGGATTAAAACTTTTGAGATGTGTGGATGGCCCCATCCCTCACTCTTGAAAGAAAACTTTACTCTGTATACTTATGAAACACTTTTCCATTTACATTTCTCTAGACACAAGTCTAAGCACTCAAGGACAGCTTATCACAGAATCAGAAGTTATACATATGGTGAAAATGGTATTTATGTGTACAGCAATATCCAGTGCAAGACTAAACGTGGTTGTCATTAAAACACATAATAGGGCATATCATCACCCCCCACAAATGTGTTGCCTCTGTATCCTGTTTTATTTTTTTCAGTCCAAATGCTCTGAAAGAAGTTCATGAGTATATAGTCATCAGTAAACTCTCCAATGGTCAGTGTGGATTTTAATGCAAACAAGAATATATGGGTAGAATTTTTTTATAAGAAAAGTTTACACTTTAGAACACAGTGTTGCTTCCCAGGCACTATTTGTTTCTAAGACACTAAGAAGATATTTCTAAACAACACTTCCTCACAGCCACTAGTGCAATATAAAATGATCCAAACCAATGTAGGGAAATATATAATGTGAAATATATAGGTCTATACAAGTTATTATTTTTTTAATGAGATTCATGGAGGAAGATCATGGTTTGGAATTCAAATATTAAGATTTGTTTCTCATTGTTATTGAATGTTTGGAAAGTAAAGTCTGAGGGTCTAAATTCACTAAAGATTCTACATCAGGAAACCCATGGCTTCAGCTGGATATGTTGCAGAGGACTGCCTTCTCTTACGTTACTGGAAGGGTACCTGCTTGGTTCAATGGAGGCTTTATGACACAGGGTAGGGAATGATAGGATGTTGAGGAGTAGTGGATGGGTGGGTGGCAGAGCATACTCATAGATGCAGGGTGAGGAATAAGGGGATGGGGAGTTGTGCAAGAGAAACGAGCAAGGGGATAAAATTTAAGGTGTAAATAAATAAATAAAATAACCAATAAAAAGAATGAAAAAAAGAAATGAAGCTCACAGCATGACATTCTCTGGATATTGTTGAACGTTTAAAACTCAGACTGTATCATGTAAGTTAACTGGGGATCTATGAAGAACTGTAAAAATTTTTGATAGAACTGGATAAAATGTATTTCTGACTTGGTCTTTTTATTGATTCTCAAGACAATGGTAGAATTCTCGACAATTGTTTATAGAATCTGTTAGTGTCACTGATATGTCATAGTCCACACTCTACATGGTCTGTGAATCTCACTGACTATAAGCTTGAGAGTGCCTATCCCTGACTTAGACATTATAATACAATGGACTGTGTGTCCCAATTAGCTTCAATTGTACTATTACTGTATGTCTCACTGTGAATCTTCTGATATAATCCACTGATATCATATCTAATTGTGTTCACATAATCACCTTTTTAAAACTTTCCAAGTACAAAATTTGAACAAAAGAGTTTTCTCCCAAGTGTTTAAAAACATGAGTGATGCTATGGGGCCTCAGAATATACTATTCTATGTATTTACCTATCTATGTTATTACATGGGCAGTGGACACCAGTTGCAGAACCCCAGGGTAGACAGTGTTTAAGAATTCCTCCAGGGCTCAGGAGCAATCTGAAAATAATATGAATCCTAACTATGGAACAAACACCTCCTTTGACTAGAGAAATAAAAGCAGGCAGAAATTTGATGTGCTGATATGCATGGCACTTCACAATCCAGACTGACCAGGTTTAAGGCAGGACAAATATGTTACTTTTAGTGGGAGTCTTCTTTCTCCTCAAGATTCAACTTCTCATGGCCAATTACATTGATTCCACATGCTTTTGGAGACTACACATGAATGAAGTCAATGATAAAGATTTGGATCAAACTTGTTCCTTCATCCTTGGAGCAGTTCAGATGCCTATGGAGAAAGATTATTTCAAGGAGACTCTGAATGTCCTGTAAGTGCATTTGTATTTTCCATGTAAATGATAACTTGAACATTTCTTGAGAGCTCTGAGGATGGAGATTAGGCAAATGCTTGAGTGTTTTGTACTGTTGCTAAGTCTGAACACTAAGAAACAACATGATTTCTTTTACAGAATCAATCATAGTTTCTCCTTTTAAGTACTTCAGTGAAGGTTTTGGTTTTCTTTAAGTCAGGTGACCTCCAACTTGAAGACTGGAAGCTGAGGAATAAAGGACTATCTACATTGATTCTTCACATACAGCCTTCTTATTAACAGTTTTTACTGCATTCTAGACAGTGATGACTCATTGAAATTAATTATGTAATATTTCATTGTATTTTATTCTGAGAATATGCAAATAGATGGCCATAAATACTGCTGACAGTCCTTCCATCAGTTTGTTGCTCCCAGAGCTTATGCGGCTTACAGTAATTTTCATGGAACCTAGAGTTGTCAAGAACTTTACATACTTACAAACTTACTCTCTCAAATTCATTACATGTGGCCACTTCTTCTCTTGAAGCTTCATCAAGTTTGGAAAGAGAAGAGCTTTACACTCAGAAATTCACATTTCATATGATTGCTTAGATGGACATTTTTGTATGAATATGGGCAAAGAATATTTAGGTCATTAGGGATCAAGATATCCAAATATTTTAAAAGATAAAATTCAAAAGCACTGTGGCTTTGTGCTTCCCTCTGTTCATGTACAATAACTGGCTTTTGATTTTTATAAAGTTCAGATCTGTACTCTCTCTTTAGAGTAAAATATATGTGGATCATATGGAATCCAATTATATGTTTACATTCCTTGAATAGTGAGGCTGTCAATAGCAATAGAGGCTACTTATATCCCTTGTCACTGCATTGTGTAAAATCTGTGGTGTAGGTTAGTTGGAACACTTGAGAACAGTGATACTGTAGTTGTTTATTAGCTTTCTCCCATTATTTAAGAAACATGTCATCTCTCTTCATGTCTATGTTCCTTAATCTCTGATCCATTAATGACATATATATATATATATATATATATATATATATATATATATATATATATATGTCTTCTGGGTCTTTATTCAGAAATTTTATTAAATATAAGTGCACCTGTTACAAGTGCACATTGATACCAATGTGGTATTAATACCCATTTTTGTGGACTGCTGATAGTCCTTTTTATTTATTTTTTTAAATTAGGTATTTTTCATTTACGTTTCCAATGCTATCCCAAAAGTCCCCCGCATGGTCCCCCACCCATTCCCCCACCCACCCACTCCCACTTCTTGGCCCTGGAGTTCCCCTGTACTGAGGCATATAAAGTTTTCACAACCAACGTGCCTCTCTTTCTACTGATGGCCAACTCGGCCATCTTCTGATACATATGCAGATAGAGAAACAAGCTCCTGGGATTACTGGTTAGTTCATATTGTTGTTCCACCTATAGGGTTGCAGATCCCTGAAGCTCCTTGGTTACTTTCTCTAGATCCTCCATTGATAGTTCTTTTTAAATACAACCTTATAGAATACAAGGTTACACAGACACTTTATGTAACTGGTACTTCCTAAAGTTAACTTGTAATAAGTAGTTTGAGCATTGCTCTAGATCCATTCTCAAATTTCTTTTGGTTATTTGAAATTTTTAATTGAGTTTTTTATGTGTTAATAAAGAATATTATAAATTGGCAAATTTGTAGAATATAGAATGAAAACACCACAGGGGTACACATTTTGGTGAAAACCTCATTGCATTTACTTCAAATTTAATCATCAAAAATATAGGTGTATGTTTAATATTCATTGATCAGATTATAATGAAATGAAAAGAATGAAACGTGAGATACTATACTTTACATAACAATAAATACAAATACAATCACAATATGTTATTATTCCATTACCACTGTCTTGTGGCACACTTTTATTACAAAAAAAGAAAATATTCTATACAGTTTACAGCAAAATGTCTTTTATTTTATAAGCATATAATATTGACACATAAAACATCACAGAAGTTTCCTTATTTTCCTAGTTCTCAGTTGGATGCTAGTGTTGTTTTAATGTAACTGGAAAGGTTATCAAGAATGTTTCCTAGAAATTCAGTTACAATGATAAGAAGTATCCAGAGTGACTATATCATATTACTTTGTAACCAGAAAGTCAGTGAATGTGTATACTTTCACAATTGAACTGAGGATAGGCTACTGCAAAGTATCTTATAAAACACTTGGATGTATTTCCCTACTATGACCTAAACAAACCTTGTTCAAATACATGCAAATATATGCATAGGCATGGATCATTTACCAAATGCATGTTTGATGTTTGAATTCACATAAAAATAAATTTTTAGAAAAGGTATTCTTTCAGCAAATGATTGAAAGAAAAATAAGAAAATGAGGATAGATATAAGGGAAGACACTAAGAATATTGGCAACTAATTATAAGTGATTATTAGTACAGAAACCAAAGTATGCTGCAAAAAGACTATTATGCACTGATAAGTCATATTTTCACTACCTTAACTAATTAAGTGAATTTCACAAAAATATCAAGAACTCAATTGGTCTCATAACACATGCATTTCTATATTGCTCAATAATTTCAAAATGAAGGCATGTTCTGAATTAAAGTTTTGTCAATATCTGTGGTTTTCCCTTTTTTTTTTTTTTCTTTTTTTTTTTTTTTTTGGTTTTTCGAGACAGGGTTTCTCTGTGTAGTCCTGGCTGTCCTGGAACTCACTCTGTAGACCAGGCTGGCCTCGAACTCAGAAATCCGCCTGCCTCTGCCTCCCGAGTGCTGGGATTAAAGGCGTGCGCCACCACGCCCGGCCCTTGTAAATTTTTTTTTTTTTTAAGTTTTGCCAAGTTATTATCAGGTCTACTGTTGCCTAAATTAACACCATTCTTGTAGGAAGAGTGGGAGCTGAACTGTGGCATGGCCTCCCTTGAGTGCAGTTCTGACTGGGGAAAGCACAGCTTTTTGTTTTTTTTTGGTTTTTTTTTGTTTATTTTTTTTTGTTTTTTTTTTTTTTTTTTTGGTTTTTCGAGACAGGGTTTCCCTGTGTAGCCCTGGCTGTCCTGGAGCTCACTCTGTAGACCAGGCTGGCCTCGAACTCAGAAATCCGCCTGCCTCTGCCTCCCGAGTGCTGGGATTAAAGGCATGCGCCACCACGCCTGGCTGGTTTTCCCTTTTTTAAATGTCTGATCAAGCACTGAAAAACAGAGATGGGAACGTTCTCTGCGGATGAGGTCAATACCATATCTTATTTATGGGAGAAAGACTGTCATGAAATTTTAAAGTGTTTACTATTTTTCCAGGTTCCCAATTCAATTCTATCTCACAACAAAAGCAATTTGTTTCAATCTTTAGAGGACAGAGGCAGAAGCATCCAGTACAGTATAGTGCTTCTATTGAGTACAAATGATCATGTATTTACATTTGTCCATAATAATCGCTGTACTCTTTTACAGAAAAACAACTAAAACCCACAAATATGCTTTAGCATTGGCGTTTTCAATGGATGAAGTCAACAGAAATTCTGAACTTTTACCAAATATGTCTTTGAGTATAAAATATAATTTGGGCCGTTTTGATGGGAAAACTATGACAAATACAGCCGATTTTCTTGATCAGAAAAAATATAAGCCTATCCCAAATTATTTCTGTAATGAAGAGACTATGTGTTCATTTCTGCTTACAGGACCAGATATGACCACATCTTTATATTTTCAGATGTTCCTGGATATTTTCTTATCTCCACATGTGAGTTATCATAGGCCAGGTAATCTTAACATCATGTTTCTTTGGGGGATTAGACAGATATTAAGAGAGTTAATGGATGAGATTAGTCTTATGTTTATGTCAATCTATGTAGTCCCAGTGAACTTGCTATTTAAAGAGATGATAGGCCTTTTGCAATGTCCCACCTCCAGAAGTTGATAGATTCCAGAAAGAAGGAATAGAGGAGGAAATGAAGAATGGAGTCTGGCAGGGTGGTAGAGAGAATCTTGCAGCCTTGACTGACTGGCAGTCAGAGTGTTTCTTTATTTATAAAAATCTCAGTAAGCAGATAAACATTCATGCAGTTCCAAAACATAAAGCATATTATTTATGTCCCATATGTGTTATCTTCATTTTGGTTATAAGTTTAGATTATCATTGGTAAAGTGTACAATAACAGAGTTATGGTGGTGTTATAAGTTTAGTGATCAATGATAAATTGTGATGGAACAGAATAATATTTTACAAAAATTTCTGCTATTAACCAACTTTTAAGTATCTGGAGTGTTTTTGTGCAAAGATAATACAGACCATTTTTAGCCTGGCCACTTGTGACATTTCAGTGGCACTGGAGTGGAAGAAAACCTCCAATCCAGTCTGTGAAGTTAGCCATTTTACTACCAGTGAATATATAACTAACAATTAAGGGTCATAGTGTCAATTTTCATTAGACACTATGGCAAATATTTCATCAACATTATGCTTTAATTATTATAAGTCATTTTAATAGTATAGAGGTTATGTCATTAGCTTTATGGAACTTATTGCTATGTCTTATCTTTTTTTCTTTTGTTTCATCGTCATAAGATACAAGAGTAGACCTTCACAAGTGAACTTTTCTATAAACGAGGAGTTATGGGTTTCTAATACCTCATTCTTTCATATTTTTTCCACATTTTTATTTTTCTATTATTACAAGACACTTGTATGGAAGAGATAACTCTGTCAAATCTAACACTGTTTCTGTATATTTTCCTCAAGAGATACAATTTATGAGTCCTCGATATTTTGACACATAATTACATGAGTATTTAGTAGAATGAGGGTGTTTGTTTGTTTGTTTGATTGTTTAATATGATCTGTTACTAACATTTTAAGGCTGCTGACCTTGTTTACATTTTTTAAATGTACTTTCTTCTAGTTATCTGTGTCCTGAGGAGGCACAGAGGCAGATATTCCCAGAGTATTTTGGAGTCTTATCTTAAAACGGAGGTCTCTGGCACTTTTTTTGTGAGTTACAAACTCTAGTGTAGAAGGAATACCTTCAAGTAGGGCAAGGTAAATTTTACTCTAAAAGTAAAGCAGTATTTTGCATAGGACTTTCTGTTATAGCTTAGAAGAAGTATTTCTGGATGGAGGAATAAATGCCTTTTTATAAATATTAGGTAAATATCCCCAAGTTGTAAATATATTAAAATCCCTGTAAGCCTTGAGAACACAGATATCAAGACTAAAACTGAAAGACAGAATGGCAGTTATTATAACATACAGGTACATTTTGTTGCATCTTTGTCAAAGAGCTAAGCTTGCAGTTACTATTAGAAATAGATGTGCCAGGATTGAACATTTGCTCATTTGAATCAGAGATGAGAGAAAAAGTCACAGATAATCAACTCATTGAAGGTAAATATGATTACTGGTTTTATTGGCTGCACTACACCTCATGCTGCTCTTTGTGTTGTTGTTCCTTCAGCTTACCTATGGACCTTTCAGTTCCATCATCAATGATATTGAACAATATCCCTATGTCTATCAGATGGCCCCAAAGGACACATGTCTAGCATTGGCAATGGTCTACTTCATACTTTATTTCCACTGGAACTGGGTCGGCCTTATCATCTCTGATGATGATGAAGGCTATCAGTTTCTGTCACAGTTGAAAAAAGAGAGCAAAGGCAAGGAAATTTGCTTTGCCTTTGTAAAAGTGATAGGAATCTCTAAGATTTTCACCTATGCCACAACTGAAATGAACTACAACCAAATTATGATGTCATCCACAAATGTTATTATTATTTATGGGGAAACAAGCAATTTTATGAATTGAGCTTCAGAATATGGGATTCTCCAGTTATACAGAGAATATGGGTCACCACAATACAACATAATTTCCCTACTAGTAAGAAAGACTTAACTCATGGCCCATTCTATGGGACTTTTACTTTTCTACCCCACCATGGTGAGATTTCTGGCTATAAAAAGTTTATACAAACATTGCTCCATCTCAAAAGCAAAGATTTAAACCTAGAAATTCGAAAGTGGAAGTACTTTAACTGTGAAGATTCAGCATGTAACTGTAAAATACTGATGAATTTTTCATCAAATGCTATATTGGATTGGCTAATACAACAGAAGTTTGACATAACCTTAAGTGTTGGTAGCCAAAACATATCTGTGTATGCCATGGCCCATGCATTCCATGAGACAAATCTTCAATCAGTTGATAATCAGGCAATAGAAAATGGGAAAATATCCAGGTATCCCTGCTTTAAGGTAGAGTTTCTTTGATTGGATGATGTTTGGTGGCTTCAATTGCATAGCCATTTAGTGTCTCTCAGATGTTCAGACTTAAAGAAATTGGAAATATTTTGAAAATAGATAAGTTTCTGACTTTTTTTTAAAGAAAAAGAAAATCTAATGATTGGTGTGAATGTGATTGGTAAACCAAGTTGCAGATTATCAATGAAAATTTGTGGGTTTTATATAAAACATTCAGATGTTAGCTCAACCCTTTCAATATTTGAAGTAAACAGTCTTCCCCATGAATTTTCACTGTGATGAGAAGGTAAGCTTTATTTATATTTGCCAATTAAATGGAAATTATTTTAAGGAATTGTTTCCATTACTTTCTCCAGTGAATATGCCTGCAGTGCACTCTCTTGAGAAACTTACTTGGTTTTCTGAGAGTAACTGAACATGAAAGAGTGTTGGCACTCAGTTATATATATATGTATGTGTTTATATGTGTGAATACATATATTCACTGTGTATATATACATGTTTTACTCTTTCTATCTTTACTCTTGACAGAAAGAGTAAAACACGTATATATTTTGTATATGTATATATATATGTATATAAACATGTATATATATATATGTATATATATATATATATGTATATATACCTGTGTTTATATTTGTGTTGCTTTGAACATACAGGTTTATTTCTTTGTATGAGTAAGAGAGCCACAATTTTTCTATGTATGATTTTCTTATTATAAGTGTGTTTATATATGTGTGTGTGTTTCTTTGTGTTTTTGTCAGAGTATGTGTCTTGAGTACCCTTGTATGTATTTTGTGAGTGTTTGTATGTGCTTTATATATTTGTGTCTACTTAACTGTTTATCTGTCTGCCAATTTCTTTGTGCGTGGTTTGGCCTTTGCCTGTCTTTCTGTCATTAGTTGTGAGCATAAATTTCCCTGTGTGTCAATATCATTCTGGGCTGGTGGTTATCTATTTATGACTCTCCCCATGTGTTCCCTCTCTCTTTCTCTCGCTCTATTTCTCTCTATCACCCTCTCTCCATCTATCTCTATATCTTTCTGTGTTTGTCTGTGTGCCAGTGAAATTTTATAGCTGAGTTTCTAGTTGAGTGCACATATGTCTCTTATGTGACTGAAAGTTATGAGAACATGTATTTATATTTCTGTGTAAGTATATAGCTGTATTACATGTGTGACTTAGAAAGGACCTGAGCCTCTCTCTGTGTTACTGTGTGTGTGTGTGTGTGTGTGTGTGTGTGTGTGTGTGTGTGTGCATTGCATACATGCGTTTGGTTCTGCATTTTAGTCTCTTTGTCTTCGGTACTGTTCACTGAAAGAAATTAAATTCTTGGAATATCATGATACTTTAATTTATCCATTGCCATTCGTTGTGATTTTTCTCTTTCATTCTTTAAACATAGTTGCCTTTATTATGGAAACAGAATACATTTCATGAATTGAAGGAATGGTATATACAATATAGTACAATGCTTGTATTTTAGGTAAACTCCTTTCTAGAAATACACACTTTACTAATCCACTTGGGGACAAAGTAATTATGAAACAGAGAGTGATACTGCAGGAAGACTATGACATTTTTCACTTTTGGAATCTCTCACAACACCTTGGGGTTAAGGTGAAGTTAGGAAAGTTCAGTCCATATTTTCCACATGGTGAACACTTTCACTTATATGTAGACATGTTTGAGTTCGCTACAGCAAGGAGAAAGGTGAGTGTGTACTAACTTATTGATTCATAATACACAGCAGTAAACACATTAACATATTGAAATGAAAAAAATATTTTAACATCAAGAACCAATATCTAGGTTCCTTTATTATGTTTATTTTGACATTTTCCCCAATTCTTTGAAGATTCATACATGCATAAAATTTACCTATGTCATATCAAAATTATTTTCTGAAATTTAATAAATACAAACTCTTCTTCACCACTATTTGATATTCTTTCCTTTAAATTAAACAATATATTTTTCACTTTGTGGCTGTTATTACACAGTAATCTATTCCCTTACCTTAAACCTCTGGAACAGGTGTTGGTAAGAGAGAGAGACCAATGTTACATTTGGGAATCGCTATGAGTCATAATTGCTAACCCTTGTCATTTTCCCCAAAAATGTTTTCCTACAAAACAAAAGGATGCTTACCATGTATCAATAATGAACACAATTATAAAAATTCGTATTCACATAAACATGACTTTTTAATAAATTGAAGAAACCTGTCATATTTTTAATTAAGATGAGCAGAATTTCAAAGGAAAGTACAGACTGCACTAAAACATCAAAGAAATAGCTATTAACACACCTAAAGTACAGCAAAAATAGCAACCAGACAAAAGCAACAAACAATTTTCAATAATAAGTGAACACTTGTGTTAAAATTCTGTAAATGAAATCAAAGACAACAATGCTGGCTTATTTTTTAAAGACACTCCTTAGTTGCCTGCAGAGGGTGGGGAGACACATTCACATACAAGAGGAGAACATTTCTTTATTTTAAAAAATGAGGAAAACATATTGTGTAGTAAGAGGGAAAAAGGAAATTTGAAAGAACAATAAAAATTTGAGAAAATTTGGGATAGATATTTATAGAATAATTCTTGAAAAAACACCTCCCCACCCAAAAAAAGAGAAAACAACAGCAACAACAATAACAACACAAAATAGAAATTTTATTCTCTGAGAACAGAGACAATTTTTTTGAAATTGAGATTTATTTTTATTTATTAAAAATAGCATGTTACTCTCACATAATATATCCTACCTACAGTTCCCTTTCCTTCTACTGGGATGTGACCAATTCTGTTTTACTTGCAATATATCATTGTTAATACTCTTATTTACCTCCTGATAGTCTTTTCCATCAGATACATTTTCTGTTACTCATTAGGAAATAACAGGATTCTATGGGAGAATAACAAAGTAAAACAAGATTAAACAAAATTTAAGACATCATAATAGGACACAATTTTCATAACACATTATGGTAAATAGACATATGAGGGTGTCTTCATGGAACACTCTATATTCAAGGTCAGTACACATAGATTTATCATTTTCAACAATATTAAACCAGTGTCTGCGTGTTCCGCTGTTTTCATAAACAGTCTTTCATGCTTTGCAATGCTTATTAATTCAAGGTCGTATTTGTTATCTGTAATTTAAGGACATATTTTTTCTGCTTCAAATGTCTTCCAATACTAGCTTGCTTTTCTGTTGCTTTAAATAAACTTTGATAATAAGTAAAGTAAGTAGGAAGGAAAGATTTGATATATGGCTTATATACACTCATGAAAAGACAAGTGTGGATATTGGGAAACTGGCATTAAAGCATAGATATTAAAGAACAGATAGGAAATTTCCAGAAGGAATGGAATCCAGGAAAGTAGATAACATTTGAAATGTAAATAAAGAAAATATCCAATAAAAAAAAGACAGAAAACAAAGAATAATACTTACTGGCTCTGCTACCCATAGTGAGATGGGCACACCTAGATCAATTACCAATTAAGGAAATGATTCAAACTCATAAGGACAGGCTAGTTTTGGGTGAAAAAAAAATCTCAATAATGTTCCCTATGTCTGTTTACAATACTTAGTGCCAAATTGAAAATAAAAAAAATTAATGATATCAGGTTGCAATCTCTGTAGTTTTTGCAAAGTTCACTAGCAGCACTGTTTCCTGAATTAATAGACATTCAGAAATTATCCAACATTTCTTCAATGTCTTTCCAATATTCACAGCTGTCCATTAAACAATGGACAATACAAAATGTCTACCAGTTGTTATACATAAAATAAGTTTATTAAACTTTTAATGGGCTTGTATAAAACATAAAATAATATCTAAAACTCATTATTAATATGTGTCTAATTATCTAATCAGATGCCATCCTCTGTGTGCAGTGTAGATTGTGGTCCTGGATTCAGAAGATCCTGGAAGGAGAGAGTGGCAGCCTGCTGTTTCATTTGCAGCGTCTGCCCTGAAAATGAAATTTCTAATGATACAATTTAGTTTTATCTGCTCTATAATATATCCCTCTTTTACCACACTGGAATGATGAAGTCACATAAAAGGCAACTTTTAATATAAAACATATCACTTTTCTAATTTACTAGTTTAAAACATTAAAATAAATAACAAAATCCTACCAAAAACCGACAAATGAATTAAAAATCAAACACATATACCTTGTGTCTTTGCCCACATAATCACTCGTTGCAAATTCATGGCAGATTACATTTTCACAACGAAATGCTTTAAAAAATAAAACTCAATTTGAAGGAATACCCCATAGGACTTTCCAAATAATTAATCTACTATAAAACTACATGTACATTACATTTTTGTCACAACTTTAAATACAATTAATTTCATCATATTTTCTGAGTATGTCTGTCCTACAAATGATTATGCACACCACATACATATAGGAGTCTGTGAAGAAGCAATTATAATATAATAATCTACTGGAATGGATCATGAAGCTGATAGATACAAAATACATGTTCACTGTAAGATTTATGTAGAATACAAATGTATTAACAAATTTATGACAAGCTATTAAGTATGTAATATTCAGAGGGCCATGTTAAAAGTAAGTGTGATATGAGTCCAGGAACTACGGAATAAGTGTTGACCAATGATGTTAAATATATTATAAGACTCATGTTTAGTATATTAGATACCACATCAATTACTCTAATAATTATTTATGGCTTAAAAAATGCATAAAGTTTATAGATATTTTTTCAATTATTTTGCCTTTCATTCAATATAATGAATTAAAATTCTCAGAAGAAATATAATGCCTGTGAGATAATACAATAGTTAAATCACTTGTGGCCATGGCTTACAATCTGAGTTTATTCCCATGATGCATGTACTAGAACCAAGCAACCTACTCAGAAGATGTCTTTTGAAGTCATGCTTTCCAACATACACTACACGTGAAAATATTTTTGAAATTATTTTACTGAAATTGTTTTAGATATAAAAAACAAATAAGAGTTAATATTTACATCAATGAATTCCACAAAAAATATCTATGAAATGTTTTGTTACATTAATTGCTTATGTGAATGGGGTAGGGAACACTGGTACAGGTACACATATGAGCAAATAACAACCCTGTCTGTATATTTAGATGCACTTATGAGATGCCTGGTATGGGGGCTGGAATCTGAACCCAGTTTCTCTGGTAGAGAAAACTATTCTATTTATAGCTAATCCACCTTCTTAGTATTTAGGCAACTTAGCAAATAATAACTGTACACAAATGCATTGTTGTAGATAAGAATTCTGAAAACCAAAGAAGTACATCAACATTCTCTGAAATGACATTAAAATTAAGTGCAAATACATTCATTTTTGATATTGCAGCCATGATGGGAATTACAACTTAGGATTGGGGTATTATTGCTTAACACAAACCATCTGGGTTACCGCTGCTCTTGCTCTAGGATTCCTCTGTTATATTGCTCGTTCTATTTAACCTTATTGATTTCATCCCTGAGTAAGTTCAAAGACTCTGAATCAAATAGGAATGGAGATGAGGCAAGGATAAGTGTTCTCAGCTTTCCAAATGAAGAAGGAATCAAAGTCAAAGACTTCTTAGTACAAAGTATCTACAGAGGCTTCTTTTCCACCAGTGCTAATCTCAGTGCATCTCTCAAATAATAATCAGAACGTTCGTTTACTTATTGACAGATGAGGATACATCTGCGGTCTTACTCTTTAAGGTGTTCTGCTTTTTAAACATTAATATTTTATTACCTCTCACTCTCTAACTCCTTATGACATTACAGGAATCACTTAAATAATGCAATTGTTACATTTACATGAACATACACATAAATATGTACACAAACACACAGCCTACATGTTCAATTTAGTATTACTTCTATGTCAATGCGTTTAAGCTAGTGAATTCTCGAGTACATATTACAGATCTTGCCCAGTAGAAGTAAGAGTCACAATGTGTCATACAGAATGAAATCATAAAAGTCAGTGATATCGGGAATCAGTCAGTAGAGGAATTTGTATTTTTAAAAAAACCCTACCACATTGTGGTTTATGATTGTATCTTTTTTAATTAAATGATCTATTTTATATCAACGTAGTGGCAAAAAGGGGTTTAGGAAATTTTTGTCTCTGATGACATTACAAGTGATATGTTGAACAAAGTTAAATAGACAAAGAAAAAAAATATTGGTTTTATTTACCCTTAAATATTCATGAATATTATGAATTGAAATCAATGCTGTGTAGCAATGCCCTTAAAATTACATGACCAGCATCAAAGGCAGCATTGCAAGGCTCCTTTCAACTACTTTACTTGAAATTCCTTGTCAGTAAATTTCTAAAGCAGCACTCACTAAACTTTTCTTTGGAAATCAGTTATGGATCACTGTGTGAAATGTCCAGAATACCAGTATGCCAACAAGGAAAAGAACAAATGCATTCAGAAACTGTGGTATTTCTAAGTTATGAAGACCCCTTGGGGATGGCTCTTGCCTTAATGGCCTTTTGCTTCTCTGAACTCACAGCTCTAGTACTTTGGGCCTTTGTGAAGCATCATGACACTCCTATTGTGAAGGCCAATAACAGAATCCTCAGCTACCTATTACTCATGTCACTCATGTTCTGTTTTCTGTGCTCCTTTTTCTTCATTGGACATCCTAACAGAACCACCTGTGTCTTACAGCAAATCACAATTAGAATTGTATTCACTGTGGCTGTTTCCACAGTTCTGGCCAAAAAAATCATTGTAATTCTGGTTTTTAAATTCACAGACCCAAGAAGAAGGTTGAGAAACATCTTGCTATAAGGGGCAACCAATTGCATTATTCCCATATGTTCCCTATTTCAATGTATTCTGTGTGCAATCTGGCTAGCAGTTTCTCCTCCATTTGTTGATATTGATGTACGTTCTGAGCATGGAAACATTATCCTTATATGTAACAAGGGCTCAGTTACTGCATTCTACTGTGTACTAGGATACTTGGCCTGCCTGGCACTTGGAAGCTTCACTGTGGCTTTCTTGGCAAGGAATCTACCTGACAGATTCAATGAAGCCAAGTTCCTGACCTTCAGAATGCTAGTGTTCTTCAGTTTCTGGGTCACCTTCCTCCCTGTCTACCATAGCACCAAGGGCAAGGTCATGGTTGCTGTAGAGATTTTCTCCATCCTGGTATCGAGTGCAGGGATTCTTGGTTGTATCTTTGCACCCAAGATCTACATCATTTTCATGAGACTTGAGAGAAATTCTGTCCAAAAAACAGGGGTAAATCACATTCCTGAATAAATATCTCTGGAATTCTGTCAAATGAGAAATTGGTACACACCTACCAAATATTGGGTTACAGTGCATATATCTAGTTTTAGAATCACTCTTACTGGATCCTGTATTGATGTCTAGAAGTATAATATTTACTCATCTTGCATGCATTGTGCATAAAATCTTGCACTCATTCACTTGATTCATTAATCTAGGAAAACTAAAAATTTTAAATTATTATGACTGATTTATTCATCATTTTGCTTTCATGGAGATTTCCCCCTGGTAACTTCCAGTAAAAATTGATAAGGAAGATTTATCCATTATTTTGTACAGAAAGTGAGTTCTAGGGCAGACAGCACTACACATAGAAACCATATATCATATCTAACAATCAATTTGACAAATCAGCAAACTAAAGAATCAACAAAGAGGAAATCAGAACACATTTTCTGATCTTCAATAGGAGCACACACATGAGAGACATTGCCTGATCTCTTCAGCTGCTCTTCAAGCTATAAGACAATGGTCGAAAATGGAAATGTTCTTTTTGTGCTCTGAAATACAATAATATTATAACCAACAATGAACTAAACCTGAGGACCCCTATGGTTGAATTATGGAATAGTTGCAAGAAGCTGAAGAGAGTGGAGCCCCATAGGATGATCAGAACTCTTAACTAACATGGACAAACAGAAACTCTCAGAAACTGATGTACTAGACATATATTCAGCATAGACTGCATTGTCTAGCCTCAGTGATAGAATGCACACCTAAGTCCCCAGAATATTGAGACTCCAGAGATTGGGACATTCTTGGGTTTGGGGAGGTGAGGATATCCTCTTGGAGATGGGGGAGGAGGGATGAAATGCAGAAGAGTCAGGGAGCAAACTGGGAGGGGGATAATGAATGGACTGTTAAAAAAAGATTAAAGGATAAAAAAATTAAAATAATCTTGTAGATAGGTGAAAATTATATTTATAGTAGGGAAATGTAAAACTAGTGATATTTACATGAAATTAATATCTTCTCAGAGACTGCCCTCATATGCAGTTCTGATTGAGGTTCTGGAATCATAAATTCTCAAAGGGTGGCCTGGGAGCCCGAGGCTTTGACTATGCTGCTTCCTGGAAAATGGAATTTCCAAAAAGACAATGGAGTGTTTGCAAATAGACTAAATCCTTCACATTTGTCAATTCTCCTTCCAAAATAGGATGCCTAATGGGTCTAAATTGCATCAGCATTAATAAAAATTGTTACTTCCGTAAGTTACTCTTCATAGAAATATGATCATAGCAATGTCCCTTTAAAGACCACATTAAGAATTAACATCCACAATTTACTCATTGAAAATTCATGGAAGATGTTATTTTTTGCAAAGAAAGATGTGATATTCAACTGAAGTTTAAGGGAATTCTACACAAGTTTATTATTATACCCAATGATCTCCTCTAAAATTATATTTATATTATATTCAATCTTTAATTTTCATAATATTCCTCATTATTTTTTACATTTAAATATATGTCCCTATATATTTCTTGGTCACTATGTAAGTGTAGGAGCCAGAGGAGAAGAGAAAATGGCAAAAGATCAATTGGACTGTTAAAGATGGAAGCTGGAAATCAAGGTTCAAGGAATCTATTAAATTAATGAAGAGGATAAATGATTTCTTGTCACATTAGAAAAACTTGCTAACGTAACACGTTATTCATGATCTAGACACTTCCATTTCAAAATATCACACGATTTGATATCTAAGGATGTGTGGATTATTTTTGATACATGATGCATAGAATATGAAGAACCTTTTTTAAAGATTTGTTTTTATTTATTTTATGTCTATGAGTACACTGTAGTTGTGTAGATGGTTTTGAGCCATCATGTGGCTGCTGGGAATTGAATTCAGGACCTTTTCTACTCTGGTCAGTGTGTTCTTGTAACCCAGCCCCCAAAAAGATTGCATGGTATGTGCTCACTGATAAGTAGATACTTGTCAAAATGGTACAGAATACCCAAGATACAATCCATAGACCTTAAGAAGTTCAACCTTTAGGAAGGACTAAGAGAGAATATTTCAATCCCAGTTAGAAGGGGAAACAAAAAAAAACACAGGGGGAGTCTGACTGAAAACAAAACTACCTCAGTTGTTTATGGAGGGTGGTGCTGGAGAGAATGAATTGTAGAGCCAGGAGAATGAATTGAAGTGTGCAGCAACCAGGGGAAGGAAGTGGGTGGACCCTTAAGGAAGTACTACAGACTTGAGAGCTGAGAGACTCCCAGGACTCAGTGGAGTCAAACCTTAGCCAAATTTCCCAAAAGTGAGGGAACTCAAATAGTCCATGTCCAACAGATAGATATAGCTTCAAGTAGAGAGCCAGGCTTATCAACCCAGAGGTTAATCTCATAGAAGACCCTAGTTAAGTTATAAAAACCCTAATTGGGAAACACAATGCTTTGTAACTGCCTTTTCAGTGTATCTTCTTCCCTATTCAGGCCTCCATAGGAAAAACATTCATGTGGTACCCTGACAAACAGTTGGGCAAATATAATTACAAAGAAAATACAAATAAATATATATTTAGAAAATATTTACTATACGAATTCAAAGTGGTAAGGCAGAAAGAATAAATTATACCATACTATAACTTTATGTTTATTAACTCCCTCAAATGACAAGATAAAGCTGAATGAAATTGAAGAGCCAAATCCAAAACAAAAACAAAGGTACAGAAACCAAAAACAACAACAAAAATGTAAGTTAAAATAATACAATAGAATTGTAATAAACAACAAGAATAACAACACACACACACGCACACACACACATATATACATATGTAATTGGATAACAGTGTTGAGGCTTAGAACCCTGTCATGACATTTTCAGACATGGTCCTCCAATGATACATAATTGTTTATTTCCTCTTTGCTGTAGATTTTCTGCTGGCCAGGAAATCTAACATTAAGAGAGGTTTTCTTCCCTGGTGAGTCTTCTTTGATGACATTTGCACTACAGGATTGTTATTAATCAAGCATTGCTTCAGGAATAGTGAAAGGGTCTGTGACCACATCTATTTTCTGCTCTAGGACACCAAATGGGACAGATCCATGGAAACCGTATTTCTTTGGTTAAATATCTATTTTCTACAGTGCCATTGCTGTTGATGCAGAAGCAATTGTTTCCTTTGTGCCTTCCATGATCTCAGCTGTTACATTACTTTTTCTTTATGTGCCATGGTGCTTTCTAAGGCGTGGACTGCAGATATTTAATGGAGATGCCCGTTTTATACTTAGTTTTCTATTTTTCATGTAATATCTGGATGTTGATCTCTCAATTTTTTCTAACTACAGAAGAAAAAAGATACTGATGTAGGCCTTGTAAGGCATTGACCTATGAGTTTTAAAAAATGTCATTACAAGTAATGTTGTTACTCTTTTAGTGAGTAGTAGGATTTGGTTTTTTGGTACCTGATCTACTTAATATTTCATACTTGATAAAGCAAATAGTGTCTCCTCGAGACAATTTTGTGGATTGGTAATTCATATAAATCTGGTATTGTTTGCTTAATATTCTCACAAAATTTAGGCCACCATTGTCCTATCTTGTAGGCAGGACACCATTATGTATCAAAGATTTTGCTGTTGTATACATTTCTACTATCCTACAAAAATCTTACTGTGTCAATTGTTTAGACTAGAACATGAAAAATTAGCTCATCCAGAACTTTTTTCATTAAAAAAATATTATTTAAACCAAAGTTTGTACTGAGTGGGTAGATTACAACACTTGTATGAGGCCCATGACACTGAAAACTCATCATTTTTTGATCTCCACAGATTCCTGTAATGAGTTGAAATTCTAAATCCTTTATCCTGTGAATACCTGCAGGGTATAAGCAGAATGAATTAAATTCTAAACTTCATTCCCCCAGGTTTATGTTTGGAAACAGATTTAATAAAAACCTAAAAATGCCCAATTCCTCTCCAGGTCAGTAGTTTTTATTCATCTTCATCTCAGTGTTGGTGTCCCATGTGTCCCGTCATGGTCCCTTTCTTTGAGTTCAATTCACTGCAATATTTCCTTCATATAAATTCATTTCCTCTGTGGACTATAATTTAATTTTCAATTCTGAGTGATATTACTAACTGATAAACTGCACAGCACACACTGAACATTTCTAAGGACAATGGAGGAAAAAAATTCTGCATTTTAGTCTGCTGGCCTATTATACCAGAGATGCAGTGATGAAATCACAGGAATTCACATTGAGATAAACAGAATCTAGAACACTTCCAAATTCTTAGTTAAGGAAATGTTGTATTACTGTTTAGACCAGTTTCATATATTTTAACATATATATATATATATATATATATATATATATATATATATATATATATATATATATGTTATATATATATGTTATATATATATGAAAATATTCATATATTTTACTAATATTGTTACAATATTATATTCTGGACAATATTAACATTATTATTTTTCATAATATGAATAATGTTTGATATATGTAGCACAATATATGAACAATATTAGTAAGAAAAGATATCTGGTGTTTAATAGCTCAGTATTAGACAAAGAGACTTCTTAGTTTTTTTCTACTTGATTGCAATTTTTATGTCACCTAAAATGACAAAGACAGAGTTACCTTCAGGATTCCAAATCATTTATGAATCTATTCAAGTTGATTAATAACAATAATACATAAGATTTTGCTGTGAACATTTACAAAGATCAGGTGTTTTCTGTAGGCATAAGTTTTCACTATCCCTGAAAACTGACCAAGTATGTTGTGGAAGATTCTAAAAAGTTTAAAACACATGTGTGAGAAAGTGGGAGAAGTCTCAATTTCTCACTGGTACCAGGTTTTAATGACTATTTCCAACAAAATCAAATTGCCTTCTTTTAAATAAAACTAGATGGAACTATTAATACTTAAATATTACTTACAAATTTTATTTTTGCATGAGTGTTTTACTCAAATTCACCTGCAATTATTACTTTGCAAATCTCTTAAACAACACCACTATTCCCTCCAAATTTCCTATGTTCCATGAAGAAAAAATACCACGTGTTCTACTTAGTGAACTGAAATGAAATATGAATAGTGTTAAGAAATGAATTTGTATGTAGGTGTACTGATAGTTGGGGAATTTTCTGACACCCTTTACTCCACTCAGATTTTTTAGGTTGATTTGGGGAAGGTTTGTGCATATTGTTAAAACAAATGAATTTATGAGGGGAACTACCCTCTTCTGTCTGAGAAAAGCCTGCTTCAGTGGCTTTATAGGCCACGTCTGGTTTTACATATCTTCTAACTTCTTCCAGGATGATTCTGGAGTCTTGGAATGAAAGGTATAATACATGTGTTTTATTTTAGCTGGAAACACCAAAGTTTTTTACTCCCACCATTCTGAATGATTATGGGTCCACAAGTTAATCACCATAAATTTTGAAAAGTAAATCACCTGGTGAGGATTGAGACATAAAATATTCTTCAAAATGAAAATAAATTTCAGAGGAAATATTATCAATATGGACATTTATCTAAACTATGACTGTTAGGTCCTTCTCCAAACTTTATGTAACTTTTTAGCTGCATATTTTTCCCTTGGAAACGGTTCTAGGAAGGGGAATCATTTTGTGAACTGGATATTCAGTCCATATGAACCCATCCATTGGTCATTCCTAGGATGGTTATGGCACTATTCCAACAGCCTTATTGTTGTTATACCTCTCAGGGCTCACACTTGGATAATATGTATGATTACTTCAAAGAGTATTAAAAATAGCCAGTAAAGTTGAAGTTTCCTGCTTGATTTTTTCATGTTCTTTAACTAAAGTGTAAGGCATCTTCAGAAATGAGTACATACCTTTTGAATTACAGAACTGCTAAACATTATCATTCATAAGGATCATCCTAGGTCGCTGTGATGGTTTGTATATTCTTGGACAAGGGAGTGGCACCATTTGGAGGTGTGGCCTTGTTGGACAGGGTGTGACCTGGTTGAAGTAGGTGTGTTACTATGGGCGTGGGCTTAAGGCTCTCACCCCAGTTGCCTGGAAGTCAGTCACAGAAGTTGGTGCCAGGGAGTAGGGTATTGCTGTAATAGGCCTGACCATGCTTTTATTTGAAAGAATGTAGATTTTTGGACTTTGGATTTGGAACTCAGTGGAATGCTTTAAATGGGGCTTAGTGGGTCATCCTAGAAGAAATATGGAAGACTTTGTTGCTGGGAGTAATTTGAACTGTATTTACCTGACCCAAGAGATTTCAAAGGAGAAGAATTTCAGTATGTGGCATAAAGACTGGTTTTTGTGGTATTTTTGTGAAGAATGTGACTACTTTTGGCCCTTGTCTGAAAAGTCTGCCTGAGGCTAAGGTGAAGGGACTTGGATTAATTGCATTAATTGCATTGACAAAGGAAATTTCAAAAAAGCCCAGCAGAAACTTTGTTCTCTGGTTAAGTCTCAGAAAGAGAAGTTTGAACAAGCATAGCAAGCCTAGAAAGGCAAAATATAAAATATATGGTTTGTGTATTAAAGGCATAGCAGGAAGTGAAATGGAGCAAAATCCTGTGTTCTAGGAAATAACAGATTAAGGGAGTGGGACCTTGGGGCAAGATCCTACCCAAATGAATTTAGATCCAGGCATGAAGATACACACCTTTATTCCCATGAAACAAGCATGCTGATCTCTGCATTCAAGGTCAGTGTACTGAGCAAGAACCAGGATAGTCAAGCTTGGGCAGTGAAGGATTTAGAAAACATAAAGCCAGTGATAATGAAATAGTACAAGGGGATAATGTTCTAGTTCCTGTAAGCAGCAGAACTCGGCAGCATCAGCCATGTGTCTCTGGCTCTAGAGTTAAGAATGAAAGGAACTATTGGGACACTTGATGGTGGTTACCTGGAGTTAAGACATTACCAATGATTAAGAAGAGACAAGCATCAATGGGTTGAAATCTGGGAGTTGTTTTCTGGGAGCACAAAGAAGCTGTGTTCCAGAGATAGACAAGTTTGTACCTCGTGCTGCAGCTGTACTTGGTAATGTGTAAGAGTCACCAAGGTGGTACTGGTTTTGAAGGAATGAAAATGTCCTGAGGAACAGCTGAGGCTTGGCACTGTGGGTGGTCACAGAAGGCCATTGGAGAAGGTGTACCCTCAGCTGTAGCTGATGGCCCAGGACTGAAGGTGTCAGGCAAAGGATTTCATGCTTGGCACCATGAACAGAGGCTATGAGAAAATATTGGTGAAGCCTAGTTGGTGTGGAACACCCCAGTGTACTGTAGATGTCAGTACAATGGTATGATCACCAAGAATAACAGCCATAGTGGAGTGGATCAACCTGAGCTTATAGTGCTACAGAGGGCAGAGCTGGAGAAGTGACACCAGCCCTTAGGAGGAGTCGAAAAGACCAAGTTGAATCCCAGACTCTGAAACAAGAAGCTGTAAGATTGAAATTACCTTGGAGACTCAAAGATATTAAAGATGCCACAGCTATTGGATACATGCTGAGGAAAGCTGCTAACAGGGAGTGGAACTAGCCCAGGAGAAAGCAGTTTGTTGCAGGCAACAAAGATGAAAAAGGAATGGAGATCCAAAGACTGCTTTTATATCAGCCATGGAGATGCAGAGTTTGGAGTTTGCCCAGCTGGTTTCCTGCCTTGCTTTGGAGATTACAGTTAATTAGTTGGATAAATCTCAGAAGAACCATTGAACTTTGAACTTTTAACATTGTTGAGACTCCTATAGACTATGACGACTTTGAAAGTTGGACTAAATGCAGTTGCCTTATGCTATGTTTAAATTTGGCCTTCATAAACTCATGTTTATGAACAAGTCTATGAGTACCAAAGAATGGAATGTGATGGTTTGTATATTCTTGGACTAGTGAATGGCACCACTTAGAGGTGTGGCCTTGTTGGAATAGGTGTGACCTGGTTGGATTAGGTGTGTCACTGTGGGTGTGGGCTTAAGACTCTCACCCCAGTTGCCCAGAAGTCAGTCTTCCACTGGCAGCCTTTGGATGAAGATATAGAACTCTCAGTTCTGCCTGTGCCATGCCTGCCTGGATGCTGCCATGTTCCCACCTTGATGATAATGGACTGAACCTCTGAAGCTGTAAGCCAGCCCCAATTAAATGTTGTTTTTTATAAGACTTACCTTGGTAATGGTGTCTGTTCACAGCAGTAAAACCCTAACTAAGACAGTTGCCCTCAATTTATTTCCTAACTTTGTAACATCTAACCTGACCCAATTTAAAATACTCGTCAAAGGAACATACTACTACATGTCAGAATTAATTTCTATTGAATTAGGAGTAAAAGGAAAAACTTGCTGTCATGTGAAGCAATAGAAATCATTAGAACACTTAGTATAATCTAATAAAAAATTCATAATAATAACATGAAAATATTCTGGGAAATATTTTTCTTTTGTAACTTGTTTAATTTTAAGAAAAACATTTTACTTTTAAGATTTAAATATAATTATATCACTTCCCCCTTTCATTCAACACTTCAATCAATCCCATGCACACTCATCAAACACTTTCATATTCGTGGTATACGTTTACTAATGTTCTGAATATATAAATAAAAATTACTTAGTACATAACTTGTATGTATAAATACTTCAGGGCTGAATTCTTGGTGTTGTATTACCAACTGAAAATCTTTTTTCTTGGGTAGATTATTTCTCCCAATTTCAGCATTCCTTGGTTGTCTGTAGTTCTCTGCATATTGTTGAGTTTTCATAAAGTTAAACACTTCCATGTTCCCATGTCAATCAGCATCACCTTTTCCATTTTTGTTTAGGTACCACATTGATGAGACATCATTGATATATCTCTATTTGTAGGAGAGGCGTTCTCAGCAAATGTCATTTTTTTCTCAGACTCTTGCCGTATTTTTAACCTGCCCTGTCCCCAGCTAATGCCTCGCCAGCAAGAACACACTCAGACAACCGGATTCTTCTGCAGCAAAGCTTTATTGCTTCATCAGGAGTAAGACCCCGAACCCCAGAAAAGGGTGCTGTTTATATACACCTTAGCATGGTGTGACAGCACCTGATTTGTTGCTCACCCATTGCCTCATGCTATGCCCCGGGATAGGCAGTGATTTGGCACGAATTCACTCTTGCACCTGTGCACATTGCTTGTTTACCAGTTAGGCACAGTGGAAACCGGCGCCATCTTGTAATGGAGATTGCTCACAGCTCCCCACATCTCCCCCTTTCTGTTTTATTAAAGAAAAAGTTTGTTTTACTAAATCAAGGCTAGTCTAGGCCTGAGTTGTTGATCTGAATATCGGCTGTAGCACCTGTTTTAGGTCATTACTTTAATGCTATGGCCTTACCTGTCATAGGGAAACCTTATCGCCACCAGGCCCCATGTCTAAGGTTGGTCCGCACACCAGGAAGGTTGCCTGTCTCTGGATACCACAGTACTTATGCTATAGTTAGAATTGGCCTAGGGCGAACTCTATATCAGAGGCTAGCCGAAGCAAAATGTGATGAGGAAGAAGGATCCAAGACCACCCTACTGCGTGCAATGAGGAGACCTCAGCGGTGTGCAAGGTCTGATCATGATGTTCCTAAACTTATCACCACAATATTAATTATTTCAACATAGATAACCAGATTTCGGGGGAGGCCCCTTGTTCAATGGCAGCAAGTGCTTGAGCAATGACGACCTTGTCACATTTTTGTTGGGCTCTGAGCTTGCAGACCAACCAGAGCATGAACACAAGCCCACAGGAGATGGCAGCACCAAATAAAACTACCCCCACCCATTCCTTAAAATTAGAAAATGCAGATGAAATCCAGGAGGAGTGGCCCTCTGTCAATGATAGGTCCACTCGCATCGCGTTGATCCTTAGAACTGCTGCCCTCAGGGCATCAAGAGTCTCATCGAATCCTTCGGACCAATTTCCTGCGAGATACAAGGAAAGCTGTCTAGACAGTTTAGCTGCACGAGTAAAATTTTCATATTGGACACTGGTAATACGCAGAGCGCCCAATTTTCTTTCACAACCCAACTGGGCCAACTGGTATAGGACGCCTATCTGTTCTTCAACCAGGTCAGGGGCTGATTCAAAATCATCAGCCCTCCCTTCAACTTGGCACTAGCAGAAGTTTGGACATTGATGGCATCAGTCAGATCGACTGAAAGCTGATTTAATTTTGTGCCTGTTTGGACCTTACTAGCCATAGCGTACCCTGCAGCTGTAGCCGCAGCGGCACTGGCTGAAATTCCTATGATCATGGCAGCAGTAATGCCAAAATCTCTTTTTTGTTGAAACAGGGATAAGATGGAGAGTGTTTCCACTGGAACAGGGATCTAACGTGGGATCCGGGCCACCATGGCGCGGGTGTCCTTTGTTGCATCCCAATATTGAGAAATCCAACAGGAATTATTTACACAACTTTCAAATGAATCATTAGACAAAATAAACAAAAAGGGAGGATAGACACATACTGGAATCGATATATAGCTGGTTGGATTAATCTGTGTCTTATCTAAACCAGAGATTTCTTCAGTATGAATTACATGTATTTTTTGTTGGCCCATATGCCCCAATCAGGGTATAATTGGAGAGACTAGTGCAAATGGCCTTTCCTACAACACCTCCTTTTAAGAAAACAATGGAATTAAGACCTGTACAGCTTCCATTAATCCCACAAAGTAGCCATTTGCTTTAAGGGCTCATTCTGCGGTCCTGCAAGAAGAGGCCCATACTCATTACAAATACTTCTTCAGGCCCAAAAACATATTTGGGGAGAAGGTAAAATATTTGTGCTCATCAATCCATCTGGCTACAGACGACTGGCAGTCTGACCATGGTGGCAACTCCCCTACATTCTCTCCACCACAATGAGGAGCAATCTTGTGTTGACGAGAATGCTCTGTCTCATTCCAATTGGGAGACGGGAATGTACTGTTTAGCCAGACTGTCGATTGCCACCAAAACCATGTATCATGAATAATATCACTGTTTGCTTTTCCTCGAGTTTGGGTGAAATTTACATTCCCACTATCCAAAAATGATCCTAACATATGGATACTGAGCTGAATACAGTCTCCCTTTTGATAATTGAAAACATAGGGAACCTTGTTCTTGGAGGGAGTGATTTTCTCCTAACAGGACCCGTAAAGGATCAAATGGCAAATATGGTAAGTCCAGTTTTTTATTAGTAGTAAAGAATTTTGGAAAAATGATAGCATCATGGCGAACTGGCATTGGTTTAGGGAAAGCCGAGAGAATGGCCAATCTCTGTTCGCCCATCATACTAGGAACCTGAGACAAGTTCAGCATTGTCAGAATCAGGAGCAGTCCTCGGGAGGTCAGCATCTTCCACACCATCCTTGATTAATATCTTGAGAATGAGTTGTTCCAGCAGCAAAAATGGGTTGTCTTCACTGTGTGGAAAAACACAGACAGCTCCTCTGGATCCTATTAAAATAGGATCCGGGACTCTCCACGGACCAGATAAGACATCCTTCCATTTCACCATTTCTTTTGGTCTATCAGGGTCTGATTTATGTCGATCAGCTGCAGAGCGACCTTGCTGGTCAAGATTCAAAAAATTAAGTGTGAAAAGTGCCATGGAGACAGCTAATATTGGCACTGAGGGCAGAGTCTCATCAACTTCCCCTTTTTGTTTTATAAAATAAGACTTGAGTGTACGGTGGGCACGTTCCACAATGCCTTGTCCTTGATGATTATAAGGAAAGCCATTCAGGTGAGTGACATCCATTTGATGACAAAATTGCTGAAATTTAGCAGAGTTATATGCTGGCCCATTGTCAGTTTTAAGGATTGTGGGCTTACCCCAAGCACTCCAAGCTTTTAAACAGTGCTGTATAACATGAGAGGCTTTCTCACCTGTTAAAGGTGTAGCAAACATTACACCGGAGCAGGTCTAAATGGAAACATGTAAATATTGATTTCTTCCAAAGGAGGAAATATGAGTTATTTCCATTTGCCAGACCTGTAATGGCCTGATGCCTCGGGGGTTTACCCCTACATGAGGAGTAGGCAAAAATTGACAACAATTTTGACATTGGGTGTCAATATCACGAGCTTCGTTCCTGGTTAAAGTGAAACGGCGGCATTTATGAAACTCCCTTGCAGCCTCTGCCTGCGAGGACAGAGCAGCAGCCACGATTCTAGTGGCTTTTCTGCCAAGTCATTTCCTTGAGACATGGGGCCAGGAAAGCCAGAATGAGCCCTGACATGAGTAATATAAACAAGATGTCTTCTATGTAATAGGGCAGATTGAATTTGCTGAAAACTGTGAGCAAGCTTGCTAGAGGGTCTAATTAAACCAGCAACATCAAGCATATTAACTGCATTAACCACATATAAGGAATCAGATACAATATTGAGCAGTCCCGGAAAAGTTTCAAGGACTCTAGTACCACCAAACACTCTACAACCTGGAGTGATGTGTCATTATATTGTTTAGATGTTACTTGGACATTTACTACATATGCACCTATGCCAGATTTGGATCCATCTGTATACACTACTACCCCATCTGGAAGTGGGTGTTTGGATGTTATTACTGGAAACACTATGGCTTGGCTTAAGGCAAACTGTAAAAGTGGATGTTTTGGATAATGATTATCAATTTGTCCTGAATAGGAGGCAACCAAGACTGCCCAATCATTAGTTGTTGCTGCCAGGGTTTGAACTTGAGCAGAGGTATAAGGCACAATTAGCATATGAGGTTCTTTCCCAAAATGAGTAATGGCTGCTTTTATCCCCCGAAGTGCAAGTTGAGCAACTACATTAGGATACTACTCAATGATTTTTGAAGGGGAGGCATTAGGGTGGACCCACAATAAGGGTCCATTTTGCTACAAGATGGCTGTAATAAGCACCATTTGCCAGATTTTTTCTTAATTACGAAAATATGTGTATTCCAGGGTGAGGTAGAGGGCTCTAAATTACCCAAGCGTAGCTGTTCAAAAATCAGTTTTGTGGCTGATTCTAATTTTTCAGAGGAGAGAGGCCATTGAGGAACCCATACAGCTTCCTCTGTAAGCCATGGTATCTGCATGGTGCCCTCAATAGCCCCTAGAAAAAACCCAAACCTTGTCTCCCATTATTACCTTCTTGAGGGATAGGGTCCAGTCTACGCTGCTTTCCTTTCCCTAATCCCCTTCCTTCTTTATAGCCCATTTTCATCATCATTTGAACAGCTTGTGGCAAGTATTCATTAGTCAAGGTCATTCCCAGTGCCTGTAAAATGTCCCTCCCCCAGAGATTTACTGGGAGTGGTAAAACATAGGGAGTGAATCGTCCCATTTGACCTTCAGGTGCTTGCCACCTCAAAGAACGGGAGCTAATAGTGGGGCAGGAGTGACAGCCTAGCCTAGCCCCCGTAAAGAATGTGATGACTGAGTAACAGGCCAGGCTTTTGCCTACGAGTGAGAAGAGATGATACTTTTATCTGCTCCTGTGTCTAAAATCCCTTTAAATTGTTTCCCTTCTATAACTAATTCTAAGGATGGCCTGGAGTCAAGAGCCATTATTAAGTAAGCAGAATCATTTCCAGTAGAACCAAGTCCTCTGACAGCTTGAGGGACACCAGAGGAGGGAAAACAGCCATGTAGCCTTGGGAAAATTATTAACTGAGCTATTCTATCCCCTTATGAAATAGAAAAGACACCCTGAGGACAGGAACAGAGAACTTGTGTAAGGAGCCGTCCTCACATTCGCCATTATAAGATGGCACTGACACCTGTGTTCTAAGTAATAAACAAACCATCTGCACATGCGCTGGGGTAGTTTCCCACCCCATGTGCTCTGCCTTTCCCGTGACGACAACTCTGGCTGATGGGCTGCAGCCAATCAGGGAGTGACACGTCCGAGGCGGAGGACAGTCCTCCATAAAAGGGAGGGGGCTCCGCCATCTCTCTCTCTCTCTGGCTCTCTTCTCCACTGGCTCCTGATGGGGTAAGCAATAAAGTTTGTGCTGCAGAAGATTCCGGTTGCCCTGAGCGTGTTCTTACCAGGGGGACACAAAAGCGGCGGGCAACAAATGGTGCCGAAACCCGGGAGCTACTACATCACGGAGAAGGAGCGGTTAATGAAGTGTTCCCGGAAACAGACTGTTGAGAAGGATCCGGTTTTGGATTCAGAACTCTTCAGCTGGGGAACTGTGGTAATGAAGTGTTCCCACAAAACAGACTGTTGAGAAGGATCCGGCGTAGATTCAGAACTCTTCAGCTGGGGAACGGATGCGCGTTTGTTACAGCTTTACAAGGTATGTCTGGTCTTGAAATTTCTCTAGTGTTAAAAGCCCTTTTATTTCTTTTCATATGTCAACAAGCAGTTAAGACAGGGTGGAGAATTCTGGACAAAATTCAAGACAGTCTATCAGAAGTAAAGCGGGAAGAGATTAGAAGGAAAGAGGAGAAAAAACAAAGGAAAAAAGAAAAGTTAATGTCAGGGAAAAATACCTGGGGAGAGATTAGAAGGAAAGAGGAGAAAAGAGATGAGTTTAAAGAGCCAGTTCTTAGTAGCTGTGAATCAGATAAAGAAATTAGCTCTTCTGAGAAAACAGACTTAGAGGAGGGAGCAGCTCGTTATGAGAGAGAAATGCGAGCTTATAGGTCAAGAAAGAAGCCAAAAGCGGCTGGCAAAGGCCAGCTTGCTGCTCGGCCTCTGGGCAGTTGGCTTCAAAGTCATAGTGCACCTCCGCCCTATGCGGAGCTCCCTCCCTGCGTAGTGCGTCAGCCCTGTGCAGCGAGGCAGTGCGTGGACTCGTTCATTTCAAGAGAGGCACAAAGGAAGATACAACAGGCATTTCCGGTCTTTGAAGGAGCCGAGGGTGGGAGTGTTCACGCTCCGGTAGATTATACACAGATTAAAGAGCTTGCCGAATAGGTTCGTAAATATGGAGCCAATGCTAATTTCACCTTGGTGCAGTTAGGCAGGCTTGCTGGCGAGGCATTAACTCCTGCCATCTGGCAAATGATTGCAAAAGCCGCTCTCCCCAGTGCGGGCAAATATATGGAATGGAGAGCACTATGGCAAGAGGCTGCACAAATGCAGGCCCGAGCAAATGCTGCCGCTTTGACTCCAGAGCAGAGAGATTGGACCTTTGACCTGTAAACGGGTCAGGGAGCTTATACCGCTGATCAAACAAATTATCACTGGGGAGCTTATGCCCAAATTTCCTCCACGGCTATTAAGGCCTGGAAGGCGCTCTCCCGAACAGGTGAAGCCACTGGACAATTAACAAAGATACAGCGGCTGAACGTCATTGTTCAGAGCCAGATAGGCCCAAAGAGATGGTTAAATGGAAAGATGTTTTAAATAACAAATGGAAAGGCCCGGATCCTATTTTGATAAGATCCAGGGGAGCTGTTTGTGTTTTTCCACAGAATGAAGACAACCCATTTTGGATACCAGAAAGACTCACCCGAAAAATCCAGACTGACCCAGGGAATCCTGATGTCCCTCATCGTGGTGATGCCAAGGGCGACAACAACAAAGGGAGAGCAGCACTGGGAGATACAGAATTGGACGGCTAAATTTGAACAGACCCTTTGAAAATTGAGACTTGCCCCACGCACTTGGACCTGTCCCTGACCTAAGGACTATCTTTTCAACATTTTCCTTCTTTAAAGAATGGGTGGGGGTGGAATTATTTGGAGCTGTTCTTTGCTGTGGATTAGTGTTGCTTCTCTGATTGGTCTGTAAGCTTAAGGCCCAAATTAGGAGAGACATGGTGGTTATTTCCCAGGCGCTTGCAGCACTAGAACATGGTGCTTCCCCTGATATATGGTTATCTATGCTTAAGCAATAGGTCGCTGGCCACTCAGCTCTTGCACCCCACGAGGCTAGTCTCATTGCACGGGATAGAGTGAGTGTGCTTCAGCAGCCCGAGAGAGTTGCATGGCTAAGCACTGCAGTAGAAGGGCTCTGTGGCATATATGAACCTATTCTAGGGAGACATGTCATCTTTCAAGAAGGTTGAGTGTCCAAGTGTCCTTCCCCCAGGAAAAACGACACGGGAGCAGACCAAGACCCCTTCGGGTGATGAGCCTGGGAGGAGGTTTTGTGTAAAGCCCCTATTTTACACACTGGGGATTTGACCTCTATCTCCACTCTCATTATTATGGGTGGCCTATTGCTCTTAAATAAAAGAAAAGGGGGAGATGTAAGGAGCCGTCCTCACATTCGCCATTATAAGATGGCACTGACACCTGTGTTCTAAGTAATAAACAAACCATCTGCACATTCACTGGGGTAGTTTCCCACCCCATGTGCTCTGCCTTTCCCGTGACGACAACTCTGGCTGATGGGCTGCAGCCAATCAGGGAGTGACACGTCCGAGGCGGAGGACAGTCCTCCATAAAAGGGAGGGGGCTCCGCCATCTCTCTCTCTCTCTGGCTCTCTTCTCCACTGGCTCCTGATGGGGTAAGCAATAAAGTTTGTGCTGCAGAAGATCCCGGTTGCCCTGAGCGTGTTCTTACCAGGGGGACACAAAAGCGGCGGGCAACAAACTTGAAGTTCTCCTTCATAATCTTGATTTAAGACTCCAGGGTGAACAATAAGGCCTTGTAAGTTAAGGGAGGCCCGGCCCAGTATTAGGCCGACACTTCCAGATGGCAGAGGCCCTTTGTAGTCAGTAGGAATGGGCTGCACCCCCATTTGGGGCAACAGCATGAATCGGGTGGTGGCATGTGAGTCCAACGCAGCTGATCCTTATGTTGCCCTGCGGACTGTGGGGTCCACCTTTTGCCTGCTGGGATCCCATATGTTTTGGGGCCCTGAGTCCTGGGGCCCTGATACCCGTTTTTTGAAATGGCCTCATTCTCTACTGCTTGAGGAAATTCTGGCTGCAGGGGCCTGCCTCGAATGTCCTTGACTGAGCGACAATATCTGGTCCAATGATACCCTTTCCAACACCTAGTCCACAGTCCTGGCGCTCTCCTTTTTACAAGGGCTCTACAGTCCTTTTTTAAGTGTCCTGGTTTGCCACAATTATAGCAGAGTTTGAGCTCAGCCATTTCAGGGCGCTTCTGTCCTTGTAGAATGGCAGCTGCCAAACCGGCAATAGTGAGCGGCCCCCCCAAGCTCAAGGCAAACCTTCAACCAGTCGTACAATCCCTTGCTCTTTCTGGGTCTAATAGCTGCCCTGCATTCCTGCGTAGCCTGTTCATAGACCAACTGTTCAATTAAAGCCATAGCTGCCTCTGTGTCTCCAAAAATTCTCCCTGCTGCTTCTGTCATTCTAGCCAGAATGGCTGAGAATGGCTCGTGGGTACCCTGAGTAATCTTTGTCAAATATCCACTTGCCTCTCCCTTCCTAGAGAGTGCCTTCCAGGCCTTAACGACAGCAGCTGAGATCTGGGCGTATACTCCCCAATGGTAATTTGTCTGGTTAGTAGCATGTTGTCTCTGACCTGTAAGCAACTCAAAAGTCTATGTTCTTTGGTCCCCTTTAACGGCGGCATTGGTCCTTGCCTGTGCTTGGCAGGAGTTTTGCCACAAAGCTTTCCATTCTAGATACATTCCCATATTAGGAGCTGCAGCTTTCACTACAGTCATCCAATCCCTGGGAGTCATTGCCAGAGTAGCAAGCCTTTCGACTTGTGCTATAGTAAAATTTGTGTTGACTCCATAGTTACAGACTGACTCAGCAAGTTCTTTAATCTGTATATACTCCACTGGAGCGTGAACACATCCACCATCGGTGCCTTCAAAGACCAGAAACGTTTGCTGCACTTTTCTTTGTTCCTCTTACAGAATGAATGAGTCTGAATGATACCTCTGCACATAGGGCGGAGGTGCACTAGGACGCAGAGATCGAGGGCCCGGAGACCGTGCAGCGAGCTGACAATTGTCTCTAGGTGCTTTTGTCTTATTCTGTGACTGATTAGCTCCTCTTTCATCTGGATGGTATCTTTCTTCCTCATATCGAGCTGCCTCTTCCTCTAAGTCTATTTCCTCAGAGGGGTCAAGATCCTCATCCGATTCTGATCTATCAAAACCTAGAGCCTTAAACTCATCTAACAGCGGATAGAGGCTCCTCTCCCTAGGGGCCTCCCCAGCTTGATCTCTCTTCATCTCTCCCTTCCAATCCCTTTTTCTAGTCTCTCCCAGGGCATACTTTCCCTTGTTTCTCTCTTCCTCAGGCTCAAGGTCCGCGGAAGGGCTTTTTTTCTTAGGTGCACCTTGTTTTCTCTGACTCCTAACCTCTCTCCCCACTCTGTCTCTGATAGACTGTCCTGAACCTCCTCCAGTACCCTCTGCCCCGCCTTAACCATTTGCTGACATTCTTCATCTTTTAAGCAAGATTGTACCAGCTTCAACAACGGCATGGTCCCTGCTTTAAGTTTGAGGTTCTGCTGTTCCCTAACTAGATCTTCTTTAAGTTTCTACCAGGAGGCGATAGTTAAGGGCCCTGAGCACGCATTCAGAGACAACAGTATCCTGGAGAAAGTGATTTAAGATTACCAACACTGTCCATTGTTGCTCCTATTCTGACATACAGTTTTTCTCAGGTATTCTAAATGATTTTCCACTATAAGTTCTGGGTGCCTATGGAAACCTTCCCTCTCAGTGACCATGTTGATGGAGTCCAGATTGCCAAACATATTACATTTCAGTTTCCATTGTGGTCTTCATAATATCTTAGAGTTAGCATACCACTTAGACAAAATTCCAAAATCTGAAAGTTTTTGCTTTATATCTGTTCATGTTTCTGTTTTTTTCTAGTATATATATATATTTTAATTTTTTTAATATTTATTGGTTACTTTATTTATTTCTATTTGAAATGTTATACCCCTTCCCAGTTTCCCCTCAGAAAACCCATATTTCATCTCCCTTCTAAGTGATATCTATTGAGAATATTAGTGATTTCTCTTGGATTTTCCGATTTAATTGAGTCTAAAATTTCAATGGATGCCCTTATGATTCTTAGTGATATTTGGTGTTTCTTGTGATACCCTCTTTTCAGTCCATATTTTGTTAATTTCGATTTTCTCTCATGGATTTCTACGTATAAAGCTATGTGTTTGAGTGTCTTAATTTTTTTATAACAACAAACGTTTACTTTATTTAATTCTTTTTGTTCTTTCATTTGTTTGTATCTTATTTATTTCCCCTCATCTTGATTATTTCTTATACTTTACTCTGATTCTCCTTCCTAAATATGAGAAGTTTGACTCCACAGAACCAAATAACTCTATAAAAACAAAACTGAGGTAAAGAACTAAATAAAGAATTATTTACTGAGGAATTTTGAATAGGCTGGAAGCACCTAAAGAAATGTTCATCATCATCAGTCATCAAGGAAATATAAATCAAAATGACCCTGTGATTCTACCTCCTACCAGACAGAATGGCTAAGATAAAAAATTCAGGTGACAGCAGGCACTGGTGAGGATGTGCAGAATGAGGAACACTCCTCCATTTCACGAAGATTGAAAGCCAGTACAACAACTCTGGAAATCATTCTGATGGTTCCTCAGAGAATTGGAAATAGTCCTACCTGAGGAACCTGACATGTCACTCCTGGGCATATAACCAAAATACATATAATAAGGACACATCCTATACATATAACAAGGACACATCCTCCACTATGTTCATAGCAGCCTTATTTATAATATCCTGGAGCTGGAAACAAAAGAGATGTCCCTCAAAAGAGGAATAGGTACAGAAATTTTGGTACATTTACACAGTGAAGTATTACAGAGCTATTAAAAACAATGACTTCATGAAATTCACAGGCAAATGGATAGAACTAGAAAATGTCATCCTGAGTGAAATAACACAGTCAGTCACACACACACACACACACACACACACACACACACACAAACACATGGTATATACTCACTTATAAGTGGATATTAGGTAAAAATATTGGAATACCCATGATAGAACTTACAGACCATACAAAGCTCAAGAAGTTGAAAGACTAAGTCTGGATGCTTTAGTCCTATTTAGTAGTCAGAGCAAAATAATCACAGGAGGTAGAGGATAAAAAGTATTTGGGAGAAAGAGAGAAGGGGAGAAGAAAAAATGGGGAGGGATCAAGTGTGAGGGGAGATGAGGGAGATATACAATGGGTCAATAAATTAAAGAGGTGTGTAGCAATGGGAGCTGGGAAACTGGTGGTAGCCAACAGAAAGTCCCTTATGCCAGGAAAGCAAAAGGCTCTCAGGACAAAACTGGGATGACTTTAGCTGAAATGCCCAACCAAGGGGAGAGAGCAATAGAAACCATATCCAAATGTTAGGAAGGGCCACCAGTTGAGGGTTGGATCCACCCCAACACTTCTCAAAAATTTAACCCAGAATTTCTCCTGTCTAAAGGAATTACAGGGGAAAAGAGTACAGCAGAAACTGAAGGAAAGGCCATCCAGAGACTGTCCGACCTGGGGATCCATTCCATATGCAGTCAACAATCCCAGTCACTATTGCTGATATCAAGGAGTGCTTGCTTACAGGGAACTGTTATGGATGTCTCATGAAAGACAATAGGAGAACCTGACAGATACAGATACAAATGTTTGCAGGCAACCACTGAATGTGCACAGGAACTCCAGTGGAGTAGTTAAAGAAATACTAAAGGAGCTGAAGGGGTTTACAACCCCATAGGTAGAGTAATGATGTCAACCAACCAGACACCTCAAAACTCCCAGGAACTAAAACACCAACCAAAGAATACACATGGAGAGACCCACGGCTCCAGCTGCATATTTAAAAGAGGGGGGGTCTTATCTTGCATCAATGGGAGGGGTAGAACTAAGTCCTGTGAAGGCTTGATGTTATTCCTTAAGAAAAAGTTAGAGTTAGAGTAGGGAAGGTGTGGGTGGATGGGTGGGCATACACACTCATAAAATCAGAAAGGAGGTGATTGTGCTGTGGGGGTTTGAAGGAGAAACTTGGAATGAGGATAACATTTGAAATGCAAACAAATAAAATAACCAATAATTATTAATAAAACATGCATATACATAGAAATAAGATAAATGAATAGATCTAAAATTAGAAAACTGAAGAAAGTGAGAAATTATTTGACTAAAAAGGCATAAAGGAATATGGAAGGCATAAAGGAATAAAGGAAATATGAAGCCTATGGTCAAAGAATTTAAAGAAAAATATCATTCTTGAGTTGCAAATTGAGCATGACCCAGAATGTCTTGAAGGGAGAAGAAGATGGATTGAAAGGAGGAATGAGTTAGCAGCAAGATGGGCAATAGGCATGGGTCATGGAGGTGCAGGTACCAGCAAAGTACATGCTACATTTGTGTCACTGTGCAACAATGAATCACTCAATAATGTATGCTAATTAACAGAAATAATAATTACTTTTTTATGTTCAATAAATCTTATTTATTAAAAATTCTATACTTATTATATCTTGTTTCCCCAAAGCTTCATTATTTATTCTCAAGGTTATTTTATTATAATAAAATAGATGATTCTAAACTAGAAAACTTCCATTAAAATGATACATACTGAATATTTATTACATATACAATTTTAAGAGATAGGTAAGTTAATTATAAAACTCCATAACTAAATACCACAGTTACTGTATTTATTTATTTATTTATTTATTTATTTATTTATTTATTTATATTTATTTCTATTTTTTAATCAGGTATTTATTTATTTTACATTTCCAATGCTATCCCAAAAGTCCCCCACACGATCCTCCCCCCATACCCACCCACTCCCACTTCTTGTCCCTGGCATGCCCCAGTACAGAGGCATATAAAGTTTGCAAGACCAAAGGGCCTCTCATTCCGCTGATGGCCGACTAGGCCATCTTCTGATACATATGCAGCTAAAGACAGGAACTCGGGGGGGGGGGGTACTGGTTAGTTCATATTGTTGTTCCACCTATAGGGTTGCAGATCCCCCCATCTCCTTGGGTACTTTCTCTTGCTCCTCCATTGGGGGCCCTATGATCCATCCAATAGCTGACTGTGAGCATCCACTTCTGTGTTTGCTAGACCCCGGCATAGTCTCACAAGAGACAGCTATATCTGGGTCCTTTCAGCAAAATCTTGCTAGTCTATGCAATGGTGTCAGCGTTTGGAAGCGGATTATGGGATGGATCCCCAGATATGGCAGTCTCTAGATGGTTCAGCCTTTCATCTCAGCTCCAAACTGTGTCTCTGTAACTCCTTCTCTGGGTGTTTTGTTCCAAATTCTAAGAAGGGGCAAAGTGTCCACCCTATGGTCTTCGTTCTTTTTGAGTTTCATGTGTTTCACAAATTAAAAAATGGGGCTCAGAGCTAAGCAAAGAATTATCACCTGAGAAATACCGAATGGCTGAGGAGCACTTGAAAAAATGTTCCGCCCCCTTAATCATCAGGGGAATGCAAATCAAAACAACTCTTCGATTTCACCTCACACTAGTCAGAATGGCTAAGATTAAAAATTCAGGTGACAGCAGATGCTGGCCAGGATGTGGGGGTGGCATTGTTGGTGATATTGCAAGCTTGTACAACCCTCTGGAAATCAGTCTGGCGCTTCCTCAGAAAATTGGGCATAGTACTACCAGAGGATCCTGCAATAACTCTCCTGGGTATATATCCAGAAGTTGTTCCAACTGGTAAGAAGGACACATTCTCTACTATGTTCATAATAGCTTTATTTATAATAGCCAGAAGCTGGAAAGAACCCAGATGCCCCTCAACAGAAGAATGGATACAGAAAATGTGGTACATTTACACAATGGAGTACTACTCTGCTATTAAAAAAAATGAATTTATGAATTTCCTAGGCAAATTGATGTACCTGGAGGGAATCATTCTGAGTGAGGTAACCCAATCAAAAAGAACTCACACAATATGTAGTCACTGATAAGTGGATATTAGCCCAGAAACTTAGAACACCCAAGATATAAGGTACAATTTGGGAAGTGATAATGAAACAAAAAACTTATCAAATCTGAACTACTTAAAATTTCATTTGCACACTTGGAAAAGAAATTTCCTCTTTTTTTTTGTTTTTTTGTTTTGTTTTGTTTTTGTTTTTGCTTTTTTTGTTGTTGTTTGTTTTTGTTGTTGTTGTTGTTGTTGTTGTTGTTGTTTTTGTGTTTTTCAAGACAGGGCTTCTCTGTATAGCCTTGGCTCTCCTGGATCTCACTTTGTAGACCAGGCTGGCCTTGAACTCAGAGACCTGCCTGCCTCTGCCTCCAGACTGCTGGGATTAAAGGTGTGCACCGCCATGCCCAGGCCTCCTCTGTATTCTCATGAAAGAGTGCTTCATTTTCATTCATTCCTCTAGATACAACTCTCTGTACTCTGAATTTATCAAAGATTCAGAAGTCATAAACAGGAAAAACAGTGACTTTTACATAATGCAGAAATATACAATGCAAAACACTAAAGTTGTTTCTGTCATTCAAACATAAAATGGGGCATATCATCGCCCAAACTGATGAACTGCTTATATAAACTCTGTTTGTTTCCAGTCCAAATCCAATGAAACAGGTTCATGAGTGTACAATATTCAGTAAACTCTCAGATTGTCACTGTTGACTCTAGACTGCAACCCAATATACATGGGTAGAAAGAATATATAGGGAAAGTTTACAAATTGAACCACAGTGTTCCGTCACAGTCACTATTTGTTTCTAAGATATTTAAAACCTATTTTTAAATAAGATTCCTTAACTGCCACTACCTCATTGTAAACTGACAAAAAACAATGTAGGAAAACTATATATATATATATATATATATATATATATATATATATATATATATATAGTAGAGGGGTCAGCCTAAGCTATTAAGTTGAAAGGAAAAAATGAGCTCATGGGAGGGAGATAATGGTTTGGAATTCAAATATTAACATGATTTTTACATTACTAATTAATTTTTAGGAGGTAGGGTGACTTTTTCATTTATTGGAAATAAATGGAAGCACAGGTCTTGTTTAGATATTCTTATCTATCACTTCTGTGACATAGTCCACACTCTACATGGTCTGTGGAGCTCAGTGACTGTAAACATGAGACTGCATCTGCATGACTTGGACTGTATAATACAGTGTCCTCTATGTCCTCAGTAGCTCCAGATTTGCTAGTACTGCATGTGTCACTATGAATCTGATTCAATCCACTGACATCATTTCTAAGTGTGGTCACATAATCAGATTGTTGAAACTTTCCAAGGACCAAATTTGAACACAGGGGCTTCCTTCCACAGATTCGCAAACATGAATGATATCATGGAGACTTAGAATGAATTATCCTCCTAAGTATTTAACTACATGTGTTTATTACATGGGCTGTGGACACCAGTTGCTGTGCCCCAGGGAAGAAAGTATTTAAGTTTCTTCCAGGGCTCAGGAGAAACCTGAAAATAAAATGAATCATGAATATGTAATTAACATCTCCTTTGCTCAAAGAAATAAAAGGTGGTAGAAATCTGATGTGCTGATATGCATGGCACTTCACAATCCACACTGCCCAGGTTTAAGGCAGGAAAAATATGTTCATTTTCATGGGAGTCTTCTTCCTCCTTAATATTACAGTTCTAATGGCCAATTTCATTGATCCCAGGTGCTTTTGGAGAATAAATTTGGATGAAATAACGGATGAATCTTTGGGAATGTCTTGTGCTTTCATCCTGGCAGCAGTTCAGACACCCACTGAAAAAGATTATTTCAAAAAGACTCTTAATGTTCTGTAAGTAAATTTGTATTTTAACTTTAAATGAGAACATAAATATTTCTTGAGTGCTCTGAGGATGAAGATTAGGCAACATCTTGAGTCTTCTCTCCTGGTGCTAAGTCTGAACTCCAAGAAACAACCTTAATTCTTTTACAGATTTAATCCTATATTCTCCATTTAATTAATCCAGTGGAGATTTTGGTTTTCTTCCAGGTGGCTTCTGATTTAAACGTTGGAAACATTGGAATAAAGGAATATCTACATTGATCTTTAACATAAACCCTGCCTTTTGACATTTTATATTGCACTCTAGGTAGAAATGACTTATTGAAATTGATCCTGTAATATTTCATTATGTTTTATTCCAAGTGCATGTAAATAAATGGTCATAAATTGTGCTGACAGTCCTTCCATAAGTGTGTTGCTCCTAGAACATATTCTGGTGCCAGTAATATTCATGGCACATATAGTTGTCAAAAATTTTACATACATACAAACTTACTGTCTTAAATTCATGGCGTGTAGTCACTTATTGACTTCTAAAACTTCATCAGGTTTGGAAAGAGAAGATACTTACACTCAGAAAGTCCTACTTCATATGAATGCCTGGATGGATATTTTTGTATGTATATGAGCAAGGAATATTTAGCTCATTAGGGGTCAAGACATCAAAGTGTTTTAAAAGATAAAATCCAAAAGCACTGCGGCTTAGTACTTCACACTATTTATGTACAATTACTGGCTTTTATGTATTGCAAAGTTCAATTGGGCACTCTCTTTTTAGAGTAATCCATATTTGGAAAATATGGAATCCAATGATATGGTTACATGCTTTGAATAGGCAGGCTATCAATAACAGTAGTGACTGCTTATGTCCCTTATTACTGGCATGGGTGACATTTGTATTGTGGGATAGTTGGAACGTTTGAGGACAGTGATACAGTAGCTTTCTATTAGTTTTTTTGTCATATTTAAGAAAAATGTCTTCTCCATTCATGTATGAGTTGGTTAATCTCTGACCCTTTTAAAATATCTAAATGTTGTGTGACTTATTTCAATATTTTTAGTAAATATTAGTGCACAGGTTAACAACGTGGTATCAATACCAATTTTTGTGAATTGCTGATCATTGTTTTAAAACACAGCCCTTTAGACTACTAGGCTACACAGACATCTTAAGTAACTGATGTTTCCTAAATTTCAGTTATAGGTAGTAGTTTGAGCATTGCACAATGTCTACTCTCAAATTTATTTTGTATATTAGGAAAACTTTAATTGAGATTTGTATATGTGTGTGTGTGTGTGTGTGGTAATAAAGAATATTCTAAAATGACCTATTTTATAGGATATAGAATGAAAACACAATAGATGTATAATTTTTTAGTGAAACACTGATTATATTTACTTCATTCTAATCATTAAATATGCAGGTTTACATATAGTGTTTATTGATAAAATCACATGAAATGACAAGGATAAAACAGGAGATATCATTTTTTTCAAAAACATAAAACCAATATCTTATTATTCCATTCCCATGGTCTAGTGGTCCACTTTTATTTAAAAAATAAACAATGAATACATTCCATAAATTTACACAAAAATCTCTTCTATATTATAAGCATATAATACTGGCATATACAAATATCACAGATATTTCCTTATTTTCTGAGTTCTCAGTAGGATACTCATACTGTTTTAGTGTAATGACAAAGGTTGTCAAAGATGTTTCCTAGATATTTATTTATAATGAATAAAATACCCAGAGTGAATATATCACATTCCTTTTTAAATAGGAAGTAGGAGAATGATACATCAGTGGTGGGACAAGCCCTTAATCTCTGAACTAAACACCTCCCACTGCTGCATACCTGTGCTTTAGAATTGAGGAGAGTCTACAGGAAAGTATCTTATAAAACATTTGGATGTATTGCAGTCTTATAACCTAAATAGTCCTTGCTCAAATACATACAAACTTAAATATTGACATGTATCAATTACCAAATTTGTGTTTGATATTTGAATTTAATTAGAAATAAATCTTTAGAAAAGATTTTATTTCAATAAAAGATTGAAAAAACTAACAGTATGAGGATAGATATGAAGGGATGTGTCAAGAATTTTGGCCCCTAATTGTAAGAGATTATAAGTACAGGAATCAAATGTTGCTAGAGCGAGAGACCATTATGCATTGATAAATCATGGTTTCATTTCTTTCTTTCTTCCTTTCCTTTTCTTTCTTTCTTTCCTTTTTTTTTTTTTTTTTTTTGAGACAGGGTTTCTCTGTATAGCTCTGGCTGTCCGAGAACTTACTTTGTAGACCAGGCTGGCCTCAAACTCAGAAATCCACCTGCTTCTGCATCCCAAGTGCTGGGATTAAAGGCGTGTCACACCACTCCTGGCTATGGTTTCATTTCCTTAACCAATTCAGTTAATTTCACAGGAAAATGTCATGAACTCAGTGGCTCTAATAAATTTATTTATTGCTTAATAATTTCAAAATTAAGACATGATCAGAATTACTGTTTTGTCAATATCTGTGGTTTTCTCTTTACCTTCTGATCAAGCACTCAAAAACAAAAATGGAAATTATCTGTGTGGATGAGGTCAATACCATCTCTCATTTATGGGACCAACAATGTCATGAACTTTTAAAGTGCTTTCTATTTTCTAGGTCCATGTGTCAATCCAATCTTATAACAAAAGCCATTTGTTCCCGTCTTTAGATGTCAGATTCAGAAACTTCCAGTATAGCGTAGTGCTTCTATTGAATACAAATGTGCATGTATAATCATCTGTCCATAATAAACTCTGTACTCTTTTACAGAAACACGACTAAAAACCACAAATATGCTTTGGCATTGGTGTTTGCAATGGATGAAATCAACAGAAATCCTGATCTTTTACCAAATATGTCTTTGATTATAAGATACACTTTGGGCCATTGTGATGGAAAAACTGTAATACCTACACCATATTTATTTCGTAAAAAAAAAGAAAGCCCTATCCCTAATTATTTCTGTAATGAAGAGACTATGTGTTCCTTTCTGCTTACAGGACCCAATTGGGAGGTATCTTTAAGTTTCTGGAAGTACATGAACAGCTTCTTATCTCCACGTGTGAGTTAACATTGGCCAGGAATTCTTAACATCATGTTTCTTTGGGGGACTTTTATAGCTATTAAGAAAGTTAATGGATGTGGTTGGACATATGCTAATATCAATCTAGGTAGTTCCAAGATACTTACTATTCAGAAACATGTTAGGCCTTCTGCTAAGGGCTACCACCAGAAATAGAAAGATACCAGTAAGACAGAATACAAGAGGCCATGGAGAATTGAGTCTGGCATGGTGGTAGAAGGTATCTTACAACCTTGACTGACTGTCAGTCAGGGTGTTTCATTATTTGTACCAATCTCAGCAAGCAGAAATGTGTTCATGCTGTTCCAAAATATAGAACATATTATTTCTGTCCCCAGATAGGTTTTATTTTTATCTTGGTTATAAGATTATATTATCATTGGTAATCTATGAAATAATAGAATTATGGTGGTGTTATGAATTTAGTCATCATAGATAAACTGTGATGGAACAGAAATTAATTTTACCAACATTTTCTCTATAACCTTACTTTTAACTATCTGGAGTATTTTTATTTAGAAAAGGCATGAAATACCATTCTTAATCAGGCAACTCATGACATTTCAGTGGTACTAGAATGGATGAAAAGCTCCAATCCAGTCTGGGGAGTTAATCATTTGATTACCTGTGAGTGTATGACCAACTATTAAAAGACAGAATTTAAATTGACATTAGATCCCTGGCAAAAATTTCACACCAATAGTGCTATACCTGTAATGTCATTTTCTTTAATAATATTATATTATTAATGTAATTAATTTATATTAGTATATTATTAACAGTATATAATATTATTATATACTCTGTAGAATTTATTGCTATGTTTTATCCTGTTTTTTTTTTCTTTTGCTTCCACATCATAACATACAAGATTAGAACTTGACAAGTAAACTTTTCTAAGAGAGAGGAGTTATGGGGTTCAAATACCTCATTCTTCCATATTTTTCCACATGAAGGTTTTTGCTTCATTATGAGACACTTTTTAAGGAGTACAAAATACCATTCAATCTAACTTCATTTCTATACATTTTCCTCAAGATGTACAACTTATGAATCCCAATTTTTTTGCACCAGAAGTACCTGGGTATATAGTAAGAAGAGTTTTTCTAATCCAATCTGCTGCTAATAATTTTAGGCTGCAAAATCTAGTTTATAATTTTACAAATGCTTTGATCTTATTGTCTGTTTCCTGAGGAGGCACAGATGCAGACATTGCCAGAGTAATTCATAACAAAACTTAAAAAGGAGATCTCTGGCAGCTTTCTGTGAGTCACAACCTCTAGTGTACAATATTAATGTCAAGTAGGGCAATATAAGAATATCTCTTCCAAATGCTATATCAGTATTGTGTACAGGATTATTCTCTTCAATCTTAGAAGAATTTATGGATTATGGCATAAAAGTGTTTTTTAAAACTATTACTCAAATATCCCCAAATTGTAAAAGTATAAAAATCCCTTCAAACATTTGAAACACAGATATCAAAGACTAAAACTGAAAGACAGAAAGGCAGTCATTATATCATGTGAATACATTTGTTACTTCTTTGTGAAACAGCTATGCTTGCTATTCCCATTAGAAGTGGATGTGCCAGGCTTCCACTTTTGATAATTTGAATTAGAGATAAGAGAAAAAGTCACAGATAATCAACTGTTTGCAGGTAAGTGTGATTACAAGTGTTTTCACATGCACCACACCTCATGCTGCTCTTTGTGCTGTAGATCCTTCAGCTTACCTATGGTCCTTTCCACTCCATCTTCAGTGATGATGAACAATATCCCTATCTCTATCAGATGGCCCCAAAGGACACATCTCTAGCATTGGCAATTGTCTCCTTCATAATTTACTTTAGCTGGAACTGGATTGGCCTTGTCATCCCAGATGACGATCAAGGAAACCAATTTCTTTTAGAGTTGAAGAAACAGAGTGAACACAAGGAAATTTGCTTTGCCTTTGTGAAAATGATCCCTGTTGATGTAGTTTCATTTCCACAAAAAACTGAAATGTACTACAAACAAATTTCGATGTCATCCACAAATGTTATTATCATTTATGGAGAAACATACAATTTCATTGATTTGATCTTCAGAATGTGGGACCCTCCCATTTTACAGAGAATATGGATCACCACAAAACAATGGAATTTCCCTGCCAGGAAGACAGACATAAGTCATTGCATATTCTATGGATCACTTACTTTTCTACCGCACCATGGTGAGATTTCTGGCTTTAAAAATTTTGTACAGACATGGTTCCATCTCAGAAACACAGATTTATATCTAGTAATGCCAGAGTGGAAATATTTTAACTACGAAGACTCAGCATCTAACTGTAAAATACTGAAGAACAATTCATCTGATGCCTCATTTGATTGGCTAATGGAAGAGAAGTTTGACATGACCTTTAGTGAGAATAGTCATAACATATACAATGCTGTGCATGCCATAGCCCATGCCCTCCACGAGATGAATCTGCAACAGGCTGATAATCATGCAATAGATAATGTAAAAGGAGCCAGTTCTCACTGCTTGAAGGTAAAAGTTTCTTCTATTGGAGGATGTTTGGTGTCTTCACTTGCATAGTAGTTTAGAGTCTTTCAGATGCCCAGACTTAAAGAAATAAGAAATATTTTCCAAAATAGATAGTTTTCCAAACATTTTACCTTAACAAAAGCAAATCTATAGATTGTTATGTATGTGATTGGAAAAAGAATTCACAGATTAGCACTGAAAATATGTGGTTTTATACAGAGCACCCAAATATTGATTAGCATGCCCCTTCCAATATTGGAAATAAACAGTCTTTCCTCATTAATTTTCTCCATGATTAGAAGATGAGTTTTTATTTATATTTGTCAATTATATGGAAATCATTTGTAGGAATTACTTTCATTAGTGTAATCCTGTGATTATGTCAAGAGTGTGGACTCTGGAGTACATTCTGGGTTTTCTGAGAGTAACTAAATAAGAAATAGTGTTGGTATTCATTTCTGTCTGTAGAAATGTGTTTATATGTGTGAATTTATGCTTCTCAATTAGTATATGTATATTTTCTACTCTTTCTGTGTATCTGCGTTTATTTCTGTGTTACTTTCAACATATATGTTTATCTCTCTGTTTGAAAGTGGAAGTGAGCAACATTTTTTTCTATGTAGGAATTTCTTTCTATAAGTGTTTATTTATATATTTGTGTGTGTTTCATTGGTGTTTTGTCAGAGGATGTTTCATTGTGTACAATGTATGTATTTTGTAAGTGTTTATAAGTACTTATATGTATTTGTACCTGCTTTACTAAGTATGTGTCTGCCTATTTATTTGTACTTGGCAAGGCCTTTGGCTATATTTTTATCTTTAGGTGTGAGTAGAAAAATCTCTGTATGTCAACATAGTTCATGGCTGGTCCTTAAATATTTATACCTCTACCCGTGTTTTGCTGTCAGTCTACCTCTCCCTCTCCCTGTCCCTGTCCCTGTCCCTGTCCCTGTCCCTGTCCCTGTCCCTGTCCCTGTCCCTGTCCCTGTCCCTGTCCCTCTCCCTCTCCCTCTCCCTGTCCCTCTCCCTGTCCCTCTCCCTGTCCCTCTCCCTGTCCCTCTCCCTCTCTCTCTCTCTCTCTCTCTCTCTCTCTCTTTCTTTCTCTCTTTCTTTCTCTGTGTGTGTGTGTCTGTATGTCTGTGTGTGTGGTTGTATGTGAGCCAGAGTATTATTTTGTGTGATTTCATATCTCTGTTTTTATTTGAGTGGATATTATTGTCATTTATGTCCCTGAATATTTACATATGTGTGTCAACATGTACGTATATTTGTTTGTAAATAAGTGTATAGCTGTAAAATTTGTGTGACTTGGAATAGATGTGAGCCTCTCTCGGTGTCTGTGTGTATATTTGTGTGTGTGTTTGGTGTGTGTGTTGCATACCTGTGCTTGGATCTGCATTTTTCTCTGTTTGTGTTTGGTATTCTTCGCTGAGAAAACTGAAATTATTATAATATTGTGATAATTTCATTTATGGAATTGCATTTGTTGTGATTCCTCTCTTTCTTTCTTTCTTTAAATATATTTGTCTTTGCTATGAAATCAGAATGAATTTTATGACTTGAAGGAATGATATATACATTATAGTGCAATGCTTGTATTTTAGGTGAACTCCTTTCTAAGAAGGACCTACTTCACTAATCCTCTTGGGGACAAAGTGTTTATGAAGCAAAGAGTAATAATGCAGGATGAATATGACATTATTCACTTTGGGAATCTCTCACAACACTTTGGGATTAAGATGAAGTTAGGAAAGTTCAGCCCTTATTTACCACATGGTCAACACTTTCACTTTTACGTAGATATGATTGAGTTGGCCACAGGAAGAAGAAAGGTAAGTGTGCTAGCTTACTGGTTTATAATACAGAGCAGTAAACAGTGTCAGATGAATACATGGCAAAATATTGAAATGAACAATTTAATCACATAAGGAACCAATTTCTAGTCTCCTGTATAATATTTCTTTTTCTCATTTTTCACATTTTTACCAATTATTTGAAGATTTCAAACATGCATAACATGTACCTTTGTCATATCAGAACCATTTTTTGAAATTTAATAAATTAAAAAAAACTGTTCTTCACCACTGTTTGATATTCTTTCCTTTAAATTAAACAACATTTTCTTCCCATAATTGTGCTAATGAAACAGTAATCTCCGCCCTTACCTTAAATTTCTGGAACAGGTACTGATATGAAAGAGGCTAATGTTACACGTATGAAACACCAATAGTAATAATTGCTAACCCTTGTCATTATACCCAAAAATATTTACCATATAATAAAATGACATTCACCACATTCACTAATGAACACAATTACAGAAAATCATATTCATAGAAACATCACTTTTTAGTAAATTTGAAGAATCCATTCACTCTTTTACATAAGATGACCAGAAGGTCAAAGGAACATATAGACATCACTGGATCAAAAGAAAAAAATAATGTCTATTAACACACCTCAAGTACAGCAATAACAGCAACCAGACAAATAATTTTCAGTTATAATTGAACTTTTTTGTTAACATTCTCTAAATGAATTCAAAGACAACAAAACTGGTTTATTTTTTAAGACATTCCTAAGTTGCCTGCAGAGGGTAGTAAGACACATTCATATACAAGAGGGGAACTTTTCTTTATTAAAAAATGGAGGAAAATAGTATAATGTTTAATAATAGGGAAAAAAGGTCATGCAAGAACAATACATTTGATGGATATGTGTGGAAAAATTCTTGACAAAACCCCTACCAAAAGAACAAAACACACAACAGAAAGATCATTCTCTGAGAACAGGGAGATTTTTTTTTAATTTTGATTATTTTATTTATTGAAAATAAATTATTCTCACATAATATATCCTAATTACAGTTTCCATTTGGATGTGAACAATTGTCAGTTCTACTGGCAAATATATCATAGTTAATATTCCTATTTCTTTCCCTTTTCATCAGATCCACTTTATGTCACTAATTAGAAAATGACAGGATTCTATGGGAGAATAATAAAATAAAACAGGATTAAACAAATCTTAGCCATCATAATAGAACAAAATTTTCATAACACATTACAGTAACTAAACATATGAAATTGAACTAGGTGAAAAGACCACGAAATCCTATTCCCAGTTTAGAACTAAGAATACTTTATTTTTGAAAATATATTTCAAACTGTCAATTCGATAATCAGAACATCTGGAACTACTGATTCAGATCATTTATTCCACATTTGCATGTGAAAAAACATAAGAAGAAGCGCCTATAAACTATTAATGTTAAATTGCAAAAGGAATTACTTGGACAAAGTGATGTTATATGTCAATGGGAATTCTACATTAACACCCTGAAATAGACTGTCCTTTTCGAAGCCAGCCAAAACACAAGAATCTGGTAGTCAAACACTGTTGGTATTTTCTTTTATGACTGATTAATCATAAAATAATTACCAAATACAATGGTCAGTAGGAAAATTTTTGTGACTCACAAATGCCCTGTTCCCCTACCTGGAAATTAATCTTATATAAACTGAATGTACTCAGGACTTGAAAGCAAAACTGTGAAAATACAATCACGTTGATATTTGAGCCAAAATAAGACCAACTCATTGCTTCCACTTGACTATTCCTTCTATTGTAGACAGAATTTCTTGAGGTTTGTGGGATGAGTCCAATTCTCAGTTTTGCTTGCAAACTACTCAAAGTTAATACACCTCCACAACTGCTGATATTCCTGGCTTGCTCATTCTTTTTTCTACTTAGGATTTTTGTCAACTCTTTATCATTCACTCTGAAAATTGTTATTTTTGGAGCTGTGCTACTTATAAAATATTTAGGAATCACCACAATACAATAAATGAGTTTTAGATAACCCTCATATGTATCTATGTGGCACACTGCATGAAAATATAAGTATCATTTATCGCAGTATACTTTAATATTTTATACGAAGAAACAGAAGTAAATAGCAAGTTTATATTATATATATATATATATATATATATATATATATATACACAAAACTTTATTATTTTTACCTTAGTGCCTTCAATAGGGCCTGATATGTAGTAGGGTTTTTATGGGAAAAATTTGCAATCATATACCTAACATTCAACTGGTATAAAAGAGACTAAAGCCAAAAAAAAAAAAATCAAAAACAAAAAAAAAAAATCAAAACAAAACAAAAGAAAACAAAAACTCGTTTTATTATCAGACTGTCATGGAACAAATTCTGTAGACCATGATGGCCTCAAAATAAGTAATCTGCCTGCCTCTTCCTCCCAAGTGCTGTGAATAAAGGTGTGTACCACCACTGCCCAGCTGCCTTTGGTTTAATAAAAGTAATATATATATAAAGCCTTAACAACAACAACAACAACAAAACACTGCTCTTATTTTACTGTTGTTTATTACATTCTTAGAGTTGAAGATTGAACCTAGTATGTGTTAGGCTAGAAGCTATCCATGAATTATACTCCCATTTTAATTGTGATTTTGCTATTTGTGCCTTTTTTTTCCATTTTTTTAAATTGGAGATTTCATTTATTTACATTTCACATGTTACTCCTTTACCCTGTTTCCCTTCCGCAAACCCATTATACCATCCCCCCCCTTATCCTTCTTCTATGAGGGTACTCTCTCAACCACCTACCCACTCCTTCCTCAGCACCTAAGCATTCTTCTACACTGGGGCATCAAGCCTTCACAGAACCAAAGGACTCCCCTCCCATTGATGCCAGATAGGAAACTTTAACTCCTTCAGTTCTTCCCCTAACACCTCCACTGGGGTCCCTGTACTCAGTTCAGTGGTTGACTGTGAGCATCCATATCTGTATTGGTCAGGATCTGGCAGAGCCTCTCAGGAGATAGCTGTATCAGATAGCTGTATTTACGGTTTGTAAACACTTCTTGCCATCCACAATAGTGTCTGGGTGTGGTGACTGCATTTGGGATGTATCTCCAGGTGGGGTATTCTCTGTGTGTCTTTTCCTTCTGTCTCTGCTCTACTCTTTGCCCCATCATTTCCATTAGACAGGAACAATTCTGGTTTAAAATTTTGTAGATGTGTGGGTGGCCCTATTCCTCAACTACGGGGCCATGCCTAACCTCTGGATATGGTATCCATAGACTCTTCCTCCCAATTCTGGGATATTTCGGCTAATGTCATCCCTGTGGGTTCCTGGGATGCTCTTGATTTCCTGGAATCTGGGACTTTTTGGTTGCTACCCAAAGAACTCCATCCCTGATTGCTATACTCCTCTGTTCAACCTCCTGACCTCTGTACACATCTTCCATTTTCTACCATACCTGATTCTTCTCCTATTTTTCCCCTCCCCCTCTTTTCTTCCTCTAAGGGAGAATTTATTTCAGGGATGCAAGCATACTTCAATATATGCTGTTCCATTAAATGCAATACATGACAAAATATAGAATTATATTATTTTCCAAAAAAATCTTCAGAAATGGCTCTTAGCCAACTCCAACATTAATTCATAGATAAAGAAACAAAAATAGTGATAGAACAGAAGGAACCTATATTGATATTGCAACATTTTCTTTCACAAAACTATTTACAATACTATAATACATGCGGAGAAAAATTTATCTATGAAAATCAGAAATAATATCAGGTTGTTTTTGTGATTCATGTTTTCATCCAAGCACTTTAGAGACAAAATCTGAATATCTATGTCTGTTTCGTCCCAGTCTACCCTATATTGTGAGTCCAAAACAGCCATGTGTGATATGGAGACACTACCTTAAAATAAATTATCATAAATACAAAAGTATGCACACTTTCCATACTCTAACTCAAAATAGTCTTCATATATAACAAAGGATTAATATACAGTTAAAGAAAATGATGGGGGCCAGACATGGTGGTACTCGCCTATAATCCCACCACTAGGGAGGCAGGGGCAGGCAGATTTCTGAGTTCGAGACCAGCCTGGTCTACAAAGTGAGTTTCAGGACAGCCAGGGCTATACAGAGAAACCCTGTCTCGAAAAACAAACAAACAAAAAACAAAAACAAAAAAGAAAGAAAGAAAGAAAGAAAGAAAGAAAGAAAGAAAGAAGGAAGGAAGGAAGGAAAGGAAGGAAGAAAAGGAAGGGAGGAAGGAAGGAAAAAAGAAAGAAAGAAAGAAAGAAAGAAAGAAAGAAAGAAAGAAAGAGAGAGAGAGAGAGAGAGGGAGGGAGGGAAGGGAAGGGAAGGGAAGGGAAGAAGGGAAGGGAAGGGAAGGGAAGGGAAGGGAAGGGAAGGGAAGGGAAGGGAAGGGAAGGGAAGGGAAGGGAAGGGAAGGGAAGAGAAGGGAAGAGAGAAAGAAAGAAAATATTAGAGAAAAAAGAAAGGAAGAAAGAAAGAAAGAAAGAAAGAAAGAAAGAAAGAAATAAGGAAAGAAAGAAAGAAAGAAAGAAAGAAAGAAAGAAAGAAAGAAAGAAAGAAAGAAAGAAAGAAAGAAAGAAAGAAAGAAAAAAGAAAGAAAGAAAAAGAAAATGATGGGCAGGAGAAATATACTCTGATCTTTGATGGGAAAGTGTAAGACAGTTTTCAACAATATCAAAAATATAGAAAGAATACTTCAAATCGTCAATTAACTTTAAACAATATAATATTTATCCAGCTTTTCCCAATATTTGAAGCCACTGTAGGGCATTTTGACATCATGGAATAGTCCATATGCAAGGTCGCTACAGAATAATTTATCATCTCCAACCATATTAAACCAGTGTCTGCATACTCCTCGATTTTTATATACAATTTCTCATACTTTGCAAAAGTAATTTATTTGAGGTCATATTTGTTATCTGTAACTTAAGGACATATTTTTTTTTCTATTTCAAATTTCTTCAAATACACACTTGCTCTGTGTTGCTTTCATTAAACTTTGATTATAAGGAAAGTGGGGAGGAAGGTGTGATTTGACATATGGCTTATAGCTATAGAAAGACAAGTGTGGATTTCAGGCAACTGGAACTAAAGAATTGATTTTTTTTCTTTATTGTAAGGTAAGGCAAAATCTTTTAATATCAGTTTCCCAAAACATTTTTCTGATTCTCCCATTAATGGAAAAAACTACCAACATTACTTTAGGCTGTTTTTTTCTTCCAAGAGATCTTAAAAGAACACTACTTACTGGCTCAACTGCCCACAGTAAGATGGGCATTCTTATATCAATTACCACAGAAGAAAATGCTTCAAAGATATGAGGACAGGCTAGTGTGGGCTTAGAGAACATTTCAATTAAGTTTCCTCTGTCCATAGGACTTAATACTAAGTTGAAAATAATTAACTAAAAAACATCAGGTTGCAACTTCTGTAGTTTTCACATACATCTCAATATCAGCTCTTTTTCCTAAATTACTAGACTCTCAGATACTATTCAACGTTTCTTCAATGCATTTCCAATATTCATTTCTGGCCATTAAATAGTGAACATTGTAAAATGTCAATCAGGGGCCTGGCGGTGGTCACACACATATTTAATCCCAGCATTTGGGACGCAGAAGCAGGTGGATTTCGGAGTTTGAGGCCAGCTTGGTCTACAAAGTGAGTTCCAGGAAAGCCAGGGTACACAGAGAAACCCTGCCTCAAAACACAAAAACAAACAAACAAATATATGTCAACCAGATTGTGTGAATAAAATGAGCTTATTGAAATCTTAAAGTGCTAATCTAAAACATAAAAGAACCTTCTAAAACTAATTATCAGTATGTGTCTAATTTTCTCAGATGCCATCCTCTGTGTGCAGTGCAGATTGTAGTCCTGGATTCAGAAGATTATGGAAGGAGGGAATGGCAGCCTGCTGTTTTGTTTGCAGCCCCTGCCCTGAAAATGAAATTTCTAATGAGACAAGTGAGTGTTTGCTACTCTGATAAATCCTGAAAATAAGTATTTCTCTTGCATCACCCTGGAATATTGAATTCAGCTAAAAGGCAACTGCAGATATAAAGTATATTACTTATCAAATTTACTACTTGTAGATACAAAAATCCTTAACAAAATCTTGCAAAAGCAAACAAACATGCCTGGTGCCTTGACCCACATATTGACTCATTGAAAATTCATGGTAGATTATATTTCACAAAGAAAATACTTTAGAAAATATAACTGCAATTTGCAGGAATACTGCACAAGATTTTCCAAACAGATAATCTATTATAAAACTACATGTACATTTAGATTTTAGTAACAAATTTTGTTAGTATTGATTTAGTCATATTTCATGAATCGATCTATCCTAAATATGATTGTGCACACCATGTACATATAAGAGCCCATGAAGAACTGAATATTATATTTAATCTACTGGATGAGATCATGAGACTACTAGGTGAAAAATCCATGTTCTCTGTAAGATTAATATAGAAGACAAAAGTATTTGCAAATTTATGAAAAAATGCTAAGTATGCGATATTAAGAGGGCCATGTTCAAAACCAGATGTAGTAAGAATCCAGGATGTAGGGGATAAGAGTTGACCTATGAATTGGAATAAACCATGAGATTCATATTCAGTATATTACATTTTACACCCATTGTGAAGATAATTTTTAGGGTTGCAAAATGCAATAAGTTTATGGTTACCTTTTCAAATATTTTGTCTTTTCTTCTACATAATGAATTAAAATTCTTAAAAGACATATTATGCCTGTGAGACACTTAAACAGTTAAATCATTTGCTGCTAAGGCTTACAGTTTGAGTTTATTCCCATGATGCATGGAGTAAAACCAAGCAATCTACTAAGTTGTCTTTTGAAGTCATATATTTTAACATATACTGTGCTTGAAAACAAATTTAAAGTATATGAAATTGTTTTAGACGTAGATGAAATTAATACGTACATCAAAATTAAATACAAAAATCCATAAAATATTTTATTGCATTAGTTGCTTAAGTGTGTGGAGTGGATAACACATATACAGGTGTACATATGAGCAAATAATAATGCTGTCATTAAATTTATATTTACTTGTGAGATATCTGTCATGGGTACTGGGATCTGAACTCAGATTCTCTGGTAGAGCAACATATTCTATTTATATCTAATCCAACTTCTTAGGCTCTTAGGCAACTTATCAAATAATATCTGTCCACAAATGCATTGTTGTAGATAAGAATTCTGAAAACCAAGGAAGCACATCAACATTCTCTGAAATGACTTGGAAATTAAGTGCAATTATAATCACTGTTCATGTTGTTACCATGTTGGGGATTACAATTTTAGAATGGAGTATAATTGCTTAACAAAAACCACCTGGGTTACCACCCTTACCAGAGGATTCCTCTGTTATTTGGCTCATTCTGTTTCTCAACACTGATTTCATCCTTGATTCTCATAAGAATGGAGGTGAGGCAAGGATTAAAGTGCTCAGCTTTCCATATGAAGAAGAAATCAAGGTGAAGGATCTTTCAGTACAAAGTATCTACAGAGGTATTTTTTCTTCAGTGCAAAAATTAGTGCACCTCATGAACAATAACCAGAACTTTTGATTAATTATTGCCAGATAAGGAAACATCTTAGGGCTTATTTCATTAATATTTTCTACTATTCAAACATAAACATTATATTTCCTCTCATATTCCACCCTGTTCCTATGACATGACAGGAATCACTTAAATACAATAATGCAATACCTACCTTCACATGAATTCACACATATAAGGATTTACATATATACTGCCTACCTGTTCAATTTTGTGTTGTTTCTGTGTCAACAAGTTTGAGCTAGTAAATTCTCCAGTAGCTATTACACATCTTTTCCCAGTAGAAGTCAGAGTCTCAATGTGTCATAGGGAAGGAATTCATAAAATATTCAGTGATCTCAAAACAAGAGAGTATAGAGTTTTGTATTTATAAAATATACCCAACCACATTGTGGTTTATGAATGTATCTTCTCTGAGTTAAATAATCTACTTGATGTTAACATAGAACCAAAAAAAAAAATGGCTTAGGAAATCTTTGCTTTCAGATAACATTATTTTTTATTTATTTTTTACATTTTATATTCCATTCCCCATCCCCCCATAGACCGATTGAATACTCCACATCCCACACCTTCTCCTCAACCCATCCTGTCTTCACGTTGAACCCCCATCCCCCACACCACCTTATAGGAATTAAAAGGGAGCCTGGGAAAAGAGAGGGGAGTGTAGACCCATTTCCCCTAGAGGTCCAATTATGCCCTGGACAGACAGACATGGGGGGGCTGCCAGACACTTTCCATTCAGCTCTGCATGGGCATCTAAGCCTCTGACTCTCTCAACAGGGGATGGACAAGGGCAGCCCAACCTGGGGGCCATGGGGCAACACCCTGTAGCCCAGAGGTTATGGGATAGAGGGAAGAGAGAAGACAGGTTCCCACACTGGCAAGAGTGAGCACAGCCTTCATAATCAGAGACAGTCTATGCTTTTAGAGCTTTATTGTAGAAAGGCCAAGAGAAACAAGAAACAAGAAAGAGAGGGGGGGACTAGAAAAAAAGAGAAAGTAAAAGGGAGAGAGTGAGAGGAGAGTAAGAGCAAGAGAACAAAGGAGTGAGAGAGAGAGAGAGGGCAAGAAGTGGCCAATCAGCCTCTTTTAAAATATGCTATCTTTTCTGTTGCTAGGTAACTGGGGAGGAGTTTACCGTGAAGGTCAAAAGCATGGGATATTGCCTACATGACTTCTAGCCTTGTTTCTCTTGTGGGAGCTGTAGTGGAAGGTAACTTAGGCAGGATCCAGAGTTCCAGGACCATGAGAGAACTCCTTCCCTCCTATGTAGGTAAATTAGGACCACCGAGTCCAAGGGTTCAGCATCTCAGTTTGACTGGAGACGAGCCTGTCTGTGCATAGACCAATGCCCCACAATACCTGACCTCTAAACTCCCTGGAACCTTCAGTCTTTGAGGGTTAGCTGCATGTTCTCTGAATGAACACTGACACAGAAGTCCTTTACTATATTGAGGGAACCATATCAGTTGGTGTACTGTGTCTGTTTGGTGGTACATTATTTGAGAGATTTCTGGGGTCAAGATTAATTGAAACTGCTGGTCTGCCTACAAGATCACCTTACTCATCAACTACTTCCAGTCTTACCTAATTCAGGGGTTAGTTGCTCCTGTCCATTGGTTGGGTGCAAATAACTTTATTTAGGAGGGCAGTCATGATAGATCCTTTTTGTGAGAGCTCCAGAGCCTCAGTAAAATGTGAGGCCATAGGACCTCCTCTTGACCTAGATCACACTTTGGCCCTGTCATTGGAAATTCTTTTCCTCAGGCTCCTCTCCATTTCATCCCTGCATTCAGACAGGAATAATTATGTGTTAGAGATGTGACTATGGGATGGGAACCCCATCACTCACTTGATATCCTGTCTTCCCACTGGAGGTGGGCTCTATACGTTTTCTCTATCTACTTTAGTACATTTCATCTAGGGTCTCTGACGTCCCAAGTCTCTGGTGCATTTTGGTGGGTCCACCCACCCTCCTATTACGTGAGGTTGCCTGCTAATATTCTTGTTGCTGGTCCTCAGGGATTGGTTCCCCTCTCACCCCCCCCACACCCCACAAACCCCTTTCTAATAACATCATAAATGATACAATCAAGTTAAGTAGACAAAGAAAAAATTGCTTGGTTTTATTTCTTTTAAATCTTTATGAACATTACAAATTGAAATCAATGCTCAGCAGCAATATCCTTCACATTACATTCTCAGTATCAAAGGCAGCATTGCAAGGTTTCATTCATTACCCTTACTTGAAATACCTTGACAAAAAATTTCTAAGGCAGACCTAACTAAGCTTTCCTTTGGAATTCAGATATGGATCAATGTGTGAATTGTCCACAATACCACTATGCCAACACAGAACAGAAAAAATGTATTCAGAAAGGAGTCACATTTCTAAGCTATGAAGATCCCTTGGGGATGGCACTTGCCTTAATGGCCTTCTGTTTCTCTGCATTCACAGCTGTGGTACTTTGTGTCTTTGTGAAGCACCATGACACTCCTATTGTGAAGGCCAATAACAGAAGCCTCAGCTACATATTACTTATGTCACTCATGTTCTGTTTTCTGTGCTCCTTTTTCTTCATTGGCCTTCCAAACAGAGCCATCTGTGTCTTACAGCAAATCACATTTGGAATTGTATTCACTGTGGCTGTTTCCACAGTTCTGGCCAAAACAGTCACTGTGGTTCTGGCTTTCAAAGTCACAGACCCAGCAAGAAGATTGAGAAACTTCCTGGTATCAGGGACACCCAACTACATTATTCCCATATGTACCCTACTCCAATGTGTTCTGTGTGCAATCTGGCTAGCAGTTTCTCCTCCCTTTGTTGATATTGATGAACACACTCTCCATGGCCACATCATCATTGTTTGCAACAAGGGCTCAGTAACTGCATTCTACTGTATCCTGGGATATTTGGCCTGCCTGGCACTTGGAAGCTTCTCTGTGGCTTTCTTGGCCAAGAATCTGCCTGACACATTCAATGAAGCCAAGTTCTTGACCTTCAGCATGCTAGTGTTCTTCAGTGTCTGGGTCACTTTCCTCCCTGTCTATCATAGCACCAAGGGCAAGGTCATGGTTGCTGTGGAGATCTTCTCCATCTTGGCATCCAGTGCAGGAATGCTTGGATGTATTTTTGTACCCAAGATATATATAATTTTAATGCGACCAGAGAGAAATTCTACCCAAAAGATCAGGGAAAAATCATATTTCTAAACAAATATTTCAGGAATTCTGTCAAATGTAAATTTGGTACATACCCACCAAATATTGGGTTATAGTGCATTTGCCTAGTTTTAGAATCACTCTCACTGGTTGCTCTAGTGATATAAGGAAGTATCACATCTACTGAGTCCATAAAATGTTGCACCCATTCACTTGCTTCATTTATTCTCACAGAACTAAACTCTCTATTTCAATTTCATTTTTCATTTTGCTTTCATGGAGATTTCCCTCTAGTAATGTCCAAAAAATGTTGATAAGGCCATTGAATCCATCACTTTGTGCAGAAAAATGAGATCTAGGACAGACACGGTTACACATAGAAACCATCTACCAAATCAAATAATCAATCAGAAACACAGACTAACTAAATAATCAGCAAAGATGAAATCAGAACATATTTTCTCATTTCCAGTAAGAGCACACACATAACAAAATACTGCCTTTTTTTCATATGTTCTTCAAGCTATTGGCCAATAGTCTAAGGAGGAAATGTTCCTTTTCTGCTGTCAAATACAAATATATTATATCCAACAATGATCAGAAGCCCAGGGACTCTGGATGAATTGGGAATAGTTGTAAGAAGCTGAGGAGAAGGGTGAGCCTTAGAAAGACCAGCATTCTCAACAAACCTGGACAAGCAAGATCTCTCAGACATTGAACCTCTAACCAGAGATCATACACTAGCTGATGTGAAGCCCCCAATATATATGCAGCATAAGTCTGCCTGGCTAGCATCAGTGGGAGAGAAACACCTAACCCTAGAGAGACTTAAGTCACCAGGGATTGGGATGGGCTGGGCATTGTGGATGTAGGGTATCATCTTGGAAATGGGGAAGGAGATATTTGATGACGAAGTCAGGGGGCAGACCAGGAGGGCGATAACTACTAGACTGTGAAAAAAAATTGAGTAATAATAAAAAAAATAAAATGAAATAAGCATGAAGATATTTCAACATGTTATTTATATTGTACTCATGGAAGGGATAGGTAAAACTACCGTCATTAGCCTGAACCTATTATTTTGTTTTCAGAGATTGCCCTTTGTGTGCAGTTTTGATTGAGTTTCTGGACTCAGAAAATTCTGGAAAACAGAATGAGAGGCAGATGCTTCCATTACGCTACTTTCTAGAAAACGACATTTTCAATAAGACAACTGAGTGTTTGCAGCTGCACTATTTCACATTTATCAATTCTCATTATATAATGGGAAACCAAATGGGTCTAAAATGCATTAACAAAAACAATAACTTCCCTAAGTCAGTCTTCATAGAAATACGATCACTAGCAATGTCCCTTTAAGGAACACATTCTTCATTAACATCCACATTTTACTCATTGAAAATTCATGGAAGATGGCATTATCGCAAAGAAAGATTTGATATTCAACTACAGTTTAGTGGAATTCTTCACGAATTTATTCTTTTTTATTTTTTATTATTTTATTATATATTTTCTTCATTTACATTTCAAATACTATCCCCTATATACTCTCACCACCCTGCTCCCCAACCCACCCACTCCTGCTTCCAGACCCTGGCATTCCCCTCTACTGCGGCATATAATAGTCACAAGATCAAGGACATGTCCTCTCAATGATGGTGGAGTGGCTCATATTCTGCTACATATGCAGCTAAACACATGAGCTCTGGGGGGTCCTGCTTAGTTCATATTGTTGTTCTTCATATAGGTTTGCAGACCCCTTCAGCTCTTGGGTACTTTCTCTAGCTCCTTCTTTGGGGGCCCTGTGTTCCTTATAATAGATGAGACTGAGCATCCACCTCTGGATTAGCCAGGCACTGGCATAGCCTCACCAGAGACAGTTATATCAGGATCCTGTCAGAAAATGTTGCTAGCATAGGCAATACTGTCTTATAAAAACTCATAAAAACTTACTGTCATATATGATATATATATGTCTTATATTTACATATAAATATTTAATAAAAATAATATAAATATACAAATATAATTATAATATATGGACCATCTAGAGACTGCCATATCCAGGGATCCATCCCATAATCAGCTTCCAAACGCTGACACCATTGCATACACTAGTAAGATTTTGCTGAAAGGACCCAAATATAGCTGTCTCTTGTGAGACTATGCTGGGGCCTAGCAAACACAGGAGTGGATGCTCACAGTCAGCTATTGGATGTATCACAGGGCTCCCAATGGAGAAGCTAGAGAAAGTACCCAAGGAGCTAAAGGGATCTGCAACCCTATAGTTGGAACAACATGATGAACTAACCAGTATCCCGGAGCAATTGTCTCTAGCTGCATATGTATCAAAAGATGGCCTAGTCGGCCATCATTGGAAAGAGAGGCCCATTGGACTTGCAAACTTTATATGCCCCAGTATAGGGGAATGCCAGGGCCAAAAGAATGGGAATGGGTGGGTAGGGATGTGGTGGGCGGTATGGGGGAATTTTGGGATAGCATTGGACATGTAATTGAGGAAAATATGCAATAAAAATATTAAAAATTAAAAAAAGAATATAAAAAATAATATATAAAATTAAATATATAAATAGAAAATATAATATACATGTATAATATAAATATATATGTATATATATAAACTTATAAAAACTTATGGTCTTATATAAAATATATAAATATTTAATGTAAAGTAATATAAATATATAAATGTATAATTATAATATATAACATAAATTATAATATAGAAATAACATAAATATATCACATAAATGTATAATGTAAAAATGTATATAGAAATACATATTTGTGTATATATAATATGTAGTGTCTTATAAAAACAAACTAAAACTTATAGAGGAGAATGTGCAGAAAAAAAAAAAAAAAAAAAAAAAAAAACCTCTACTATATGGGCCCAGGGGAAAAATTCCTGAACAGAACAGCAATGGCTTATAATGTATGATCGAGAATTGACAAATGAGACCTCATGAAATTTCAAAGCTTCTGTTAGGCAAAGTATACTGTTTGTAAGACAAAATGCCAACAAACAGATTGGAAAAAGATCTTTACCAATCCTAAATCTGATAGCGGACTAAGATCCAATATATATAAAGAATTCAAGAAGCTGGACTCCAGAAAACCAAATAACCCCATTAAAAATGGGGTACAAACAGAGCTAAACAAAGAATTCTCAACTGAGGAATACTGAATGGCTGAGAAGCACCTAAAGAAATGTTCAACATCCTTAATGATCAGTGAAATGCAAATCAAAACAACCCTGAGATTCCATTTCACACAAGTAAGAATGGCTAAGATCAAACATTCAGGTGACAACAGATGCTGGGGAGGATGTGGTAAAAGAAGAACATTCCTCCATTGCTGGTGGGAGCTGGTACAACCACTCTGGAAATCAATCTGTTGTTTCATCAGAAAATTGGCAGACATAGAACTACTGGAGGATCCAGCAATACCTCTCCTGCTCATATACCCAGAAGATGTTCCACCTTGTAATAAGGATATATGTGCCAGTATGTTCATAGCAACCTTATTTATAATAGCTGTGTAGCCCTGGCTGTCCTGAAACTCACTCTGTAGTCTAGGCTGACCTTGAACTCCATCATATGTCTGCTATATGTACCAATGCCACACAGCCACAAACACCATCTTTATAAGAGTAAAATTAATAAATATAACAAGACTGTAAGACTGGATCACTATCAGGGGCATCAGCCCTCTGCCTGGGCTTAGGACCCACACCCCAGATTGCTGCAAAAATCAGGTAAACTAAGGATCCTCTGCCACCCCATCCAGCATCTCCAAGCTCTCAGACAGGGCTGTCCAGAAATGCACATGAATAGGAGTGATTCTACCCAAGGTTTAGACGAGTTATACCATGGTGGTGCAAATTTCAGACCTGTCTAGGCTCAGGGTGAATGCCTTTCTTTCCTTCCTTCCTTCCTTCCTTCCTTCCTTCCTTCCTTCCTTCCTTCCTTCCTTCCTTCCTTCCTTCCTTCCTTCCTTCCTTTCTCTCTCTCTCTCTCTCTCTCTCTCTCTCTCTCTCTCTCTCTCTCTCTCTCTCTCTCTCTCTCTCTCTCTCCTTTCTTTCTTTCCTTTCAGTCAGTCTTTCTCTGTGTAGCCTTGGCTGCACTAGATGGTAGACCAAGCTAGTCACATAACTCAGATATCCACTAGGATTTTATGTATGCACTAAGACAACCCACCACTCTTCCTGCCTTTATGAACACAGTGAGTTCTGGTTAATGTAGTTCAGACAGATTCACCATGGATATCAGGGCAGTTGCAGAGATGGACAGTGGAGAAGCAAAATGTAAGGAGTTAAAAGGGACTCCCTGCAGACTAGATCACATTTACATATGCTCCAGTGTTACCTTTCCTGGGAAGCTGCTGCTCTAGACTTTCCTTCCGAAGTACATCTTTCGTGCCACACCAAAGTGTTTTTGTGGGCTGAATTCTGTTATGCATCTCCAAATTTCTCTTAGCGTGGGGATGCACAATAGAAAAGTTATTGGTGATGATGTCATATCTCTTGCATGCCCCGAATTGCCAGCAAGAATGACTCTGCAACAGGATCCTTCTGCACACGTTTATTGGGAGAGCTTGATTGCAGAGGTGAAGATACCCCAAGCCAAGAACTGGTGCTGCTTATATAGGCCTAGGAGAGGCATGTCTCACACCCGGATTGGTTGTGCTTGGGTTATGCTTACCACCTCATTTGCATGCCTACATCTGATTGGTTAACTTGTCTCTCATCTGATTGGTTAACTTCTCTCTCATCTGATTGGTTAACTTGTCTCTCATCTGATTGGTTAACTTCTCTCTCATCTGATTGGTTAATTTTGGTTAATTCTCAAAACCTCATCTTGGCAAAAACAAAACAAAACAAAACAAAACAAAAAACCAAAAAAACAACTTTACTGACTAAGTATGCATGGTGGCCTCTGGAAGCCAGAGCCACCCTGCAAAGGCACATGTGGCTTCTCACATCTCCCCCTTTTTGTTTTAATAAAATGAGGCTGGTCTAGGCCTGTGCAATTATGTCCATCCACCGTGGCTCCTGTTTTAGGTGGTTCCTCTAATGTCACAGCCTTACCCATCATAGGGTAACCCTATCGCCACCGGGCCCCGTGTCTTAGGTTGGTCTGTGCATGAGGAAAGTTGCCCATCTCTGGATACCTCAGTGCTGTGTGACAGTAACTGCTAAATGACCTAGGGCGAACTCTACAAAAGAGGCCAGCCAAAAAATGAATTAGAGGTGAAATCATGATCACCCTTTCTCGTGCAATGAGGAAACCTCAGCGATTTGCAAGGGCTGATCAATGATCGTTGAGTCTCTCTCATCCCAGTGCAATGGATCCAAAAATCTGTGGGGTGCAATAGCAGAGAACTCAGATGCTGACTAATTCTTGAGCATAGATAACCAAACTTCAGGGGACACGCAGTTTTCAATAGCTAAAAGTGCCTGAGTCATAATCATCTTGCCACGTTTTTGTTGTACTGAATTTGCATACCAACCAGAGCATGAACACCAGTCCACAGCATATGGCAGCACTAAACAAAATCACTCCCACACATTCCTTAAAGTAAGAAAAAGCAGAGGTAAGCCAAGAGGTAAAATTGCCAACAATGATGGATTCTATTCGAGTTCCATTAAGGCTTAAAATCTGGCATTAGATGTAAAGAATTGAGGAAACACCCGAATGTGTCAACAGCATGGTTTCAGGAACACAGAGCTCTTCAGTTCTCACTTGCAGGACCACCTCCAGCCACAGGAACATCCACGTCCTCCCAGCTCCACCTGCCCTGAATTGCTCTGGTCAGCCGCTCTGGGACATGCCGCTGTTCTTGATGATGCTGAGGAAAGAGAACCAGACCCTCTTTCCCAAACCAATTGAGAGCACTCCTTTCTTACCTTATTCAGTGCCTCATTGCCTCTCTGGAGTTCTGCAACACCAATAACACGTGTGGGCAATGATTTCCATGCCCTTATGGCAATCTGATTCACCTGCTCAAACACTTGCACTGGATATCCTGTCTGTTGTTGTGCAAAGCAATCTTGGCCAAGCAGCATATCTCTATCCCATGCTGGATTTCCTGCAGCAGAGTTAGCCTCTGCCTGTTCATTTGCAAATTCAGTAAGGAAGGCTTTCCAATCTAAATACTGACAAGGTGAAAGGCATGCCTTCACCAAGACTGCAGAATCGGATGGAGTCATGCAGTGTCTATTCAAGGCCTCTACTTGAGCCATAGTGTAGGAGGCAGTTAAACTGTACTTCTGCATGGACTCAGCCAAATCCCTGATTACTTTGAAATCTAGAGGTTCATGATATCTCTGCCCTGCTTGGTCGGTGAAAATAGGACATCTCAGCAAGGAGAATCTAACCTCTCTCCAAACCTCCAGACAGAAGGTCCGCTTATAGGTAGATAACGAGGAGGCATAGGGAGGAGGCAAGGAAGCTAATTCGCATTCCTCCTCTGCCTCGGGTCTTTTATTTTGTCCTTTATGTCCACCTGATAACACTGTGTCTCCTTTCTGTTACTTTTTTCTTTTTAAGCACTTCTTCTCTTCCGACATACTTTCTTCTTGCTCTGTAAGGATTTTCTGACCTGTCTTAACTGCCTCTACACACAGTTTCAAACAGTAACAGAGTCCTGTTTGAATATATCAGAAGAAACAAGACCAAAACTATCAGACCTACCCACAAAGGGTCAATGGGAGGAAAAAGCATAACTCATGAACCTTAACTTGTCCCAAAGCCGGGAACCTTAATGTGTCCCAAAGCCATGAACCTTATCGTCTCAATCCTTTCTTTCCTTTCTTTTCCTTTTCCTTTCTTTCACTATTTCCTTTTCTTTATCACTGATTCCTTTTATTTTTTCCTCCCTTTTCTTTTCCATTTTCTTAAAAAACATATCCCCCTTTAACCCAGGGATCAATTTGGGAGACTTACTGATACCACCATTCCTAAGCTGAAGAGTTATTAATCTACACAGTCAGATCCTTCTCAGCAGTCTGTTTTACAGGAACACTTTATTAACTGCTCCTTCCTCATGATGCAGTTCTGAATTCTCCCTGTAGCAGGGGGTCTTCGCTCCTGCCCGAAGATGTTTCTTTTCCAGGGTTTCAGCACCACTTCCTTCTGCACACGTTTATTGGGAGAGCTTGATTGCAGAAGCAAAGAGACCCCAAGCCCAGAACTGGTGCTGTTTATATAGGCCTAGGAGAGGTGTGTCTCACATCCAGATTGGTTGTGCTTGGGTTATGCTTACCACCTCATTTGCATGCCTACATCTGATTGGTTAACTTGTCTCTCATCTGATCGGTTAACTTCTCTCTCATCTGATTGGTTAATATTGGTTAATTCTCAAAACCTCATCTTGGCAAAATAAAAAACTTTACTTCCTTTGTATGTGTGGTGGCCAGCAGAAGCCAGCGCCACCCTGCAATGTCACAGGTGGCTTCCCACAGATATCTGAAGTGTTTAACTGAGAAGAGTTTGAATTCTTGAGTTCAGTGGTGAAAGAATACTCAATTTCAAATATGTCCTTTCTTTCTTCCTCTGTGGTAATTTCCTGAGTTTTCTTTGCAAGAAGACCTGTCAAGTATCATTCACACAAAGGCCTAAAACCAGTTGGGTCTTAAATCCAAGGCAAAAATATTGAACTAAAGTGTCCATTAACATATCAATTGTACAGTGGCCTCCAGTTTCTCTCATCATCCCTCTGTCTCTATTGCATATAGGTCCTTCCTGGATAGCATGCCTCCCCAACCTAGCCCCACCCCCTGAAACTTTCTAGTCCAGGTGATCCCCTGGGCTTTCCTCCTTCCAGCTCTTCTGACACCTACATAACGCAGCCACTTTTAGCTGTGCTATTCTCTTCACTCAGGCTGCCCTTCTTGGTTGGTGGCCCCTCTTTCTCTTTTCAGAACTTGTCTCCTCACATGGCCAAGCTTGGGTCATGTTCACACTGTAACTCTCCCAGAGGTTTCCTGTCTGGTATGGAACTCACATTGACAGGCTAGGTTCTAATCCCAAACATCAACTTGCCTCTGCCAGCAGTTCTGTAATTTAGGAGTGTTTCAGCAAGCCCAGCCTTTGTAGCTCAAGGAAATATTGGCACATCTATAATCACAAGAATCTCCCTAACAGATTGAGTGTACAGCTCAATCTGGGGAGGTGACTCTTCTTCCTGGCACTTGATCATGTCTGAACTACATTGTACAGAAGACATTGCACTGAGAATAGCCAGAGAAAATAGGCATTTTGGTGAAGACAAAATGATGGGACTTTCGGCTTGTGTACAGGAGGTATTTTGAAACATTTTGGATCTGTCAGTCACAGAAAACTAGTTTTATCAGTAATGGTCATGGTAGGAAAATGGGAGAGTTGAAGTGTTTTTCCTCCATTATGGAGGTGGAACTGAGGTTTTCTACAACCCTTGTGATCTGATCCAGGCTTCCATGGGGGATGACAATGCTCCAGGTCCTGGCAGGCCAGTGGAGCCTGGTGGTGATTGTGGAGGCTGCTAGAGGAACCCTGCCCCAGGTGAGTGCCTAGTGATCACCCACCTCCCTGAGATCTGGGTCAGGAGCCAACAGGATAAATTCCCACGTCCCTGACTGTTGGACACCTGTGGGAAAAAATTTTTTTGACATCTGTGTGCTCAATCACTAGGGCCATCCCCTCTAACTCACAGGGTCTGGTGGACTGTACTCCCTAAGGCTCGTGGGCAGGCCTGTGCTTGGAGACAGAGTCCTGGGGTGACCTCTACTGGCATTTGATGAGGGAAAGGGCGCAGTGCACCTAAGGACCTGACTTTTGTATACAGAGACTCTGGTGGCCAAGATTAGAACAGGTGAGAGATTTGATCTAGTCAGTCTTCCAATGGTGGGGTAGGGGTAATTTGGGTGTAGGCAGAGACCTGTGAATCCTTAGGTAAATCCTGTACACTAACGATCGAGTTGGAATGCAAGCTGTGGCAGGCATGGGGGAGTTGTAAGGTGGGTGATGGTGGTGTCCAGATCTTTGATGTAGTTATTTTATTCTCTCAGTATGCCCCTCTCTCACTCCCTCTGTCCTTTCCTGCTCTGCTTCCCTCCAAGGGGCCTTCTGAGATCATACTCTCCCTACATTCCTCTCCCCTCTCCCTTTGCCCCTCTCCCTCTTCTGCACCCCTCCCCTTCCCTCTACCTCAGACTGTGTCTCTCTATGTAGTCCAGCTGTCCTGTCTCTCTATGTATCACACTATCTTCAAATTCAAAGAGATCCTTCTATCTCTAACTCACAATTGATAAGAAAAAGCAACATTTGTTATATTTTTACTTTATTTATTATCTTTAATCTTGGCTCAAACTCACTGTTTACATCACACTAGCCTCAAATTCACAGAGATTTCCCTTCTTGTGGGTTAGGGTCTCCTTTGGGTAAGGGCTGCCAACTGAATACTGGTTCATGGTGGAAGTGCCCTAATTGGAGCCAACCTCTCATACATTACCAATGAATTTAAAAACTCAGCCATCAGGACATGCTGCTATGCTAAGCTTAGCTCTGAAGAAAAATGAAATTAAAAATAAACTTTATTTTTTAAATAATATTACTAAATTATATTTGTAATTATAATTAATCATAATACTATTTTTAAGTATTACTGAAAGATTTTACAGTTGTGTGATTGCATTCAGTATTCGAGTAAAGTCTGCCTTGTTATTAGCTATCCTCCCTCTCCCCATTGACACTCCCCATGACTCTAGCTGGCCTATGTACATCATGTTGGCCTCAGATGCACAGAAGTCTGCTTGCTTCTGCCTTGCAAATGTTGTGTAAAGGCTAATTAATTCCAAAGTCATAATTCAATGTGGGTAGATAAAACTACATTTTCATATCATATGTACTCATTTGTGAAATTTGCTAAAGAAGCAATAGTCATATGCTCAGGAAGAGCCTGTACGAAATACTTGACACATAGGACTGAGGTTGAGACTGTGATTCTCTTTTGTTTGTTTTTTTTTTAAGATATATTTTATGTATATAAGTACATGGTTGCTATCTTCAGACACACCAAAAGTGGGTGATCTCTCCAGGTCCATGACTCTCTTTTTGGAATATAAAGGTGTCTTACTTAGAGTTTTATTGTTGTGAACAGACACCATGACCAAGGCAAGTCTTATAAAAAACAACATTTAAATGGGGCTGGCTTACAGGTTCAGAGTTTCAGTCCATTATCATCAAGGTGGAAACATGGCAGTATCCAGACAGGCATGGCACAGGAGGAGCTGAGAGTTCTGTCTTCATCCAAAGGCTGCTAGTGGAAGACTGACTTCCAGGCAACTAGGGTGAGGATCTTATACCCACACCCACAGTGACACACCCATTCCAACCAGGTCATACTTATTCCAACAAGGCCACACCTTCACATGGTGCCACTCCCTAGTCCAAGGATATGCAAACCATAACATTCTACTCCCTGGTCCCCATAGACTTGTTCAAAAACATGAGTCTTTGGGGGCCATACTTAAACATAGTATAATGCAAAATGCATTTAGTCCAACTTTCCAAGTCCTCATAGTCTATAGCAGTCTAAAAAATGTTAAAAGTCCAAAGTTCAAGAACTCTTCTGAGATTCATTCAACTTATTAACTGTAACCCCCAAAGCAATCCCTGACAAGGAGGATTTATATAAATTCATGTTTCTCCACTGTTCAGGAATGTGTATTCCTTGAGGATGTGGCTGTGTACTTCTCCTAGGAGGAATGGACACTGCTTGATGACTCTCAAAGGACCCTGCACCAAACTGTGCAGTTAAATGTTTCCCCACATGCACAGCAGGAATGACATGGACAGGTTTCCCTTTATGGTAACCATTGCCTAAAAATTTGAAGGACTTAAAGCTCAAGTGATGACATTAGAGCAGGCCTGAAAATGAGATGAGTTGGGGATGATTAGAAATGCTCAGGCATGCATGAGTTCGGCTGGGTTTAGTGGAAGGTAGAAATTGTGATAACACAACAGCTGAGGGCTGAGTCTGCATACTGAGATTGAATGGAAGCTCAGTGTGAAGAATGATCTGTGTGTCCTGAAGTCATGTACACATGGCTTCCTGGCCTTTGTGCCAGGGACAGAGTGGACAACAGTGACCCAAATGTAGTCTGTGTAAAACAGATGATTGGGATGAATCTATGTTAGTGTCTGATTGGGAGGCGTCCAGGTGAATTCTCTGACTGAAAGGAGGGACATTTTTCTAGCTTGGATTGACTCCAGCTGTGATGGTTTCAATGAACTCACCCTCCAGATATTCATAGCCTTGCATACTTGTTCCTTATTGGTGAAACACTTTGGAGATAATAATGATGTATAGCCTTGTTGGAGGAGGTGTGTCACTGGGAATGGGCTTGTAGGTCTCAAAAGCTCTTGCCATTCCCAGTTACTCTCTCTGCCTGGTACTGTACTATGGATCAGGATGTAATCTCTAAGCAACTGTTCCAGTGCTGTGTGTGCCTGTATCCATCCTCCCTGACATGGAGGTTACAGATTGACCCTCTGAGGTGTAAGCCCCATTAAACTCCTTGTTATTATCAGTTGCCTTGGTCATGGTGTCTCTTCACAGTAATAGAAAAGTAATTAAGCCCCTATGTCAACTTGACTGTTGTTGCTGAGAGATGATTACAGTATTTGGTGGGAACATGAGGATAGACTGGCTATCAATAGAATAGGTTCACAGCCTAGTATCCTCTGAGGTAGAAAGCTAAGTGGGAATGACTTAAGGGTACCAGGAATCCCTGACAAGGAGGATTTATATAAATTCATGTTTCTCCACTGTTCAGGAATGTGTATTCCTTGAGGATGTGGCTGTGTACTTCTCCTAGGAGGAATGGACACTGCTTGATGACTCTCAAAGGACCCTGCACCAAACTGTGATGTCAGAGATCTTCACACTCATGTCTTTGCTTGGTAAGGCCCTACCATCATTTCAGAGCATGTCTAGGCTTTCCTTTAGTTTGTGTGTGTGTGTGTGTGTTTTGGGGGGAGGGGTGTATTTTTTGTTTTTGTTTGGTTGGTTGGTTGGTTGTTTTTTAGAGAGAGCTGTGTCTTTCTCAAAGCTGGCCTATGAATACCAAGTCTTTCCCCCACAGTCTTGGAGTATAAAATACAGGTTAAAAACCAAGTCAAGTTTCACAACAGCTCTGTTTCTCTCAATTGCAGCAAAGGAAAACAGGAATAAATTTGGGGTAAAGATTTTATTGGGGTGTAGTTTGAGACATCTGTCTATTTTTAGAATCCTAGCTGTGCTGGATGTGCTATGTAGACCTGGCTGTCCTCTGACTTACCAAGGTCTTCTTGCTCTGTCTTTTGAGTCTTGCAATTAATGGACTTCACAAACATGTCTGGCCTGGGGTCAGGAGTCTTAACACTGACATCTTCCCTGTGACCTAATGACACTCTAAATATTTGGGAACTTTTTGACTCAAGTACTTCTGGTGACATGCCTTATGTTTGAATGTAACAGGAATTTCGCACTGGTAAGTTCAATTTATTTTATTTTATTTTATTTTATTTTATTTTATTTTATTTTATTTTTTCAAGACACCCTTAACAGAATTACTCTCACGAGGCTTTATTCTTGTCTACTATATGGGGTACATAACTTAGTACAGAACTGTCATTTTTTTGTATCATGTCCTTTAGGACTTATACCTTCTGGGATCAATGACATGACTCAGATGGAGTCTTGGGTAGAGCCCTCTGTAACTGCATTGAGATTCCTGACTCCAGGTATGTTATAGGTACATAGATTGTGGTGGTTTTTGATGTTTGAAGGTATTAATTCTGAACCAGAATTGTCCCTTGGGTGTCAGTCTTGAATGATTTGCCTGTTGCTTTACAACCCTGTAAAACACAGTGGTTCCTGTATTGTGATGGTGTGCACTGTAAATGTAACTCTTATTTGCCTGATGTAATTGTCATCTGAGAGGCAGTGAGCTTCCAACTGGTAAGCAAGGCCTAGTCTTGGAATCTTCTACCCTCTGTACAATCTAATTAAGGCCTAGTGTGGTTTCAACCATGGAGACTTACTGTTGAATACGCACACCTCATCTAGCTTTTTTCTGAACTCTGGCAGGATGGTCAACTCAGCTATTTTGTCTCAAACTCCTTCGATTAAAACTGGCTTCTTTTAGCTTCTGACTCAATTGATCTGTTTGATCTCAAAGTAACTCTAGCAATCTGTTCTTAATCTTCTGGCTTCTCATTCTCTGGTTCATTCTGCCTTCCCATGTATCTATCTAGCTTGTTCTCTTTGCAACCCGCCTGTCAAAATGTTCCAGTCAAAACTTCATCTGAACACTCTTTCTGCTCTGAATTTGACTCACTTTCCTGTCTTCTTGCTGATTCATTTAGTCAAATATTTCTCTGATTCATCACTTTGCCTGACTCTCAATTAGATGTCACTTTCAAACATGCCTGCTTGTTCTACCAAATAACTTTAGTTGGTAGTGCAATGTTTTTGATTAAACGTGTGTATGATAGGAATGTCTGTATTCCAATCAGAGCAGCATGTTGGATTATAATTCATCTACCATGCACTATACCTTGGCAGTACTTAAATTCAGGTTCTTTAGGTACCATGCCATACAGCTCTACACAGCCTTCTGCACTGTGTCTTGAATCACCAGCAGTTGAAGCTTGCAGAAAGCTATTTGTGAGTAAAGAGTTTGTTACTGTACCTAGCACGACCCCCTGTCACTTATTCCATGCTTGTGTTCTTGCTGATCCTAAATGTTTTGCCACTGTTGCTGTCTCATTCTCACTCTGAATGGCCTCTCTACTCTCAGTGTTCCTGGGGACATCCCCAATAGTGTAAGTCACTTGATGTCTTAGAAGACCCTAGGAGGTCTTGAGGACCATAGAACATAATATATTGACAAATTCAGCATGGTATTGGACCCTAGCCGCTTTGTTCTGTGAGAAACCTCAGATCAGCATTAGTAATAGATGATGTCTCTGTCTGTCTCTCTGTCTGTCACTTGATAGTCAACATGCCACTCAATAGGATTTCTTTGTGTCCAGGTTGTTGGATCAAAGTGGAGAGTGAAATGTCACCCTTTGAGCAGAGTCTGTCTGCAGAAGGTGCCAGTCAATCCACACTGCAACAGCACAAGCTGTGCTGTGCTGAGATACCCTTTCTAAGCAAAAACAATGTGATAATCCTCCAAATACAAGGGCAGCCACATTCATAAAAGAAACTTTAGTAAAGCTCAAAGCACACATTGCAACTCACATAATAATACTGGGAGACTTCAACACACCACTTTCACCAATGGACAGATCATGGAAACAGAAACTCAACAGGGACACAGTGAAACTAACGGAAGTTAAGAAACAATGGATCTAACAAATATCTACAGAACATTTTCTCCTAAAACAAAAGGATATACCTTCTTCTCAGCACTGCATGATACCTTATCCAAAATTGACCACATAATTGGTCACAAAATAAGCCTCAACAGATACAAATATATTGGAATTGTCCCATGCATCCTATCAGAACACCATGGATTAAGGCTGATCTTCAATAACAAGGTAAATAATAGAAAGCCAACATTCACCTGGAAACTGAACAGCATTCTTGTCAATGATACCTTGGTCAAGGAAGGAATAAAGATAGAAATTAAGGACTTTTTAAAGTTTATTGAAAATGAAGCCACAACATACCCAAACCTATGGGACACAATAAAAGCATTTCTAAGAGCAACACTCATAGCTCTGAGTTCCTCCAAAAAAGAAACTAGAGAGAGCACACACTAGCAGCTTGCCAGCACACTTAAAGCTCTAAAACAAAAGGAAGCTAAGTCACCCAAGAGGAGTACAAGGCAGGAAATAATTACACTCAAAGGTGAAATCAACCAAGTGGAAACAAGAAGAACTATTCAAAGAATAAAGTAAATGAGGAGCTGGTTCGTTGAGAAAATCAACAAGATAGATAAACCCTTAGCTAGAATCACTAGAGGGCATAGGGACAGCATCCTAATTAGCAAAATCAGAAATGAAAAGGTAGACATAACAACAGAACCTGAAGAAATCCAAAACACCATCAGATCCTTGGACAAAATTCTATACTCAAAAAAACTGGAGAACCTGGATGAAATGGAAAAGTTTCTAGTCAGATACCAGGTACCAAAGTTAAATCAAGATCAGTTTAATGATCTAAATAGTCCTATTGCCCTAAAGAAATAGAAGAAGTCATTAATAGTCTCCGAATCAAAAAAAAAAAAAAAAAAAAGGCCAGGTCCAGATGGGTTTAGAGCAGAGTTCTATCAGACCTTCAAAGAAGATCTAATCCCAGTTCTTCACAAACTATTCCACAAAATAGAAGCAGAAGGTACTCTACCCAAATCATTCTATAAAGTCACAATTATTCTGATACCTAAACCAAAAAAGACCCAATGAAGAAAGAGAACTTCAGATCAATTTCCCTTATGAATATCAAAGCAAAAATACTTAATAAAGTTCTTGCAAACAGAATGAAAGAACACATCAAAACAATCATCCATCCTGACCAAATAGGTTTAATACCAGGGATGCAGTGATGGTTCAATATATGGAAATCCATCAATGTAATCCAGTATATAAACAAACTCAAAGACAAAAACCACATGATCATCTTGTTAGATGTGGAGAAAACATTGGACAAAATCCAACAACCATTCGTTATAAAAGTCTTGGAAATATCAGGAATTCAAGGCCCATAACTGAACATGTTAAAAGCAATCTACAGCAAAACAGTAGCCAACATCAAAGTAAATGGTGAGAAGCTGGAAGCAGTCTCACTAAAATCAGAGACTAGACAAGGCTACACACTTTCTCCCTACCTATTCAACATTGTACTTGAAGTCCTAGCCAGAGCAATTCAACAACAAAAGGAGATCAAGGGGACACAATTGGAAAGGAAGAAGTCAAACTATCAGAAACTAGACAAGGACACAGTTAAACTAACAGAAGTTATGAAACAAGTGGATCTAACAGATATCTACAGAACAGTTTATTCTAAAACAAAAGGATATACCTTCTTCTCAGCATCTCATGATACCATCTCCAAATTGACCACATAATTGGTCTCAAAAAAAGCCTCAACAGATACAAAAATATTGAAAATGTTCCATGCATCCTATCAGACCACCATGGATTAAGGCTGATCTTCAATAACAAAATAAATAATAGAAAGCCAACAATCAAGTGGAAAGTAAACGACACTCTTCTTAATTATAATTTGGTCACGGAAGAGTGAAGAAAGAAATTAAGGACTTTTTAGATTTTAATGAAAATGAAGTCACAAGATACCCAAACTTATGGGACACAATGAAAGCATTTCTAAGAACAAAACTCATAACTCTGAGTGCCTCCAAAAAGAAACTAAGGAGAACACACACTAGCAGCTTGACAACATAGATAAAAACTCTAGAAAAAAGGAAGCAAATTCACCCAAGAAGAGTAGACAACAGGAAATAATCAAACTCAGGGGCGAAATCAACCAAGTGAAAACAAGAAGAACTATTCAAAGAATCAACCAAATGAGGAGCTGCTTCTGTGAGAAAATCAACAAGTTAGATAAACCCTTAGCCAGAATCACTAGAGGGCACAGGGACAGCACCCTAATTAACAAACTCAGAAATGAAAAGGGAGACATAACAACATATCCTGAAGAAAACCAAAACACCATTAGATCCTTCTACAAAAGGCTATACTCAACAAAATTGGAAAACCAGGATGAAATGTGCAAGTCTCTAAACAGATACCAGATGCAGAGAAAGCATTTGACAAAATCCAACACCCATTCATGATAAAAGTCTTGGAAAGATCAGGAATTCAAGGCACATAACTAAACATTATAAAAGTAATCTACAGCAAACCAGTAGCCAACATCAAAGTAAATGGTGAGAAGCTGGAAGCAATCCCACTAAAATCAGGGATTAGACATGGTTGCCCACTCTCTCCCTACCTATTCAACATTGTACTTGAAGTCCTAGCCAGAACAATTCAACAACAACAGGAAATCAAGGGAATACAAATTGGCAAGGAAGAAGTCAAAATATCACTTTTTGCAGATGATATGATAGTATATATAAGTAACCCTAAAAATTCCACTCGAGGACTCCTAAATCTGATAAACAGCTTGAATGAAGTATCTGGATATAAAATTATCTCAAACAAATCAAAGTCCTTTCTCTACACAAAGAATTAAGAGGCTGAGAAAGAAATTAGGGAAACAACACCCTTCTCAATAGTCACAAATAATATAAAATACTTTGGCGTGACTATAACTAAGGAAGTGAATGATCTGTATGATAAGAATTTGAAGTTTCTGAAGACAGATATTAAAGAATATCTCAGAAGATGGAAAGATCTCCCATGCTCATGGATTGGCAGGATCCGTATAGTAAAAATGGCTATCTTGCCAAAAGCATTCTACAGATTCAATGAAATCCCTATCAAAATTCCAACTCAATTCTTCAACAAATTAGAACGAGTAATCTGCAAATTCATCTGGAATAACAAAAAACCTAGGATAGCAAAAACTCTTCTCAAGGATAAAAGAACCTCTGGTGGAATTACCATGCCTAACCTAAAGCTTTACCATAGAGTAATTGTGAATAAAAACTGCATGTTACTGGCATAGCGACAGACATGTAGACCAATGGAATACAATTGAAGACTCAGAAATGAACCCACACACCTATGGTCATTTCATCTTTGACAATGGAGCAAAATTCATCCAGTGGGAAAAAAGACAGCATTTTCAACAAATGGTGCTGGCACAACTGGTGGTTATCATGCAGAAGAATGCGAATTGATCCATTCCTATCTCCTTGTACTAAGGTCAAATCTAAGTGGATTAAGGAACTCCACATAAAACATACACACCGAAACTTATAGAGTAGAAAGTGGGGAAAAGACTCGAAGATATGGACACAGTGGGAAAATTCCTGAATAGAACAGCAATGGCTTGTGATCGAGAATTAACAAAGGGAACCTCATAAAATTGCATAGCTTTTGTAAGGCAAAAGACACCGTCAATAAGACAAAAAATCCACCAACAGATTGGGAAAGGATCTTTACCTCTCCTAAATCATATAGGGGACAAATATCCATTATATATAACGAACTCAAGAAGGTGGACTCCAGAAAATCAAATAACCCCATTAAAAATTTGGGCTCAGAGTTGAACAATGAATTCTCACCTGAGGAATACCGAATGGCTGATAAACACCTGAAAAAATGTTCAACATATGTAATCATCAGGGAAATGCAAATTAAAACAATCCTGAGATTCCATCTCACACCAGTCAGAATGGCTAAGATCAAAAATTCAGGTGACAGGAGATGCTGGCAAGGATGTGGAGAAAAAGGAACACTCCTCCATTGTTGGTGGGATTGCAACCTTGCACAACCACTCTGGAAATCAGTCTGGCGGTTCCTCAGAAAATTGGGCATAGTACTACCGGAGGATCCCACAATATGTCTCCTGGGTATATATCCAGAACATGTTCCAACCGGTAAGAAGGACACATGCTCAACTATGCTCATAGCAGCCTTATTTATAATAGCCAGAAGCTGGAAAGAACCCAGATGTTCCTCAACAGAGGAATGGATACAGAAAATGTGGTACATTTACACAATGGAATTTTACTCAGCTATTAAAAAGAATGAATTTATGAAATTCCTAGGCAAATGGATGGACCTGGAAGGCGTCATCCTGAGTGAGGTAACTCAATCACAAAATAACTCACACAATATGTACTTACTGATAAATGGATATTAGCCCAGAAACTTGGAATACACAAGATATAAGATACAATTTGCTAAAATCATGAAACTCAAGAAGAACAAAGACCCAATTGTGGACACTTTGCCCATTCTTAGAATTGGGAACAAAACACCCATAGAAGGAGTTACAGAGACAAAGTTTGAAGCTGAGATGAAAGGATGGACATCTGGAGACTGCCATATCCGGGGATCCATCCAATAATCAGACTCCAAACGCTGACACCATTGCATACACTAGCAACATTTTGCTGAAAGGACCCAGATAGAGCTGTCTCTTGTGAGACAATGCCGGGGCCTAGTAGACAAAGAAGTAGAAGCTCACAGTCAGCTATTGGATGGATCCCAGGGACCCTAATGCAGGAGCTAGAGAAAGTAACCAAGGAGCTAAAGGGATCTGCAACTCTATAGGCTGAACAACAATATGAACTAACCAGTATCCCCCAGAGCATTGGAAGTGTAAATGAAATAAATACTTATAAAAAATTAGCTAAAATTGTTTCCATAAATGCCTTTTTAGGTAAAAATAAGTAAAACCCTGAAAGCACATCATCAGTCTCTGCAAGTATTCCAAGATTAAGTGCACATGCAATAACATTTCTGGTTTTTGTCCTTTTTAATTTTTTTAAAAAAATATTTAATCAATTTTTACATTCCAGATTTTATCACCCTCCTGGTCCACCCTCTGACTGTTCCAAATCCCATACCTCCTTCAGTTTTAGGAGATTTTCTATGCCCCCCCTTAGTCCACACCCCCAGACCTCCACATTACCTGGATCCTCCAGTCCCTTTAGGGTTAGGTGCATCTTCTTGAACTGAGTCAGACTTGTCAGTCCTCTGCTGTATATGTGATAGGGACCTTATAGCAACTGATGTATGATACATGGTTGTTGGCCCAGTGTTTGAGAGATTTCAGGGTTAAAGGTTAGTGGAGACTGCTGGACCTCTAGGGTCATTCTCCTCCCTAGCTTCTTCCAGCTTTTACCCAAGTCAACCACAAGGATCACCAGCTTCTGTCAAATGGATGGGTTTAAATATCCTCATCTGACTCTTTCAGCAGCTTATTAGATCTTTCAGAACATTTCTTAAGCTTGTTACAGTGGGTATTACATCTGATGAATGGGGTAACACATTGTATGCTGAACACATACATTTTGTTTCACCATTCTTGTTTGATTTTGTTTTTTTTTTCTACATGGAAATTAATCAATATCATCTTCACTATACTATACTAAAGTGTAAGTCTAACAGAGATGGAAATTTTTGAATGAGAAGTAGATGACTGATATTAAACAGACCTTGATAACTCTTTGCTTGGTCTTGCTCCCCTTTCTCCTCCCGCATCTCTTGCAGGCCTAGGTCCTCCTTGACCTACAGAATAACTAGGTCCTGATGGACGGGACAATATTTATTGACACTTTGAAAAGCCCATATCATAGAATGCACCAAGATTAGTGCACTTTATTCTGTCTTGGGATAACAGGTCAAACTTGCCTTGGTGATCTACACTGTTGCATTCTTGGCTAGGAATCTCCCTGACATATTCAATTAAGCCACTTTCTTGATTTTCTGCATGCTGGTGTTCTGCACTGGTTGAAGTATATTGCTTAATATCTACCATAGCATCCAGAGCAAAGACATGAAATCTGTGGAAGTCTTCAAAATACCGGCATTCTACACATAACTTAGTGGGTGAATCTTTATCCACATATGTTTTGCAATTTTGTTAAGGTCAGTGAGAATATCTCTTCAAGATTTAAGGAAAATATTCTCTCTGAATACATATATTATCGATTGTAACTAAGAGATATATTGTTGGTTCTGAATCACCATTTAGCATTCAGTTAAGATATATGCATTAGATATATTTTCTCAGTGTTTCTTTTGTAATGGAAAAAAACAAAGTAAAAAGAAACAAAACAAATAGAAACTACTTTTCCTATACATTGTCTCATATAATCATTGATTTTTTTTCAAGGCCCTGCTCTTGGATAACACGGCACTTTGGAAGAGTTATTTTCCTACTGTGATCCCGAAGAACAGTTAACATGAGCTCAGATAAGTTATTTTGGTATCTGTGTGAATGTGTGACTTTGATATTAGTTGATTACTAAGAGAAAACACAAGAAGTGTGTGGGAGAGTGAATGGCATGCCAAAATTCTTACCCTTTGCAGGAGGAAAGATAAGTAAATCATTATTCATCCTAAGAGTTAGAGGAGCAGAATATGTGAGAGAGAGATATAGAGAGAGGTGGGAGGGAGAGGAAGAAGGAGAGGGGGGAGAGTGAAAGAGAAAGAGAAAGAGAAAGAGAAAGAGAAAGAGAAAGAGAAAGAGAAAGAGAGAGAACAAGAAAGGAATGAGAAGGAGAACAAGAGAGAGGGGGAGTGGGAGAGAGAAGAAAGAGAAGAAAGAGAAGAAAGATGAAAGAGAAAAGGGAATGGGAACGGAAAAAGGGAAATGGAATGGAAAAAGAGAGAGACATGTTTTAATTATCACATTAAATATTTTAGAACATTGACAGAAATCTAAGTAATTATACCATGAATTCTTGTGCCTAGGACCTGATTGCAGCGGGCAGCCTCAGATTTCTAAATTCATATACTTGTTTAAATGGTCACAAAGAATCAGGTGCCCTATATTCCAATTCTTGATTCAGAGTCTACCTACACTCACACGTTCACAAAACAACACAGACAAACTACACACACACACACACACACACACACACACACACACACACACATATATATATATATATATATATATATATATATAACTCAAATTATAACTGTATTAATTGCTTTAACAAAGAAACAGCATTGGGACACTGGTTTTCTTTAATCCCATTCATTCATTATACATTTACTCACCCAATATACTCTGAATATGGATTGATCTCCCTATAAAACTCCCAGTTCCTCTCATTATATCATTTCATCTAAATCCATTCCTTTTGTGTCTCTAAATAAAGAAGAATTATGATTCTATTTGATATAAATTATTTTTATGTTTGAAATACACTAAGATGGTGTAAGGGGGATGTAAGGTAGAATACCAAGGTCGTTTTGATTTTCATTTCCCTATTGACTAAAGACTTTGAATAGTTAAGATCAAAAATTCAAGCACATACTGGTGAGGACTAAGAGAAAGAAGAGGACTCATTCATTCCTAGATGAATTGAAAGCAAGTACAATTACTTTGTAAATGAGTCTGGAAGTTACTTAGAATACTAGAAATGGTTCTATCCGAAGACCAAGCACTCCTGCTTTGGGGCATATGACCAAAAAATGACTCACCAAACATACCACAAGGATATGTGTTCCACTATGTTCATACTAGTATTATTTGTCATAGCCAGAAGCTAGAAACAACAATCCATATGCCCCTCAATCAAAGAATGGATATAAAAATTGTGGTTCATTCAAACAATGAAATACTGTTTATATATATACAGTATATAAATAAACATATATATATATATATTTATATTTATATTTATATTTATATTTATATTTATATTTATATTTATATTTATATTTATATTTATATTTATATTTATATTTATATTTATATTTATATTTATATTTATATTTATATTTATATTTATATTTATATTTATATTTATATTTATATTTATATTTATATTTATATTTATATTTATATTTATATTTATATTTATATTTATATAGCAATCACACTACATACCGTTTATACATATTAAATGAATACATCATAAAGTTGCCGGCAATTAGATGGAACATAAAAACAGCAACCTGATTGAGATAATGCAGTCCCCAAAAAGATATGCATGCTATGAACTCACATATACATGCATATTTACCAAGAAATATTCCACAGACCTTAGGAAGTTTAACATACAAGAAAGCCTAAGTGAGATTGCTTCCATCACACTTAGAAGGGGGAAGAAAAGAATCCCAGGACACAGAGAGAGGCACGAGGCAGACAGGAACTGGAACTATCTCAGGAGTTTTTTGGAGGTAGGTGCTGGAAAAAGGTCCAGAGACCTAAGAGAATTAATTGAAATGTGCAGCCTCCATGGGTAGACCCTCTAGAAAGTACTAGAAACCTGAGAAGTAAGATACTCCCAGGACTCAATGGAGATAATCATAAACAATTTGCACAAAAGTGGGGAAAGGGAACACAGAGAGACCATTTCCAGGAGATAACCACTGCCTCTATTTGGAGGGAAAGGGTTATGAACACAGGGTCAAAGTGTCTGACTCGGGAAATTTCTTGTCCAAGATAATTGCAGAGAAAAAAATGAAGAGACTGTAGGAAAGGCGGTCCACGGACTGGCCCAACTTGTAATCTGTCTCATGGGGATTGAGGGGAAGAACTAAGGCCTCACACTTTTCCTGACTATATAGATTCTTTAAAAAGAAAAGCCTATCATCGATGTCCTCTTAAAGACCCTACCAGCAGCTAAGACACATGCAGATACATATACCCAAACACTTGACTGAAGAAAGGGATTCCTATGTTTGACTCAGGGGAAGGATTTAAAGAGCTGAAGAGGAGGGCCTACCCATAGGAAGACCAGCAGTCGCAAGTAACTCGGTCCTCTGGGAAAACCCCAAACTGAGATACCAACCAGGCACCATACATGGACATGGGTCCCAGGCTCATATATAGCAGAACACGGTCTGGTCTGCCCTCAATAAGAGAAATTATGTCTATTCTTTGACATACTTGAGGCTCCAGAGAAAAGAGATACCTTATTTAGGGGCAGGGTGGGAGGTCAGGGAGCACTCTATCAGAGGCAAGAGGGAGGAGGAATGGGATGAGGAATTATGGGAGGAAGAACGAGGAAGGTGTCTAATGGCTGGAATGTAAATAAAAAGATAATTAAAAGGAAAAAGAAAGAAAGGGGCTGTAATGATGGCACACCAGTTTAATACTTTTTTCTTTCAAAGAGGACCTTAATTTAGTTATAAAAACATTCATTGGGAATCACAACTCTCAGTAACTGCAATTCCAGTGTATCTTTTTCCTTCTTCTGGTTTACATAGGTTGTCATGCACAGACAAACAGGAAGGCAAAAATACTTGCACAAAAATACATATAAAATATATTTTAGAAAATAATGAATATCTTAGCTTCAAAATAGTAAGAAAGAATAAATTCTGTCACACTCTACCATTGTTGTTATTAATTCCTTCAAATATAAAGATAAAGCTCAATGAAATTGGAGAGCCAAACTAAAATTAAAACAAACAAAACCCAAAAGCCATAAAACAAAAAACAAAAGCCCACTAAATTAAAACAATATATCAGTATTGAAATATAAAATAACAATAAAAGAACATAAAGTGTGGAACCTAAAAGAAGGAATGAAAATCAGAAACTCATATATTACAATATAAAATAATATCAATAAATGGAACCTGGAAGGTATAGTACACACACACACACATATATGTGTGTGTGTATGTATGTAATTATTGGTATATATGTATTATGTATGTATTATGTATGTATGTATGAATGTATTAGACAACAGTGCTGAGGCTCAGGACCATCACATGACAATTTCAGACAAGATCCTCCAAAGATACAGTGTGATTCCTTTCCTCTTTGCTGTCTATTGCCAATCGTGAAGTCTAACATTAAGAATAATTTGCTTCTCTGATGAGTCTTCTTTGGAGACTTTTGCATTATAAGATTATTATGAATCAAGCAATTCTTCAGGAATAGAGATGAGGTATATGTCCACATCAAATTTCTGCACTAGGACCCCAACTGGGGCAGATCTGTGAAGATCATATTCCTTTTGTTTAAATCTCTGCGTTTTCTACAGTGCCAATACTGTTGATGCAGAAGGAATTGATTCCTTGGTGTGCTCCCTGCCCAGCTGTTGCATTCATTTGATTCCAACACAATGATGTTTCCTGAGGCATGTAGGCAGATATTTAATGGAGAAACCTGTTTCATACTTAGGTTGTTACTCACCACATAATATCTGGATGTTAACCTCTTGATTTCTTCTAACTAGAGAAGAAAGAAGATAATGGCCTATTGCTTTAACAAAATGCCATTACAAATAATTTTACAACTAAATGTGTATAAAAGGATTTGGTTTTATACGTACCTAGACTATTTACTATAACATATTTTATCATTCATACATTGTATCCTTGGCTCAATTTTGTGAATTGTCTATTCAGATAAATGAGATATTGTTTGCTTTTTATTAACACAAATCTTGAGCTAACATTGCCCTAACTATCTTGTAGGCAAGACATTATGGATCAAAGATTTCTCTATTTCTTACATTTCTACTACCATCAAAATATCTTACTGTGTCAATTGTTTAGAATAGAGGATGAAGCCCCTATAATGTTATAAGGACAACTGCTCCATGTTCGAAGAGTAATATCGATGTTTTCTTTAGCAACGAGTCATTGCCATCAGTTTTTAGAATATAAACTATGATATTCTCATTTCTTGAGATGTTGGTAGGTTCCCATGGATTCCTTTGGCCAACAATTTAATTAAATATCATCCAAAGTCAGTACTCAAAGGGTCATTTATTGGAAAGAGCTGGCCATCTGAGGCTATGTCTATCCTATTACTTAGTGATTGTTTTTACACTTCTTTCATAGATATAAGTAATTTAGGACAAAACTTTTGTAATAATATTCCACAAGTGAACTTTAATTTTAGCTGTTTCACCATTTATTTCCTCCAATTTCCATTCTAAATTTCCCACTTTCCACTATTTCTTCAAATTGGATTTAATTCTCTATTCCTTTGTGGTTAAGAATGTTTCACTTTCTCATGTCTTGTTGCTCAGTCATTTGAATTTTAGCTTCTGAGAATATTATGTCTCATTACTTTTAAAAATTATGGTAAAATATTCTTTGATTATCAGATTTATTTATCTTTATATAATTTAGATACTAGTTCTTTATTTACAGTATACAAAGAACATTTGGGACAATTCCCTTCCAGGCCACTGCAGCACCGGGTCTCCTGGCCCTGGGAGTCTCTGGACACCTGCAAGGACCCACACAGGAACCCCCACGGGATCCTAAGACCTCTGGTGAGTGGAACACAGAGCCTGCTCCATTCAATCCAATTGTGCAGGACCTAAGACTGCATTAATTAAAGTAGCAGATAACCCGGCCTGATCAGGGGCACAAGTCCTTTCCATTTCACTCCAGCAGTGGGGTTCCTTGTGCGCTGAGATTCTGGACACCCCCAAGGTCCTCACAGGACCCTCCATGGAATCTTAAGACCTCTGGTGAATGGAACACAACTTCTGCCAGGAGGCAGGTTCGAACACCAGATATTTTGACACCTTCCATGCAAGAGGAGAGCTTGCCTGCAGAGATTACTTTGACCACTGAAACTAAGGATAGAGCTAGACACCCAGGTCTGTTGATAGAGGCTAACCTGAGGAACAAGCTCTAACCAGTTACAACTATAACAACTAGCTCCAGAGAACACCAGATGGCGAAAGGCAAACATAAGAGTCCTACTAAGAGAAATCAAGACCACTCACCATCATCAGAATGTAGCACTCCCACCCACCTAGTCCTGGGCAACCCAACACAACAGAAAAGCTAGACCTGGATTTAAAAGCATATCTCATGACGATGGTAGAGGACATCAAGGAGGACTTTAATATCTCACTTAAAGAAATACAGGAGAACACTGCTAAAGAGTTACAAGTCCTTAAAGAAAAACAGGAAAACACATCCAAACTGGTGATGGAAATACACAAAACCATACAAAACATAAAAAGGGAAGTAGACACAATAAAGAAAACTCAAAGTGAGGCAACGCTGGAGATAGAAACCCTAGGAAAGAAATCTGGAATCATAGATACGAGCATCAGAAACATAATAAAAGAGATGGAAGAGAGAATCTCAGGTGCAGAAGATTCCATAGAGAACATCGGCACAACAATAAAAGAAAATACAAAACGCAAAAGAATCCTAACTCAAAATATCCAGGAAATATAGGACACAATGAGAAAACCAAACCTACAGATAAGAGGAGTTGATGAGAATGAAGATTTTCAACTTAAAGGGCCAGCAAATATCTTCACCAAAATTGTAGAAGAAGATTTCCCAAGCCTAAAGAAAAATATACCCATGATCATAAAAGAAGCTTACAGAACCCCAAATAGACTGGAACAGAAAAGAAATTCCTCCCGATACATAATAATCAGAAAACAAATGCACTAAATAAAGAGAGAATATTAAAAGCAGTAAGGGAGAAAGGTCAAGTAACATATAAAGGCAGGCCTAACAGAATAACACCAGACTTTTCACCAGAGACTATGAAAGCCAGAAGAGCCTGGACTGATGCTATAGAGACACTAAGAGAACACAAATGCCAGCCCAGGCTACTATACATGGCAAAACTTGAAATTACCATAGATGGAGAAACCAAAGTATTCCACGACAAAACCAAATTCACACATTATCTTTCCACAAATCCAGCCCATCACAGGATAATAACAGAAACAAACAAACAAACAAACAAATTAAAAACAATACAAGGATGGAAATCACACCCTAGAAAAAGCAAGAAAGTAATCCCTCAACAAACTAAAAAGAAGACAGCCACAAGAACAGAATGCCAACTCTAACAACAAAAATAATAGTAATCAACAACTACTTTTCCTTAATATCTCTTAATATCAATGGACTCAATTCCCCTATAAAAAGATATAGACTAACAGACTGACTAAACAAACAGAACCCAACATTCTGCTGCTTACATGAAACCCATCTCAGGGAAAAAGACAGACACTACCTCACAGTGAAAGGCTTGAAAACAATTTTCCAAGCAAATGGTCTGAAGAAACAAGCTGGAATAGCCATTCTAATATCGAATAAAATCGAATTTTGACCCAAAGTTATCAAAAAAGACAAGGAGAGAAACTTCATACTCATCAAAGGTAAAATCAATCCTCCAAGAGGAACTCTCAATTCTGAATATCTATGTTTCAAATGCAAGGGCTGCCACATTTATTAAAGACACTTTAGTAAAGCTGAAAGCACACATTGCACCTCACACAATAATAGTGGGAGACTTCAACACAACATTTTCATCAATGTAGAGGTCGTGGAAACAGAAACTAAACAGGGACACAGTGAAACTAACAGAAGTTATGAAGCAAATGGACTTAACAGATATCTACAGAACATTTTATCCTAAAACAAAAGGCTATACTTTCTTCTCAGCACCTCATGGGAACTTCTCCAAAACTGACCATATAATTGGTCACCAAACAAGCCTCAACAGATACAAATATATTGAAATTGTCCCATGCATCCTATCAGAACACCATGGATTTAGGCTGACCTTACATAACAACATAAATAATGGAAAGCCAACATTCACGTGGAAACTGAACAACATTCTTCTCAATGATGCCTTGGTCCAGGAAGGAATAAAGGAAGAAATTAAAGACTTTTTAGAGGTTAATTAAAATGAAACCACAACATAATCAAACCTATGGGACACAATGAAAGCATTTCTAAGAGGGAAACTCATAGCTCTGTGTGCCTCCAAGAAGAAACTGGAGAGAGGACCCACACGGAGCTTGACAACACATCTAAAAGTTCTAGAATACAAGGAAGAAAATTCACCCAAGAAGAGTAGAGGGCAGAAAATAATCAAACTCAGGGGTGAAATCAACAAAGTGGAAACAAGAAGAACTATTCAAAGAATTAACCAAACGAGGAGCTGGTTCTTTGAGAAAATCAACAAGATAGATAAACCCTTAGCTAGACTCACTAAAGGGCACAGGGACAACATCCTAATTAACATAATCAGAAATGAAAAGGGAGACATAACAACAGATCCTGAAGAAATACAAAACACCATCAGATCCTTCTACAAAAGGCTATATTCAACAAAATTGGAGAATCTGGATGAAATGGACAAATTTCTGGACAGATTCCAGTTAGCAAAGTTAAATCAGGTTCAAGTTAACTATCTAAACTGTCCCATATCCCCTAAAGAAATAGAAGCAGTCATTAACAGTCTACCAGCCAAAAAAAGCACAGGACCAGATGGGTTTAGTACAGAGTTCTATCAGACCTTCAAAGAAGATGTAATCCCGGTTCTTCACAAACTATTCCACAATATAGAAGTAGAAGCTACTCTACCCAACTCATTCTATGAAACCACAATTACTCTGATACCTAAACTACAAAAGACCAAGCAAAGATAGAGAACTTCAGATGAATTTCCCTTATGAGTATAGGTGTAAAAATTCTCAATAATGTTCTTGCTAACCGAATCCAAGAACACATCAAAAAAATCATTCAACCTGACAAAGTAGGTTTCATGCCAGGAATGCAGGGATGGGTCAATATTCAGAAATCTATCAACATAAACCAGTATATAAACAAACTCAAAGACAAAAACCACATGATCATCTCGTTAGATGTGGAGAAAGCATTTGACAAAATCCAATACCCATTCATGATAAAAGTCTTGGAAAATTCAGGAATTCAAGGCCCATATCTAAACATGATAAAAGGAATCTACAGCAAATCAGTAGCCAAAATCAAAGTAAATGGTGAGAAGCTGGAAGCACTCCCACTAAAATCAGGAAATAGATAAGGCTGGCCACTCTCTCCCTACCTATTGAACATTGTACTTGAAGTCCTATCCAGAGCAATTAGACAACAAAAGGAGATCAAGGGGATACAAATTGGAAAGGAAGAAATCAAAATATCACGTTTTGCAGATGATATGATAGTATATATAAGTGACCCTAAAAAGTCCACCAGAGAACTCCTAAGCTGATAAACAGCTTCAATGAAGTATCTGGATATAAAATTAACTCAAGCAAGTCAATGGCCTTTCTGTACACAAAGGATAAATAGGCTGAAAAAGAAATTAGGGAAACAACACCCTCTCAATAGTCACAAATAATATAAAATATCTTGGCGTGACTCTATCTAAGGAAGTGAAAGATCTGTATGATAAAAAAACTTCAAGTCTCTGAAGAAAGAAATTTAAAAAGATCTCAGAATATGGAAACATCTCCCATGCTCATGGATTTACAGGATCAACATTGCAAAAACGACTATCTTGCCAAATCAATTTACAGATTCAATGCAATCCCCATCAAAATTCCAACTCAATTCTTCAATGAATTAGAAAGAACAGTATGCAAATTCATCTGGAATAACAAAAAAACCTAGGATAACAAAAACTCTTCTAAAAGGATAAAAGAACCTCTGGTGGAATCACCATGCCTGACCTAAAGCTTTATTACAGTGCAATTTTGATTAAAAACTGCATGGTACTGGTATAGTGACAGACAAGTAGAACAATGGAATAGAATTGAAGACCCAGAAATGAACCCACACACCTATGGTCACTTGATCTTCGACAAGGGACCTAAAACCATCCAGTGGAAAAAAGACAGCATTTTCAACAAATGGTGTTGGCACAACTGGTGGTTATCATGTAGAAGAATGCTAATTGATCCATTTCTATCTCCTTGTACTAAGGTCAAATTTAAGTGGATTAAGGAACACCACATAAAACCAGAGACAGTGAAACTTATAGAGGAGAATGTAGGGAAAACCCTTAAAGATATGGGTACAGAAGGAAAATTCCTGAATAGAAGAGCCATGGCTTGTGCTGTAAGATTGAGAATTGATACATGGGACCTCATAAAATTGCAAAGCTTCTGCAAGGAAAAAGACACCGTCAATAAGACAATAAGACCATCAACAGATTGGGAAAGAAACTTTACTTTTCCGAAATCAGATAGGGGACAAATATCCAATATAAATAAAGAATTCAAGAAGGTGGACTCCAGAATATCAAATAACCCCATTAAAAAATGGGGCACAGAGCTGAACAAAGAATACCCACCTGAGGAATACCAAATGGCAGAGAAGCTTCTGAAAAAATGTTCAACATCCTTAATCATCAGGGAAATGCAAATCAAAACAACCCTGAGATTCCATCTCACACCAGTCATAATGTCTAATATCAAAAATTCAGGTGACAGCAGATGCTGGCAAGGATATGGAGAAAGAGGAACACTCTTCCATTGTTGGTGGGATAGCAAGCTTGTACAACCACTCTGGAAATCAGTCTGGTGGTTCCTCAGAAAATTGGATATAGTTCTACCGGAGGATCCTACAATACCTCTCCTGGGCATATATCCAGAAGATGTTCTAACCAGTTAGAAGGACACATGCTCCACTATGTTCATAGCAGCCTTATTTATAATAGCCAGAAGCTGGAAAGAACGCAGATGCCCCTCGATAGAGGAATGGATACAGAAAATGTGGTACATTTACACAATGGAGTACTATTCAGCTATTAAAAAGAATGAATTTATGAAATTCCTAGCAAATGGATGGACCTGGAGGGCATCATCCTGAGTGAGGTAACACAATTACAAAGGAACTCACACAATATGTACTTACTGATATTAGCCCAGAAACTTAGGATACCCACGAAAATAGATAAAATTTGTTAAATGCATGAAACTCAAGAACAACGAAGACCAAAGTGTGGACACTTATCCCCTTCTTAGAAATGGGAACAAAACACCCATGGAAGGAGTTACAGAGACAAAATTTGGAGCTGTGACGAAAGGATGAACCATCTAGTGATTGCCATATCCAGGAAACCATCCCATAATCAGCTTCCAAACGCTGACACCATTGCATAAACTAGCAAAATTTTGCTGAAAGGACCCAGATATACATGTCTCTTGTGATACTATGCCAGGACCTAGCAAACACAGAAGTGGATGCTCATAGTCAGCTATTGGATGGATCACCAGGTCCCCAATGGAGGAGCCAGAGAAAGTACCCAAGGAGGTAAAGGGAACTGCAACCCTATAGTTGGAACAACATTATGAACTAACCAGTACCCCAGAGCTCTTTTCTCTAGCTGCATATGTATAAAGAGATTGCATAGTCGGCCATCCCTGGAAAGAGAGGCCCATTGGACTTGCAAAATTTATATGTCCCCGTACAGGGGAATGCCAGGGCCAAAAAGGCGGAGTGGGTAGGTAGGGTAGTGGGGGGGGGGTATCAGGCACTTTTGGGATAGCATTGGAAATGTAAATGAGGAAAATACCTAATAATTAATTTAAAAAAATAAAAAAGAAAGAAAATAGTTTTTGAAATTATTTTACTGATTTTAGATATAAAAACAAATAAGAGTTAATATTTACATCAGTGAATTCCACAAAAATATCTATGAAATATTTTATTACATTAAATGCTTATGTGAATGGGGTAGGTAACACTGGTACAGGTACACATATGAGCAAATAATAACCCTGTCTCTACATTTAGATGCACTTATGAGACGCCTCGCATGGGTGCTGGAATCTGAACCCAGATTCTCTGGGAGAGAAAATTATTCTGTTTATAGCTAATACAACTTCTTAGCCTTTTAGGCAACTGATGAAATAATAGCTGTACAAAATGCATTGTTGTAGATAAGAATTCTGAAAACCAAGGAAGTACATCAACATTCTCTGAAATGACTTTAAAATTAAGTGCAAATACATTCGTAGTTGATATTGTAGACATGATGGGAGTTACAACTTAGGAATGGGGTACTACTGCTTAACACAACCCATCTATGTTACCACTCTTGCTCGAGGATTCCTCTGTTGTATTGCTCATTCTATTTGTCAATACTGAATTCATCCCTGAGTACATTCACAGACAGAGAATCGAATAGGAATGGAGATGAGACATGGATAACTGTGCTCAGCTTTCCAAATGAAGAAGGAATCAAGGTAAAAGAATTCTTAGTACAAAGTATCTACAGAGGCTTCTTTTCCATCAGTGCTAATCTTAGTGCATCTCTTATAATAATCAGAACTTTTGTTTACTTATTGACAGATGAGATGTCACTCATGTTCTGTTTTCTGTGCTCCTTTTTCTTCATTGGACATCCTAACAGACTGACCTGTGTCTTACAGCAAATCACATTGGAATTGTATTCACTGTAGCTGTTTCCACAGTTCTAGTCAAAACAGTCACTGTAATTATGGCTTTCAAATTCACAGGCCCAGGAAGAAGGTTGAGAAACATCTTGGTATCAGGGACGCCCAAATACATCATTCCCATATGCTCCCTGTTTCAATGTATTCTGTGTGCAATCTGGCTGCCAATTTCTCCTCCATTTGTTGATTTTGATGAACATTCTGAGCATGGAAACATTATCCTTGTATGTAACAAGGGCTCAGTTACTTCATTCCACTGTGTCCTGGGATATTTGGCCTGTCTGGCACTTGGAAGGTTCACTGTGGCTTTCTTGGCAAGGAATCTACCTGACACATTCAATGAAGCCAAATTCCTGACCTTCAGCATGCTAGTGTTGTGTAGTGCCTGGGTTACCTTCCTCCCAGTCTACCATAGCACCAAGGGCAATGTCATGGTTGCTGTAGAGATATTCTCCATCCTGGCATCCAGTGCAGGGCTGCTTTGATGTATCTTTGCACCCCAGATCTACACCATTTTCGTGAGACCTGAGAGGAATTCTGTCCAAAATATCAGGGATAAATCACATTCCTGAACAAGTATTTCTGGAATTCTGTCAAATGAGAAATTGGCACATACCTACCAAATATTGGGTTACAGTGCATATATCTAGTTTTAGAATCACTCTTACTGGATCCTGTAGTGATGTCTAGAAATATCATATCTACTCATCTTGCATGCCTTGTGCATAAAATCTTGCACTCATTCACTTGATTCATTTCCTCTATGAAAATTAAAATTCTTAAATTGTTAATACTGTTTTATTCATCATTTTGCATTTATGGAGATTTCCCCCTGGTAACTTCCAGTAAAAGTTGATAAGGAAGATTTATCCATGATCTTGTACAGAAAGTGAGTTCTAGGACAGACAGCACTACACATAGAAACCATATATCATATCTAACAATCAATTTGACAAATCAGCAAACTAAAGAATCAATAAAGATGAAATCAGAACACATTTTCTGATTTTCAATAGGAGCACACACATGAGAGATATTGCCTGTTCTCTTCAGCTGCACTTCAAAGTATCAGACAATGGTCGAAAATGGAAATGTTCTTTTTCTGCTCTCCAATACAAAAATATTATACCAACAATGAACTAAAGCTGAGAACCTCTGTGTTTGAATTATGGAATAGTTGCAAGAAGCTGAAGAGAATGGTGCCCCATAGGATGATCAGAAGTCTCAACTAACATGGACAACCAGAACTTCTCAGAAACTAAGGTCTTTGACACATATGCAACATAGACTGCATTGTCTGGCCTCAGTGATAGAATGCACACCTAACTCCCCAGAATCTTGAGACTCCAGAGATTGGGAAGGTCTTGGGTATTGGGAGGTGGGGATATCCTCTTGGAGATGTGGGAGGAGGTATGAAATGCAGAAGATTCAGGGGGCAATCTGGGAGGAGGATAATGAATGGATTGTAAAAAAGATTAAAGGATAAAAAATTAAAAAGAAGAAACTAAAATAATCTTGTAGATAGGGTAAAATTATAGTTATAGAAGGAAAATGTAAGACTAGTGATATTTGCATGAAACTAATATCTTCTCAGAGATTGCCCTCATATGCAGTTCTGATCGAGGTTCTGGAATCAGAAAAGTCTCAAAGGGTGGCCTGGGAGCACGAGGCTTTGACTATGCTGCTTCCTGGAAAATGGAATTTCCAAAAACAAAATGGAAGGGAAGGGAAGGGAAAGGAAAGGAAAGGAAAGGAAAGGAAAGGAAAGGAAAGGAAAGGAAAGGAAAGGAAAGGAAAGGAAAGGAAAGGAAAGGAAAGGAAAGGAAAGGAAAGGAAAGGAAAGGAAAGGAAAGGAAAGGAAAGGAAAGGAAAGGAAAGGAAAGGAAAGGAAGGAAGAAAGAAAGAAAGAAAGAAAGAAAGAAAGAAAGAAAGAAAGAAAGAAAGAAAGAAAGAAGAAAAAATAAATGATGGGCGGGAGAAATATACTCTGATCTGTGATGGGAAAGTGTAAGACTGTTTTCAACAATATCAAAAATATAGAAAGAATTCTCAAATCTTCAATTAACTTTAAACAATATAATATTTATCCAGCTTTTTCCAATATTTGAAGCCACTCTAGAGCACTTTGATATCATGGAATAATCCATATTTAAGGTCGCTATGGAATAATTTATCTTCTCCAACCATATTAAACCAGTGTCTGCATACTCCACAATTTTTATGTACATTTTCTCATACTTTGCAACAGTAATTTATTTGAGGTCATATTTGTTATCTGTGACTGAAGGATATATTTTTCCTATTTCAAATTTCTTCAAATACTAACTTGCTTCTCTATTGCTTTAATTAAACTTTGATAATAAGGAAAGTGAGGAAGAAGGTGTGATTTTACATATAGTTTATAGTTTTAGAAAGACAAGTGTGGATATCAGGAAACTGGAACTAAAGAATAGATTTTTTCTTTATGATAAGGCAAGGCAAAATCTTTTAACATCAGTTTCCCAAAACATTTTTCTGATTCTCCCATTAATGGAAAATACGGCCAACATTACTTTAGGCTGTTTTTTTTTTTTTTTCCAAGATATCTGAAAAGAACACTACATACTGGCTCACCTGCCCACAGTAAGATGGGAATTCTTATATCAATTACCACAGAAGAAAATGCTTCAAAGATATGAGGACAGGCTAGTGTTGGCTGAGAGAATAGTTCAATTAAGTTTCCTCTGCACTCAGTACTAAGTTGAAAATAATTAACTAAAAAACATCAGGTTGTAGTTTTCACATACAGCTCAATATCACCACTTTTTCCTAAATTACTAGACACTCAGATACTATGCAACATTTCTTTAATGCATTTCCAATATTCATTTCTAGCCATTAAATAATGGACATTGCAAAATGTCAATCAGGGGCCTGGCAATGGTGGCACACACCTTTAATCACAGCACTTGGGAGGCAGAGGCAGGTGGATTTCTGAGTTTGAGGCCAGCCTGGTCTACAAAGTGAGTTCCAGGAAAGCCAGGGATACACAGAGAAACCCTGCCTCAAAACAAACACACACACACACAATAATATATGTCATTCAGATTGTGTGAATAAAATGAGCTTATTGAAATCTTAAAGTGCTAATCTAAAACATAAAAGAAACTTCTAGAAATCATTTTCAATATGTTTCTAATTTTTCTCAGATGCCATCCTCTGTGTGCAGTGCAGATTGTAATCCTGGATTCAGAAGATTATGGAAGGAGGGAATGGCAATCTGCTGTTTTGTTTTCAGCCCCTGTCCTGAAAATGAAATTTCTAATGAGACAAGTGAGTGTTTGCTACTCTGATAAATCCAGAAGATATGTGTTTTTCTTGCATCACCCTGGAATAATGAAGTCAGCTAAAAGGCAACTGCAGATATAAAGTATATTTCTTATCAAATTTACTACTTGTAGATACAAAAATCCTTAACAAAATCTTGCAAAAGCAAACAAACATGCCTGGTGCCTTGACCCACATATTGACTCATTGAAAATTCATGGTAGATTATATTTCACAAAGAAAATACTTTAGAAAATATAACAGCAATTTGCAGGAATTCTGCACAAGATTTTCCAAACAAATGATTTATTATAAAACTACATGTACATTTACATTTTAGTCACAAATTTTGTTAGTATTGATTTAGTCATAGTTCATGAACCTATGTATCCTAAATATGATTATGCACACCATGTACATATAAGAGCCCATGAAGAACTGAATATTATATTTAATCTACTGGATGAGATCATGAGACTACTAGGTGAAAAATCCATGTTCTCTGTAAGATTAATATAGAAGACAAAAATATTTGCAAATTCATGAAAAATGCTAAGTATGCAATATTAAGAGGGCCATGTTCAAAACCAGATGTAGTAAGAATCCAGGATGTAGGGGATAAGAGTTGACCTATGAATTGGAATATACCATGAGACTCATATTCAATATATTACATTCTACACCCATTAATAAGATAATATTTTAGGGTTGGAAAAATACAATAAGTTTATGGTTACCTTTTCAAATATATATCACAGTTCATGTTGTTACCATTTTGGGGATTACAATTTTAGAATGGAGTATAATTTCTTAACACAAACCACCTGGGTTACCACACTTTCCAGAGGATTCCTCTGGTATTTTGCTCATTCTGTTTCTCAACACTGATTTCATCCTTGATTCTCATAAGAATGGAGGTGAGGCAAGGATTAAAGTGCTCAGCTTTCCATATGAAGAAGGAATCAAGGTGAAGGATCTTTTAGTACAAAGTATCTACAGAGATATTTATCCTTCAGTGCTAAATTTAGTGCACCTAATGAACAATAACCAGAACTTTTGATTAATTATTGCCAGGTGAGGAAACATCTTAGGGCTTATTTCATTAATATTTTCTACTATTCAAACATAAACATTATATTTCCTCTCATATTCCACCTTGTTCCTATGACTTATGACAGGAATCAGTTAAATATAATACTGCAATATCTACCTTCACATGAACTCACATATATAAGTATGTACATATACATACAGCCTACCTGTTCAATTTTGTGTTGTTTCTGTGTCAACAAGTTTGAACTAGTAAATTCTCCAGTAGCTATTATACTTCTTTACTCAGTAGAAGTCAGAGTCTCAATGTTTCATAGGGAATGAATTCATAAAATATTCAGTGATCTCAGAAAACAGTGAGTATAGGGTTTTGTATTTATAAAATATACCCAACCACATTGTAGTTTATGATTGTATCTTCTCTGAATTAAATAATCTACTTGATGTTAACAAAGAACCAAAAAAAAAAAAATGGCATCGGAAATCTTTGCTTTCTGATAACATTTTTTTTTTATTTTTTACATTTCATTTTCCATTCCCCATCCCCCCATACACCGATTGAATACTCCACATCCCACACTTTCTCCGCAACACAACCTGTCTTCACGTTGAGCCCCCATCTCCCACACCACCTTATAGGAACTAAAAGGGGGCCTGGGGAAAGATGGGGGAGTGTGGACCTATGTCCCCCTAGAGTTCCACTTATGCCCTGGACAGCCAGACATGTGAGGGCTTGCCAGACACTTTCCATTCAGCTCTGGGTGGGCATCCAAACCTCTGACTCAATCAACAGGAGATGGACAAGGGGCAGCACAACCTGGGGGACATGGGGCAACACCCTGTAGCCCTGTGGCTATGAGAGAGATCAAAGAGGGAAGACAGGTTACCACACTGGCAAGAGTGAGCACAGTCTTGATGATCAGAGACTGTCTATGATTTTAGAGCTTTATTGTAGAAAAGACAGGGGAAAGAAACAATATAGGAGAGAGAAAGGGGGGCCAGAAAAAAAGTGAGTAAGAGGGAGAGAGGGAGAGGAGAGTAAGAACAAGAGAAAAAAGGAGTGAGTGAGAGAGAGAGAGAGAGAGAGAGAGAGAGAGAGAGAGAGAGAGAGAGAGAGAGGGCAAGGAGTGGCCAATCAGCCCCCCCCCGCCTTTTTTTTGTATGTGCATAGACCAATGCCCCACACCACCTGACCTCTAAACTCCCTGGGGCCTTCAGTCTTTGAGGGTTAGGTGCATCTTCTCTGAATGAACACAGACACAGAAGCCCTTTACTGTATTGAGGGACCCTTATCAGCTGGTGTACAGTGTCTGTTTGGTGGTACATTGTTTGTAAGATTTCTGGGGTCAAGATTAATTGAGACTGCTGGTCCACCTGCAAGAACACCTTACGCCTCAACTACTTTCAGCCTTCCCTAATTCAGGGGTTAGTTGCTTCTGTCCATTGGTTGGGTGCAAATAACAGTATTTAGGAGAGCAGTCATGATAGATCCTTTTTGTGAGTGCTCCAGAGCCTCAGTAAAATGTGAGGCCATAAGACCTCCTCTTGACCTAGATCCCACTTTGGGACTGTCATTGGACCTTCTTTTCCTCAGACTCCTCTCCATTTCATCATTGCATTCAGACAGGAACAATTATGCGTCAGAGATGTGACTATGGGATGGGAACCCCATCACTCACTTGATATCCTGTTTTCCCGCTGGAGGTGGGATCTGTACGTTCCCTCTATCTACTATAGTACATTTCATCTAAGGTCTCTAACCTCCCAAGTCTCTTGTGCATTTTAGTGGGTCCACCCACCCTCCTATTACCTGAGGTTGCCTGTTATTATTCTTTTTGCTTGTCCTCAGGACTCCGTTCCCCTCTCACACACCCACACCCCACAAACCCCTTTCTAATAACATCATTAATGATACAATCAAGTTAAGTACACAAAGAAAAAATTGCTTCGTTTTATTTCCATTAAATCTTTATGAACATTATGAATTGAAAGCAATGCTCATCAGCAATATCCTTCACATTACATATCAGCATCAAAGGCAGCATTGCAAGGCTTCTTTCATTACCCTTACTTGAAATACCTTGACAATAAAATTTCTAAAGCAGACCTAACTAAGCTTTCCTTTGGAAATCAGATATAGATCAATGCGAGAATTGTCCACAATACCAATATGCCAACACTGAACAGAACAAATGTATTCAGAAAGGTGTCACCTTTCTAAGCTATGAAGACCCTTTGGGGATGGCACTTGCCTTAATGGCCTTCTGTTTCTCTGCATTCACAGCTGTGGTACTTTGTGTCTTTGTGAAGCACCATGACACTCCTATTGTGAAGGCCAATAACAGATGCCTCAGCTACCTATTACTCATGTCACTCATGTTCTGTTTTCTGTGCTCCTTTTTCTTCATTTGCCTTCCAAACAGAGTCATCTGTGTCTTACAGCAAATCACATTTGGAACAGTATTCACTGTGGCTCTTTCCACAGTTCTGGCCAAAACAGTCACTGTGGTTCTGGCTTTCAAAGTCACAGATCCAGGAAGAAGATTGAGAAACTTCCTGGTATCTGGGACACCCAACTACATTATTCCCATATGTTCCCTAATCCAATGTGTTCTGTGTGGATCTGGCTAGCAGTAACTCCTCCCTTGGTTGATATTGATGAACACACTCTCCATGGCCACATCATCATTGTGTGCAACAAGGGCTCAGTTACTGCATTCTACTGTATCCTGGGATATTTGGCCTGCCTGGCACTTGGAAGCTTCTTTGTGGCTTTCTCGGCCAAGAATCTGCCTGACACATTCAATGAAGCCAAGTTCTTGACCTTCAGCATGCTAGTGTTCTTCAGTGTCTGGGTCACCTTCCTCCCTGTCTACCATAGCACCAAGGGCAAGGTCATGGTTGCTGTGGAGATATTCTCCATCTTGGCATCCAGTGCAGGGATGCTTGAATGTATTTTTGTACTCAAGATTTATATCATTTTAATGCAACCAGAGAGAAATTCTACCCAAAAGATAAGGGAAAAATCATATTTCTGAAAAAAATATTTCAGGAATTCTGTCAAATGTAATGTTGGTACATACTCAACAAATATTGGGTTATAGTGCATGTGTCCAGTTTTAGAATCACTCTCACTGGTTGCTCTAGTGATTTCAGGAAGTATTATATCTACTGAACTTCTGCACAGTGTCCATAAAATCTTGGACTCATTCACTTGCTACATTTCCTCTCAGAGAACTAAACACTCTAATTATTACAATTTTATTCATCATTTTGCATTCATGGAGATGCCCTCTGGTAACTTCCAAAAATGTTGATAAGGCAGTTGAATCCATCACTTTGTGCAGAAAAATGAGATCTAGGACAGAAAGGGTTACACATAGAAATCATCTACCAAATCAAATAATCAATCAGAAACACAGACTAACTAAATAATCAGCAAAGATGAAATCAGAACATATTTTCTGATTTCCAGTAGGAAGACACACACATAACAAAATACTGACTTTTTTTTTCATCTGTTCTTCAAACATTTGGCCAATAGTCTAAGGAGGAAATGTTTGTTTTCTGCTGTCAAATACAAATATATTTTATCCAACAATGATCAGAAGCCCAGGGACTCTGTGGATGAATTGGGAATAGTTGTAAGAAGCTGAGGAGGAGAGTGACCAGCATTCACAACAAACCTGGACAAGCAAGATCTCTCAGGCATTGAGACTCTAATCAGAGATCATACACTAGCTGATGTGAAGCCCCCAACAAATATGCAGCATAAGACTGCCTGGTCTAGCATCAGTTGGAGAGACACACCTAATCCAAGAGAGACTTAAGTCCCCAGGGATTGGGAAGGGCTGGGCGTTGGGGATGTAGAGATATCATCTTGGAGAGGGGGAGGAGATGTTAGATGAGGAAAAGTCGGGGGGGGGCAGACCAGGAGTGGGATAACAAACTGTAAAAAAAATATTGAGTAACAATAAATAAAAAAATGAAGTGAAATAAGCTTGTAGATATGTCATCATGCTATTTATATTGTAGTTATGGAAGGGATAGGTAAAACTATTGACATCTGCATGAACCGAACTTTTTTTTTCAGAGATTGCCCTTTGTGTGCTGTTCTGATTGAGTTTCTGGACTCAGAAAATTCTGAAAAACAGAGTGAGTGGCAGATGTTTAAATTATGCTGCTTTCTAGAAAACGACATTTTCAAAAAGACCATTGAGTGTTTGCAGCTACACTAAATATTTCACATTTGTCAATTCTCATTATATAATGGGAAACCAAATGGGTCTAAAATGCATTAACAAAAACAATCACTTCCCTAAGTCAGTCTTCATAGAAATATGATCACTAGCAATGTCTCTTTAAGGAAGACATTCTTCATTAACATCCACATTTTAATCATTGAAAATTATTGGAAAATTGCATTGTTGCAAAGAAAGATTTGATATTCAAACTACAGTTTAATGGAATTCTTCACGAATTTATTCTTTTTTAATATTTTATTATTTTATTAGATATTTTCTTCATTTACATTTCAAATACTATCCCCTATATACTCTCATCACCCTACTCTTCAACCCACCCACTCCTGCTTCCAGACCCTGGCATTCCCCTCTACTGGGGCATATAATCTTCACAAGATCAAGGGCCTCTCCTCCCAATAATTGTGGAGTAGCTCATCTTCTGCTACATATGCAGCTAAACACATGAGCTCTGGGAGTCCTAGTTAGTTCATATTTTTGCTCTTCCTATAGGGTTGCAGGCTCCTTCAGCTCCTTGGATACTTTCTCTAGCTCCTCCATTGGAGGCCCTGTGTTCCATACAATAGGTGACACTGAGCATCCACTTTTGGATTATCCAGGCACTGGCATAGCCTCACAAGAGACTGTTATATCAGGGTCCTGTTAGAAAATGTTGCTCGCATAGGCAATACTGTCTTGTAAAGACTCATAAAAACTTACTGTCTTATGTGATATATATATATATATATATTATATTATATATAAATATTTAATGCAAAAATAATATTAATATACAAATATATAGCTATAATGTATAATATATAAAATTATAACACGTAAATAAAATAAATATATAATATACATGTATAATATAAACATATATATTTATAAAAAACTTATGGTCTTAAATAAAATGTATAAACATTTTATGTAAAGTAATAAAAATATATAAATGTATAATTATAATATATAATATATAATATAAATTATAATATAGATATAATATAAATATATATAAATATATAATGTAAAATATATATGTATATATACATATTTATATATGTATAAATTATAAAAACAAACTAAAACTTATAGAGGAGAACGTGGGAAAAAAAACTCGAGTATATGGGCCCAGGGGAAAAAATCCTGAACAGAACAGTAGTGGCTTGTGATGTATGATCGAGAATTGACAAATGAGACCTCATGAAACTGCAAAGCTTCTGTTAGGCATAGTATACTGTTTGTAAGACAAAATGGCAACAACAGATTGGGAAAAGATCTTTACCAATCCTAAATCTGATAGCGGACTAAGATCCAATATATATAAAGAATTCAAGAAGCTGGACTCCAGAAAACGAAATAACCCCATTAAAAATGGAGTACAAACAGAGCTAAACAAAGAATTCTCAACTGAAGAATACAAAATGGCTGAGAAGCACCTAAAGAAATGTTCATCATCCTTAATGATCAGTGAAATGCAAATCAAAATAACCCTGAGATTCCATTTCACACCAGTCAGAATGGCTAAGATCAAAAATTCAGATGATAGCAGATGCTGGGGAGGATGTGGTAAAAGAGCAACACTCCTCCATTGCTGGTGGGATTGTAAGCTGGTACAACCACTCTAGAAATCAATCTGGTGTTCCATCAGAACATTGGCAGACATAGAACTACTGGAGGATCCAGCAATACCTCTCCTGTGCATATACCCAGAAGATGTTCCAACTTGTAATAAGGATATATGCTCCACTATGTTCATAGAAACTTTTTTTATAATAGCTGTGTAGCCCTGGCTGTCCTGAAACTCACTCTGCAGTCCAGGAGGACCATGAACTCCATCATATGTCTGCTATATATACCAATGCCACACAGCTGCAAACACCATCTTTATAAGAGTAAAATTAATAAATTAATTGGGACTGTAAGACTGGATGACTATCAGGAACTTCAGCCCTCTGCCTGAGCTAAGGACCCACACCCTAGAGAGCTGCAAAAATTGGGTAAGCTAAGGATCCTCTGCCACTGCATCCAGCATTTCCAGGTCTTCAGTCAGGGCTGTCCAGAGAGTGCACATGAATAGGGGTGATTCTGCCCAAGGCTTAGACGGGTTATACCGTGGTGGTGCAAATTTCAGACCTGTCTAGGCTCTATGTGAATGCCTTTCCTCTCTTTCTTTCTTTCTTTCTTTCTTTCTTTCTTTCTTTCTTTCTTTCTTTCTTTCTTTCTTTCTTTCTTTCTTTCTTTCTTTCTTTCTTTCTTTCTCTCTCTCTCTCTCTCTCTCTCTCTCTCTCTCTCTCTCTCTCTCTCTCTCTCTCTCTCTCTCTCTCTCTCTCTCTCTCTCTCTCTGGTTCTGGTTAATGTAGTTCAGACAGCTTTGCCATGATACCAGTGCAGCTGCAGAGATGGTCAGTGGAGAACCAAAATGTAAGGAGTTAACAGTACTCCCTGCAGACTAGATCACATTTACATATGCTCCACTGTTTCCTTTCCCCCAGAAGCTGCTGCTCTAGACTTTCCTTCTGAAGTACACCCTCAGTGCCACACCAAAGTGATTTTGTGGGCTGAATTCTGTTATGTATCTCCAAATTTCTCTTAGTGTGGGGATGCACAATAGAAAAGTTATTGGTGATGACGTCATATATGATGAGTATAACTGAGAAGAGTTTGAATTCTTGAGTTCAGTGGTGAAAGAATAATCGATTTCAAATATGTCCTTTCTTTTTTCCTGTGTGGTAACTTCCTGAGTTTTCTTTGCAAGAAGACCTGTCAGTATCATTCACCCAAAGGCCCAAAACCAGTTGGGTCTTAAATCCAAGGCAAAAATATTGAACTAAAGTACCCATTAACATATCTTCTGTACAGTGGCCTCCAGGTTCTCTCAGCATTCCTCTGTCTCTACTGCATATAGGTCACTCCTGGCTGGCATGCCTCCCCAACCTAGCCTCACTCCCCCCAAACTTTCTAGTCCAGGTTATCCCCTGGGCTTTCCTCCATCCAGCTCTTCTGACACCTATATAACTCAGCCACTTTCAGTCATGCTAATCTCTTCACTCAGATTTCCCCTCTTGGTTGGTGGCCCCTCTTTCTCTTTTCAGATATCCTCTCCTCACATTGCCCAGCTTAGGGTCATGTTCACTCTGTAACTCTCTCAGTGGTTTCCTGTCTAATCTGGATCTCATAGTGACAGGCTAGGTTCTAATCCCAGACCTTAAGTTGCCTCTGCCAGCAATTTGGTAATTTAAGAGTGTTTCAGAAAGTCAGGACTTTGTAGCTTGTGAGCACCCTACTCTCCAGCAGAAAGACACCACAACAGGATCCTTCTGCACATGTTTATTGGGAGAGCTTGATTGCAGATCCGAAAAGACCCTAAGCCCTAGAACGGACACTGCTAATATAGGCCTGGAAAGGCATGTCTACACCTGATTGGTTATGCTTTCAGTACCTCATTTGCATGAGTTGGGCCAGGCAGTTATTTGGCAAAAAAAAAAAAAAAACCTCTAATGCACATGCACACATTGGTTGTTTTCCCAAACTTATGGGTGGTAGCCAGGGCCACATTGTAATGGAGGATGTGGCTTCCCACATCTCCCCCTTTTAATTTTAATAAAATGATGCTGGACTAGGCCTGTGCAATTATGTCCATACTCTGCAGCTCCTGTTTTAGGTTGTTCCTCTTGTGTCACAGCCTTACCCGTCATAGGGTTACCCTATTGCCACCAGGCCCCGTGTCTTAGGTTGGTCTGTGCACGAGGAAAGTTGCCCATCTTTGGATACCGTGACACTGTGTGACAGCAACTGCTAAATGACCTAGGGCGAACTCTACAAAAGAGGCCAGCCAAGTTTTAAAGGAATGAATTAGTGGGGAAATCATGATCACCCTACCACGTTCAATGGGGAAACCTCAGCGATGTACAAGGGCTGACCAATGATAGCTGATCCATAAATCCGTGGGGTGCAATAACAGAGAACTCAGATGCCGAATAATTTTTGAGCATAGATAACCAATCTTCAGGGGAGGCACCGTTTTCAATGGCTAAAAGTGCCTGAGTTATTATCACCTTGTCACTTTTTTGTTGGGTTCTGAATTTGCAAACAAACCAAACCATGAATACCAGTCCACAGCATATGTCAGCACCAAACAAAATCATTCCCACCCATTCCTTAAAGTAAGACAATGCAGAGGTAAGCCAAGAGGTAAAGTCTCCAAGGGTCACTGGTTCCATGCTGGTTCCATTAAGGTTCAGGATCTATATCTGTACCTTCGTCTGCAACTTTTCCAGCACCTGCAACCAGTTCCCCTTCAGATAATTCGATAAATCTGTACTATTAATAAAATAATTATTAATATACCTAATGGGAGTGATGCACACATGCGGAGTTGATACCACACAACTCATTTGTATGGCATATATCATCTGTTCCATGTTATGTTGTTAAATATCCACTCTGATTCACTAACATTAACCCTGAGGCGATATGAGAATCCACCCTTTGCAGGGTAAGCAATGCCTCAGACGTTTCTTCTGCTATCTGACTTATGGTGTCAGCAGTATTAACTTGATTCGCCATAGCAATTCCTGAGGTAAGCGCTGACTCTGCAGACACCAGAATGGCAGTATCAATGGCAGCTGTGATTCCAAAATCTCTCTTTTGCCACATAAGACTCATAATTGGGAACTTCTCTGGATCTGCCTCAACAGGCACAGGGACAAAATTTGGTAGATGTACCACTAAGGCTAAGAAATTAGTTCCATTCCAGCATTGCATCAAAAAACAAGTGACATTTGTATAATCTAACCATTCTGTATTATTTTGAAATTCAATCAATATAAAGAAAAATGGAGGATTAACACAAACTTCTACTGGAGAAGTAGTCATATTTCTGATACCTCTATTAGATGTTACATTATTTAAATGAACAGAGGTATTGGAAAGTGTGGCAGAAACATTCAATATCTCATGAAAGGTTCCAGTCAGCAATGCAAAAGCTGACAAACTGGTTCTAGGACCTGCCTCAGTACTTAAAATCCATTGGTAATATGGCCAAATATTTTCTTTTCCTGTAGCATCTCCTTTATCATTCATTAAGGCAAAAATCCAATGGAGGTGACAAAACAAAACCCTTTGCTATTTCCTTCGGAGGAAAAATTTTTGATTGACAAGGTGAAAAAAACTATAGGAAATGCAAGGTCCTGATGACACCAGGGCACGATGCATATAGCAGTAGCACTGCCAACAGTCCATAGTGATCTTTTGGGAATAGTCACATTTCCATAATCCATTTATCATAATAGTGGTGATGTTTATTGGTGAAGTTACATTATTTCCAACATCACTTGTGCCTGATTGTGCTCCTTGAGCAACTTGTGTTAAAGCATTAAGTAACACTCCAGAGCTCACTTTATTTTGGCTAATGGGATCTGCCCAGTTATAGATAATCTTTTTCTTTAAAAACATACAGGGTGTAAAAGGTTTATCCACATTATTCACAAAGCATAGTGTATAATTTAAATGAACACTCGTACTATTATACACCCGTGGCTCTTGAGGATTTTGTCGTTCACAAGGCACATCCAAAAAACAGTCAGTTGCAAAAAACAAAGGCAAGGTAGAGGAACTGGAATGTACCAGTAAGGGTACTGGCCATGATCTCACTATGGCCGACAAAGGTCATATCCTGTCTCAATCACCAGGAGTAAGAATAACAGGATCATCTTGGGATTCATCTTGATCTTTCACGGTTATTGTCAGTTGCGTCGGAACCCAAAATGGATTATCTTTACCCTGTAGAAAAACACAAATAGCTCCCCTGGATCTGATTAATATGGGACCCAGGCCATACCATTTATTATCAAGTACATTTTTCCACGTGACCGTTTCATTGGGCAGTTGAGGCCATTGTCCGTGCCTTTCGGCTGGTGATCTTCCAGCATCATCCAATTTTAAAAAAAATTAAGAGTAAATATTGTAAGGGATAGAGCCATTTTTGGCGTCATTGCCTCTATTCCTCCTTTTTGTTTTTGCAAATATTGTTTCAAAGTATGATGGGCTCTTTCAATGATTCCTTGGCCCTGTGGATTATAGGGCAACCCAGTAATATGTTTCACTTGCATTTGTTTGCAAAACTACAAAATTTAGAAGAGGTATATGCAGGACCATTATCTGTCTTTAGCAGCAGGGGCTTTCCCCATGCAGCCCAACCTCTAAGCAGTGGGATATGACATGAAGTGCCTTTACCCCTGTCAAGGAAGTGGTATGTAGGACACCAGAACTGGTATCGATGGACACATGTATACAATGTAATTTACCAAAAGCTGGAATATGCGTGACATCCATCTGCCAAATATCTAGGGGTCGCAATCAGCGAGGATTAACGACCATGGCAGGTACATTAATAAATTCTACACATTTACCACACTGTAAGACAATATCTCGAGCTTCTGTTCATGTGAGCTTAAACTTCTGTCACAATGTAGAAGCAGGGACATGATAAAGTTGATGAAAATTCTTAGCACTTTCTATAGAACTTTGTGATAGCAAAACCATATCTCTGGTGGCTGAATCAGCAATTGCATTTCTCTTAACCATAGGTCCATGTAATGATGTATATGCTCTAATATGTTGAATATAAAAGGGTGCTCACGCATCATGAGAGTAGGTGGAGTCCTCTTTGTACAGGACCCATAGTTTGCATTTGTGCATTAATGGCTCGTAGGTCATGTAACAATCTACTCTTACCTGATTTCTTCTTTAAACAAAAATAGGGTATTCCAGGGTGATTGTGTGGGTTCTACATGCCCCAGGTTGTAAGGAGCCGCCTTCACATTCGCCATTACAAGATGGCGCTGATGGCACTGACACCCGTGTTCTAAGTAGTAAACAAGCAAGCTGCGCATGTGCCGGGGTAGCTTTCCACGCCATGTGCTCTGCCTTTCCTGTGACGACAACTCCGGCTGATGGGCTGCAGCCAATCAGGGAGTGACACGTCCGAGGCGGAGGACAGTCCTCCATAAAAGGGAGGGGGCTCCGCCATCTCTCTCTCTCTCTGGCTCCTTTCTCCACTGGCTCCTGATGGGGTAAGCAATAAAGTTTGTGCTGCAGAAGATTCCGGTTGCCCTGAGCGTGTTCTTACCAGGGGAACAAAAGCGCGGGCAATAAATGGTGCCGGAACCCGCGAGCTACTACATCAAGGAGAAGGAGCGGTTAATGAAGTGTTCCCGGAAACAGACTGTTGAGAAGGATCCGGTGTGGGTTCAGAACTCTACAGCTGGGGAACTGTGGTAATGAAGTGTTCCCGGAAACAGACTGTTGAGAAGGATCCGACGTAGATTCAGAACTCTTCAGCTGGGGAACGGATGCGCGTTCGTTACAGCTTTACAAGGTATGTCTGGTCTTGAACTTTCTCTAGTGTTAAAAGCCCTTTTATTTCTTTTCATATGTCAACAAGCAGTTAAGACAGGGTGGAGAATTCTGGACAAAATTCAAGACAGTCTATCAGAAGTAAAGCGGGGAGAGAGAGCAGGAAAAAAGAGAAAGCATGGCGCGCGAAATAAGTATACAGGCCTTTCCACGGGTCTTGAACCCGAGGAAAAGTTAATGTCAGGGAAGAATACCTGGGGAGAGATTAGAAGGAAAGAGGAGAAAAAACAAAGGAAAAAAGAAAAGTTAATGTCAGGGAAAAATACCTGGGGAGAGATTAGAAGGAAAGAGGAGAAAAGAGATGAGTTTAAAGAGCCAGTTCTTAGTAGCTGTGAATCAGATGAAAAAATTAGCCCTTCTGAGAAAACAGACTTGGTGGAGGGAGCAGCTCATTATGAGAGAGAAATTCGAGCTTTTAAGTCAAGAAAAAAGCCAAAAGCGGCTGGCAAAGGCCAGCTTGCTGCTTGGCCTCAGGGCAGTTGGCTTCAAGGTCATAGTGCACCTCCGCCCTATGCGGAGCCCCCGCCCTGCATAGTGCATCGGCTGTGTGCAGAGCAGCAGTGCGCAGACTCGTTCATTCCAAGAGAGGAACAAAGGAAGATGCAACAGGCATTTCCGGTCTTTGAAGGAGCCGAGGGTGGGCGTGTTCACGCTCCGGTAGATTATACACAGGTTAAAGAGCTTGCTGAATTGGTCCGTAAATATGGAACCAATGCTAATTTTACTTTGGTGCAGTTAGACAGACTTGCCGGCATGGCACTAACTCCTGCCGACTGGCAAATGATTGCAAAAGCCGCTCTCCCCAATGCGGGCAAATATATGGAATGGAGAACTCTATGGCAAGAGGCTGCACAAACACAGGCCCGAGCAAACGCTGCTGCTTTGACTCCAGAGCAGAGAGATTGGACTTTTGACAGGTTCAAACCTTGGCAGCCACATCTAATGATTGGGCAGTTTTAGTTACCTCCTTTTCAGGACAAATAGATAACCATTATCCAAAACATCCAATTTTACAGTTCGCCCAAAATCAATCTGTTGTGTTTCCACAAATAACAGTAAGAAACCCACTTAAAAATGGGGTTGTGGTATATACTGATGGATCAAAAACTGGCATAGGTGCCTATGTGGCTAATGGTAAAGTAGTATCCAAACAATATAATGAAAATTCACCTCAAGTGGTAGAGTGTTTAGTGGTTTTAGAAGTTTTAAAAACCTTTTTAGAACCCCTTATTATTGTGTCAGATTCCTGTTATATGGTTAATGCAGTAAATCTTTTAGAAGTGGCTGGAGTGATTAAGCCTTCCAGTAAAGTTGCCAATATTTTTCAGCAGATACAATTAGTTTTGTTATCTAGAAGATTTCCTGTTTATATTACTCATGTTAGAGCCCATTCAGGCCTACCTGGCCCCATGGCTCTGGGGAATGATTTGGCTGATAAAGCCACTAAAGTGGTGGCTGCTGCCCTAACATCCCCGATAGAGGCTGCAAGAAATTTTCATAACAATTTTCATGTGACGGCTGAAACATTACGCCGCCGTTTCTCCTTGACGAGAAAAGAAGCCCGTGACATTGTTACTCAATGTCAAAGCTGCTGTGAGTTCTTGCCAGTTCCTCATGTGGGAATTAACCCACGCGGTATTCGACCTCTACAGGTCTGGCAAATGGATGTTACACATGTTTCTTCCTTTGGAAAACTTCAATATCTCCATGTGCCCATTGACACATGCTCTGGCATCATGTTTGCCTCTCCTTTAACTGGAGAAAAGGCCTCACATGTGATTCAACATTGCCTTGAGGCATGGAGTGCTTGGGGGAAACCCAAACTACTTAAGACTGATAATGGACCAGCTTATACATCTCAAAAATTCCAACAGTTCTGCCGTCAGATGGACATGACCCACCTGACTGGACTCCTATCTAATAAAACAGAAAGGGGGAGTCAAGGAGGCTCTACCCCGAGTACCAAGAGTGTCTGTGTCTACAGCACTTTTTACACTCAATTTTTTAAATCTTGATTCTCATGGCCATACCGCGGCTGAACGACATTGTTCAGAGCCAGATAGGCCCAAAGAGATGGTTAAATGGAAAGATGTTTTAAATAACAAATGGAAAGGCCCGGATCCTATTTTGATAAGATCCAGGGGAGCTGTTTGTGTTTTTCCACAGAATGAAAACAACTCATTTTGGATACCAGAAAGACTCACCCGAAAAATCCAGACTGACCAAGGGAATACTGATGTCCCTCGTCTTGGTGATGTCCAGTGCGATAACAACAAAGGGAGAGCAGCTTTGGGAGATACAGAATTGGACGGCTAAATTTGAACAGACCCTTTGAAAATTGAGACTTGCCCCACGCACTTGGACCTGTCCCTGACCTAAGGACTATCTTTTCAACATTTTCCTTCTTTAAAGAATGGGTGGGGGTGGAATTATTTGGAGCTGTTCTTTGCTGTGGATTAGTGTTGCTTCTTTGATTGGTCTGTAAGCTTAAGGCCCAAACTAGGAGAGACATGGTGATTATTTCCCAGGCGCTTGCAGCACTAGAACATGGTGCTTCCCCTGATATATGGTTATCTATGCTTAAGCAATAGGTCGCTGGCCACTCAGCTCTTGCACCCCACGAGGCTAGTCTCATTGCACGGGATAGAGTGAGTGTGCTTCAGCAGCCCGAGAGAGTTGCATGGCTAAGCACTGCAGTAGAAGGGCTCTGTGGCATATATGAGCCTATTCTAGGGAGACATGTCATCTTTCAAGAAGGTTGAGTGTCCAAGTGTCCTTCCCCCAGGAAAAACGACACGGGAGCGGACCAAGACCCCTTTGGGTGATAAGCCTGGGAGGAGGTTTTGTGTAAAGCCCCTATTTTACACACTGGGGATTTGACCTCTATCTCCACTCTCATTAATATGGGTGGCCTATTGCTCTTATATAAAAGAAAAGGGGGAGATGTAAGGAGCCGCCTTCACATTCGCCATTACAAGATGGCGCTGATGGCACTGACACCCGTGTTCTAAGTAGTAAACAAGCAAGCTGCGCATGTGCCAGGGTAGCTTTCCACGCCATGTGCTCTGCCTTTCCTGTGATGACAACTCCGGCTGATGGGCTGCAGCCAATCAGGGAGTGACACGTCCGAGGCGGAGGACAGTCCTCCATAAAAGGGAGGGGGCTCCGCCATCTCTCTCTCTCTCTGGCTCCTTTCTCCACTGGCTCCTGATGGGGTAAGCAATAAAGTTTGTGCTGCAGAAGATTCCGGTTGCCCTGAGCGTGTTCTTACCAGGGGAACAAAAGCGCGGGCAATACCAGGTCTAATTGTTCTTGAACTAATTCTTTAGCTGCTTTTAACTTCTCAGAGAGTAAAGGCCACTGAGGCACCCACACTGCGTCCTCCATACACCATGGAATGGGTAAAGGCTCCACAGCGGCCCCTAGGAAAAAACCAGTCCTTTCTTATCTACTTTTTCTGTGGCTTTAAATGGTGAAAGTCTGCCTTGTAAATTTTTTCCAAGACCTAGTCCAGGTATATATCCCATTCCTTTCATCATTTCCTTGCTTTTCTGAGAATAATCATTAGTCAATATAAAATTCATGGCTGACAACACATGTCTTCCCCATAAATTTACAGGTAAAGGGAGCACATAAGGTTGAAAAAGCCCTGTCCTTCCTTCTTTATCCTTCCATTGTAAGGATTTTGCACTTATAATTGGGGTAGCCTCGTATCCTAATCCTTGTAGGCTATGTGATGATTGATTAACAGGCCAAGAAGCAGGCCACCACTTACTGTATACAATGCTTTTATCCGCTCCTGTATCCATTATACCTTTAAAGGTTTTTCCTTCTATTTGTAATTGTAAAGTGGTACTATTATCCAAATCAAAAAATATGTAGGCCACATTAGTTCCTGTAGAACCAAATCCCTTATCCCCTCGGGAATTCTGGCTACTAGAGAACATGTTATGCAAACTAGGAAGAATCAGCAATTGAGCAATATGATCTCCAGGAGAAATGGCCACGATAACTTGGGGTGCAGAACACATAATCTTAACTTGTCCCTCATAATCTGAGTCTATAACTCCGGGACGTATCATCAATCCCTTCAAGACAGAAGAATACCTAGTCAACAGTAGGCCCACTGTATCCTTTGGTAAGGGAACTCTAAAATCTGAAGAAATAGATTGGCACCCCATTTGAGGTGTAAGAATTACTCTGGAGGTGGCACAGTTGTCCAAGCCTGCTAAAGACAGAGTGGCTCTCCTCGGTCTTTGGGTGGCCTCATGGACACTGTGGTCTGGAGTGCCCCATACATTTGGGGTCCTTGGGGATGGGGCCCATCACTCCGTATTTTGGCTGTTGCACTTTAAACTGAGGTATTTGCCTTCCTTTTATATCTCTGACTGATCTACATTCATTTGCCCAACATCTTTCTTTCCCACATTTTGAGCACATACCTGGTAGCTTGTTTTCAAACCTACTCTTTCTACCCTTTGTACACTGCTTTTGCATGTGACCTATTTGTACACAACTATAGCAGGTTATTCCTTTTGTTTACAGCATCAAAACTGCAGCAGCCAGCAGTGCATTTGAAAGGGGTCCTCCTATCTCTCTACAGGCTTTCATCCACGCCTGTAATCCTCTCCTTTTCCAAGGTGTGATAGCATTTCTGCATTCTTTGGTACATTGCTCATAAACTAGTTGTTCAATTAGCAGCATAGTGGCCTCAGAATCACCAAATATGTGTCCAGCTGCTTCCATCATGCGAGGCACAAATTCAGAGAACGGCTCATTAACTCCCAGAATAATTTTTTGTCAAATTACCAGATACCTCTCCTCGAATACACAATGCTTTCCAAGCTTTCAATGCTGCCTGATTGATTTGATCATAGACCTGCACTGGGTATCCTAATTGATTGTTTGTCCATATACCCTGACCTGTAAGCCTTTCAAAGCTCCATGCTGGTTGCCCTGCAGTAGCATTAGCACGGACCTGACTCAAACACAGATCATGCCATATAGACTTCCAGCCTAGATACTGTCCCATCATAAGACATGCCTTTACCACACTCATCCAATCAGAAGGAGTCATGGCATGGTGAGCCAGTCTATTAATTTGGGAGTGAGTAAAAGAGACATTGATTCCATAGGTCCTTACTGACTCTGCTAAATCTTTCACTTGTTTATGGGATATTGGCTCATAATATCGCTGTTGAGCTTGATCCTGAAAAACAGGAAAACCTGACATATTTTCCGCAACCCTCAAGGAGTGTAAAAATATTGGCCATTGCCAATTGTTTTCTTTTCTGTATAAGGCGGTGGTGGTGGGGGAGCACTGATACTCCTCCCTATTGGACCATATCTTTTCACCTCATACTCTGCAGCAGCCTCCTCCAAATCTTCCTCCTCCCCTGCTGATAATTCGGAGTCCTTTGAGCTAGATAATTCTAATAACTCAAAGTCCTCGAGAGGAGGGTAGATTGACTTAATTTTTCAATCTTCATTCTTTATATTATCTTATGAATCTCTATATTTTGGTTTCTTTTCCTTTTCTTTTTTTATATCTCTTCCTTTACTTATTTTTTGTGTGTTCCTTCCTTTTCATTTCTCTCTGTTTCTGACATGCTTTCCTGGTGCTCCTGCAAAAGTCACTGCCCTTCCTTAACAGCTGGTTCACATTTCTTGTCCTGGATACAAGACTTAATCTACTTCCATAGTAGTCTTGTTCCTGCTTTCACTTTCCCTTCAGCTTCCTCTCTCACTATATTTCTCCCTAACTTTTCCCAACTAGGTAGAGTCAGCGACCCAGTGGGGGCAAACCAATGAGCAATTCTGTCTATCTCTTTTAAGAACCCTCTCACTGTACTTTCAGAAATCTTTAAACCTCGTTCTTTAAGCAAGGCTTGCATTGGCCCTATTATCAGCATAGACTGGTCAGTACCCATGGTCATCCTGTACTAAGGTGTCCTTGAGACACTCACTTATCTACCTGCAATTCTTAGTCCCAAGATCGACTCATGAGTTTATCTACACTTGCTTTATGATCTTATGTATCTTCCAAGCAATCCCCAGCATATACAATCGTGTCTAGGGCAATGAAAATTAAGACAATAACACAATATCAGGACAAGAAAGAAAACAAGCAGCACAACCACAACAACAATTGCAGGATCTATTCCATAGGAAAGCTTACCTCTCAGAGACTTACATTAATTTCTTTTTACTTACAAGTACTGCCTTTCCCCAGCTGAAGAGTTCTGAATCCACGAAGTCGAATCCTTCTCAACAGCCTTTATTGCAGGAACACTTCTCCTCCGTGTGATGCAGGAAATAATCCTTCTTGTAACAGGGGGTCTTTGCTCGTGCCTGAAGATGTCTCATCCCGGGTTTCAGCAAAACTTGTGAGCACCCTACTTGCCAGCAAAAAGACGCCATAACAGGATTCTTCTGCACACATTTATTGGGAGAGCTTGATTGTAGAGGCGAAAAGACCCCGAACCCCAGAACTGGCATTGCTTTTATAGGCTTAGGAGAAGCGTGTCTACACCTGATTGGTTATGCTTTCAGTACCTCATTTGCATGCCTCGGGCCAGGCAGTGAATCGGCAAACACCCAATTGGTTATGCTTTCATTACCTCATTTGCATGCCGCAGGCCAGGCAGTGACTCAGCAAAAAACTCTAATGCACATGCACACATTGGTTGTATATCCAAACTTATGGGTGGTAGCCTGTGCCAAATTGTAATGGCGGATGTGGTTTCCCACAGTAGTTCAAGGAAATATCGGCACATCTATAATCACAACAATCTCCCTAACAGATTGAGTGTATAGCTCCATCTGGGGCGGTGTGTCTACTTCCTGGCACTTGATCAGGTCTGAACTACATTGTACAGAAGACATTACACTGAGAATAGCCAGAGAAAATAGGCATTTTGGTGAAGACAAAATGATGGGACTTTTGGCTTTGTGTGCAGGAGGTTCTTTGAAACTTTTTGGATCTGTCAGTCACAGGAAACTAGTTTTATCAGTATTGGTCATGGCAGGAAAATGGGAGAGTTGAAGCATTTTTCCTCCATCATGGAGGTGGAACTGAGGTTTTCTACAACCCTTGTGATCTGATCCAGGCTTCAATGGGGGATGACAATGCTCCAGGGCCTGGCAGGCCAGTGGAGCTCGGTGGTGATTGTGGAGGCTACTGGTGGAACCTTAACCCAGGTGAGTGCCTAGTGATCGCCCACCTCCCTGAGTTCTGGGTCAGGAGCCAACAGGATAAACTTCCATGTCCCTAACTGTAGGACACCTGTGGGAAAAAAATTTGACATCTGTGTGCTCAATCACTAGAGCCATCCCCTCTGACTCACAGGGTCTGGTGGACTGTAACCCCTAAGGCTTGTGGGCAGGCCTGTGCTTGGAGACAGAGTCCTGGGGTGACCTTTACTGGCATTAGGTGAGGGAAAGGGCTCAGTGCAACTAAGGACCTGACTTTTGTATATAGAGACTCTGGTGGCCAAGATGATTTGAACAGGTGGGAGATTTGATCTAGTCAGTTTTCCAAGGGTGGGGTGAGGTTAATATGGGTGGAGGCAGAGACCTATGACTCCTTGGGTAAATCCTGTGTACTAATTTTTGAGTTGGAATGCAAGCTGCAGCAGGCATGGGGGAGTTGTTGGGTGGGTGATGGTGGTGTTTAGATCTTTGATGGAGTTATTTTATACTCTCAGAATGCCCCTCTCCTACCCACTCTGTCCTTACCTGCTCTGATGCCCCCCACAGGGGCCTTGTGAGCTCATGCCCTCACTCCTTTCCTCTTCCCTCTCCCTCTACCCCTCTCCCTCTCCTCTCCCCTCCCCCTCCTCTGACCTCTATGTCAGACTGTGTCTCTCTATGTAGTCATGGCTGTCCTGTCTCCCTATGTACCACACTATCTTCAAACTCAAAGAGATCCTTCTATCTCTAACTCACAATTGATAAGAAAAAGCACCCTTTGTTTTATTTTTACTTTATTTATTTATTTTTAATCTTGGCTCAAACTCACTGTTTACATCACACTAGCCTCGAATTCAAACAAATTTTCCTTCTTGTGGCTTAGGGTCTCCTTTGGGTAAGGGCTGCCAACTGAACACTGGTTCATGGTGCAAGTGACCTAATTGGAGCCAACCTGTATTACATTTCCACGGAATTTTAAAAACTCAGCCATTAGGACTAAGATTAGCTGTAAAGAAAAATTAAATTAAAAATAAATTATAGTTTTTAAATAATAATACTAAATTATATTAGTAATTATAATTAATAATATTACTAATATTTAAGTATTACTGAAAGATTTTACAATTCTGTGATTGCATTCAGTATTTGAATAAAGTCTGCCTTGTTATTAGCTATCCTCCCTCTCCCCATTGACACTCCCAATGACTCTAGCTGGCCTATGTACATCATGTTGGAATCAGATGCACAAAAGTCTGCTTGCTTCTGCCTTGCCAATGTTGTGTAAAGACTAATTAATTCCAAAGTCGTAATTCAATGTGGGTAGATAAAACTATATTTTGAAATCATATGTACCCATTTGTGAAATTTGTTAAAGAAGCACTAGTCATGTGCTCAGGAAGAGCCTGTACCAAATATTTGACACATAGAACTGAGGTTGAGACTGTGATTCTCTTTTGTTTGTTTTTTTAAAGATATATTTTATGTATATAAGTACATGGTTGCTATCTTCAGACACACCAAAAGAGGGTGATCTCTCCAGCCCTATGAGTATCTTTTTGGAATAGGAAGGTATGCTAGTTTTAATGGGAACAGTTTTCATAGGCTTAGATATTTGAATGTTTAGTCCCCAGGCTGTGGAACTGTTTGAGAAGAATTGCAAAGATTAAGAGGTAAGGTATTGTTGGAGGAAGGATGTGGCTGGGAGTGAACTTTGAGGTTTCAGAAGCCCACACGTAATCCTGTGTGTGTGTGTGTGTGTGTGTGTGTGTGTGTGTGTGTGTGCGTGTGTGTGTGCGTGTGTGTGTTTGTGTGTGTGTCTGTCTGTGTGCTGCTTGTAGATCAGAATATAAAGTCTTCAGGTATTGCCCTGGTCCTATGCCTCTCTTCTCAACACCATGCTCATCCTGGACGAACACTCTGAAACTGTTAGCTAGCACCTGTTAAATATTTTCTTTTATATTGTAATAATTGGCTTGGCCATGGTGTCTCTTCACGGAAATAAAACAGTAGGTAACAAACAGAAGAGATTGATTCTTTGTACAAGATCACCCAGTAAGATACTCCAAGGATGGAGCCCAGTGAGTACCTGACTACATGTATGAGAGAGGACTTGGGTGAACATTTGGGATACCAACACTCTTGCTTATTACTCACAACCTTCTTTTTATACAGATTTCCCAGTATTCAGTTGAATCCTCCATCCACGAAGAGGTAAGAAGAGGGAGCCCAGGAATCACACTCCCCGCTTAACACATAAGTGATCTCTGGGACTGTGGTGTCCTGGGACTCTGTGCTGGAATTCTCTCTGCCTTTCCATTTGATTTCCCTGGCAGATGCTAAGAATGAAAAGTCCCCACATCCACACCAGGGATTACAAGGACAGGTTTCCCTTCGGAGGAGTAGGGATCACGGCAAAACCTCTAGTGCAGACCTTAAAGATTACAGACGAGAAAGGAAGAGGGAGGAAGTGACCCGTACAGCTCCCCACACCCTATCAAGGTTTGGGCGTGACTGGCAACTTGTTTTGCCATGATGCTTGGAAGGAGGATAGTCCTTTTTGGTTTGCTTCCCTGTCTTACTAGATCAACAAGGGAATCGTTACCATGAACCATTGGACTTAAAAGTTATTAAAAATCTAGCAGAATCTTGCAGAGCCTATGGAGTCTCTGCCGCCTTCACCACAGTTCAGCTAGAAGTGCTACAGCGATATTGCCTAACACCCAGCAATTGGGCAGTGTTGGTGAAGGCATGTTTGACTCCTGGACAATATCTTGATTGGAGAGCATGCCTGATTGAATTTGCTAATGAGCAGGTTGCCACTAACACAGCTGCGGGGAATCAAGTCTGGGATAGAGATATGTTACTTGGTCAAGGTCGCTTTGCTCAACAGCAAACTGGTTACACCCAGAAATTTATGAGCAGATTAATCAGATAGGAATTAGAGCCTGGAAGTCTTTACCAAATAGAGGAGAAGTGAATGGGAATCTAACAGAGATTATACAGGGAGCTACTGAGCCTTTTGCTGATTTTGAGGCTAGAATGGTTGAGGCTGCTGGGAGGATCTTTGGAGATCCTTACATTGCCATGCTGTTAATAAAACGACTGGTATTTGTGCAGTGTACTAAGGAGTGTAGAACAGCCATTATTCCCTACAAAAATAGGGGAAATGAGGCCTGGATGAAGATTTGCCGAGAGCTTGGAGGGCCTTTGAGCAATGCTGTACTGGCCGCAGTGGTGATGCAATTGCAGGGGAGAAAAAGAGGAACTCCTGTGGGAACATGTTTCCTCTGTGGCCGGATGGGACATGTTATAAAGGATTGTCCAGAAAGAAGTGCAACACACGGACCTCAAGCTAGACAGCCAGGACTGTGCACAAAATGTAGGAAAGGAAACCATTGGGCCAGTGAATGTCTATCTATAAAGGACATCAACAGACAGCCCCTTGTCTCCTCTAATTCAGGAGCTCGGCCAAAAAAGGCCAGCAGGGCCCCTGTCCTCAGGGCCCACAAATATATGGGTCAGTGAGTGTAGAGAGCCAGGGGCAAACAACCTGGCCTCTTCTTCATCCTCCTTGAAGCCAAGGAGAGCAACTGAGGGTTCAGTGGGATTGGACCTCTGCTCAAACACCAGAATCGTATTGACTCCACAGATAGGAACCCAATTAATTGACACAGATTTTAGAGGACCCTTACCCAAGGATACTGTAGGACTGCTCTTGGGGAGATCCTCCTGTGCCTTGCAAGTTCTTATAGTCCACCCAGGAGTGATCAATCCAGATTATGAAGGAATTATCAAAGTCATGGCATCCTCGACACGAGGTCTGGTAGCTATTTCTCCAGGGGATAGGATAGCACAACTTTTAATCATCCCTAGTCTTCATGGCTTATACCCAGCTGCATCACAAAAAAAGGGGAGAAAAAGGATTTGGGTCTTCAGGTATCCAACTTTCCTGTCTGTCATTAAAAATGGATCAGCGTACAGTACTGGAGTTACAGGTGGATGGAATATCCATCTTGCGGCTTTTAGATACGGGAGCTGTTAGGTCCATAATTGCAAGGAAGGACTGGCCAAAAGGATGGCCAATTCAGGAGTCAGAACAAATATTACAAGGCCTGGGCTATTCAAAGAGCCCAGACATAAGTGCCAGGATGCTCCCTTGGAAAGATAAGGAAGGGCATGATGGGATGTTTCAACCATATGTGCTTGAGCTGCCCATTACCTTATGGTGTACGGATTTGTTGAAGTATCTACAATTAAGACTTACTAATGAATATCCTGATGCGTCCCAGAAGATGACGAAAGACATGGGATGGCACCCATCCTTCGGGCTGGGAAAAGGGTTGCAAGGAAGGAAGTCCCCGGTTCTCTCAATTAAAAGAAAGCTTCGGGAAGGAATGGGTTTTTCCTAGGGGCCACTGGGGAATGCATTCCCATAGCCTGGAAAACTGAGGAGCCGTTGTGTGTGCCTCAGTGGCCATTATCCTCAGAATAATTACAAGCTGCTAAGGAATTAGTTGAAGAACAATATCTTCTGGGTCATATTCAACCTTCTGTATCTCCATGGAATACCCCAATTTTTGTTATCAAAATGAAATCTGGCAAATGGAGGTTAATACATGATCTGCAAGCAATTAATGCACAGATGCAGGTGATGGGCTCCATTCAGAGGGGTCTGTCTCTCTTATCTGCCCTGCCAGAAAAGTGGCCTCTAATAGTAATTTATATTAAAGATTGTTTCTTTTCCATTCCTTTGGATTTGAAATATAGTGTTAGATATGCTTTTACTTTGCCCTCCTGTAATCATGAAGAGCCTGATCAAAGATTTGAGTGGGTGGGGTGGTGCTGCCTCAAGGAATGGCTAATCGCCCTATCATGTGCCAGCTTTATGTAGGAAAAGCATTGGGACCAATTAGGAAAGAATATCCCAAACTTCGCAGTGTTCATTACATGGAATACATCCTGCTTGCAGAAACAGATGAAAAGTATTTGCAGGAAACCTATGGAAAGATGGTGGAGAGTATGAGGCAATGGGGTTTGCATATTGCCGCAGAGAAAGTGCAACAAGATGAAATAGTATCCTATTTAGGAGCAAGGACCGCCCCTACGGCCATTTGGCCTCAAAAGATACAGTTGAGGGTTGATTCCTTGCATACTTTAAATAATTTTCAGAAATTGTTAGGCAACATCAATTGGATTAAGCCCTATTTGAAGATCCCAAATGTTAAATTAAAACCTCTGTTTCAAATTTTAGAAGGAGACTCAGAGTTAAGTTCCAAAAGGGAATTAACACCCTTACCCAAGTGGAAGAAGAATTGATTAAAGCCCAGCTTCAGCATTGGAGAGAAGAGTTACCCATCATTTTGATATTATTACCTACTGAGATGCAACCCACAGGATTATTGTGGCAAGAAGGCCCATTGTTATGGATCCATTCCAAAATATCTGCTGGGAGGACATTAGATCATTACCATACAACAGTGGCTTCTTTAGCCTTGTTGGGATTTCAGCATTGTTTACAATTTTTTGGTATAAAACCCAGCTCTATTGTAATCCCTTATGATGGGTATTGGCAAAAGGTTCTAACAGCAAATATTGCTGAGTGGGATATTTTAGCCTGTATTAATGAGGGCCCATTTGATAATCATTATCCCAAACATCCTTTAATGACTTTTTTTAAGGAACATCCAGTCATTTTTCCTCAAGTGGTGAGGAAAACACCCATTAAGGATGCAGTTAACGTGTTTACTGATGGATCAAAAACCGGATGTGGAGTATATATGGTAGAGGGGAAAGATCCTGTGGTCAGGCAGTATTATTCCTGTACTCTGCAATTACTAATAGTTATTGAGGTCATTAAGGATTGTGATTTTCCTTTTAATCTAATTTCAGATTCACAATATGTAGTTAATTTAGTTTTATCCCTAGAAGTATCTGGCCAAATAAAAGCTCTTAGCACCATCCAAGCCTTGGCCTTACAATTACAGAAGTTGCTGTGGGAAAGATGCCAACCATTATTTATTGGACATGTCCATGACCAAAGTGGGCTTCCAGGACCCTTAAGTAGGGGAAATGATATTGTGGATAATTGTATTCATATGGAGTTCATATTTTTAGCATCCACTATGGAGTTAGCCTCACAATTTCATTCTAAATTTCATGTTAATGCTAAAACTCTGCAGAGAAAATTTGGAATCTCTAGAGCACAAGCTCAGGATGTAGTCACTACCTGTGGATGTTGCCTAGAGTTTCAACATCTGCCTTCTTATGGAGTGAATCCTATAGGATTGCTCACTCTCTAGGTGTTGCAGATGGATGTGACACATTTTTCAGAATTTGTCAAATTGAAATATGTTCATGTACCCATTGATACATGTTCAGGAATAGTTTATGCATCTCCCATAGCAGGGGAAAAGGCCTCCCACGTTATACAGCATTGTTTGGAGGCCTGGGCCGCTTGGGGTAAACCCCAACAACTAAAACAGATAATGGCCCTGCATATACTGCCAAAACCCTGGTGTCTTTTTGTCAACAAATGGAAGTACAATTTAAACACGGCCTGCCATATAATCCTCAAGGCCAAGGAATCATTGAATGAGCACATAGAACCTTAAAAGAATTATTAATAAAACAAAAAGGGGGAATAGGCTATGGCCATACCCCAAAGATAAAACTCTCCTTAGCTCTTTTTACCTTAAATTTTTTGCAATTGGATAAGGACGATCACTCTGCTGCTGAACGACAGGCCAATAACAGCTCCAGTAAACTGGGGTATGCTAAATGGAAGGATGTGCTTACAGGATCAAGGAATGGTCCAGATCCTGTGTTGGCCTGGGCGAGAGGGTCTGTTTGCATGTTTCCATGGAATCACGCAGAGCTAGTGTGGGTTCCAGAACAGCTAGTGCAACACTGTCAAAATGATGAAGCTGATCTTGCTGGTTATGAGCATGTGTCTGCCCCTGATGGGTGAGGAACCCAGATGGGTGATACTCTTGCTGTTTCCCAGGCCTTTGCCGCTTTGTCATGATGCTTCCTGTTAAGAAATTCCTGTTAAGAAATTGGACTGCAAATTTTGATGGCAAGACGAATGAACTTCGCTCTGCGATTGTCACTGTGAATTCTACCCGAGTGGATCCTGGTTTGGCATCAGAAAAGAATGGGCTGGGATAGGTGCCCTCACTGTGGCCCTTGTTTCGGCATGCATGTTGTGTGTATAGTGTATGTGTCAGTTTTGGAATGCCCAGGTCCGCACTGCCGCCATGGTGGTGCAAGCTTTTGCCACAGTGGAAGCAGGGCAGTCAACTCTTGGCTTGTTGCCATGAACAATGAAGCCATTGCTCCACAGGGTTGTAAGGCTAAGCACTGCACAGAGGTTAGTCTGGAAGCTGTTTGACGATCTCTGGGAGGTATGTCTGATTGCATGAGGGTTGAGTGTCCTGATGTCCTTCCCCCAGGAAAAATGGCATGGGAGCAGGTCAGGGTTGCTCTGGGTAAAAGCCTAAGAGTCAATCCTGTACATGGCCCCTATTTCTGCACACTGGGGTTCATACCTCTATCTTCACCCATGGAACGTGCTTCAAAAGAATATAAAAGGGAGAATTGTTGGAAGCCATTCCGGACTCCCTGGCCAGATGGACAGAAATCTGTGCCAGGCAGTAAACAAGCCCATATTTGGTGGAAGGCTCGCCTTTATTCCCTGATTGGTTGAGCAAGCCTGCCTGGTGAGGTGATGTGACCTGTGGTGATTGGTTGAGGCATGGTTGTGGCTTGAGTGGATAAAAACACTTTTACTCTGAGGCGCGGGGGATTTGAAGAGAGGAGCTGCCTGAGTAAACTGCTTTAAGAAGTACTGGTGGTTGCATTCTCCTTGCTGGCTGAGTTGGACGCAACAAGAAAAGAAAAGAAAGGATTACATTTTCATAGGATTTTGTAATGTCTGCACAGACTTCAGCCCATTCTTGCTTTCCCAGACTGAAGGTCATGACCTCTTGCAGAAGCCTTTGGTGTAGTATGAGATAGAGGTAGTCTTGTATTTTTGCCTGATATACACTGGACTTTACCTGCAGTTGACTGCTTCCCAGGGACAGCAAGTGGATCATGTGATAGCAAATGAAAATCAGACATTGGTGGGTAAAGCCTAGCTATAAGCCATCCTCTCAATGTATACAATAAATTAATAACAGAATTAAAATGAAGAATATTATGAGCTAGTGGGTCTCAACCTTCCTAATGCTGAGACCCTTTAATACAGTTCTTCATGTTGTGGTCTCCAACCACAAAATTACTTTCATTAATACTTCATAATTTTAAATTTACCACTATAAATCATAATATACACAACTGTGTATTCTTATGGCCTTAGGCAACTCTTATGGAAAGATGACCCAATCCATAAAGGGACCATGACCCAAAGGCTGAGAACCACCTCACTAAGGTATGTCAGTACATCACTGACCAGTTAACTAGACAATAATAACCTCCTGTTTAGGACACATTACGTTTCACTCAAGGGATAAGTATCTGAAGCCAACCTACAGTCAGCAGAGAGAACGTGATCTGAAGAGGAATTTATTTATATTAAAGTACATATAAAATTATTACACTTAAATATTTCATTTATAAAATATCAAAAATCTGCATAAAATTGATGGTAGGTGTATTGGTCAGTGGAATAACAGTTTAATACATAGAAAAATACATAGACATGTAAATACAAGAAGTAGTAAAATTCCTAGTGGATGCTGAAAGTCCAACTTGTCTTCTGTAAGAACAAAATGTACTCAGCTGCTAGATTAATTCCCTAACTGACTTTTTAAAAAAAAGTAGGCCAACATAATGGTGAAGTCAAAATTTGAGAATAGCTAATTTGTACCTCAGAAAACGTGAGAATAGCTTAGCTTGTGGATCAGTTGGTAGAGGGCTTATGTTGCAAGGACATGGCCCTGGGTTTGATTACAACAGCATATAATCCAGAGGTGGTGGCTACTTGTTCAGGAGGTAGAGTGAGGTGGATAGGAAGTTCAAAGTTATCCTGAGTTACAAAGATTGAGGCCAACCTACTCCACAGAAAGTTGTACCAAAAAAATTACATGGGGGAGGGGGGCGGTGTATAGATGGCTCAGCAGTTAAGAGCACTGACTGTTCTGCCAGAGGTCCTGAATTTAATTCCCAGCAAACACATGGTGACACACAACCATCTGTAATGGGATATGATGACTTCTTTTTTTATTTTAATTTTTTATTAGGTATTTATTTCATTTACATTTCCAATGCTATCCCAAAAGTCCACCACACGCTCCCCCACCAACTCACACTTCTTGGCCCTGAACTACACCTGTACTGAGGCAGATAAAGTTTTCATGACCAATGGGGCTCTCTTTCCACTGATGACTGACTAGGCTATCTTCTGCTACATATGCAGCTAGAGATACGAGCTCTGAGGAGTACTGGGTAGTTCAGATTGTTGTTCCACCTATAGGATTGCAGATTCCTTTAGCTCCTTGGTTACTTTCTCTATCTCCTCCATTGGGAGGAGATCCATCCGATAGCTGACTGTGAGCATTCACTTCTGTCTACTAGGTCCCAGCATAGTCTCACAAGAGACAGCTATATCTGGGTCCTATCAGCAAAATTTTGCTAGTGTATGCAATGGTGTCAGAGTTTGGAAGCTGAATATGGTATGGATCCCTGAATATGGCAGTCTCTAGATGGTCCATCCTTTCATCTCAGCTAAAAACTGTGTCTCTGTAACTCCTTCATTGGGTGTTTTGTTCCCATTTCTAAGAATGGGCAAAGTGTCCACACTTTTGTCTTCGTTCTTCTTGAGTTTCATGTGTTTAGCAAATTGTATGTTATATCTTGGGTATTCTTAGTTTCTGGACTAATATCCACTTATCAGTGACTACATATTGTGTGAGTTCTTTTGTGATTGGGTTACCTTACTCAGGATGATGCCCTCCAGGTCCATCCATTTGCCTAGGAATTTCATAAATTCATTCTTTTTAATAGCTGAGCAGTTCTTCAATGTGCAAATGCACCACATTTTCTGTATCCATTCCTCTGTTGAGGGGCATCTGGGTTCTTCCCAGCTTCTGACTATTATAAATAAGGCTGCTATGAACATAGTGGAGCATGTGTCCTTCTTACCGGTTGGAACATCTTCTGGATATATGCCTAGGAGAGGTATTGCTGGATCCTCCAGTAGTACTATGTCCAATTTTCTGAGGAACTGCAAGACTGATTTCCAGAGTGGTTGTACAAGCTTGCAATCCCACCAACAATGGATGAGTTTTCCTCTTTCTCCACATCCTAACCAGTTCCTGCTGTCACCTGAATTTTTGATCTTACCCATTCTGACTGGTGTGAGGTGGAATCTCAAGGTTATTTTGATTTGCATTTCCCTGATGCCTTCTTCTTATGTGCCTGAAGAGAGCAATGATGTACTCATATATATTAAATACATAAATCTTTCAAAACAAACTTAATGGAGCACTACCCATGTGTGTTTGTATAAGTCACTAATCCTAACTCTTGGGAGACAGAAGCAAGTAGATCTTAGTGAATTATATGCTATCCTGGTCTACAGAGTAAGTTCCAGACCAGGCAGCATTGCATAATAAGACCATACCTTAAAAACCAAAATCCAACCAGAAAAAAAACAAAAAACAAAAAACAAATCCAACCAGAAAAAAACAAACAAACAAAAAAACCTAAAGCAAAAACAGGCATTTTAACGTTTAACGTTTAAGTACTGTGGGACATGAGCAACAGGTCAAACTTATGAATTCAATGAGTAGAAACAAAACAAGAAATAAAACCTACGGCATGGGCTGGAAAGATTGTTTAACAGTTAAGATAACTTGCTGTTCTTGCAGAGGACTTATGTTCACTTTCTAGCACCCAACACACTGTGGTCTACCAACATCCAAAACACAGTGCACAAGGTGCACACACATATGCAGACAAAACACTTATGTATGTAGTATTATTAAATACCCAAACAAGTTAGAAAAATAGAAATTTAAAGGACTGGAAATTTAAAGTCATTCAATTGAATGATAGACTATGATTTCACAGAGCTAAGAAAGAAGTGGACATTTAATCACAGGTTTTAAGAACGTTAACGGCCAAGAAAAGAATATCTGACACAACATCATCGAAAATGTAGAAATTACAAAGAAAAAAATCAGTGGTAAAAGCCACTGGTGCCAAATACCAATTCACTGATAACAGGTAGACTCTCAGTACTTTATAAAAGTGCTTAGAAAACCTCAGAAAATCCAAGAAAGCCTGAAATGACATATGCCTACCATTGAATGGACATAACTGTTTAACCAAGAATACATGAGCAGTAGTTTTACCTTTTAAACTTCTCAGGGAAACAAAAGCATGTTGGCATAGGCACACAATAAGACACTTAATGACCATCAATCCAGCAGGTAGAACACTCTACACACAAATTCGTTTTATTTATCAAGTTTGCAGAGACAGGATGGCATATGTGACCATAGTGTTTAAGTGAGAGTCAGAGAACTATGGGAGCCAGCTTTCTCCTTGCAACTTTTGGGTCTTGAGTATTAAACTCAGCATGCCAAACGTGGAAAAAAGTACCTTTCCCTGATAAGCCATCTCAGCAGCCTTCAATAGTTGATGTTATGAGGCCTTTGCTATTGCTGTTCAGGTTTAGGATGATCTTGAATGTATAATTCTTTTTCAAATCCCAAATTCTAGGATTATAGCCATGCATGCATATGCTCTGTTTGAAACAAGGAATTCTGTGGTTTTGAGACAGGGCTTCTCTGTGTAACCCTGGCTGTCCTACAATTTGCTTTCTAAATCTGAATGACCTCAAACTGCCTGCCTCTGCCTTCCTAGTGCAGGAATTAAAGACATGAGACAATCCCACTTTTCAAGAAAGACATTCACAATTGACAGTGTGTGGGAAAGAAGAATACAAGAATAAGAGAGAATCAGGAAGAAGGCAATCATGTCCAACTCCACACCAACTCCTAGTAAAGAAATAAGAGGAGAAAGAAGTGAAACAACCAAACTAACAAACACACAAATACAAAAAGTTCAAGACTATCTTTTCTATCTACTCATATCACAGTGAAATAAAGAAAAATAACAATAGCAAATGAAAATCTAGAAATTCTTCTTCTTCTTCTTCTTCTTCTTCTTCTTCTTCTTCTTCTTCTTCTTCTTCTTCTTCTTCTTCTACTACTACTACTACTACTACTACTACTACTACTACTACTACTTCTATCCTTCTTATTTTCCTCCTCCTCCTCCTCCTCCTCCTCCTCCTCCTCCTCCTCCTCCACCTTCCTTTTTCTTTGAGACAGGATTTCTTTGTGTAGCTGTGGTTGTCCTGGAACGTGAACTGTAGACAAGACTGGCCTTGAATTCAGAGGTCGGTAACCTTCCCCCCTCAGCTCAGGTTTCACTGTTAGCAAGAAGAGAGCATCAGGGTGGAGCCTGCTGCTCTATCATTCTGCCACTCCCACTGTTGGAACCTGCTGCCTTGCTGTTCTGGAGCCAAACACGTGGTTACCTGCAACTGGACTCCCAGAATGATTTGGCAGGAATGGGCCCCTCCCCTGCTTCATAACCCAGTGTCAGGAATAGTAAAATCGAACCTTGAGCAGACATTTGTCTTGTTTCCATTTTTATCATGCCACCTAACCCCCGTCCCCTTCTCTTCCAGATTCCAAGATGCCTTCCAGACTAGAACCCAGACATGTGACCGCTGGCCTGTAGCAACAGAGGTCTTCCTGCCTCAGGCTCCTCAGTGCTGGAATTAAAGACCTGCGACACAAATGTCAAGCTATAACTTCTATTATGTTTTATGATCCACCGTGAATGATAAAAAATGAATAATTTTGACAATAGTGTTAAGGGCATAGTTAGATATACTCTTGTTTTCTTTCCCTTTTTAAAGGTTTATTTATTTTATGTATGTGAATACACTGTCAGTGTCTTCAGACATACCATAAGAGGACATTCGATTGAGGAAATACCTAGACAGCTTCTTATCTCCACGTGTGAGTTATCATCGGCCAGAAATCCTTAATATCATGTCTCTTAGGGAGTCTTTGATAGCTATTAAGAAAGTTAATGGATGTGGTTGGACTTATGCTTATGTCAATCTAGGTAGTTCCAGGATAATTACTATTTAGAAAAAGATAGGACTTTTGCTAGAGTCTACCACCAGAAGTGGACAAATACCAGCACAGAGGAATAGAAGAGGCCATGGAGAATTGAGTCTGGCATGGTGGTAGGGAGAATCTTACAGCCTTGTCTGACTGTCAGTCAGAGTGTTTCATTATTTACACCAATCTCAACAAGCAGAGATTTGTTCATGCTGTTCCAAAACATACAGCATATTATTTCTGTTGCCAGATAGGAGTTATCTTCATCTTGGTCATAAGTTTAAATTATTGTTGGTAATCTATGAAATAGCAGAATTATAGTGGGTTATAAGTTTAGTCATCAGAGATAAAGCGTGATGAAACAGAAATAAATTTTACCAACATTTTCTCTATAAGCTACCTTTTAACTTTTTTTTTTTTTTTTTTTTTTTTTTTGCAAAGGCACGAAATACCATTTTTAGCTTGGCATCTCATGACATTTCAGTGGTACTAGAAAGGATGAAAAGCTCCAATTGAGTCTGTGGAGTTAGTCATTTGACTACCTGTGAGTGTATGACCAACTATTAAATGTCAGAATTTAAATTGACATTAGATCTATGGCAAAAATTTAACACCCATAGTGCTATACTTGTAATAAGTCATTTTTCCTTAATAATATGATTATATATCTCTATGGAATTTATTGCTATGGCTTACCTTGTTATTTTCATTTGTTTCCACATCATAAGATACAAGCTTAAAAATTCACAAGTAAACTTTTCTAAGAAAGAGGAGTTATAGGGTTCAAATACCTCGTTGTTCCATATTTTCCGACATGATGATTTTTCCATCATAATAAGACACTTTGTATGGAGGACAAAACTTCATCAAATCTAACTTTATTTCTGTATATTTTCCTCAAGAGGTACAACTTATGAATCCCATTTATTTTGCCCCATAATTACATGGGTATATACTAGGATGCATTTTTCTAATCTGATTTGATGCTAACATTGTTTAGGCTGCAAAATCTAGTTTACATTTTTATTAGATATTTTCTTTATTTACATTTCAAATGCTATCCCAAAAATTCCCTATACCCTACAGCCCTTGCTCCCCTACCCATCCACTCTCACTTCTTGGCCCTGGCCTTTCCCTGTACTGGGGCAAATAAAGTTTGCCATACAAAGGGGCCTCTCTTCCCAATGATGGCCGACTAGGCCATCTTCTGTTACATATGCAGCTAGAGACACAAGCTCAGGGGTATTTAATAGTTCATATTGTTCTTCAACCTATAAGGTTGCAGACCCCTTCAGCTCCTTGGGAGCTTTCTCTCCATTGGGGGCCCTGTTTTCCATACTATAGATGACTGTGAGCATCTATAGTATGGACAAATTCTGTATTTGCCAGGTACAAGCATAGCCTCATATGAGCCAGCTATATGAGGGTCCCATCAGCAATATCTTGCTGGTGTATGCAATAGTGTTTGGGTTTGGTGGCTGATTATGGGATGGATCCCTGGGGGTGCAAGTCTCTGGATAGTCCATCCTTTTGTCTCAGCTCCAAATTTTGTCTCTGTAACTCCTTTCATGGATATTTTGTTCCCTATTCTAAGGAGGAATTAGGTATCCACACGTTGGTCTTCACTCTTCTTGGTTTTCTTGTGTTTTGCAAATTGTATCTTGGGTATTCTAAGTTTCTGGTCTAATATCCACTTATCAGTGAGTGCATATCTAATGACTTCTTGTTTTATTGGGTTACCTCACTAAGGATGATATCCTCCAGATACATCCATTTGACCAAGAATTTCATAAATTCGTTGTTTTTAATAGCTGTGTTCTACTCCATTGTGTAAATGTAACACATTTTCTGTACCCATTCCTCTGTTGAGGGACATCTAGGTTCTTTCAAGCTTCAGGCTATAATAAATAAGACTGCTGTGAACATAGTGGAGCATGTGTTCTCGTTACCAGTTGGAAGATCTTCTGAGTATATGCTCAGGAGAGGTATTGCTATATCTTCCAGTACTACTATGTCCAATTTTCTGAAGAACCACAAGACTGACTTCCAGAGTGGTTGCACAAGCGTGCAGTCCCACCAGAAATGAGCAGTGTTCCTCTTTCTCCACATCCTTGCCAGCATCTGCTGTCACCTGAATTTTTTATCTTACCTATTCTGACTGGTGTGAGGTGGAATCTCAAGGTTGTTTTGATTTGCATTTCCTGATGATTAAGGATGTTCAACATTTTTCAGGTGGTTCTCAGGCATTCAGTATTCCTCAGTTGGAAATTCTTTGTTTAGCTCTGTGTCCCAATTTTAATGGGGTTATTTGGTTTGCTGGGGTCCAGCTTCTTGAGCTCTTTGTACATATTGGATATTAGTCCCCTATCAGATTTAGGATTTGTAAAAATCCTTTTTAATTCCGTTGGTAACCTTTTGGTCTTGTTGACCATGTCTTTTGCCTTACATAAACTTTGCAACTTTATGACGTCCCATTTTTCAATTCTTTTTCTTACAGCACAAGCCATTACTGCTCTGTACAGGAATTTGTCCCCTATGCCCATATCTTCAAAGCTCTTCCCAACTTTCTACTCTATTAATTTCTGTGACTCTGGTTTTATGTGTAGGTTTTGATCCACTTAAACTTGAGCTTTGTACAAGGAGATAAGAATGGATCAATTTGTATTCTTCTACATGATAATCGCCAGTTGTGCCAGCACCATTTATTGAAAATGCTATCTTTTTTCTACTGGATGGTTGTCCAGAGCTATTGTTCTCGCCGGCAAGAACACACTTGGACAACCAGATTCTTCTGCAGCAAAAGCTTTATTGCTTCTTCAGGAGGGAAGACCCAGAACCCAGAAAATGGTGCTGCTTATATAGCCCTCAGCGTGGTATATCAGCACCTGATTTGTTACTCGCCCATCACCTCATTACTATGCCCCGAGATGGGCAGTGACTTGGTGTGAATTCACTCTTGCACCTGCTCACAAGGCTTGTTTACTAGTTAGGCACAGTGGAAGCCAGCGCCATCTTATAATGGTGATTGTTCCCGGCACGGCTCTCCACATCTCCACATTTTGTTTTATTAAAATGTGGCTGGACTAGGTCTGTGTAATTATGTCCATTCGCTGTGGCTCCTGTCTTAGGTCGTTCCTCTAATGTCACAGCCTTTCCCGTCATAGTGTAACTCTAACGCTACCTGGCCCTGTGCCTTAGGTTGATCTGTGCATGAGGAAAGTTGCCCTGGAAACCACAGTGCTATGTGACAATAAGTACTAAATGACCTAGGGTGAACTCTACAAAAGAGGCCAGCCAAAAAATGACAAATGCCGACTAATTTTTGAGCATAGATAGCCAAATTTCGGGGGAGGTCCCTTGTTCAATGGCCGCAAGTGCTTGAGCAATGCCGACCTTGTCACATGTTTGTTTGGCTCTGAGCTTGCAAACCAACCAGAGCATAAACACAAGTCCACAGCAGATGGAAGTACCAAATAAATCTACCCCCACCCATTCCTTAAAATAAGAAAATGCAGATGAAATCCAGGAGGAGAGGCCCTCTGTCAATGACAGGTCCACTCACGTTGAGTTGATCTTTAAAACTGCTGCCCTCAGGACCTCAAGAGTCTCATCAAACCCCTCGAAACAATTTCCTGCAAGATACAAGGAGAGCTGTCTAGACAGATTAGCTGCATGAGTAAAATTTTCATATTGGACACTGGTAATGCACAGAGAGCCCAATTTTCTTTCATAACACAGCTGGGCCAACCGGTATAGGACGCCTATCTGTTCCTCAACCAGGTCAAGGCGCTGATTCAAAATCATCAATCTTCCCTTCAACTTGGCACTAGCAGAAGTTTGGACATTGATGGCATCAGTCAGATTGACTGAAAGCTGATTTAATGTTGTGCCTGTTTGGACCTTACTAGCCATAGAGTACCCTGCAGCTGTAGCAGCAGCTGCACTGGCTGAAATTGCTATGATCACGGCAGCAATAATGCCAAAATCTCTTTTTTGTTGAAACAGGGATAAGGTGGAGGGTGTTTCCACCGGAACAGGGATCCAACGTGGGATCCGGGCCACCATGGCGCGGGTGTCCTTTGTTGCATCCCAACATTGAGAAATCCAACAGGAATTATTTACACAGCTTTCAAATGAATCATTAGACAAAATAAACAAAAAGGGAGGAACGACACATACTGGAGTCAATATATAACTGGCTGGATTAATCTCTGTCTTATTTAAACCAGAGATTTCTTCAGTATGAAATATATTTTTTTTTGTTGGTCCATATGCCCCAATCAGGGTATAATTGGAGAGACCAGTGTAAATGGCCTTTCCTACAGCACCTTCTTTTAAGAAAACAAGGTGATTAAGATCTATACAGCTCCCATTAATCCCACAAAGTAGCCATTTGCGGTAAGGCCTCATTCTGCAGTCCTGCAAGAAGAGGCCCGTTCTCATTACAACTCTTCTTCAAGCCCAAACAACATATTGGGGGAGAAGATAAAATATATGTGCTCATCAATCCATCTGGCTATAGACGACTGGCAGTCTGACCATGGTGGCAACTCCCCTACATCCTCTCCACCACAATGAGGAGCAACCCTGTGTTGACAAGGATACTCCGTCTCATTCTAATTGGGAGATGGGAATGTACCATTTAGCTAGACTGTCAATTGCCACCAAAACCATGTAACATGAATAATATAATTGTTTCCTTTTCCTCGGGTTTGGGTGAAATTTACAGTCTCATTATCCAAAAATTATCCTAACATATGGATACTGAGCTAAATACAGTCCCCCTTTTGCGATAATTGAAAACATAGGGAACCCTGTTTTTGGAGGGAGCAATTTTCTCCTAACGGGACCCATAAAGGGTCAAATGGCAAATATGGTAAGTCCAGTATTTTTATTAGTAGTAAAGAATTTTGGAAAAACTATAGCATCATGGCAAACTGGCATTGGTTTAGAGAAAGCCGAGAGAATGGCCCATCTCTGGTCGCCCATCATTCTAGGAACCTAAGACAAGTTCAGCACTGTCAGAATCAGGAGCAGTCCTCGGGAGGTCAGCATCCTCCACACCATCCTTGATTAATATCTTGCCGGTGAGTCGTTCCAGCAGCCAAAATGGGTTGTCTTCACTCTGTGGAATAACACAGACAGATCCCCTGGATCTTATTAAAATAAGATCCGGGCCTCTCCACAGACCAGATACGACATCCTTCCATTTCACCATTTCTTTTGGTCTATCAGGGTCTGAGCTATGTCGATCAGCTGAAGAGCGACCTTGCTCATCAAGATTCAAAAAATTAAGTGTGAAGAAGTGCCATGGAGACAGCTACTTTTAGCACTGAGGGCAGAGTCTCATCAACTCCCCCCTTTTGTTTTAAAAAATAAGACGAGTGTACGATGGGCACGATCCACAATGCCTTGTCCTTGATGATTATATGAAAGCCATTCAGGTGAGTGACATCCATTTGATGACAAAATTGCTGAAATTTAGTAGAGGTATATGCTGGCCCATTATCAGTTTTAAGGATTGTGGGCTTGCCCCAAGCACTCCAAGATTCTAAACAGTGCTGTATAACATGAGAGGCTTTCTCACCTGTTAAAGGTGTAGCAAACATAACACCAGAGCAGATGTCAATGGAAACATGTAAATACTGATTTCTTCCAAAGGAGGAAATATGAGTGACATCCATTTGCCAGACCTGTAATGGCCTGATGCCTCGGGGGTTTACACCTACATGAGGAGTAGGCAGAAATTGACAACAGAGCCGGGCATGGTGGCGCACGCCTTTAATCCCAGCACTCGGGAGGCAGAGGCAGGCGGATTTCTGAGTTCGAGGCCAGCCTGGTCTACAAAGTGAGTTCCAGGACAGCCAGAGCTATACAGAGAAACCCTGTCTTGAAAAACCAAAAAAAAAAAAAAAAAAAAAAAAAAAAAAAAAAAAAAAAAAAAGAAATTGACAACAGTTTTGACAGTGGGTGACAATGTCACGAGCTTCTTTCCTGGCTAAAGTGAAATGGCAGCATAAAGTTTCAGCAGTCACATGGAAGTGTTTATGAAACTCCCTTGCAGCCTCTTCCTGCGAGGGCAGAGCAGCAGCCACGATTCTACTGGCTTTGTCTGCCAAGTCATTTCCATGAGACATGGGGCCAGGAAGGCCAGAATGAGCCCTGACATGAGTAATATAAACAAGATATCTTCTATGTAACAGGGCGGACTGAATTTGCTGAAAAATGTGAACAAGCTTGCTAGAGGGTCTAATTAAACCACCAACTTCAAGCATATTAACTGCATTAGTCACATATAAGGAATCAGATACAATATTGAGCAGTCCTGGGAAAGTTTCAAGGACCTCTAGTACCACCAAACACTCTACAACCTGTGGTGATGTCTCATTATATTGTTTAGATGTTACTTGACCATTTACTACATATGCACCTATACCAGATTTGGATCCATCTGTATACACTACTACCCGATCGGAAGTGTGTGTTTGGCTGTTATTACTGGAAACACTATGGCTTGGCTTAAGGCAAACTGTAAAAGTGGATGTTTTGGATAATGATTATCAATTTGTCCTGAATAGGAGGCAACCAAGACTGCCCAATCATTAGTTGTTGCTGCCAGGGTTTGAACTTGAGCAGAGGTATAAGGCACAATTAGCATATGAATTTCTTTCCCAAAATGAGTAATGGCTGCTTCTATCCCCCGAAGTGCAAGTTGAGCAACTGCATTAGGATACCACTCAATGATTTTTGCAGGGGAGGCATTAGGGTGAACCCACAATAAGGGTCCATTTTGCCACAAGACTGCTGTTGGTAACTGTGCAGTTTTTTATATGCACAATTCAAATAACTTCGACTTGTCAATGCATTGTAATTGAGCATCTTGTACGGCCTTTTGTATAGTTTATAAAGCTTGACATGCAGCTGGGGTAAGTGCTCTGTGAGAGGAGATGTGGGTATCTCCCTCTAATATATCAAATAAGGGCTTTAATTCTGCTGATGGAATTTTCAAAAATGGTCTTAGCCAATTAATATCTCCCAGCAATTTTTGGAAATCATTCAAGTTGTGTAGTTGATCTTTGCGAATCTCTAATTTTTGAGGAACAATTTTGTCAGGATAAATGAGTGACCCTAGGAAGGCTCCCATTCGAGCAATTTGCACCTTTTCGGTGGCCACTTGTAATCCCCATTGCCCTAACGTTTTTATTAATATAGGGTATGCATCTTGCAATAACTGTGAATTTTTATGGCAAATCAAAATATCATCAATATAAAGTATTACAAGTAATGATGGAAAATGCTCTCTAACTGACTTAAGTGCCAATTGTACATACAGTTGACACATGGTAGGGCTATTCTCCATCACCTGAGGTAGGACCTTCCATTGGTATCTTTGATCAGGCTCTAAATAATTAATGGCTGGGATGGTAAATGTAAATCTTTGCCTATCTTGAGGGCATAAAAGTATAGAGAAAAAATCTTTAATATCTATAATTATAATTTCCCAATTTTGGGGTAAGACAGAAAGCAATGTTAGCCCTTGCTGAACTGACCCAAATAGGCACATTTGTGCATTAATTGCTCTAAGATCATGTAATAAGCGCCATTTGCCAGATTTTTTTTTAATTACAAAAATAGGTGTATTCCAGGGTGAGGTAGAGGGCTCTAAATGACCCAAGCATAGCTGTTCAGAAATCAGTTTTGTGGCTGCATATAATTTTTCAGAGGAGAGAGGCCATTGAGGAACCCATCCAGCTTCCTCTGTAAGCCATGGTATGGGCATGGAGCCCTCCACGGCCGCTAGGAAAAACCCAAACCTTGTCTCCCATTATTACCTTCTTGAGGGATAGGTTCCAGTCTACCCTGCTCTCCTTTCCCTAACCCCTTCCTTCTTTGTAGCCCATTTTCTTCATCATTTGAATAGTTTGTGGCGTGTATTCATTAGTCAAGGTCATTCCCAGTGCCTGTAAAATGTCTCTCCCCCAGAGATTTATTGGGAGTGGTAAAACATAGGGAGTGAATCTTCCCATTTGACCTTCAGGCACTTGCCAGCTCAAAGAACGGGAGCTAATAGTGGGGAAGGACTGATAGCCTAGTCCCCATAAAGAATGTGATGACTGAGTAACGGGCCAGGCTTTTGGCCACCAGTGAGAAGAGATGATACTTTTATCTGCTCCTGTGTCTAAAATCCCTTTAAATTGAATCCCTTCTATAACTAATTCTAAGGATGGCCTGGAGTCAAGAGGCATTATTAAGTAAGCAGAATCATTTCCAATAGAACCCATCCCTCTGGCAGCTTGAGGGACACCAGAGGAAGGAAAACAGCCATGTAGTCTTGGCAAAATTATTAACTGAGCTATTCGATCCCCTTATGAAATAGAAAAGACACCCTGAGGACAGGAAGAGAGAACTTGAAGTTCCCCTACATAATCTTGATTTAAGACTCCAGGGTGAACAATAAGGCCTTGTAAGGTAAGGGAGGCCCGGCCCAGTATTAGGCCAACACTTCCAGATGGCAGAGGCCCTTTGTAGTCAGTAGGAACGGGCTGCACCCCCATTTGGGGCAACAGCATGAATCGGGTGGTGGCATGTGAGTCCAATCCAGCTGATCCTTCTGTTGCCCTGCGGACTGTGGGGTCCACCTTTTGCCTGCCGGGATCCCATATGTTTTGGGGCCCTGAGACCTGGGGCCCTGAGACCTATTTTTTGAAATGGCCTCATTCTCTACTGCTTGAGGAAATTCTGGCTGCAGGGGCCTACCTCGAATGTCCCTGACTGAGCGACAATATCTGGTCCAATGATACCCTTTTCCACACCTAGTCCACAGTCCTGGTGCTCTCCTTTTTACAAGGGCTCTACAGTCCTTTTTTAAGTGTCCTGGTTTGCCACAATTATAGCAGAGTTTGAGCTCAGCCATGTCAGGGCGCTTCTGCCCTTGTAGAATGGCAGCTGCCAAACCAGCATTAGTGAGTGGCCCTCCAAACTCAAGGCAAACCTTCAACCAGTCCTGCAATCCCTTGCTCTTTCTGGGTGTAATAGCCACCCTGCATTCCTGTGTAGCCTGTTCATAGACCAACTGATCAAGTAAAGGCATAGCTGCCTCTGGGTCTCCAAAAATTCTCCCTGCCGCTTCTGTCATTCTAGCCACAAAATCTGAGAACGACTCCTGGGCGCCCTGAGTAATCTTTGTCAAATTTCCACTTGCCTCTCATTTCCTAGAGAGTGCCTTCCATGCCTTAACAGCAGCAGCTGAGATCTGAGCATATGCTCCCCAATGGAAATATGTCTGGTTAGTAGCGTGTTGTCCCTGACCTGTAAGCAACTCAAAAGTCCATGTTCTTTGGTCTCCTTCAACGGCGGCATTGGCCCTTGCATGTGCTTGGCAGGAGTCTTGCCACAAAGCTTTCCATTCTAGATACATTCCCATATTAGGAGATGCAGCTTTCACTACAGTCATCCAATCCCCGGGAGTCATTGCCAGAGTAGCAAGCCTTTCGACTTGCACTATAGTAAAATTGGCTTTGACTCCATAGTTCCGGACTGACTCAGCAAGTTCTTTAATCTGTATATACTCCACCGGAGAATAAATGTGTCCTCCATCGGCACCTTCAAAGACTGGAAATGCTTGCTGCAGTTTTCTCTGTTCCTCTTCTGGAATGAATGGGTCTGAATAATACCTCTGCACATAGAGCAGAGGTGCACTAGGACCCAGAGGTCGAGGGCCCGGAGACTGCGCAGTGAGCTGATAATTGTCTCTAGCTGCTTTTGTCTTATTCTGTGACTGATTAGCTCGTCTTTCATCTGGCTGGTATCTTTCTCTCTCATAGCGAGCCGATTCTTCATATATATATATATATATATATATATATATATATATATATATATATATATATATATATATTATCATATCATCTGGAAATGGTGATATTTTGACTACTTCCTTTCCAATTTGTATCAACTTGATCTCTTTTTGTTGTCTAATTGCTCTGGCTAGATCTTCAAGTACTATATTGAATAGGTATGGAGAAATTTGGCAGCCTTGTCTAGTCGCGGATTTTAGTGTTATTGTTTCGAGTTTCTCTCCATTTAGTTTGATGTTGGGTAATGGTTTGCTGTATATTGCTTTTATTGAGTTTAGGTATGGGCCTTGTTTTCCTGATCTTTCCAAGACTTTTATCATGTAGGGGTGTTGGATTTTATCAAATGCTTTCTCACAATCTAACGAGATGATCATGTGTTTGAGTTTGAGTTTGTTTATATAGTAGATTACATTGATGGATTTCTATATATTAAACCATTCCTGCTTCGCTGGGATGAAGCTTACTTGGTCATGTTGGAGGATCGTTTTGATGTGTTCTTCGTTTCAGTTTGCAAGGATTTTGAGTATTTTTGCATCGATATTCATAAGGGAAATTGGGCTGAAATTCTCTTTCTTTTTTGCACCTTTGTGTGGTTAAGGTATCAGAGTAATTGTGGCTTCATAGAATAAATTGGGTAGAGTTCCTTCTTTTTCGATTTTGTGGAATAATTTAACAAGAGTTTTAATTAGGTCCTCCTTGAAGGTTGGATAGAAATATGCACTAAACCAATCTGGTCCTGGGCTTGTTGTTGTTGTTGTTGTTGTTGGGAGACGATTGATGTGTGCTTCTAATTCTTCAGGCGAAATGAGACTGTTAAGATAATTAATATGATCCTGATTTAACTTTGGCACTTGGTATCTGTCCAGGAAGTTGACCATTTTATCTGGGTTTTCCAGTTTTGTTGAGTATAGCCTTTTGTAGTAGGATATGATGATGTTTTGGATTTCCTCAGGTCCTATTGTGTTGTCTACTTTTTCATTTCTGATTTTGTTAATTAGGATACTGTCCTGGGCCCTCTAGTCTGGCTAAGGGTTTATCTATCTTCTTGATTTTCTCAAAGAACCAGCTCCTGGTTTTGTTTATTCCTTGAATACTTCTTTTTTTTTTTTCCACTTGGTTGATTTCATCCCTGAGTTTGATTATTTCTTGCCATCTACTTCTCTTGGGTGAATTTGCCCCCTTTAGTTCTAGAGCTTTTAGGTGTGCTGTCAGGCTGCTAGTGTATGATCACTCTAGTTTCTTTTTTAGAGACACTCAGGGCTATGAGTTTTCCTCTTAGGACTGCATTCATTGTGTCCCATACGTTTGGGTATGTGGTTGCCTCATTTTCATTAAACTCTAAAAAGTCTTTAATTTCTTTTTTATTTCATCCTTGACCAAGGCATCTTTGAGTAGAGTGTTGTTCAGTTTTCATGTGAATGTTGGCTTTCTATTATTTATGTTGCTATTAAAGATCAGCCTTGTCCATGGTGATCAGATAGGATGCACAGGATTATTTCAATAATTTCGTATCTGTGGAGGCCTGTTTTATGACAACTTACATGGTCAATTTTGGAGGAGGTACCATGTGGCACTAAGAAGAAAATATATCCTTTTGTTTTAGGGTAAAATATTCTGTAGATATCTATTAAAACCATTTGTTTCATAACTTCTGTTAGTGTCCATGTGTCTTTATTTAGTTTCTGTTTCTAGGATCTTGACAGTGATGAGGGTGGAGTGTTGAAGTCTCCCATTATAATTGTATGAGGAGCAATATGTGCTTTGAGCTTTACTAAAGTTTCTTTAATGAATGTGGCTGCCCTTGTATTTGGAGGATAGATTTTCAGAATTGAGACTTTCTCTTGGAAAATTTTACCTTTGATGATTATGAAGTGCCCCTCCTTGTTTTTTGGTAACTTTTTGTTGGAAGTCGATTTTATTCGATATTAGAATGGCTACTCCAGCTTGTTTCTTCAGGCCATTTGCTTGGAAAATTATTTTCTAGCTTTTCACTTTGAGGTACTGTCTATCTTTTTCCCTGAGGTTGGTTTCCTTTAAGCACAAAAATGTTGGTTCCTGTTTGTTTAGCCAGTCTATTAGTCTATGTCTTTTTATTGGGGAATTGAGTCTATTGATGTTAAGAGAAATTAAAGATAAGTAATTGTTACTTCCTGTTATTTTTGTTGTTAAAGTTGGGATTCTGTTCTTGCAGCTGTTTTTCTTTCGGTTTGTTGAAGGATTACTTTCTTGATTTTTTCTAGGGTGTAGTTTCCATCCTTGTGTTGGCATTTTCCCGTTATTATCCTTTGAAGAGCTGGATTCATGGGAAGATATTGTGTGGAATTTGTTTTGTCATGAAATAATTTGGTTTCCCCATCTATGGTAATTGAGAGTTTTGCTGGGTGAAGTAGCCTGAGTTGACATTTATATTCTCTTAGGGTCTTCATTACATCTGTCCCGGGTCTTCTAGCTTTCATAGACTCTGGTGAGAATTCTGTTGTAATTTGAAAAGGTAGGGTTTTATATGTTACTTGACCTTTCTCTTACTGCTTTTAATATTCTATCTTAATTTAGTGCATTTGTTTTTCTGATTATTATGTGTTGGGTGGACATTCTCTTCTGGTTCAGTCTATTTGGAGTTCTGTAGGCTTCTTATATGTTCATGGGCCTCTTTCTTTCGGTTTTGGAAGTTTTCTTCTATAATTTTGTTGAAGATATTTGCTGGCCCTTAAGTTGAAAAATCTTCATTCTCATCTACTCCTATTATCTGTAGCTTTGGTCTTCTCATTGTGTCCTTGATTTCCTGGATGTTTTGAGTTAGGATCTTTTTGCATTTTGCATTTTCTTTGATTGTTGTGTCCATGTTCCCTATGGAATATTCTACACGTGACATTCTCTCTTCCATCTCTTATATTCTGTTGCTGATGCCCACATATATGGTTCCTGATTTCTTTCCTAGGGTTTTTATCCCCAGAGTTGTCTCACTTTTTGATTTTTTTATTGGTTTTCCTTAACTTTTTAAGTATTGGGAGGTTTTGTTCAATTCCATCACCTGTTTAGATGTGTTTTCCTGTAGTTCTTTAAGGAATTTTTGTGTTTGCTCTTTAAGGACTTCTACCTCTTTAGCACTTTTCTTCCTTATTTCTTTAATTAGTACGTTCTTGATGTCCTCTACCAGCATCATGACATATGATTTTAAATCCACATCTTGCTTTTCGGGTGTCTTGGGTATCTGGGACTGGTTGAGGTAGGAGTACTGGGTTCTGATGAGGGTGAGTGGTCTTGGTTTCTGTTAGTAAGATTATTACGTTTGCCTTTCAACATCTCATAATCTCTCTGGAGTTAGTTGTTATAGTTGTCTCTGATTGGAGCTTGTTCCTCCTGTGATTCTGTTAGCCTCTGTCAGCAGTCCTGAGAGTCCAGATCTCGCTCTCAAGTCTCAGTGGTCAGAGTACTCTCTGCAGGTAAGCTCTCCTCTTGAAGGTTTTGCCAGCACCAATTTTTCAAAATGCCGTCTTTTTTCCACTGGATGGTTTTTGCTCCCTTGTCAAATATCAAATGACCATAGGTCTGTGGGTTCATTTCTGGGACTTCAATTCTATTCCATTGTTCTACTTGTCTGTTGCTATACCAGTACCATGCAGTTTTTTATCATAATTGCTCTGTAGTACAGCTTTAGGTCAGTCATGGTGGTTCCACCAGAGGTTCTTTTATTCTTGAGAAGAGTTTTTGCTATCCTAGGTTTTTTATTATTCCAGATGAATTTGCAGATTGCTCTTTCTAATTCGTTGAAGAATTGATTTGGAATTTTGATGGGGATTGCATTGAATCTGTAGATTGCTTTTGGCAAGATAGCCTTTTTTACTATATTGATCCTGACAATCCATGAGCATGGGAGATCATTCCATCTTCTGAGACATTCTTTAAATTCTCAATTCAGAGACTTCAAGATCTTCTCATACAGATCTTTCACTTCCTTATTTAGAGTCACGCCAAGGTATTTTTTTTTTTATTTGTGACTATTGAGAAGGGTGTTGTTTCCCTAATTTCTTTCTCAGCCTGTTTATCCTTTTTGTACAGAAAGACCATTGACTTGTTTGAGTTAATTTTATATCCAGCTACTTCATTGAAGCTGTTTATCAGGCTTAGCAATACTCTGGTGCTATTTTTAGGGTCACTTATATATACTATCATATCATCTGCAAAAAGTGATAGTTTTACTTCTTCCTTGCCAATTTATATCCCCTTGATCTCCTTTTGTTGTCAAATTTCTCTGACTAGGACTTCAAGTACAATGTTGAATAGGTAGGGTGTAAGTAAGCCTTGTCTAGTCCCTGATTTTAGTGGGGTTGCTTCCAGCTTCTCACAATTTACTTTGATGTTGCATACTGATTTGCTCTAGATTTCTTTTATCATGTTTATGTATGTTCTTTGAATTCCTGATCTTTCCAAGACTTTTATCATGAATGGGTGTTGAATTTTGTCAAATGCTTTCTCTGCATCTAACGAGATGATCATGTGGGTTTTGTCTTTGAGTTTGTTAATATACTGAATTATGAATGTTAATATATCGATTTCCATATATTGAACCATCCCAGAATCACTGGGATGAAACCTACTTGGTCAGCATGGGAGATTGCTTTGATGTGTTCTTGGATTTGGTTAGTGAGAACTTTATTGAGGATTTTTGCATCAATATTCATAAGGGAAATTGGTCTGAAGTTCTTGATCTTTGTTCGGTTTTTCTCTGGCTTAGGTATCAGAGTAATTGGGGTTTCATAGAATGAGGTGGGTAGAGTACCTTCTGTTTCTATTTTGTGGAATAGTTTGTGAAGAACTGGGATTGGATCTTCTTTGAAGGTCTGATAGAACTCTTCATTAAACCCATCTGGTCCTGGGCTTTTTTTGTTTGGGAGACTATTAATGACTGCTTCTATTACTTTAGGGGATATAGAACTGTTTAGATCATTAACCTGATCTTGATTTAGCTTTGGTACTTGGAATCTGTCTAGAAACTTGTCCATTTCATCCAGGTTCTCCAGTTTTGTTGAGTATAGCCTAATGTAGGAGGATCTGATGGAGTTTTGTATTTCTTCAGGATCTGTTGTTATGTCTCCCTTTTCATTTCTGATTTTGTTAATTAGAATGCTTTCCCTGTGCCCTCTAGAGAGTTTGGCTAAGGGTTTTTCTATCTTGTTGATTTTCTCAAAGAACCAGCTCCTCATTTGGTTGATTCTTTGAATAGTTCTTCTTGTTTCCACTTGGTTGATTTCACCCCTGAGTTTGAATATTTCCTGCCATCTACTACTCTCGAGTGAATTTCAATTCTTTTTTCCTAGAGCTTTTAGGTGTGTTGTCATGATGCTAGTGTGTGCTCTGTCTAGTTTATTTTTTGAGGCACTCTGAGCTATGAGTTTTCTTCTTAGAAATGCTTTCATTGTGTCCCATAAATTTGGGTATGTTGTGGCTTCATTTTCATTAAACTCTAAAAAGTCCTTAGTTTCTTTCTTTAGTCTTCCTTGACCAAAGTATAATTGAGAAGAGTGTTGGTCAGTTTCCATGTGATTGTTGGATTTCTATTATTTATTTTGTTATTGAAGATCAACCTTAATCCACGGTGATCTGATAGGATGCATGGGACAATTTCAATATCTTTGTATCTGTTGAGTCTTGTTTTGTCACCAATTATGTGGTCAACTTTTGAGAAGGTAACATGAGATGCTAAGAAGAAGGTATATCCTTTTGTTTTAGGATAAAATGTTCTGTACATATCTGTTATATCCATTTGTTTCCTAACTTCTGTTAGTTTAACTGTGTCCCTGTTTAGTTTCTGTTCCCATGATCTGTCCATTGGTGAAAGTGGTTTGTTGAAGTCTCCCACTATTATTGTGTGAGGTGCAATGTGTGCTTTGAGGTTTACTAAAGTTTCTTTAATGAATGTGGCTGCTCTTGTATTTGGAGCATAGATATTCATAATTAAGACTTCCTCTTGGAAGATTTTACCTTTGATGAGTATAGAGTACTCCTCTTTGTCTTTTTGATTACTTTGTGTTGAAAGTCGATTTTATTACATATTATAATGGCTACTCCAGCTCGTTTCTCCAGACCATTTGCTTTGAAAATTGCTTTCCAGCCTTTCATTCTGAGGTAGTGTCTGTTTTTTTCCCTGGTGTGGGTTTCCGGTAAGCAACACGATGTTGGAGTCTGTTTTTTACCCAGTCTGTTAGTCTATGCCTTTTTATTGCGGAGTTGAGTCCATTAATATTAAGAGAAATTAAGAAAAAGTAATTGTTGTTTCCTATTGTTTTTGTTGTTAACTTAGGCATACTGTTCTTCTGGCTGTCTTCTTTTAGGTTACTTGAAGGATTACTTTCTTGTTTTCTCTAGGGTGTAGTTTCCATCCTTGTATTGTTTTTTTTTGTTTTTTTGTTTTTTTTTTCTGTTATTATCCTTTGAAGGGCTGGATTCGTGGAAAGATAATGTGTGAATTTAGTTCTGTTGTGCAAAACTTTGGGTTCTCTATCTATATTTATTGAAAGTTTGGCGGGGTACAGTAGCCTGGGTTGGCATTTGTGTTCTCTTGGTGTCTGTATAACATCTGTCTAGGATTTTCTGGCTTTCATAGTCTCAGAATTACTCTGTGTAATTCTGATAGGCTTGCCTTAATATATTACTTGACCTTTTCCCCTTACTGCTTTTAATATTCTATCTTTATTTAGTGCATTTGTTGTTCTGATTATTATGTGTTGGGAGGAATTTCTTCTCTGGTCCAGTCTATTTGGAGTTCTGTAGGCTTCTTGTATGTTCATGGGCATCTCTTTCTTTAGGTTTGGGAAGTTTTCTTCTATAATTTTGTTGAAGATATTTGCTGGCCCTTTGAGTTGAAAATCTTCATTCTCATCTACTCCTATTATCCGTAGGTTTGGTCTTTTCATTGTGTCCTGCATTTTCTGGATGTTTTGAGTTAGGATCTTTTTGCATTTTGTATGTTATTTGATTGTTGTGCCGATGTTCTCTATGGAATCTTCTGCATCTGAGATTCTCTCTTTGATCTCTTGTATTTTGTTGCTGATCCTTGCATCTATGGTTCCAGAAGTTTTCTTATGGTTTCTATCTCCAGCGTTGCCTCACTTTGGGTTTTCTTCATTGTGTCTACTTCCCTTTTAAGGTCTACTATGGTTTTGTTCATTTCCAACATCTGTTTGGATGTGTTTTCCTGTTTTTGTATAAGAACTTGCAACTCTTTAGCTGTTTTCTCCTGTATTTCTTTAAGTGAGTTATTAAAGACCTTCTTAATATCTTCTACCATCATCATGAGATATGCCTTTAAATCTAGGTCTAGGTTTTCAGGTGTATTGTGGTGCCCTGGACTGGCTGAGGTGGGAGTACTGGGTTCTGATAATGGTGAGTGGTCTTGGTTTTTGCTAGTAAGATTCTTACATCTGCCTTTCGCCATCTGGTAAACTCTGCATTCAGTTGTTATTGTTGTCTCTTGTTAGAGCTTGTTCCTCTCGTGATTCTGTTTTTCTCTACCAGCATACCGGGGAGACTAGCTCTCTCCCGAGTTTCAGTAGTCAGAGCACTCTCTGCAAGCAGGCTCTCCTGTTTCAGGGAAGGTATAGGAAATATGGCATTCAGACTTGCCTCCTGGCAGAAGATGAAGTCCCAAAACAGGACCTGTCCCAGAAGCTGTCAGCTTCTGTAGTCCACACTCTCACCTGTGTAGACCAGTCTTGGTGGAGTCCTGGATCCAAGATGTCTCCCACAGATGCTCAGGCAAAGCTCTCCCAGGCCAACTGGACACCTATCCTCTGTGCAGAGTAGTCTCCTTAGAGTCTGAGTCCAAGATGTCTCCTGCAGATGCTCATGCAAAGCCCTCCTGGGGCAGGTAGAGACCTATCCTCTGGCAGGGAAGGTGCCCGGATGTCTGGAGCCCGAAAAGGGGGCTGCCTCAGAAGCTCTGTGGCTCCCACGTGTCCCAGAAGCTGTTAGCTTCTGTAGTCCACAATCTCACCTGTGCAGAGTAGTCTTGGTGGAGTCTGGGAACCAAGATGTCTCCTGCAGATGCAAAGGAAAAGCCCTCCCGGGGCAGGTGGACACCTATCCTCTGTGCAGAGTAGTCTCGATAGAGCCCGGGATCCTAGATGTCTCCCACAGATGCCTAGTTAACATTTTTATTGGCCTCGACATTTGAGTCACCTGGGCAAAGAATGTGTAGCCCTGTTCCCCTACTCTCATCAGGTTTTTCAGAGCTGTCTCTGTGTTTAACTCCAGGGTCACTGGATGACTCTCTTTTGCAGCTACACTTTTAAATACATACAAGAACTCATGTACCTATTGCAAACATATACATATACGTTATATATTAACATGTTTTTTGTTAAAATTTCATCATATTTATTGTTCTAAATATGTTTGCTTCTTATTCGTTTTATTAGAAATAATTTATAACACTTTTATAATAACTTTGAGTATGTGTTATGTGAGAATATGTTAATTTCAGAAGGCACATTCTAGGGTATTCATGTTTTTAAATAGTCCTGAGGATGGAAGTAGTTCATCATATTTAGGATTAAGATATTAAACTCCTTATCCACCTTAATGGCCACAAATGTCTTTTAAAAACATTGACCTCTTTACAAATGATTACAGGCTAAATATATCAGTCTCCAATTTATATGTAGTCAACACTAAGCACAGGACCTTTTGAATAATATTGGTTATGTAGTATAGAGCACAATTTGAATAATTGTGGCTAAGTGTGCAATAAAATTTTAACCCAATACATTGCAGCACAATACACTGGGTGTGTTTAAAATATCAAATATAAGATTCATCATATTCTATACATCATTTATGAAAAATGATCCACAAATCACAAACCAAACAGGTAAAAGTCCTTAGAGAAAACCAGGAAAACACATCCAAACAGGTGATAGAAATGAACAAAACCATACTAGACTTAAAAAGGGAAGTAGACACAATAAAGAAATCCCAAAGTGAGGCAACAGTGGAGATAGAAACCCTAGGAAAGAAATCTGGAAACATAGATGCGAGCATCAACAACAGAATACAAGAGATAGAAGGGAAAACAAAGGTGACTGAGGAGACTGCAGAAGTTACACAGCTCCTTGGACGGACCCCATTTTGAGCTCCAACATCCAGTCACCTTCCCTGCCAGAAGAGAGGTGCTGAATGCCTGAGCAGATGAGGGAGCCATCTTGGGTTGCGGGACCCTCAGAGACCAGTCTGCACCATAGAGAGCGTGGAAGGCAAAAGCAACACAACTTCTGGGGCAGACAGAAGCAACAAAGCTTTTGGGACAGACCCCATTTCTGGTTTTCGACATCCAGGCAACTTCCCTGCCAGAGGTGAGGTGTCTTCCTGGGAGGGCTCTGATCACCAGATCAGGTGAGGGAGCCATCATATGTCCTGCGTCCGTCAGAGACCAGAATGTGCTGGTGAACATGCAGACTGCAGAGGCAACACATCTTCTGGTACATGCCCTGTCTCAGGCCTTCATCTTCAACCAGGAGGCAGGTCTGAATGCCAGACTATCTAGAGACTGCCATATCTAGGGATCCATCCCATAATCAGCTTCCAAAAGCTTACACCATTGCATACACTAACAATTTTTTTCTGAAAGGACCCAGATAGAGCTGTCTCTTGTGAGACTATGCCGGGGCCTAGCAAACACAGAAGTGGATGCTCACAGTCAGCTATTGGATGGATCACAGGGCTCCCAATGGAGTAGCTAGAGAAAGTACCCAAGGACCTAAAGGGATCTTTAACCCTATAGGTGGAACAACATTATGAACTAACCAGTTCACCGGAGCTCTTGACACTTGCTTCATATGTATCAAAAGATGGCCTAGTTTACCATCACTGGAAAGAGAGGCCCATTGGACAAGCAAACTTCATATGCCCCAGGACAGGGGAATGCCAGAGCCAAAATAATGGGAATGGGTGGGTAGGGAAGTGGGGGGTGGGAGGGAGAAAAGATGGACATCTGGGGCGAATGCTGATTACAGGATTCTCTTAGCTTATCTTGGAATGTCAGCCCTAAAACAGTCACGGGTGGCCTTCAAACATTCTGCTCTTTATCTTGGAGTGCCTGTCCTGACTAAACAGTCCTGGTCACCAAACAGAGACATGGAGGAGGGGGTGAAGCTGCCTTAATCTAAGCAGTTCTAGGCACCAAGTGAAGGAGGGAGTGAAGCTGGCAGTCTCAGGCTCCAGGTGGCTGCAATGAAGGAGCTGGTGACATTATTCCATTCAAAGGGTCAGCAGGATCTTTAGGTTGAGAGTTACTGGTGCAACCTAGTTTCCTACAGTTTGGTCTCTCACAAAATATCAACAGAGAGAATGGAATTCCCTAGCCTGATTACATAGAGAATAATTATTATTCGGGAACAGATGGGAATGAAAGATTTGGATATCAGTGAAACTAGTATGTACTTCATTTGTCTTCCAGTGACTATGACTTTGAAAGCCACATACTCATTGTTTTGGCCAGCACAACCTAAGAGCAAGAGGAATTTATACTCAAAATAAGATTTACTGCAGGCTCCAGCAGTCAGAGTTTGAATGGCCAATTAAGAGAATGGAGCACAAAAAATAAAATTTTATTCACATGAGGATGACATATTTTAACGAAGAGTTAACTAGAATTCACTGGTATCTTGCTGTGGTTATAAAAAAGACCTTGTGGTCCAATTGGGAATGTGTGTAAACACAGTGTAATTAAGACAAAGCCATCTCTAAAGTATCCTCTTGAGTGAGAAATACCACAGATTTGCCAATGCATGTGTCTGCTCTATGTTGGCATATTTGTGTGATGGTCACACTTCACACACTAGTCCATAAATTATGGAGAAAGGAAAATGTTGGTAGAACAGTTTCAGTATTCTTATTGACAGTCCATGCTACTTAAGTGTGTTTACAAAGCCTATATATATATATATATATATATATATATATATATATATATATATACCCATTTGTCACACAAGTATTAGTAGGACTTTGGTATACAGCAAGGATTCAGTTTCATAATATATATAATCTTTAAAATGAAACAAATGAATCCATCATTTCTTTGTCTATTCTACTCTATTATGGTGATAATATCAATCATTATGTACAGAAATCACAGATTTTGTAAATTATCAAACTACTATAAATTGACCTAGATTGATAAACTCACATGAACTAATATCATGTGTAATGCACTTCAGCACTTCAGTTCCTGTGCATTTAGAGCTTCGTATGGTATCACTAAAATTTTCATGAGTTCTGTCCCTACGAGAGCTGGAAATCCTATATTTTATTGGGGCAAGACATGGAATAGGTTTCACAGTCTGAATACACCAGCCCAAACACACTACACACTGACATAGAAAGCAATATTAAGTGGAATCTGAAAGGTTTGTGTGTGTGTGTGTGTGTGTGTGTGTGTGTGTGTGTGTGTGTGCATGATTGTGTGTTTTGCGTGCATGTAAACATAATAAAAGTGCTCATTAATTTGGAAATTGTGTCTTATATGTGTGCAAGGAGAATATAAGTGTGAGAGATGAGTATTGTAAAATTATGATATTAATCATTGAAACCTGTAAAAATAGTAATGAAATGCACTCAGTCGCATCCTCATCTGATAGTAGTGTCACTGATATCTTGAGTCTTTTTAATAAGTAGCAATAACCCTATTATTAATTGGGAAACGTTCTCTCTCTATTTTATTTTTTTTTTATTTTTTATTTTGTTTATTTACATTTCAAATGTTATCCACGAACCAGGTTTCCCCTCAAAACGCCCCCAATTTCATCTCCCTTCCTTTGCCTCCAAGGAGATGCTTCCATACCTACCCACCCACTTCCGTTTATTTATTAGAAACCCTACATCTCCAGGAGAAGAAAAGAAAACCCTACATCCTGATTCTATTGGCTTTAAGATCACTCATCTACTTCCCATTCAAAAAATTCCATCTCTGTTAGACTTACACTTTAGCATAGTATAGTGAAGATGAATTGATTAATTTCATGTAGAAAAATAACAACAAAAATCAAACAAGAATGGTGAAACAGAAAGTTTGGGTTCAGCAATTGTACCCCATTCATCAGATGTAATACCCACTGTAACAAGCTTAAGAAATGTTCTGAAAGATCTAATAAGCTCCTGAAAGACTCAGATGAGGATATTTAAACCCATCCAGCTGACAGAAGCTGCTGACCCTTGTCGTTGAATTGGGTAAAAGCTAGAAGAAGCTGGGGAGGAGGGTGACCCTAGAGAAGGATCAGCAGTCTCCACTAACCTTTAACCCTGAAATCTCTCAAACACTGGGCGACTAACCAGGTATCATACATTAGATGCTATAAGGTCCCTACCACATATACAGCACTGAACTGACAAGTCTGACTCAGTACAAGAAGATGCACCTAACCCTCAAGGGAATGGAGGACCTAGGGAATGTGGAGGTCTGGGGGTGTGGAGTAAGGGGGTGGGGTAGACATTCTCCTAATACTAGAGGAGGTATGGGATTTGGAAGAGTCAGAGGGTTGACCAGGAGTGGGATAAAATCTGGACTGTAAAAATGATAAAATAATTTTTTATAAAAATTAAAAAGGACAGAAAACAGAAATGTTAGTGCAAGTGCACTTAATCTTGGAATATTTGAAGAGACTGATGATGTGCTTTCAGTGTTTTATTTATTTTAACCTATAAAATGCATTCATGGAAAGCAATTTTTAGTAAATATTTTTTGTTTTTTATTAGGTATTTATTTCATTTACATTTCCAATGCTATCCCAAATGATGCCAACCTGCTCCCCCACCCACTCACTCCTACTTCTTGGCACTGGTGTTCCCCTGTAATGAAGCAGAAAAAAGTTTACATGAGAAATGGGCCTCTCTTTCCACTGACGGCCAATTAGGCCATCTTCTGCTACATATGCAGCTAGAGACATGGTTAGTTCATATTGTTGTTCCACCTATAGGGGAGCAGATCCCTTTAGCTTCTTGATTACAGATATATGGGTCCTTTCAACAAAATCTTGGTAGTGTATGCAATGGTGTCAGCGTTTGGAGGCTGATTATATGATGGCTCCCTGGATATGGCCGTCTCTAGATGGTCCATCCTTTCGTTACAGCTCCAAACTTTGTCTCTGTAACTCCTTCCATGGGTGTTTTATTCCCAATTCTAAGAAGGGGTAAAGTGTCCACACTTTGGTCTTTTTTCTTCTTGAGTTTCATGTGTTTAGCAAATTGTATCTTATATCGTGGGTATACTAAGTTTCTAGGCTAATATCCACTTATCACTGAGTACATATTGTGTGAATTCTTTTGTGATTGTGTTACCTCACTCAGAATGATACCCTTCAGGTCCATCCATTTGCCTAGGAATTTCATAATTTCATAAATTCATTCTTTTTAATAGCTGACTATTGTGGTCCATTGTGTAAATGTACCACATTTTCTGTATCTCTTCCTTTGTTGAGGGGAATCTGGGTTCTTTCAAGCTTTTGGCTATTATAAATAAGGCTGTTATGAACATAGTGGAGCATGTGTCCTTCTTACCGGTTAGGACATCTTCTCGATATATGCCCAGGAGGGGTATTGCTGAATCCTCCAGTAGTACTATGTCCAATTTTCTAAGGAACTGCCAGACTGATTTCCAGAGTGGTTGTACAAGCTTGCAATCCAACCAAAAATAGAGGAGTGCTCCTCTTTCTCCACATCCTCGCCAGCAGCTGCTGTCAACTGAATTTTTCATCTTAGCCTTTCTGACTGGTGTGAGATGGAATCTCAGGGTTGTTTTGATTTGCATTTCCCTGATGATTAAGGATATTGAACATTTTTTCAGGTGCTTCTCTGCCATTCGGTATTCCTCAGGTGAGAATTCTTGGTTCAGTTCTGAGCCCCATTTTTTAATGGAGTTATTTGATTTTCTGGAGTCCACCTTTTGGAGTTCTTTATATATATTGGATATTAGTCCCCTCTCTGATTTAGGATAGGTGGAGTTCCTTTCCCAATCTGTTGGTGGTCTTTTTGTCTTATTGACGGTGTCTTTTGCCTTACAAAAGCTTTGCAGTTCCATGAGGTCCAATTTGTCAATCTCTATCTTACAGCACAAGCCATCGCTGTTCTATTCAGGATTTTTTTCCCCTGTGCACATATCTTCAAGGCTTTTCCCCACTTTCTCCTCTATAAGTTTACGTGTCTCTAGTTTTATGTGAAGATCCTTGATCCACTTATATTTGACCGTAGTACAAGGACATAGGTATAGATCAATTCACATTCTTCTACATGATAACACTCAGTTGTGCCAGCACCATTTGTAGAAAATGCTGTCTTTCTTTCACTGGATGGTTTTAGCTCCCTGGTCGCAGATCAAGTGACCATAGGTGTGTGGGTTCATCCCTGGGTCTTCAATTATATTCCATTGGTCTACTTGTCTGTCACTATACCAATACCATGCAGTTTTTATCACAATTGCTCTGTAGTACAGCTTCAGGTCCGGCATGGTGATTCCACCAGAGGTTCTTTTATCCTTTCGAAGAGTTTTTGCTATCCTAGGTTTTTTGTAATTCTAGATTAATCTGCTTATTGCCCTTTCTAATTCGTTGAAGAATTGAGTTGGAATTTTGATGGGGATTGCATTGAATCTGTAGATTGCTTTTGGCAAGATAGCCATTATTACAATATTGATCCTGACAATCCATGAGCATGGGAGATCTTTCCATCTTCTGAGGTCTTCTTTAATTTCTTTCTTCAGAGATTTGAAGTTCTTATCATACAGATCTTTCACTTCCTTAGTTGGAGTCACGCCAATGTATTTTATATTATTTGTGACTATTGAGAAGTGTGTTTTTTCCCTAATTTCTTCCTCAGCCTGTTTATCCTTTGTGTACAGAAAGGCCATTGACTTGTTTGAGTTAATTTTATATCCAGCTACTTGATTGAAGCTGTTTATAAGGCTTAGGAGTTCTCTGGTGGAATTTTTAGGGTCACTTATATATACTATAATATCATCTACAAAAAGTGATATTTTGACTTCTTCCTTTCCAATTTGTATCCCCTTGATCTCCTTTTGTTGTCTAATTGCTCTGGCTAGGACTTCAAGTACAATGTTGAATAGGTAAGTTGAGGGTGGACAGCCTTGTCTAGTCCCTGATTTTAGTGGGATTGCTTCCAGCTTCTCACCATTTACTTTGATGTTGGCTACTGGTTTGCTGTAGATTGCTTTTATCATGTTTAGGTATGGGCCTTGAATTCCTGGTCTTTCCAAGACTCTTATCATGAATGGGTATTTGATTTTGTCAAATGCTTTCTCAGCATCTAACGAGATGATCATGTGGTTTTTGTCTTTGAGTTTGTTTATATACTGGATTACATTGACGGATTTCCATATAATGAATCATCCCTGCATCCCTGGGATGAAACCTACTTGGTCAGGTAGATGATTGTTTTGATGTGTTCTGGGATTCGGTTAGCAAGAACTTTATTGAGGATTTTTATATCGATATTCATAAGGGAAATTGGTCTGAAATTCTCTATCTTTGTTGGGTCTTTTTGTGGTTTAGATATCAGAGTAAGTGTGGCTTCATAGAATGAGTTGGATAGAGTTCCTTCTGTTTCTATTTTGTGGATTAGTTTGTGAAGAACTGGAATTAGGTCTTCTTTGAAGGTCTGATAGAACTCTGCATTAAAACCATCTGGTCCTGGGCTTTTTTTGGTTGGAAGACTATTAATGACTGCTTCTATTTCTTTAGGGGATATAGGACTGTTTAGATCATTAACCTGATCTTGATTTAGCTTTGGTACCTGGTATCTGTCTAAAAACTTGTCCATTTCATTCAAAGTTTTCCAGTTTTGGTGAGTATAGCCTTTTGTAGAAGGATCTGATGGTGTTTTGGATTTCTTCAGGATCTATTGTTATGTTTCCCTTTTCATTTCTGATTTTGTTATTAAGGATGCTTTCCATGTGCCCTCTAGAGTGTCTGGCTAAGGGTTTATCTATCTTTTTGATTTTCTCAAAGAACCATCTCCTTGATTGGTTAATTCTTTGAATAGTTCTTCCTGTTTCCACTTGTTTGATTTCACCCCTGAGTTTGATTATTTCCTGCCTTCTACTCCTCTTGGGTGAATTTGCTTCCTTTTGTTCTAGAGCTTTTAGGTGTGTTGTCAAGCTGCTAATGTGTCCTCTATCTAGTTTCCTTTTGGAGACACTCATAGCTATGAGTTTTCCTCTCAGGAATGCTTTCATTGTGTCCCATAAGTTTGGGTATGTTGTGGCTTCATTTTCATTAGACTCCAAAAAGTCCTTAATTTCTTTCTTTATTCCTTCCTTGACCAAGTTATCATTGATAAGAGTGTTGCTCAGTTTCCACGTGAATGTTGGCTTTCTATCAGTTATTTTGTTATTGAAGATCAGCCTTAGTCCATGGTGATCTGAGAGAATTCATGGGACATTTTCAATATTTTTGTATATGTTGAGGCTTGTTTTGTGACCAATTATGTGGTCAATTTTGGAGAAAGTACCATGGGGCTGCTGAGAAGAAGGTATATCCTTTTGTTTTAGGATAAAATGTTCTGTAGATATCTGTTAAGTCCATTTGTTTCATCACTTCTGTTAGTTTCACTGTGTCCCTGTTTAGTTTATGTTTCCATGATCTGTCCATTTGTGAATGTGTTTTATTGAAGTCTCCCACTATTATTGTGTGAAGTGCAATGTGAGTTTTGAGCTTTACTCAATTTTCTTTAATGAATGTGGCTGCCCTTGTATTTCGAGCATAGATATTCAGAATTGAGAGTTCTTCTTGGAGGATTTTACCTTTGATGAGTATGAAGTGCCCCTCCTTGTCTTTTTTTTGATTATTTTGGGTTGGAAGTCGATTTTGTTAGATATTAGAATGGCTACTCCAGCTTGTTTCTTCAGACCCTTTACTTGGAAAATGTTTTTCCTACCTTTCACTCTGAGGTAGTGTTTTTCTTTTTTCCTGAGATGGGTTTCCTGTAATCAGCAGAATGTTGGGTTCTGTTTGTGTAGCCAGTCTGTTAGTCTATGTCTTTTTATTGGGGAATTGAGTCCATTGATATTAAGAGATATTAAGTAAAAGTAATTGTTGCTTCCTTTTATTTTTGTTGTTAGAGTTGGCTTTCTGTTCTTGTGGCTGTCTTCCTTTTGGTTTGTTGAGGAATTACTTTCTTGCTTTTTCTAGGGCATGGTTTCTGTCCTTGTTTGTTTTTTTCTGTTATTATCCTTTGAAGGGCTGGATTCGTGGAAAGATAATGTGTGAATTTGTTTTTGTCGTGGAATATTTTGGTTTGTCCATCTATGGTAATTGAGAGTTTGGCCAGGTATAGTAGCCTGGGTTGGCATTTTTGTTCTCTTAGTGTCAGTATAACATCTGTTCAGGCTTTTCTGGCTTTCATAGTCTCTGGTGAAAACACTGGTGTAATTCTGATAGGCCTGCCTTTATATGTTACTTGACCTTTCTCCCTTACTGCTTTTAATATTCCATATTTATTTAGTGTATTTGTTGTTCTGATTATTGTGTCGGGAGGAATTTCTTTTCTGGTCCAGTCTATTTGGAGTTCTGTAGGCTTCTTGTATGTTCATGGGCATCTCTTTCTTTAGGTTTAGGAAGTTTTCTTCTATAATTTTGTTGAAGATGATTGCTGGCCCTTTAAGTTGAAAATCTTCATTCTCATCAACTCCTATTATCTGTAGGTTTGGTCTTCTCACTGTGTCTTGGATTTTCTGGATGTTTTGAGTTAGGATCCTTTTGCGTTTTGTATTTTCTTTGATTGTTGTGCCGATGTTCTCTATGGAATCTTCTGCACCTGAGATTCTCTCTTCCATCTCTTGTATTCTGTTGTTCGCATCTAGGGTTCCAGATTTCTTTCCTAGGGTTTCTATCTCCAGCATTGCCTCACTTTGGGTTTTCTTTATTGTGTCTACTTCCCTTTTTAGGTCTAGTATAATTTTGTTCATTTCCATCACCTGTTTTGATGTGTTTTTCTGTTTTTCTTTAAGGACTTCTACCTGTTTGGTTGTGTTTTCCTCTTTTTCTCTAAGGACTTGTAACTCTTTAGCAGTGTTCTCCCTTATTTCTTTAAGTGAGTTATTATAGTCCTTCTTGATGTCCTCTACCATCATCATGTGATATGCTTTTAAATCTGGGTCTAGCTTTTCTGTTGTGTTGGGGTGCCCAGGACTAGGTGGGGTGAGAGTGCTGCGTTCTGATGATGGTGAGTGGTCTTGATTTCTGTTAGTAGGATTTTTACATTTGCCTTTTGCCATCTGGTAATCTCTGGAGCTAGCTGTTATAGTTGTCTCTGGTTAGAGCTCGTTCCTCAGGTGATTATGTTAGCCTCTATCAGTAGACCTGGGGGACTAGATCTCTCCTTAGTTTCAGTGGTCAGAGTACTCTGTGCAGGCAAGCTCTCCTCTTGCATGGAAGGTGCCCAGATATCTGGTGTTTGAACCTGCCTCCTGGCAAAAGTTTTGTTCCACTCACCAGAGGTCTTAAGATCCCGTGGAGGGTCCTGTGAGGACCTTGGTGGTGTCCGGAGACTCCCTGGACCAGGAACCCAGGTGCTGGAGTGGACCAGAAGAGACTTGTGCCCCTGATTAGGCTGGGTATTCTGCTTCCCTGGTTAATGCAGTCTCAGGTCCCGCACAATTGGATTGGAGCAGACACTGTGTTCCACTCACCAGAGGTCTTAGGATCCCATGGGTTATTCTGTGTGGGTCCTTTCTGGTGTCCGGAGATTCCCCAGACCAGAAACCCCGGTGCTGCAGTGGACTGAAAGGTACTTGTGCCCCTGATCAGTCCGGGTGTCCTTGTAATATTTCGCCAGCAAAACACACTCGGACAACCGGATCATTCTATGGCAAAGCTTTATTGCTTAATTATCACGAAGACCTCAAAAACAGGAAACTCAGTCCTTTTATAACCCACAAAGTGTGGTTGGAGACCCTCACTGGTTGCTCACTATCAGCCCAGATGATGCCACGCGACAGGCAGGGCACAAGGCATAGAAAATTACCCCAGTACATGCACAGACTACTTGTTTACTAGTCAGAACACCAGATATCAGCGCCATCTTGTAATGGCGATTGCAAGGGCAGCTCCTCACATCTCCCCCTTTTCTTTTATTTAAGAGCAATAGGCCACTCATATATTGAGAGTGGAGATAGAGGTCAAATCCCCAGTGTTCAAAAATAGGTGCTTTACACAAAACCTCCTCCCAGGCTCATTACCCGGAGGGGTCTTGGTCCACTCCCGTGTGGTTTTTTTTCCTGGGGGAAGGACAATTGGACACTCAACCTTCATATAAGATGGCATGTCTCCCTAGAATAGGCGCATTTTATGCCGCGGAGCCTTTCTACTGCAGTGCTTAGCCGTGCAACTCACCTGGGCTGCTGAAGCACACTCAGTCTATCCTGTGCAATGAGACTAGCCTCGTGGGGTGAAAGAGCTGAGCGGCCAGCGACCTATTGCTTAAGTTTAGATAACCATATACCAGGGGAGGCACCGTGTTCTAGTGCTGCAAGTGCTTGGGTTATTGCCGTCCTGTCCCTTTTTGTTTGGGCTTAAGTTTACAGACCATCCAGAGAAAAAGCAACGCTCTACCGCATAGGATCACAGTAAACAAGCCTACCCCCACCCACTCCTTAAAGTAGGAAAATGCAGAGGAAATCCAGGTGGAGAAGCCCTTTGTCAGTGAAGGGTCGAAACGCATAGAATTCACCTGTACAATAGCAACTCTCAACTCTCGAAGCTTTTGCTCAAATTCCATTGTCCAATTCTGTAACATATAGTGAGACAAAGTTTTTGATAGATTTGCTGGTCTTGTAAGATTTTCAAACTGAACAGAAATAACACAAAGACCAGGCATCTTGTATTCACAAACCAATTGAGCCAACTGCCAAAGAATATCCACCTGCTCTTGGACTAAGTTGATGCACTGATTTATCAGCATCAACCCTCCTTGTATTTGTGAGTTGGCTGTGGCTTGTTTATCTAAAGCCGTTGTGACCGTCATAGAAAGCTCATTAATAGTTTGTGTTGTTTGAATACTAGTAGATAGAGCGAGTGCCGAGGCCATGACAGAGGCTGCAACCGCCGCTGTGGCCACCAATCCAACTATAGTAGCAGATATACCAAAACTTCTTTTCTCTCGAAACAAACTCAAGCTATTAGGGGCATCTACAGGGACAGGTACAAATCTAGGCATGCGGGTAACCAAAGCAAAAGGATATTTATTGGCATCCCAGCATAGGGCATAAAAGCATTTTTCTTGTGAGCAATCTATCTCTACCTGATTCTGATTCAAGCTTGTTTTACTTACCACCCATAAAAACGGGGGCCATACACATACCGGGGTGGCAGTAAAATTTACCTCTTTTGGTTTTTATATTTAACATTGGATGTAGTCCATTTAAAATTTGAATCCTGTTTTTCATTCTGGCGTGGGGTACTTTTCCAATCAAAGTTCATTTCTCCTTTCTCACTAGAACCTCCTCCAATCATAGCCATGGGGGCGAGATCAGTACAGCTTCCATTAACCCCACAAAGCAACCACTGATCATAAGGGTTACTATTAGGTTGGAGGGGATCCACAGTACTAAAATCATATCCAGCAAAAGTATCATTAAATTCTTTACTAATATATGGTGAAAAGGAAAATATTTCTCTTCTGCCCAAGTATATTTTTTAGCTTGGCAGCCTGTCCAAGGTAGCGTTACATCTTCCATGGACCCTTCCTTGCAGAAGGGTGCCATTCTAGGTTGTGAAGGTGGCTTATTTCCAGAACTTCCACCTTTTAGGCTGGGCCACCATCCTCTTATAACTATAGCATCAGCCTTCATGACAAAAGCCACTCCGCCAAAAGAGGCCCTTTTTAACCAGGCTGCTGATTGATTATACAAGGATATGCATTGACTCTTATCTTGCAATGAAGAAATTAGTACAAAGCACAGGCTTCCCTGTATGAAGAAAGTTCTATTTTTTTTTTTTGCAAAGCCTGAATCTGTTCATCTAAAGGCAAATAGGAAAGTCCTAGTTCTTTATCTGTAGTAAAAAGGCATGGAAATATTTGTGCATTATGCATTACTGGCATAGGAAGAGGGAAAGTTGACATAATTCCCCATCTAAACTCTCCAGACATACTAGGAACCAGAATCTCCAGCATGAGGAGTATGATCCATCAATGTCTTGAGATCTTGTTTTGTGACTCATCATCCGAGAACTGGATTCTTCGAGTGAGGCGCTCCAAAATCCAAAAGGGATTATGTTCCTCCTGTGGAAAAACACATATAGCTCCCCTGGATCCTATTAAGATAGGATCTGGGCCATATCATTTATTATCAAGGACATTTTTCCACTTGACCATTTCATTGAGCGATTGAGGCCATTGTCTGTGCCTTTCATCTGGTGATCTCCCAGCATTATCCAATTTTAAGAAATTAAGAGTAAATATTATAAGGGATAGAGCCATCCCTGGCGTCTTAGCCTCTATCCCCCCTTTTTGTTTTTGTTTTTTAAAGAAGTTTTAATTTTCTTAGTTACTTAATGACCGGTTTGAGATAGAGGCCTTCATATACATTTTGTGTCCTCCCCAGGACATAGCCTGTGGGAGTCGGTTGCCTTGATGCCAGGTGTAGGTCATGAATGTTTATGACTAACAAGAACAGAACATTTGTTTCTAGGGTGGATTTTCAGCCTAAAACCATAGAGCTTTTAGGAAGCATCAGTCATATATATTATTTCGATTTACAAAATAAACAGCTAAGACTTATCTGTATAGTCTTTCTTGCCAGTGGCTAAATTCAGCTTAGGATATTTTCTCTTGAATAGGAGCCAGGTAATGATGTATGTGCTCTAATAGGTTGAATATAAAAAGGTTGCTTGCACATCAAAATACAATCTTGTATTTTCATCAAAATTTTAGATACTGAACTGTTAGTCAGTTTTAATATAACATGAACAGTGACTAATTACCTTTCAATTGTTTCTCTTGAAGAGAGATTGTAACTAGAATGCTTGAAAAGTCATTATAGTCACTTGTGTATAATTTATTTATTTATTAATCAGAAATTAGAAAAAGTATTTAAGTTGTCTCTGCAAATAACTATCTTTTAAAACCCAAATAAATATAAGAATCTTGAGTTTGTAACTTTTCAGGAGCTATCTGTAATCTTTATTAATTAAAGCTTTATGTAAACTTCTATAACACAAAAGCAAATCCTGGGGGACTTTTCCAGGCAACTTAGAACAATTTCTTAACTGCCCAAAAACAATTTTCTTAAAGAAACAGTATTTTTTTTATAAGTTGCATAAGAAATTGTAAGCTCTGAGATATAATATTAACTATTAATATACAATTTAAAGTTTGACTGTTCAACATTTTTAAACACCATCTTTAGCACACAATTTAATTATCTGTGCTGAAACAGGATAAGCATGTGATTCAATTTACATACACTTTTCTCTCATATAAAAGCTATTTTTTAAACACAGTAAATGGGATGCATGCATGCATGAATTTATAAATTTTTAACTTATCTTGGGATAATGATTATCAATTTTACTTTATATGATGGTATGTAATAGATCAAACATCAATATTCTGCAATAACCAAATTAATGGCTGTTTGGGACAAGGAAAGGACACTTATACATGTGAGCAAACTCTGTACACTGTAACTTTATATAGAGTAGGCAAGTCAGATCACAATGTATTGATACATTTCACAGCCTAATTGAACTTTTATAAACTTTTGAATTTAAATTTTATTTAGAACAACATCTGGCTAGGTCTGTAATAAGGCTCTAAGAAGTGCCACACAAGGCTGCTCCCCTCTGAGGTCTGCCTCAACCCAAATGCAAACTTTTTTCAATCTGAACACTCTGCCAGAGTCTTGGCTCAAAGATTATGGCTATGTTGAAATATCCTTAAAGAATTGTTTTCTTGTGTTTGTTTATGTTGTTTAGAAAGACTCCAACCATGAGTTCCCAATTTTAAGCTAACTTTCTGTTACAATCAAAAGGCTGCCTGCCCCTTTAATTGCTGACTCCCAGCCACAGCGCTTCCTCCTGTATAAATTGAGGCTGTTTTTTTTTTTTAAAAACAAGTCAAAAGATGGACAGCCAGCAGATAAAGTTTTATTTTATAACATGAAACACAGAACAACAATCATCCATTCATCCAAACAAAAAACAAATATGAATCGACAGACACATGGACAATTTGGTGCACCAAAAATAGACAATAGACAGACAGAGAATATAACTTGGTGTCTCAAAGGGACACAGATATCTTAACCAGAGCTAAGAAAATCTCCATAGGAGCCAGAGAGAAAGTTAGGACGTCTCCCACTTTCCTTATGTCTCCAGGAGAGCTCTGAAATAGCTTATTTTCATTTTTTCTCTTTTTTGCTAAAAGATCCCAAACAGGGGATAACTGCTTTTCTAAAACATATTTTCTTTCTCTCATGTTCAGACTCTACTTCCTTATCTCCTTCTTCTGGGAATACTGCCAGAGAATGAGAGGAGGCACAGTGACCCTGAGAGCTATCTTTAAGCCTTTAATGAAGGCTGCCTCTTTAGTCAAAGTCCTCGAGAGGAGGATAAATTGACTTAATTTATATTATCCTTTGTATCTTTATATTTATATTATCTTTTGTTTATCTCTTTTCTCCTTTTTTCACTCCATGGTAGCATTAGCCCTTGCTTGCATCTGGCAGAAATCTTGCCACAGTGCTTTCCATTCAAGATACATTCCCATATTTGGAGCCACAACTTTTATCACCATTGTCCAGTCCCCGGGAGTCATTGCCAAGGCCGCAAGCCTTTTGACTTGTGCTACAGTGAAATTGGCACTGACTCCATAGTTATGGACAGACTCGGCAAGCTCCTTAATCTGAGTATACTCTACCTGAGTGTGAACACACCCACCCTCGGCTCCTTCAAAGACCGGAAGTGCCTGTTGCATCTTCCTTTGATCTTCTTTTGGAATGAACAAGTCTGCGCACTGCTTCTCTGTGCATGGCTGATGCACTACGCAGGGTGGGGGCTCCGCATAGGGTGAGGGTGCACTATGACCTTGAGGCCAAGCAGCAAACTGGCCTTCCCCAGCCGATTTTGGCTTTTTTCTTGACTGATTAGCTCAAATTTTATCTGGCTGGTACTTTTCTCTCTCATAACAAGCTTTTTCCTCCTCCGAGTCTGTTTCCTCAAGTTCTTCATCTGATTCTGAGCTGGTAAGAGCTAGCTCCTTAAACTCATCTAGTGGCGGGTATAGTCTCCCTCTTCTAGGGACCTCGGCTGATTGAGCTTTTTTCTTTTGTTTTTTCTCCCCCTTTCTTCTTATCTCTCCCCAGGTATTCTTCCCTGACATAATCTTTTCCTCGGGTTCGAGACCCGTGGAAAGGCCTGTATGCTTATTTGGTGCACCATATTTCCTCTTTGCTCCAACTCTCTCTCCCCGCTCTAACTCTGATAGGCTTTCTTGAACTTTGTCCAGAATTTTCTGCCCTGCCTTAACTACTTGTTGACATTCCTCATTCTTTAAGCAGGATCTAATGAGCTTCCTCAATGGCATGGTTCCTGCTTTAAGTTTGCCATTCTCCTTCTCCCTAACTAAATCTCCCCTGAGTTTCTCCCAAGAGGGGATAGTTAAGGACCCTGAGCATGCAAACCACGGTGCTATGTGATCTATCTCTTTTACAAAGCCTTCTAGTGACTTGGTGGAGATTTTCAAGCCATGCTGCCTCAGGACCTACTGTAAGGCAGTCACTACAGAGTGGGAGGCTCCCATGCTATCTTCTTGCCTTTTTTCTAACCTTGCCTGACCTCATCTGAACACTAGTTAGCAATCCCTCCTGTGGAAACTGTACTCAATCTAAAGAAAAGAACGAGCCCTGTGAAAAGGAACAGAAAGGCTTCTAACGCTGGAGAAAGTTCAAGGCCATACCTTGCAGAGCTGCATTGTCCCTTAGTTCTGAACCCACCCCTTGTGAAATGAGGGGACTCCTATTGGCGCTTGGTGATGATATAGTCCCGGGTATCTGCGCCACTATGTCCTTGTAATGTTTCGCCAGCAAAACACACTCGGACAACCGGATCCTTCTACGGCAAAGCTTTATTGCTTACTTATCATGAAGAACTCGAATACAGGAAACTCAGTCCTTTTATAACCCACAAAGAGCGGTTGGAGACGTGTTTCACCCTGACTGGTTGCTCACTATCAGCCCAGATGATACCACGGGACAGGCAGGGCACAAGGCATGGAAAATTACCCCAGTACATGCACAAACTACTTGTTTACTAGTCAGAACATGAGATATCAGTGCCATCTTGTAATGGCGATTGCAAGGGCGGCTCCTCACATCCTGGTTATTTGCTTCCTTAATTAATGCAGTCTCAGGTCCTGCATGATTGGATTGGAGCAGACGCTGTGTTCCACTCACAAGAGGTCTTAGGATCCCGTGGGGGAATCTGTTTGGGTCATTTTGGGTGTCCAGAGACTCCCTGGGCCAGGAACTCAGTTCTTAAAGAATTGACTACTATTTCCAGGACTCACATAGAACACATTAAATCCTATTGTACTGATATCCTTGGTTATCAAACAACTTCTTCTGAATTCAAAATTGGTATATATATATATATATATATATATATATATATATATATATATATGTATATATGACATAACAAGATGTATACACACACACAGAACACTACATGCATCAACACACTAAAATACACACAGTTTTGACCACATTTTTAATACAAGTAAAATTTGTATGTATGTATGCATACATGCAAAGACTGTGACCATCTCAGATTGCTTTAAAATTGGTTTATAAAGATACCTATCAGGACAGGCAATATCACAATCAAGATATCAGTGCCAAATACATAGAATAACTTGTTATGCCATGTCTCATGCAGACTTTGAATTTTCCTGAACACAGAAAATCATTGCACTGAGTACTCAGCCTCCATGGCCACCAGTGCATTCTGTTCAGTTTATGAAATGGTTTGAATTTTTCATGTTGGTGTAAGAAACTCTAATCACATCAGGACAAGTGTAATATTGTATGACTTAAATACCACACTGAGGGCCAATATATACAGAGAGAAAATGGGAATGAGGGATAAAACTGGACAGATGGAAGTAGGGGTGAGAGAGAGAATGAGAACAAGATTGAGAGAGACATAAATAGAGACAGAGAGACAGAGTTGAGAAAGAACAGGATGGACATCTCTTTGAAAATTACTGTCTAATTACAAGGTTGTTCACTGAAAATCAGATCACAAACTCTTCTTGATCTTCTATTAATACTAACTGCAATAACCCTCACATATTAAAGACTAAAGATGACTTCATAAATTCAACCACAATAACATTTAGTAGCTAATACAAGGACTGGTACATGTGGCAGAAGATAAGATGTTACATATTAAATGTTCACCAGTAAATGAATGGAAGGTAATGGGATGGGTTTTGCCTTTTTCTTTAATCTTTTTTTTATGTTTAATGGCAAATATGTTGCTTAAGGGACTTTCAAATTATATTTATAAATTATATATGATTTAAATGAAACATCCATTTGTTTTTATGTCAATAGAGTTTATTCAACTTCTCACATAAAAGAAAAAATGGCTTCCCTAAACACTAACATTCTTAATGATTATTCAGTGGTGGTGTTCTACATAGAAGAATATCCAAGTAGATACTTGGATTTTTAATATTTATCTTTAATCATTTTTTTACAGACCCATCATATTCCCTTCCTGGCACACCCTCCATCAGGTCCTCGACATTGTCTCCTGCTCACTGTATCCAAGAGAAAATACCTACCTCCCTGTCTATCCCACCTAACTCCACCCACCCACCCACCCATTGCATCCCCTAATTTTCCCCAATAACCTCCACTCCACATGTCCCAACTAGGCTTCCCTACTCCCTAGGGACTCATTTCTCAAGGGTTAGGCATATCTTCTCTCACTGATACAAGACCAGGTAGTCCTTGGCTGTATGTGTCTGGGTCCAAAAAAGAGCTAGTGTATGTTGCCTGGTTGCTGGCTCTGAGAAATCTCTAGGGTCATAGCTAATTGAGACTTTAATAATTATAGTAGAATAAGAATCTCATAACAGAGACTATAATAAGATAAACCAATTTAATTGTTAACTCTAGAAATGATTTTAAAATCTCTAGCATAGCTGTCTTCCATGGTGCCCAACAAGCACTTGACTATGAGAGATGCAAATATTTACATCCAACCAATGGACTGAAATTGGGAATCCCTGTGATTGAATTAGGAAATGGCTGGAATAAGTTGAGGAAGAGATTTATTGTCAATTCTTAATGTTCTTTTGCTTGCCTTTCACAATCTGATGATCTCTTATGTTAGTTGTTCTTGCTGTCTCTGGCTTGAGCTTCTCCCTCTTGTGGTCCTGCAACTCTGTGTCAGCACTCCTAGGAGACCAACTCTCTCCTGGTGGAACCTGTGTACAATGGACTGTGGAACAGACATAGGTCTTGGTGCATTTGGTGACTAGAATAATCCTGTCCCATCTTCTCCACTGTTCCTGTGCCCTTTGTATCCCTGACAGGTCTCCCTTTAGATAGTTATTGTAGAGAATATGACTATTTCATTTCTGAGACTGAGAGCGAGAGCACTCCTGTGAGACCAGCTCTCTGCTGATGAGACTGGTATACTGCAGGCTGTGGAACAGCCTTATCTCATGCTGAACATTGTAATGACAGTGGAGGAACACAACATGATTCTGAGTGTGCTGGACTGCTCTAGCAGAGCTGGTGTAACAGAATCTCTTGAATGCACACTGAGATAAACAGGATTTGAGAATCAACCAAGTAGAAACAAGGAGAAGTATTCAAAGAATTAACCAAAGAAGGAGGTGGTTATTTGAGAAAATCAACAAGATAAATAAGCCCTTAGCTAGACTCACTAGAGGGCACAGGGACAACATCCTAATTAAGAAAATCAGAAATGAAAAGGGAGACATAACAACAGATCCTGAAGAAATCCAAAACACCATCAGATTCTTCTACAAAAGGCTATACTCAACAAAACTTGAAAACCTGGAAGAAATGGACAAATTTCTGGACAGATACCAGGTACCAAAGTTAAATCAGGATCAGGATAACGAGCTAAACAGTCTCATATGCCCTAAAGAAACAGAAGCATTCATTAATAGTCTCCCAGCCAAAAAAGGCCCAGGACCTGATGGGTTTAGTGCAGAGTTCTACCACACCTTCAAAGAAGATCTAATTTCAGTTCAGCACAAACTATTCCACAAAATAGAAGTAGAAGGAACTTTACCCAACTCATTCTATGAAGCCACAATTACTCTGATACCTAAACCACAAAAAGATCCAACAAAGATAGAGAAATTCAGACCAAATTCCCTTATGAATATTGATGAAAAAATCCTCAATAAAATTCTCGCTAACCGAATCCAAGAACACATTAAAGCAATCATCCAACCTGACCAAGTAGGTTTTATTCCAGGGATGGAGGGATGGTTTAATATACAGAAATTCATCAACGTAATCCATTTTATAAACAAACTCAAAGAGAAAAAACACATGATCATCTCGTTAGATGTGGAAAAAGCATTCGACAAGATCCAACACCCATTCATCATAAAAAATCTTGGAAAAATCAGGAATTCAATGTCCATACCTAAACATGATAAAAGCAATCTACAGCAAACCAGTAGCCAACATCAAAATAAATGGTGAGAAGCTTGAAGAAATCCCACTAAAATCAGGGACTAGACAAGGCTGTCCACTCTCCCCATACCTATTCAACATTGTACTTGAAGTCCTAGCCAGAGCAATTCGACAAAAAGAGGAGATCAAGGGTATACAAATTGGAAAGGAAGAAGTCAAAATATGACTTTTTGCAGATGATATAATAGTATATATAAGTGACCCTAAAAATTCCACCAGAGAAATCCTAAATCTGATAAACAGCATCGGTGAAGTAGCTGGATATAAAATTAACTCAAGCAAGTTAATGGCCTTTTGTACACAAAGTATAAACAGGCTGAGAAAGAAATTAAGGAAACAACACCCTTCTCAATACTCACAAATAATATAAAATATCTTTGCGTGACTCTAACTAAGGAAGTGAAAGATCTGTAAGAGAAGAACTTCAAGTCTCTGAAGAAAGAAATTAAAGAAGATCTTAGAAGTTGGGAATTTCTCCCTTGCTCATGGATTGGCAGGATCAACATTGTAAAAATGGCGATCTTCCCAAAAGCAATCTACAGATTCAATGCAATCCCCATCAAAATTCCAACTCAATTCTTCAACGAATTAGAAAGAGCAATCTGCAAATTCATCTGGAATAATAAAAACTTAGGATAGCAAAAACTTTTCTCAAGGATAAAAGAACCTCTCATTGAATCACCATGCCAGAAATAAAGTTTACTACAGAGCAATTTCGATAAAAACTGCATGGTACTGGTATAGTGACAGACAAGTAGACCAATGGAATAGAATTGAAGACCCAAAAATGAACCCACACACCTATGGTCACTTGATCTTCGACAAGGGAGCTAAAACCATCCAGTGGAAGAAAGACAGCATTTTCAACAAATGGTGCTGGCACAACTGGTTGTTATCATATAGAAGAATGCAAATCGATCCTTTCCTATCTCAATGTACTAAGGTCAAATCTAAGTGGATCAAGGAACTTCACATAAAACCAGAGACACTGAAACTTATAGAGGAGAAACTGGGGAAAAGCCTTGAAGATATGAGCACAGGGGAAAGATTCCTGAATAGAACAGCAATTGCTTGTGCTGTAAAATCGAGAATTGACAAATGGGACCTCATGAAACTGCAAATTTTCTGCAAGGCAAAAGACACCATCAATAAGACAAAAAGACCACCAACAGATTGGGAAAGGAACTCCACCTATCCTAAATCAGATAGGGGACTAATATCCAATATATATAAAGAACTCAAGAAGGTGGACTCCAGAAAATCAAATAACCCCATTAAAAACTGTGGCTCAGAACTGAACAAAGAAATCTCACATGAGGAATACCGAATGAAAGAGAAGCACCTGAAAAAATGTTCAACATCTTTAATCATCAGGTAAATGCAAATCAAAACAACCCTGAGATTCCACCTCACACCAGTCAGAATGGCTAAGATCAAAAATTCAGGTGACAGAAGATGCTGGCGAGGATGTGAAGAAAGAGGAACACTCCTCCATTTTTGGTGGGATTGCAAGCTTTTATTACCACTCTGGAAATCAGTCTGGCGGTTCCTTAGAAAACTGGATATAGTACTACCAGAGTATCCAGCAATACCTCTCCTGGGCATATATCCAGAAGATGTTCCAACCGGGAAGAAGGACACATGCTCCACTATGTTCATAGCAGCCTTATTTATATTAGCCAGCAGCTGGATAACCCAGATCCCCCTCAATAGAGGAATGGATACAGAAAATGTGGTACATTTACATAATGCAGTACTACTCAGCTATTAAGAAGAATGGATTTATGAAATTCCTAGCCAAATGGATGGACCTGGAGGGCATCATCCTGTGTTAGGTAACACAATCACAAAGGAACTCACACAATATATACTCACTGATAAGTGGATATTAGCCCAAAACTTAGGATACCCAAAATATAAGATACAGTTTGCTAAACACATGAAACTCAATAAGAATGAAGACTGAAGTGTGGACACTATGCCCCTCCTTAGATTTGGGAACAGAACACCCATGGAATGAGTTACAGAGACAAAGTTTGCAGTTGTGACAAAAGGATGGACCATCTAGAAACTGCTGTATCCAGGGATCCACCCCATAATCAGCTTCCAAACGCTGACACCATTGCATACAGTAGCAAGATTTTGCTGAAAGGACCCAGATATAGCTGTCTCTTTTGAGACTATGCCAGGGCCTGGCAAACACAGAAGAGGATGCTCACGGTCAGCTAGTGGATGGATCACAGGGCCCCGAATGGAGGAGCTGGAGAAAGTACCCAAGGAGCTGAAGGGATCCGCAACCCTATGGGTGGAACAACATTATGAACTAACCAGTACCCCAGAGCTATTGACTCTAGCTGCATATGTATCAAAATATGGCCTAGTCGGCCATCACTGGAAAGAGAGGCCCTTTGGATATGCAAACGTTTTATGCCCCAGTACAGGGGAACGCCAGGGCCAAAAAAAAAAAAATTGGAATGGGTGGGTAGGGAAGTGGGGAGGAGTGTATAGGGGACTTTTGGGATAGCATTGAAAATGTAATTGAGGAAAAGATGTAATAAAATATATTTAAAAAAAGAAAAAATATCTCAATTAAAGTTCCTTATGTCTGTTTTCAATACGTAGTGCCAAATTGAAAATAAAAGAAGTAAAAACTTCAGGTTGAAATCTCTGTAGTTTTTCATAAAGATCACTAGCATCTCTTTTTCCTGAATTAATAGACATTTAGAAATTATCCAACATTTCTTCAATGTCTTTCCAATATTCACAGCTGTCCATTAAACAATGGACAATACATAATGTCCACCATTGGTTATACATAAAATAAACTTATTAATTTTTAATGGGCTTATATAAAACATAAGAGAATATCTAGAACTCATTATCAGTATGTGTCTAATTTTCTTCTCAGATGCCATCCTCTGTGTGTGTGAGACCCCAATTTCGAGCATTTCTCCCTGGAAGGTAAAGCCCCTGAATATTCCCCAGGCTTGTTTTCCCTGATCTTTAAAAATACAGCTAAAAAGAAGCTCTTTTTTCTCTATAGTCAGCAAAAGACCTTTTTGTTTCTATACTGTACAACCAGAGATGCCTCCTTTCCTGTGCCAAGGACATAGAGATACACGCCTGAGAGGAGGCTGCAGCTCACTCCCCCCCACCACCAGAAAGGAGCTGTAGCCAACTCTCCTCCCAACTCCTCCCAACTCCACCCAACTCTCCTCCCAACTCCTCCCAATTCCTCAGCTAGCTGTTAAAAGCCCCCTACTGTCACTGCTCCTGCTCAGGGTGGAACTCACCTGCCCTGCACAGTGGTGGAGGGACTTCATCCTCAGCCAGCTGATAATAAATCCTCTTGCAGTTTGTATCAGGTGTGGTTTTCTCTTGCAACACTGGGTTGTTGGCCAGCTCATCCCAGGACTTGAGCAGAGGTCCAGCTTTGGGGGGTCTTACATGTGGGGGCTCATCTGCTGGGATTTGTGGCCTACCCCAGTTCTCAGAGACCCGCTTGAAGGTAGGATCCTATCTTTGTCAATATCTTTGTCTATCACTTTGTCTATCTCTTTGTCTGCAGGCTGTATTTAAATTAAGTATTTTCGGTTTGCAGTGGTCCGCGCTTGTGAGAGCAATGAACTCCCTGTCCAGGATGGAGGGGAGGGTTACTAACAGACATGTCAGGAGTAACCAGCTGCCACCCTGGGAGACGTCCCAGGAGGTCTGAGGGAGCTCCAGGGATGCCTGGAGATCTCTCATCGGGGTGTCAATTTGGAGTGTGCTCACCTGGCCATCTGTTTCTGTTAGTGAGTGCCAAGTGAGAGTGTGCTCACTCGGCCATCTGTTTGGGTCCTGGTCTCGGTTATTGTAGTCCTTTTGTGTGTATATAGTGTTTTGCTTTGTTTTTGTTTTTTTTCCCCTGTATGTGACTCTGACGATGGGACAGACTAGTAGCACTCCCCTTGGACTGACTCTCGAGGATTGGACTGAAGTTAAGACTAAGACTCACAATCTGTCTGTAGATGTCAGAAAGATTTTGGAGAAGTTTCTGCTCTACAGAATGGCCAGCTCTTGATGTTGGTTGGCCACCAGAGGGCACTCTTTATTTGATTGTGATTTCTGCCTTTAAACATGTTGTTATGCAGAGGGGGCCGGGGTCTCTACCAGATCAAGTGCCCTACATTCTCATCTGGGAAAATTTAGCACAAGACCCCCATCATGGTTGAAGCCGTTGGTTCAGAAGAACAAGCCGGGATCCCCAGTCCTGGCTCTCTGACACTCAGAGAAAAAACTAAGATTAAAACTGCAGGGGCTGAACCGCAGCCCTTGGCTCCTCCCAGGATCTACCCAGAGAGAGAAGAACCTCCAGAATGGTGTAACACCCCACCCCCATATCCCCAACCACTCCCCTCCCAGATCTCTCAACAGGGTGCCACTAAAGATGCTGGGGGGGGGGATGGAACAGCTGCTGGAACCCGAGGCAGGCGAGCTCAGAGCCCAGAGGGACCAGACTCAACCACCGTGCTGCCTTTATGTACATATGGCCCTCCTCCAGTGGACCCTGGACAACTGCAGCCCCTTCAGTACTGGCCTTTTTCCTCCTCTTACCTCTGTAATTGAAAGGGAAATCATGCACCCTTCTCTGAAAACCTTTCTAGCCTTACTAATCTAATGGAATCTCTCATCAGCCCACTTGGGATGATTGTCAGCACATTTTACAGGTTCTTTTCACCACAGAGGAGAAGGAAAGGATTCTGCTGGAGGCTAGAAGGAATGTGCTGGGGAGGGCAATAGAGGGCCAACACAACTTCCTGATGAAATAGATGCAGGCTTCCCTCTGACACATCCTGACTGGAACCCTAACAGGCCTGAAGGTAGGGAGCAGTTAACAGTTTTCCATCAGGCTCTGGTAGCAGGACTGAGGGGAGCTGGCAGGCGCCCCACCAATTTGGCCAAGGTAAGAAAGATCCTACAAGAGGAAAAGGAGCCCCCAACAATGTTTATAGAGCGCCTCTTAGAAGCATACAGGTGTTACACTCCTTTTGACCCTACATCAGAGGGCCAGCAGGCAGCAGTGGCCATGGCTTTCATTGGGCAGTCTGCTTCTGACATTAGGAGAAGGTTACAGTGTCTAGAGAGTCTGCAAACATTATCTTTGCAAGATCTGGTTAAGGAGGCAGAGAAAGGGTACTATAAGAGAGAGACTAAAAAAGAAAAAAGAGAAAGAGAAAAAAGAGAGGATGAGGAAAGAGAAAGTAGATGAGATAGAGGGTGAAAAGAAATTTAACAAGGGTTGTGGCTACATTCGCAGGTGATAAGGAAGTTTATAGAAAAGGTAGAGGAAGTAGGTAGAGAAGAAGTAGGCAGACAGGGTACCTGGGCAACACAGGGCTGAAAAGTCCTCAGAACTCCAGAAGACCTTCACAATCACCGCTAGATGAGGACCAATGTGCATACTGTAAAGAAAAGGGACACTGGGCAAGAGACTGCCCCCAAAAAGAGACAGATACCAGACCACCCAAGGTCCTTACCCTAGAGGATGATGACTAGGGGAGACGGGGCTCAGACCACCTCCCTGAGCCTAAGGTAACGCTAACTGTGGCGAGGACCCCCATGGATTTCCTTGTTGATACTGGAGCAGAGTTTTCAGTCTTGAAGGAGCCACTGGGAAATTTGAGAAACAAAAAAAAAAAAAACCATAGTAATTGGGGCAACTGGTCAGAAACCATACTCTTGGACCACTGACAAGAAAGTTGATTTGGGAAAAAGCCAAGTAACTCATTCCTTCCTCATCATTCCTGAATGCCCCACCCCATTGTTGGGGAGAGACTTATCAAAATTAAAAGCCCAAATAAGCTTCTCTTCGGAAGGAACTTCAGTCTCTTGGCAAGCCCCTATCTCTATAATTTTAGCTTTAAAATTAGAAAAAGAATATAGATTACATGAACCTCAAGCCCCATCGAGAAAAGTACTAGAAGGGACCTGGTTAGAGAGATATCCTCAAGCCTGGGCAGAGACTAGAGGTATGGGAGAGACAAAGAGGGTACCTCCTATCATTGTGATGCTAAAAACTGGTGTGACTCCTATCAGGGTAAGACAATACCCCCATGAGCAAAGAGGCCCGAGAGGGAAACAGACCTCACATTCAAAGGCTCTTAGAACTAGATGTTTTGGTCCCTTGTCAGTCTCCCTGGAATATTCCTTTGCTACCAGTTAAAAAGCCAGGCAGTAATGATTATTGGCCAGTATAAGACTTAAGAGAAGTAAACAAAAGGGTACAAGATATTCATCCTACTGTCCCTAACCCCCACAATCTACTCAGTTCTCTCCAGCCTGACAGACAATGGTATATGGTACTGGACTTGAAGGATGCATTCTTCTGCCTAAAACTACATCTTATGAGACAGGTAATCTTTCCTTTCTGCTCTGATAAAATCTACAAATATATATACCTCTTTTACCATGCTGGAATGATGAAGTCACCTAAAAGGCAACTTTATAAAATATATCACTTTTCTAATTTACTAGTTGTAGACATAAAAATCAATAACAAAATCCTACCAAAAACCAGCAAATAAATTAAAAACCAAACACATATACCTTGTGTCTGCCAACATACTCACTCATTGCAAACTTATGGCAGATTACATTTTCACAAAGAAATACTTTAAAAAATAAAACTTAATTTAAAGGAATACCCCATAGTACTTTCCCAATAATTAATCTACTATAAAACTACATGTATATTAAATTTTTGTCACAATTTTAAATAGAATTAATTTAGTCATATTTCCTGAGTATGTCTGTCCTACAAATGATTATGCACACCACATACATATAGGAGTCTGTGAAGAAGCAATTATAATATAATAATCTACTGGAATGCATCATGAAGCTGATAGATACAAAACACATGTTCTCTGTAAGATTAATGTAGAATAAAAAAGTATTTGCAAATTTATGGCAAGCTATTAAGTATGTAATATTCAGAGGGCCATGTGAAAAGCCAAGTGTGATATGAGTCCAGGAACTATGGAATAAGTGTTGACCAATGATGTTAAATATATGGTAAGATTCATGTTTAGTATATTAGATACCACATCAATTACTAGAATAATTACTTATGGTTGACAAAATGCATAAAGTTTATAGATATCTTTTCAATTATTTGGCCTTTCATTCAATATAATGAATTAAAGTTCTCAGAAGAAATATTATGCCTGTGAGATTATAAAATAGTTAAATCACTTGTGAACAAGGTTTACAATTTGAGTTTATTCCCATGATGCGTGTACTAGAACCAAGCAACCCAACCTACTCAGAAGATATCTTTTGAAGTCATGCATTCCAACATACACTACACGTGAAAATATTTTTTGAATTTCTTTTACTGAAATTGTTTTAGATATAAAAACCAATAAGAGGTAATATTTACATCAATGAATTCCACAAAAATATCTATGATTTTTTTTACATTAATTACTTATGTGAATGGGGTAGGTAACACTGGTACAGGTACACATATGAGCAAATAATAACCCTGTCTGTACATTTAGATGCACTTATGAAACGCCTGGTATGGGGGCTGGAATCTGAACCCAGGTTCTTTGGTAGAGAAAACAATTCTGTTTATAGCTAATCCAACTTTTTAGGCTTTTAGGCAACTTATCAAATAATAGCTCTACCCACATGCATTGTTGTAGATAAGAATTCTAAAAACCAAAGAAGTACATTAACATTCTCTGAAATGACATTAAAATTAAGTGCAAATACATTCATAGTTGATATTGCAGACATGATGGGAATTAAAACTTAGGAATGGGGTACTATTGCTTAACACAAACCATCTGGGTTACTGCTCTTGCTCTAGGATTCCTCTGTTATATTGCTCATTCTATTTGACCATACTGATTTCATCCCTGAGTAAGTTCACAGACTCTGAATCAAATAGGAATGGAGATGAGGCAAGGATAAGTGTGCTCAGCTTTCCAAATGAAGAAGGAATCAAAGTAAAAGACTTCTTAGTACAAAGTATCTACAGAGGCTTCTTTTTCATCAGTGCAACTCTCAGTGCATCTCTCAAATAATAATCAGAACGTTCGTTTACTTATTGACAAATGAGGCTACATCTGCAGACTTATTTCTTTAAGGTGTTCTGCTTTTTAAACATTAATATTTTATTACCTCTCATTCTCTACCTGCTTATGACATTACAGGAATCACTTAAATAGTGCAATTGTTACATTTACATAAACATACATATAAATATGTATACAAACACACAGCCTACATGTTCAATTTAGTATTGTTTCTATGTCAATGAGTTTAAGCTAGTGAATTCTCGAGTACATATTACAGATTTTGCCCAGTAGAAGAGTCACAATGTGTCATACAGAATGAACTCATAAAAGTCAATGATATCCGGAATCAGTGAGGGGAGGATTTTGTATTTTTAAAATGACCCAACCACATTGTGGTTTATGATTGTATTTTTTTTAATTAAATGATCTATTTTATATCAACATAGGGGCAAAAAGGGGTTTAGGAAATTTTTGTCTCTGATGACATTACAAGTGACATGTTGAACAATGTTAAATAAACAAAGAAAAATTGACTGGTTTTATTTTTCCTAAAATATTCATGAATATTATGAATTGAATGCAATGCTGTGCAGCAATGCCCTTAAAATTACATGCCCAGCATCAAATTCAGCATTGCAAGGCTCCTTTCAACTACTTTACTTGAAATTCCTTCTCAATAAATTTCTAAAGCAGCACTCACTAAACTTTTCTTTGGAAATCAGATATGGATCACTATGTGAAATGTCCAGAATACCAGTATGCCAACACAGAACAGAACAAATGCATTCAGAAAGCTGTGATATTTCTAAGCTATGAAGACCCCTTGGGGATGGCTCTTGCCTTATTGGCTTTTTGCTTCTCTGCACTCACAGCTCTGGTACTTTAGGCCTTTGTGAAGCACCATGACAATCCTATAGTGAAGGACAATAACAGAATCCTCAGCTACCAATTACTCATGTCACTCATGTTCTGATTTCTGTGCTCCTTTTTCTTCATTGGACATCCTAACAGAGTGACCTGTGTCTTAGAGCAAATCACATTTGGAATTGTATTCACTGTGGCTGTTTTCATAGTTTTGGCCAAAACAGTCACTGAAATTCTGGCTTTTAAACTCACAGACCCAAGAAGAAGGATAGAAATATCTTGGTATCAGGGGCACCCAATTACATTATTCCCATATGTTCCCTATTTCAATATATTCTGTGTGCAATCTGGCTAGCAGTTTCTCCTCCATTTGTTGATATTGATGAACATTCTGAGCATGGAAACATTATCCTTGTATGTAACAAGGGCTCAGTTACTGCATTCTACTGTGTACTGGGATAATTGGCCTGCCTTTCATTTGGAAGCTTCCCTGTGGCTTTCTTGGCAAGGAATCTACCTGACAGATTCAATGAAGCCAAGTTCCTGACCTTCAGCATGCTAGTGTTCTTCAGTTTCTGGGTCACCTTCCTCCCTGTCTACCATAGCACCATGGGCAAGGTCATGGTTGATGTAGAGATTTTTACCATCCTGGCATCCAGTGCAGGGATTCTTGGATGTATCTTTGCATCCAAGATCTACATCATTTTCGTGAGACCTGAGAGAAACTCTGTCCAAAAAATCAGGGGTAAATCGCATTCCTGAACAAATATTTCTGGAATTCTGTCAAATGAGAAATTGGTACATACCTACCAAATATTGGGTTACAGTGCATATATCTAGTTTAAGAATCACTCTCACTGGATCCTGTAGTGATGTCTAGAAGTATCATATCATATCATCTTGCATGCATTGTGCATAAAATCTTGCACTCATTCAAGTGATTCATTTCCTCTAAGAAAACTAAAATTCTTAAATTATTATGACTGTGTTATTCATCATTTTGCTTTCATGGAGATTTCTCCCTGGTAAATTCCATTAAAAGTTGATAAGGAAGATTTACCCATGATCTTGTACAGAAAGTGAGTTCTAGGACACACAGCACTGCACATAGAAACGATCTATCATATCTAACAATCAATTTGACAAATCAGCAAACTAAAGAATCAACAAAGATGAAATCAGAACACATTTTCTGATTTTTAATAGGAGCACACAAATGAGAGATATTGCCTGTTCTCTTCAGCTGCTCTTCAAGCTATCAGACAATGGTCGAAAATGGAAATATTCTTTTTCTGCTCTGAAATACAAAAATATTATATCCAACAATGAACTAAAGCTGAGGAACCCTGTGGTTGAATTATGGAATAGTTGCAAGAAGCTGAAGAGAGTGGAGCCCCATAGGATGATCAGAAGTCTTAACTAACATGGGCAAACAGAAATTCTCAGAAACTGAGGTACTTGACACATATGCAGCATAGACTGCATTGTCTGGCCTCAGTGATAGAATGCACACCTAACTCCCCAGAATTTTGAGACTCCAGAGATTGGGACGGTCTTGGAGGAGGGGAAGAGGTATGAAAGGCAGAAGAGTCAGGGGGCAAACGGGGAGGGGGATAATTACTGGACTTTAAAAAAAAAAGATTAAAGGATAAAAAAAATAAAAAAGAAGAAATTAAAATAATCTTGTAGATAGGTGAAATTATAGTTATACAAGAAAAATATAAAACTAGTGATATTTTCATGAAACTAATATCTTCTCAGAGACTGCCCTCAGTATGCAGTTCTGATTAAGGTTCTGGAATCAGAAATGTCTCAAAGAGTGGAATGGGAGCCCGAGACTTTGACTACGCTGCTTCCTGGAAAATGGAATTTCCAAAAAGACAATTGAATGTTTGCAACTAGACTAAATCCTTCACATTTGTCAATTCTCCTTCCAAAATAGGATGCCTAATGGGTCTAAACTGCATCAGCATTAATAAAAATTGTTACTTCCATAAGTTACTCTTCATAAAAATATGATCATAGCAATGTCCCTTTAAGGAACACATTAAGCATTAACATCTACAATTTACTCATTGAAAATTCATGGAAGATGTTATTTTTGCAAAGAAAGATGTGATATTCAACTGCATTTTAAGGGAATTCTACACAAGTTTATTATAATACCCGATGATCTCCTCTAAAATTACATTTATATTATATTCCAATCTTTAATTTTAATAATATATCTCATTATTTTTTAAATTAAAGCATATGTCTCTATATATTTCCTGGTCACCATGTAAGTGTAGGAGCCAGAGAAGAGGAGAAAATGGCAAAAGATCAATTGGACTATAATAGTTGGAAGCTGGAAATCAAGGTTCAAGACCTCTATTTAATTAAAGAAGAGTATAAATGATTTCTTGTAACATTAGAAAAACTTGCTAAGGTAGAGATTAACACATTCTTCATGATCTAGACACTTTCATTTAAAAAAAAATCACATGATTTGATATCTAAGGGTGTGTGGATTATTTTTGATACATGATGCATAGAATATGAAGAACCATTTTAAAGATTTGCTTTTATTTATTTTATGTCTATGAGTACATTGTAGCTGTATAGATGGTTGTGGGCCATAATGTCACTGCTGGGAATTGAATTCAGGACTTTTGATCACTCTGGTCAGTGTGTTCTTGTAACCCAGCCCCCAAAAAGACTGCATGGTATGTGCTTACTAATAAGTAGATACTTGCCAAATGGTACAGAATACCCAAGATACAAGACCTTAAGAAGTTCAACCTTTAGGAAGGACTAAGAGAGAATATTTCAATCCACTTAGAAGAGGAAACAAACAAACAAAAAAAAAACACAGGGGGGAGGCAGACAATAAACCGAACTACCTCAGTTGTTTATGGAGGGGGTGCTGGAGAGAATGAATTGGAGAGCCAGGAGAATGAATTGAAGTGTGCATCCACCAGGGGAAGGAAGTGGGTGGAGCCTTAAAGAAGTACTACAGACCTGAGAGCTGAGAGACTCCCAGAACTCAGTGGAGGCAAACATTAGCCAAATCTCCCAAATGTGGGGGGAGGGAACGCAAATAGTCCATGTCCAGCAGATAGACATAGCCTCAAGTAGAGGGCCAGGCTTATCAAGCCAGAGTCAAAATTTCTGATATATATCAGAATAATGCATGGTCAGGCTTCAGTAAGAGAAGACATGTTTAATTCTTGACATACTGGAAGCTCCATAGAAGGGAGATGCCTGGTGTATGGGCAGAGGGCAAAGTTAGTAAGCACTCTATGAGAGGCAAGAGGGAGGAGGAATAGGATGAGGAGTAGTAGGAGGGGGATCCAGGAAGGTGTCCAATGGCTGGAACAAAATTAATAATATAATTTAAAGAAAGTAAAGAATGGGGCTAGAACGATGGCTCAGATGTTCAATACTTCTTTTTTGTTGTTTGTTTGTTTGTTTGTTTTTTTGTTTTTTTTGTTTTTTTTTTTTTGAGACAGGGTTTCTCCGTATAGTCCTGGCTGTCCTGGAACTCACTTTGTAGATCAGGCTGGCCTCGAACTCAGAAATCTGCCTGCCTCTACCCCTTCAAAGTGCTGGGATTAAAGGCATGTGCCACCATGCCTGGCTTGTTCAATACTTCTTAATCTCATAGAGGACCCTAGTTAAGTTATAAAAACCCTAATTGGGAATCACAATGCTTTGTAACTGCCTTTCCAGTGTATCTTCTGCCCTATTCAGGCCTCCATAGGAAGTGCATTCATGTGGTACACTGACACACACGTGGGCAAATATACATACACAGAAAATACAAATAAAATATATATTAAAAAACAATTACTATCCTAACCTCAAAGTAGTAAGGCAGAAAGAATAAATTCTACAACACTCTAACTTTAGGTTTATTAACTCCCTCAAATGACAAGACAAAGCTCAATGAAATTGAAGACCCAAGTCAAAAAAAAAAAAAAAGTTCAGAAACCAAAAACAACAATAACAAAAAAGTGTGTGTGTGTGTGTGTGTATACATATGTAATTGGATAACAGTGTTGAGCCTTAGAACCCTGGCGTGACATTTTCAGACAAAGTCCTCCAATGATACATACATAATCATTTATTTCCTCTTTATTATATATTACTGGCCACGAGATCTAACATTAAGAGAGGTTTTCTTCCCTGATGAGTCTTCTTTGGTGACATTTGTACTACAAGATTGTTATTAATCAAGCATTGCTTCAGTAATAGCGACAGGGTGTGTGTCCACACCTTTTTTCTGCACTAGGACGCCAAAAGGGGACCAATCCATGGAAACCATATTCCTTTGGTTAAATATCTATTTTCTACAGTGCCATTGCTGTTGATGCAGAAGGGATTGTTTCCTTGATGCCTTCCATGTTCTCAGCTGTTACATTTCTTTGTCTTTATCTGCCATAGTGTTTTCTAAGGCATGGGCGGAAGATATTTAATGGAGATGCCTGTTTTATACTTAGTTTTCTATTCTCCACATAGTATCCGGCTGTTGATCTCTCAATTTTTTCTAACTACAGAAGAAAAAAGATAACGATGTAGGCCTTGTAAAGCACTGACTATGAGTTTAACAAAATGTCATTACAAAAAATATTGTTACTCTTTTTGTGAATAGTAGGATATGGTTTTTAGGTACCTGATCTACTTAGTATCTCATACTTGATCAAGCAAACAGTGTCTCCTTGAGACAATTTTGTGGATTGGTAATTCATATAAATCTGGTATTGTTTACTTAATATTCTCACAAATTTTTGGCCACCATTGTCCTATTTTGTAGGCAGGACTCCATTATGTATGAAAGATTTTGCTGTTGTATACATTTCTACTGTCATACAAAAATCTTACTGTGTCAGTTGTTTAGACTACTGCATGAAAAATTAGGACATCCAGAACTTTTTTCATAAAAAAAATATTATTTAAACCAAAGTTTGTACTGAGTGGGTAGATTTATTAAACATTAGTGTTAGGTCCTTCTCCAAAGTATATGTAACTTTCTAGCTGCATATTTTTCCCTTAGAAATGGTTCTAGGAATTGGTATCATTTTGTAAAGTGGATTTTCAGTCCATATGAACCCATCCAATGGTTACTCCTTGGATGGTTATGGCACTATTCCAACAGCCTTATTGTTGTTATACCTCTCTGGGCTCACACTTGGATAATATTTATGATTACTTCAAAGAGTATTAAAAATAGCCAGTAAAGTTGAAGCTTCCAGCTTGATTTTTTCATGTTCTTTAACTAAAGTGTAAGGCATCTTCAGAAATGAGTACTTACCTTTTGAATTACAGTACTGCTAAACATTATCATTTATAAGGATCAGCTTGGTTGGTAGAATGGTTTGTATATTCTTGGACCAGGGAGTGGCAGCATTTGGAGGTGTGGCCTTGTAGGAAAGAGTGTGACCTGGTTGGAGTAAGTGGGTCACTGTGGGTGTGGGCTTAAGACTCTCACCCCAGTTGCCTGGAAGTCAGTCACAGAAGTTGGTTCCAGGGAGTGGAGTAGTGCTGTGATAGACCTGACAATGCTTTTATTTGAACGAATGTACATTTTTGGAATTTGGATTTGGAACTAAGTGGAATGCTTTAAATGGGGTATAATGGGTCATCCTAGAAGGAATATGGGAGACTTTGTGGATGGGAGTAATTTGAACAGTGTTGACCTGACCCAAGAGATTTCAAAGAAGAAGAATTTCAGTATGTGGCATAGAGACTGATTCTTGTGGTATTTTGGTGAAGAATGTGACTACTTTTTGCCCTTGTCTTAAAAGTCTGCCTGAGTCTAAGGTGAAGAGACGGATTAATTGCATTAATTGCATTGACAAAGGAAGTTTCAAAAAAAGTCCAGCAGAGACTTTGTACTCTGGTTAAGTCTCACAAAGAGAAGTTTGAACAAGCATAGCAAGCTTAGAAAGACAAAATATAAAATATTAGGTTCGAGTATTAAATGCATACCAGGAAGTGAAATGGAGCAAAATCTTGTGTTCTAGGAAATAACAGATTAAGGGAGTGGGAGCTTGGGGCCAGATCCTGCCCAAATGAATTTAGATAAAGACATGATGGTACACACCTATAATCCCATGAGACAAGCATGCTGATCTCTCTTTTCAAGGTCAGTCTACAGAGCAAGAACCAGGATAGTCAAGCTGAGGCAGTGAAGGATTTAGAAAACATAAAGCTAGTGATAATGTAATAGTACAAGGGGATCATGTTCTAGTTCCTGTAAGCAGCAGAACTCGGCAGCATCAGCCGTGTGGCTCTGGCTCTGGAGTTAAGAATGAAAGAACTACTGGGACATTTGATGCTGGTTAGTTGGAGCTAAGACATTAGCAATGATTAAGAAGAGACAAGCATCAATGGGTTGAAATCTGGGAGTTCTTTTCTTGGAGCAGAAATGAGCTGTGTTCCAGAGATAGCCAAGTTTGTACCTCATGCTGCAGCTGGACTTGGTAATGTGTAAGAGTGACCCAGGTGGTACTGGTTTTGAAGGCATGAAGGTGTCATGAAGAACAGCTGAGGCTTGGCACTGTGAGAGGTCACATAAGGCCATTGGAGAAGGTGTAGCCTCAGCTGTAGCTGATAGCCCAGGACTGAAGGTGTCAGGGAAAGAATTTGATGCCTGGCACCATGAAGAGAGCCTATGAGAAACTATTGGTGAAGCCTAGTTGGAATGGAACACCCCAGTGTATTGGAAATATCAGTACGATGGGATGATCACCAAGAATAGCAGCCATAGTGGAGTGGATCAACCTGAGCTTAGAGTGCTACAGAGGGCAGAGCTGGAGAAGTGATGCCAGACCTAAGCAAGAGTCGAAAAGACCAAGTTGAATCCCACAGACTGAAACAAAAGCTGTAACATTGAAATTACGTTGGAGACTCAAAGATGTTAAAGATGCCAGAGCCATTGGATACATGCTGAGGAAAGCTGCTAACAGGGAGTGGAACTAGCCCAGGAGAAAGCAGTTTGTTGCAGGCAACAAAGATGAAAAAGGAATGGAGATCCGAAGACTGCTTTAATATCAGCAATGGTGATGCAGAGTTTGGAGTTTCCCCAGCTTGTTTCCTGCTTTGCTTTGGAGATTGCAGTTAATTATTTAGATGAATATCAGAAAAGCCCTTGAACTTTGGACTTTTAACATTGTTGAGACTCCTATAGACTATGACGACTTTGAAAGTTGGACTAAATGAATTTGCATTATACTATGTTTAAGTTTGGCCCTCATAAACTCATGTTTTTGAACAAGTCTATGATTACGAGGGAATGGAATGTTATGGTTTGCATATATTTGGGCCAGTGAATGGCACCATGTATACTTTTGGCCTTGTTGGAATAGGTGTGACCTGGTTGGAGTAGGGGTTTCACTGTGGGTTTGGGCTTAAGACACTCACCCCAGTTGCCCGGAAGTCAGTTTTCCACTAGCAACCTTTGGATGAAGATATAGAACTCTCAGCTCTGCCTGTGCCATGCCTTCTTGGATGCTGCCATGCTCAAACCTTGATGATAATGGACTGAACTTCTGAACCTGTAAGCCAGCCCCAATAAATGTTGGTTTTTTTTTTTTGTTGTTGTTGTTGTTTTTTAATAAGACTTACCTTGGTCATGGTGTCTATTCACAGCAGTAAAACCCTAACTAAGACAGTTGCCCTCAAATTATTTCCTAACTTTGAAACATCTGACCTGACCCAATTTAAAATACTCCTCAAAGGAACATACTACTACATGTCAGAATTAATTTCTATTGAATTCGGAGTAAAAGGAAAAACTTGCTGTCACGTGAAGCAATGGAAATCATCAGAGCACTTAATATAATCTAATAAAAAATTTCATAATAATAACATGAAAATATTATGGGAAAATACTTTTCTTTTGTAACTTGTTTAATTTTAAGAAATATGTTTTACTTTTAAGATTTAAATATAATTATATCACTTCCCCCTTTTCATTCAACACTTCAAACATTCCAATGCACACTCCTAAAACACTTTCATATCATAGTATACATTTATGAATGTTCAAAATATATAATAAACATTACTTAGTACATAACTTGTATGTATAAATACTTTAGGGCTGAACTCTTGGTTTTGTATTACCAACTGAAAATCTCTTCTCTTGGGTAGATTATCTCTCCCAATTTCAGCATTCCTTGGTTGTCTGTAATTCTCTGCATATTGTTGAGTTTTCATGAAGTTAAACACGTCCATGTTCCCATGTCAATCAGCATCACCTTTTCCATTTTTGTTTAGGTACCACTGAAGGAGGAAAATTACTGAACTCTTCCTGAACTCTTCAACTCAGAGTCCTCCTACCCCTCCCATCTGGAGATTGTTCCCGGAACACTCCTGAACTTCTCACCCCAGAGTACATTCCTGAACTCTTCACCCCAGAGTCCGACCCCCTCCCAAATGAAAACCGTTCCAAGAACATTTTTTAGATAAGGGTCTCCTGGAACAAACCTAGTCCAACCCCTCCCAACTGAGGACTGTGCCAGGAACATTCTTGAGATAAGGGTTTGAACAAACCTCAGAATGTTCCAATAGATCGGGTACATTGCCAAAATATAGGACATGACCCCTTGGTTACGGAAAGCCCCTTGGAAGCCCCTTGGAAAAACCCTTGGCAAAAACAAGCCCCTTGGAAAAACCCTTGGCAAAACCCCTTAATGACGCAAACTTGTACTTTCCCTGCCCTGCTTCCCCCCTTGGCTTTTTCCTATATAAGCCTGTGAAAAATTTGGGTCGGGGTCGAATCTCCTCTTCACCAAGCTTGGTGTATGAGTTTCGGCCCCAGAGCTCTGGTTCATGTGCTTGCTTGTTGTTGCTTTATTAAATCTTACTCTCTACATCTTAAGTTCGGTCTCGGTGTCTTCTTGGGTTCACGGCTGTCCCGAGACTTGAGTGAGGGTCTCCCTTCGGGGGTCTTTCACCACATTGATGAGACATCATTGGTATATTTCTACCATTAGTATATTTCTACCATTAGTAGGAGAGGCATTCTCACAGCAAATGTCTTGTTTCTCAGGCTCATGCCATATTTTCAACCAGCCCTCCCCTTTGTTTTATTTTTATTGGTTATTTATTTACATTTCAAATGTTACCCCATTTCCTGAATTCCCCTCCAGAAACCCCTATCCCATTCTCCCTGCCCCTGCTTCTATGAGGGTGCTCAAACATCCATACATCCACTCCCACTTCCCTCCATGGCATTCCCCTACATTGGAGCATGTAGCCTAAACAGGACAAAGGATATCTCCTCCCAATTATGTCCAACAAGGCCATCTTCTGCTACATATGTGGTTGGAGCCATCGGACCCTCTATGTGTACTCATTAGTTGGTGGCTTAGTTCCTGGGTGCTCTGTAGGATCTTCCACTTTGACATCTGAGCTTCATGAACTATTGTCCTGTAGATGAAACAGACAGAGATAGGTACCACATGATCTCCTATTCTCTGGATTTTGTTCAGTTTATTTCCCAGTAACTGAACAGATCTGTTTCAAGCCACATTTCTCTTGAGAGTTGTGAGAACTATAGTTTTTTTTGCGATTATGAGGATAAATATTTACCATGCAGTGAGGAATAATGCTGGTTTAGTAAATTGTCAGCACCAGATTCTCCTCTAAGATTCATGACCTCCCTAGTTTGCAAGAGTTACCTAAGTTTCCACTAAAGCTTTGATTTTCACCAGAAAGCAGGAAATTTTCCTAATTCATTTTATTCAGCCACGTTTGACCAAAATTATAACAAGGTAGATATCCAAAAAATTGATATATACATGGATTTTAGCACTTTGTTTCCAAATACTACCTAGGAAAAAGTTATGTTTCATGAAGAACAAATGGATACCAAGAGAAAATTGTTTAATCAATTAAAGCCATTCATACACAAAAACAGTTTCCCTACAGAATTGTTGGCAATCATCATTAATGCCAGGACTAAATAGGTAAGGAAACAGAGTTTGTGCCCAAGACCAGCCTAATTTAGATAGTGTGTACCAGTACAGCCATTTCTAGGAATAAGTAATAATGGCATGTCAAACAGTGCGAGGGTTCACAACTAAGGTCCATATGATTATATAGCAAACCTTCATCCACTGAGAGGACATTCAATCCCACAACTGCATTTTCTTCATTTAAAAAAAAAATACTGGGGGAAGAGATTTCCATGCCACATTCAAAACTCTGACCCATAATTGTTCCTGGTGAAAGAACTACAGGAATGGAAATGGAGAGAACCGTGTCTAAAATGAAATCCAGCCACAGGCCCAGTGTTGGATCCAGTTCAAGTGGAGGTTCTAAGGCCTGAAACTATTATTGAGGCTATGGAGCACTCACAAGAAAAACGGGTCATATAGTAACTGACCTCTGAAAAATCCAACTAGCAGCTGAAAGACTCAGATACAGATATTTGCCCCCAACCAGTAGACTGAAACTGCTGACCACTGAGTTTCCTATATGGAAAACGGGGAAGATGATGATGAGGAAAGCAACCTTGTAGGAAACCCAGTAGTCTCAATTGACCTGAACTTCCGAGATCTCTTAGACAACGGAATACCAACCAGCCAGCATACACCAGCTGATATGAATCCACCAACACATATGCAGCAGAAGACTGCAAGGTGAGTGTTCATTCAGAAAGCATACACCCAACCCTCAAGAGACTGGAGGCCCCAGAGAGTTTAGAGATCTGGGGGGTGGTTTATGGGGATTTCCTTGTGGAGATGGGGGCAGGGAGGAGATACGGGATGTGGAAGACTCAGAGAGTGGGACAGGAAGGAAATAAACTCTGGAGTGTAAATAAAAAAATAAAAAATTAAATTTTTTAAAAAGTAAGTGTGCCATTATTTATTTGATCTGAGTATTTTGATTTCCAAAAGGTGAATAATAGGCTAGCCTTCAGTTCTAAATTTCCTGTAGCCTAATTCTGAAAAATTTGTTATGCTTTATCTGCATTCAGAGACAGCAGTATCTTAGCAGAAATAATGTAAGATTACCAACAAGGTCCATTGTTGCAACTATTCTCAAATACAGTTTTTCTCCAGTGTTCAAAATGATTTTCCACTATAAGTTCTGGGTGCCTATGGGAACCTTATCTCTCAGTGACCAGGTTGATGGAGTCCAGATTGCCAAACATATTATATTTCAGTTTCCATTGTGGTCTTCATAATATCTTAGAGTTTGAATAGCACTTAGACAAAATTCCAAAATCTAAAAGATTTTGCTTTATATCTGTTCATGTTTCTGTTTTTTCTAGTATATATATTTTAAAATTTTTAATATTTATTGGTTATTTTATTTATTTCTATTTCAAATGTTATACCCCTTCCTAGTTTCTCATCAGAAAACCCATATTTCTCCTCCCTTCTAAGTGATATCTATTGAGAATATTAATGATTTCTCTTGGATTTTCCTATTTAATTGAGTACAAAATTTCAATGAATGCCCTTATGATTCTTAGTGATAATTGATACCCTCTTTTCAGTCCAGATATTGTAAATTTGGATTTTCTCTCATGGATTTCTACTTAGACTGGCTAAGTGTTTGACTGTCTTAATTTTTTTTAACAACAAACACTTTATTTATTTCTTTGTGTTCTTTCCTTTGTTTGTATCTTATTTATTTCCCCTCATCTTAATTATTTCTTATACTTTATTCTGATTCTCCTTCCTGAACATGAGAAGTTAGACTCCAGAGAACCAAATAACTCTATAAAAACAAAAGTGGGGTAAAGAATTAAATAAAGAATTTTTTACTGAGCAATTTTGAATGGGCAGGAAGCACCTAAAGAAATGTTCATCATCCTCAGTCATCAAGGAAATACAAATCAAAATAACCCTATGATTATACCTCATACCAGACAGAATGGCTAAGATCAAAAACTCAGGTGACAGCAGGCACTGGGAAGGATGTACAGAATGAGGTACACTCCTCCATTTCACGAAGATTGTAAGCAGGTACAACCACTCTGGAAATCATTCTGATGGTTCCTCAGAGAATTGGAAATAGTCCTACTTGAGGAACCTGCCATAGCACTACTGGGCATATAACCAAAAGGTGCTCTTACATATAACAGGGACACATCCTATACATATAACAAGGACACATCCTCCACTATGTTCATAGCAGCCTTATTTATAATACCCTGAAGCTGGAAACAAACAAGATGTCCCTCAAAAGAAGAATAGATACAGAAAATGTGGTACATTTACACAGTGAAGTACTACACATCTACTAAAAACAATAACTTCATGAAATTCCCAGGCAAATGGATGGAACTAGAAAATGTCATCCTGAGTGAGGTAACACAGTCACAAAAAGAAAACACATGGTATATACTCACTGATAAGTGGGTATTAGGTAAAAAGTTTGGAATACCGATGATACAACTTACAGACCATACAAAGCTTAAGAAGTAGGAAGACCATGTGTGGATGCTTCAGTCCTATTTCGTAGTGGAAGCAAAATAATCACCGGAGGTAGAGAATGCAAATGATTTGGGAGAAAGAGAGAAGGGGAGAAGAAAAAACGGACAGGATTAATTTGAGGGGAGATGAGGGAGATATACAAGTGGTCAATAAATTAAAGAGAGGTGTGTAGCAATGGGAGGTGGAAAACTAGTGGTAGCCAACAGAAAGTCCCTGATGCCAGGAAAGCAAATGGCTCTCAGGACAAAACTGGGATGACAATAGCTGAAATGCCCAACCAAAGCGAGAGAGCAGTACAAACCATATCCAGATGTTAGGAATGGCCACCAGTTGAGGGTTGCATCAACCCCACCCCTTCTCAGAATTTTAACCCAGAATTTCTCCTGTCTAAAGGAAGCACAGGGAAAAATAGTAGAGCAGAAACTGAAGGAAAGGCCATCCAGAGACTGTCCGACCTGGGGATCCATTCCATATGCAGTCACCAATCCCAGTCACTATTGCTGATATCAAGAAGTGCTTGCTTACAGGAAACTGTTATGGATGTCTCCTGAAAAACAATATGAGAACCTGACATATACAGATACAAATGTTTGCAGGGAACCACTGAATGTGCACAGGAACTCCAGTGGAGGAGTTAAAGAAATACTAAAGGAGCTGAAGGGGTTTGCAAACCAATAGGAAGCGAAATGATGCCAACCATCCAGACACCCCAGAACTCCTAGGAACTAAAACACCAACCAAATAATACAAATGGAGAGTCCCATGCCTCCAGATGCATATATAACAGAAGGGGGGCTTATCTGGAATCAATGGGAGGGGAGGAACTAAGTCTTGTGAAGGCTTGAAGCTATTGTTTAATAAAAAGTTAGAGCAGTACATGGGATTGGGTGGATGGGTGGGCATACACTTTCATAAAATCAGAAGGGAGGGTATTGTGCTGTGGGGGTTTGAATGGGAAACTTGGAATGAGGATAACATTTGAAATGCAAAGAAATAAAATAAACAATAATTATTAATAAAATATGCATATACATAAAAATAAAATAAATGAATAGACCTAGAAGTAAAAAACTGAAGAGAGTGAGAAATTATTCGTCTAAAAAGGCATAAAGGAATTGGGAAGGCATAAAGGAATAAAGGAAACGTGAAGCCTATAGTAAGAAAATTTAAAGAAAAATAACATTCTTGAGTTGCAAATAGAGCATGACACAGAATGTCTTGAAGGGAGAAGAAGGTGGATGGAACGGAGGAATGAGTCAGCAGCAAGATGGGCAACAGACATGGGTCATGGAGGTACAGATACCAGAAAAGTACATGCTACATTTGGGTCAAAGTGCCACAATGAATCACTCAATAATGTATGGTAATTTCCAGGAAATAATAATTATTTTTATGTTCAATAAATCATATTTATTTAAAATTCTATAGCTATTATAACTTGTTTCCCCAAAGCTTCATTATTTATTCTCAATGTTATGTTATTATAATACAATAGATGATTCTAAACTGGAAAATTTCCATTAAAATGACACATAGTGAATGTTTATTGCATATACAGTTTTAAAGAGATAGGCAAGTTAATTATATAAACTCTATAAATAAATAGTCCCAGATACTGTAAATATTCATTTATTTTTTATTTTTATTTTTATTATTTTAATTAGGTATTTATTTCATTTACATTTCCAATGCTAGCCCAATGTTCCCCCATATGATCCCCCACAAACTTCCACACCCATCCACTCCCACTTCTTGCCCCTGGCGTTCCCCTGTACAGAGGCATGTAAAGTTTGCACAACCAATGGGCCTCTCATTCCGCTGATGGCCGACTAGGTCATCTTCTGGTACATATGCAACTAGAGACACGAGCTCCAGGGGGTACTGGTTAGTTCATATTGTTGTTCTACCTATAGGGTTGCAGATCCCCCCAGCTCCTTGGGTGCTTTCTCTAGCTCCTCCATTAGGGGCCCTATGATCCATCCAATAGCTGACTGTGAGCATCCACTTCTGTGTTTGCTAGACCCCTGCATAGTCTCACAAGACACAGCTATATCTGGGTCCTTTCAGCAAAATCTTGCCTGTCTATGCAATGGTGTCAGCGATTGGAAGCAGATTATGGGATGGATTCCAGGATATGGCAGTCTCTAGATGGTCCATCCTTTCATCTCAGCTCCAAACTGTGTCTCTGTAACTCTTTCTCTGGGTGTTTTTTCTCAATTCTAAGAAGGGAAAAGTGTCCACACATTGATCTTCAATCTTTTTGAGTTTTACGTGCTTCAAAAATTAAAATTGGGGCTCAGCTAAACAAAGAATTCTCACCTCAGGAATACCAAATGGCTGAGGAGCACTTGAAAAAATGTTCATCATCCTTAATCATCAGGGAAATGCAAATAAAAACAACCCTGAGATTCCACCTCACACTAGTCAGAATGGCTAAGATTAAAAATTCAGGTGACAACAGATGCTGACAAGGATGTCAGGGAATGAGGAACACTCTTCCATTGTTGGTGACATCGCAAGCTTGTACAACCCTCTGGAATCAGTCTGGCGGTTCCTCAGAATATTGGACATAGTACTAACAGAGGATCCTGCAGTACCTCTCCTGAGAATATATCCAGATGTTCCAACTGGTAAGAAGGACACATGCTCCACTATGTTCATAGCAGCCTTATTTATAATAGCCAGAAGCTGGAAAGAACCCAGATGCCCCTCAACAGAGGAATGGATACAGAAAATGTGAAACATTTACACAATGGAGTACTACTCAGCTATTAAAAATAATGAATTTATGAAATTCCTAGGCAAATGTATGGACATGGAGGACATCATTCTGAGTGAGGTAACCCAGTTACAAAAGAACTCACACAATATGTAGTTACTGATAAGTGGATATTATCCCAGAAACATAGAACACCCGAGATATAAGATACAATTTGGGAAATAATAATTATTAAACAATCAAAAAAATTACCAAATCTGAACTACTGAAAATTTCATTTGCACACTTGAAAAAGAAATTTCTTCTGATTTTTTTTGTTTGTTTTTGTTGTTGTTGTTTTTCTAGACAGGGCTTCTCTGTATAGCTTTGGCTGCCCTGGAACTCACTTTGTAGACCAGGCTGTCCTCAAACTCGGAAACTGCCTGCCTCTGCCTCCTGACTGCTGGGATTAAAGGTGTGCACCACCATGCCCAGCCCTCCTCTGTATTCTTATGAAACATTGCTTCATTATAATTAATTCCTCTAGATACAACTCTCTTTACTCTGAATTTATCAGAGATTCAGAAGTCATACACAGGAAAAATAGTGACTTTTATATAATGCAGAAATATACAATGCAATACACTAAACTTGTTTGTGTCATTCAGACATAAAATGGGGGATATCATCGTTCAAACTGATAAACTGCCTATATAAACTCTGCCTCTTTCCAGTCCAAATCCAATGAAACAGGTTCATGAGTGTACAATATTCAGTAAACTCTCAGATTGTCACTGTTGACTCTAGATTGCAACCAAATATACATGGGTAGAAAGAATGTATAGAAAAAGATTACACATTGAACCACAGTGTCCCGTCACAGTCACTATTTGTTTCTAAGATATTTAGAAACACACACACACACACACACACACACACACACATATATATATATATATATATATATATAGAGAGAGAGAGAGAGAGAGAGAGAGAATAGATGTGTCAGCATAAGCTATTAAGCTGAGAAAAAAATGAGCACATGGGAGGGAGATGATGGCTTGGAATTCAAATATTAACATGAATTTTTCATTAATAATTAATTTTTGGAAGGTAGGGTGACTTTTTGTTTTATTGGAAATAAAGAAAAAAGCATGGCATATTTTCTGGGTCTTGTTGAGACTTTAAAACTCAATCTTTACCATGTAAATTAACTGTGGATATGTGAAGAATGTATGATTTCAGATAGAGCTGGATTACCTATTCTTGGGATTTGATCTGTTTATAGATTCTCAAGATAATGGAAACACAGGTCTTGATTAGATATTCTTATCTGTCACTTCTGTGACATAGTCCATACTCTACATGGTCTGTGGATCTCAGTGAGACTGCATCTGCATGACTTGGACTTTGTAATACAGTGTCCCCTATGTCCTCAGTAGCTCCATATTTGCTAGTACTGGATGTGTCACTATGAATCTGATTCAATCCACTGATGTCATTTCTAACTGTGGTCACTTAATCAGATTGTTGAAACTTTCCAAGGAACAAATTTGAACACAGGGACTTCCTTCCACAGATTCACAAACATGAATGATATCATGGAGACTGAGAATGAATTATCCTCCTAAGTATTTACCTACACGTGTTTATTGCATGGTCTGTGGACACCAGTTGCAGAGCCCCAGGGAAGAAAGTATTTAAGTTTCTTCCAGGGTTCTGGAGAAACCTAAAAATAAAATGAATCATGAATATGCAGTAAACATTTCCTTTGCCCAAAGAAATAAAAGCTGGTAGAAATCTGATGTGCTGATATGCATGGCATTTCACAATCCACACTGCCCAGGTTTTAGGCAGGAAAAATATGATCATTTTCATGGGGGTCTTCTTCCTCCTTAATATTACACTTCTCATGGCCAATTTCATTGATCCCAGGTGCTTTTGGAGAATAAATTTGGATGAAGTAAATAATGAACCTGTGGGATTAACTTGTACTTTCATCCTGGCAGCAGTTCAGACACCCATTGAAAAAGATTATTTCAACAAGACTCTTAATGTTCTGTAAGTAAATTTGTATTTTAAATTGAAATGAGAACATAAATATTTCTTGAGTGCTCTGAGGATGAAGATTAGGCAAATTCTTGAGTCTTCTGTCCTGGTGCTAAGTCTGAACTCCAAGAAACAACCTTAATTCCTTTACAGATTTAATCCTATTTTCTCCATTCAATTAATGCAGTGGAGGTTTTGGTTTTCTTCCAGGTGACTTCTGATTTAAAGGTTGGAAGCGTTGGAATAAGGGAATATCTACATTGATCTTTAACATAAAGCCTGCTTTTGACAGTTTATATTGCACTCTAGGCAGAGATGACTTATTGATATTGATCCTGTAATATTTCAGCATGTTTTATCCCAAGTACGTATTAATAAATGGTCATAAATTCTGCTGACAGTCCTTCCATAAGTGTGTTGCTCCTGGAACATATTCTGGTTCCCATAATATTCATGGCACATATAGTTGTCAAAAACTTTACATACATACAAACTTACTGTCTTAAATTCATTGCATGTAGTCACTTATTGACATATAAACCTTCATCAGGCTTGGAAAGAGAAGAAACTTACACTCAGAACTTCCTACTTCATATGAATTCGTGGATGGATATCTTTGTATGTATATGAGCAAGGAATATTTAGCTCATTTGGGGTCAAGACATCGAAGTATTTTAAAAGATAAAATCCAAAAGCACTGTGGCTTCGTACTTCACACTATTTATGTACAATCACTGGCCTTTGTGTTTTGCAAAGTTCAACTGGGCACTCTCACTTTAGAGTAAACCATATTTGGAACATATGGAATCCAATGATATGATTACATTCTTTGAATAGGCAGGCTATCAATAACAGTGGTGACTGCTTATGTCCCTTATCACTGGCATGTGTGACAATATTATTGTGGGATAGTTGTAATGTTTGAGGACAGTGATACAGGAGCTTTCTATTAGTTTTTTTGTCATTATTTAAGAAAAATACCTTCTGCATTCATGTATGAGTTGGATTATCTGTGACCCTTTTAAAATATCTAAATCTTGTGGGACTTATTTCAATATTTTTAGTAAATATTAGTGCACATGTTACAAATGTGGTATCAATACCAATTTTGTGGACTGCTGATCATTGTTTTAAAACACAGCCCTTTAGACTACTAGGCTACACAGACATCTTAAATAACTGATGTTTCCTAAATTTCAGTTATAGGTAATAGTTTGAGCATTGTACAACGTCTACTCTCAAATTTATTTTGTATATTATTAAAACTTTAATTGAGATTTGTATGTGTGTGTGTGTGTGTGTGTGTGTGTGGTAATAATGAATATTCTAAAATGACCTATTTTATAGGGTATAGAATGCAAACACAATAGTTGTATAATTTTTAGTGAAAGAATGATTGTATTTACTTCATACTTATCATTAAATATGCAGATGTACATATAGAGTTAATTGATAAAATTATATGAAATGACAAGCATAAAACAGGAGATATTATTTTTTTCAAAAAACATAAACAAAACCAATATGGTATTATTCCATTCCCATGGTCTAGTGGTCCACATTGATTTAAAAAAAAGACCAATGAATATATTCCATAAATTTACACAAAAAATCTCTTCCATATTATAAGCAAATAATACTGTCATATACAAATATCACAGATGTTTCCTTATTTCCGAGTTCTCAGTAGGGTACTACTACTGTTTTAGTGTAATGACAAAGGTTGTCAAAGATGTTTCCTAGAAATTAATTTATAATGAATAATTTTTTCCTTTCCTTCTGTCTCTGTTCTACTCTTTGCCCCATTATATCTATTAGACAGGAACAATTCTGGGTTAAATTTTGTAGATGTGTGGATTGCCCTATTCCTCAACTGGAGGGCCTTGCCTAACCTCTAGATATGGTATCAACAGACTCTTCTTCCCGATTCTGGGGTATTTCAGCTAATGTCATCCCTGTATGTTCCTGGGATGCTCTTGATTTCCTGGCATCTGAGACTTTCTGGTTGCTACCCAAAGAACCACATCCCTGATTGCTATACACCTCTGTTCAATTTCCTGACCACTCTACACATGTTCCTTCTTCTACCATAAATGATTGTTGTCCTATTTTTCTGCTTCCCCTGTTTTCTTCCTCTAAGGTAGAACTTATTTCAGGGGTGCAAGCATACTTCAATCTATGCAGTTCCATTAAATGCAATACACGACAAAATATAGAATTACATTATTTTCGAAATAACCTACAGAAATGGCTCTTAGTCAACTCCAACATTAATTCATAGATAAAGAAACAAAAATAGTGATAGAACAGAAGGAACCTATATTTATATTAGAACATTTTCTTTCACAAAAGTATTTACAATACTATAATACATGCAGAGGAAATTTTATCTATGAAAGTCAGAAATAATATCAGGTTGTTTTTATGATTCATGTTTTCATCCAAGCACTTTAGAGACAAAACCTGAAAATCTCTGTCTGTTTTATCCCAGTCTACCCTATATTGTGAGTTCAAAAGAGCCATGTGTGATATGTAGACACTACCTTAAAATAAATTATCATAAATTACAAAAATATGCAGACTTTCCATACTCTAATTCAAAATAGTCTTCAAATATAACAAAGGGTTAATATACAGTTAACGAAAATGATGGGGGCCAGGTGTGGTGTCACAGGCCTATAATCCTAGCACTTGGGAGGCAGAGGCAGGCAGATTTCTGAGTTTGAGGCCAAACTGGTCTACAAAGTGTGTTCCAGGACAGCCAGGGCTATAGAGAGAAACCCTGTGTCAAAACACCAAATATAAATAAATAAATAAGAAAGAAGGAAAGAAAGGAATGAAGGGAGGGAGGGAGGGAGGGAGGGAGGGAGGGGGAGGGAGGGAGGGAGGATGAGAGGGAGGGAGGGAGGGGGAGGGAAGGAGGATTAGAGGGAGGGAGGGAGGGGGAGGAAGGGAGGGGGAGAGAGGGAGGGAGGGAGGATGAGAGGGAGGGTGGGAGGGAGGCAGAATGAGAGGGAGGGAGGGAGGGAGGGAGGAAGGAAGGAACGAATGAAGAAAAATAAAGGAAGGAAGGGAAAGAAAGGAAAGGGAAGGAAATAAAAGGAAAGAAAAGGATAGGAAAGGAAAGGAAGGGAAGGGAAGGGAAGGGAAGGGAAGGGAAGGGAAGGGAAGGGAAGGGAAGGGAAGGGAAGGGAAGGGAAGGGAAGGGAAGGGAAGGGAAGGGAAGGGAAGGGAAGGGAAGGGAAGGGAAGGGAAGGGAAGGGAAGGGAAGGGAAGGGAAGGGAAGGGAAGGGAAGGAAAGAAAGAAAATGATGGAGAAAAAAGAAAGAAAGAAAATGATGGGCAGGAGAAATATACTCTGATCTGTGATGGGAAAATGTAAGACCGTTTTCAACAATATCAAAAATATAGAAAGAATTCTTCAAATCTTTAATTAACTTTAAACAATATAATATTTATCCAGCTCTTTACAATATTTGAAGCCACTGTAGAGCATTTTGACATCATGGAATACTCCATGTTCAAGGTCGTTACCGTATAATTTATCATCCCCAACCATATTAAACCAGTGTCTGCATACTCCACTATTTTTAATATACATTTTCTCATGCTTTGCAACAGTGATTTATTTGAGGTCATATTTGTTATCTATGACTGAAAGACATATTTTTCCTATTTCAAATTTCTTCAAATACTCACTTGCCTCTCTGATGCTTTAATTAAACTTTGATAATAAGGAAAGGGAGGAGGAAGGTGTGATTGACATATGGCTTCTAGTTATAGAAAGACGAGTGTGGATATCAGGAAACAGGAACTAAAGAATAGATTTTTTTCTTTATGATAAGGCAAGCCAAAATCTTTTAATATCAGTTTCCCAAAATATTTTTTTTTCTGATTCTCCCATTAATGGAAAAAAAAAATGCCAACATTACTTTAGGCTTTTTTTTTTTTTTCAAAAAGATCTTAAAAAAACACTACTTACTGGCTCAACTGCCTACAGTAAGATGGGCATTCTTATATCGATTACAACAGAAGAAAATGCTTCAAAGATATGAGGACAGGCTAGTGTTGGCTGAGAGAATAGTTCAATTAAGTTTCCTCTGTCCATAGCAATTAGTACCAAGTTGAAAATAATTAACTAAAAAATATCAGGTTGTAGTTTTCACATACAGCTCAATATCAGCAATTTTTCCTAAATTACTAGACACTCAGATACTATGCAACATTTCTTCAATGCATTTCCAATATTTATTTCTGGCCATTAAATAATGGACATTGTAAAATGTCAATCAGGGGCCTGGCGGTGGTGGCACACACCTTTAATCGCAGCACTTGGGAGGCAGAGGCAGGTGGATTTCTGAGTTTGAGGCCAGCCTGGTCTACAAAGTGAGTTCCAGGAAAGCCAGGGCTACACAGAGAAACCCTGCCTCAAAACACACAAACACACAAAAATATATATGTCATTCAGATTGTGTGAATAAAATGAGCTTATTGAAATCTTAAAGTGCTAATCTAAAACATAAAAGAACCTTCTAAAACTCATTATCACTATGTGTCTAATTTTTCTCAGATGCCATCCTCTGTGTGCAGTGCAGATTGTAATCCTGGATTCAGAAGATTATGGAAGGAGGGAATGGCAGCCTGCTGTTTTGTTTGTAGTCCCTGCCCTGAAAATGAAATTTCTAATGAGACAAGTGAGTGTTGGCTACTCTGATAAATCCTGAAGATATGTATTTCTCTTGCATCACCCTGGAATAATGAAGTCAGCTAAAAGGCAACTGCTGATATAAAGTATATTACTTATCAAATTTACTACTTGTAGGCATAGATTTTTTTTTTTTTTTTGGTTTTTTGAGACAGGGTTACTCTGTGTAGCCCTCGCTGTTATGGACCTCACTCTGTAGACCAGGCTGGCCTCGAACTCAGAAATCCACCTGGCTTTGCCTCCCAAGTGCTGGGATTAAAGGTGTGCCGCCATGCCCAGCTTTAAATTTACTACTTGTAGATACAAAAATCCTTAACAAAATCTTGCAAAGGCAAACAAACATGCCTGGTGCATTGACCCACATATTGGATCATTGAAAATTAATGGTAGATTATATTTCACAAAGAAAATACTTTAGAAAATATAACTGCAATTTGCAGAAATACTGCACAAGATTTTCCAAACAGTTATTCTATTATAAAACTACATGTACTGTTGCGGCCCGCCCGCGGTCCACAACACGAACGGTTCAACTGAGAATGGCAGTTCCCTGCAAAGAGAGGAATCTTGACGGGGCGGAAGAAACAATGGAGTCAAGACAACATTCTGATCAAGACTCAATTTAATATTTCCAGACACTCAGTTTATAAAGGAAGGGGGAGGGAACCCAATTTCCCGCCAAGTAACTCAGGGTCCAGTAGCAGGACGAACACGTGTGTGCCTCCAGGCAGCAAGGGCAGGTTCCAGCAGTGGGCATGGCAGGACGAATGAGCCGGTAGCTCCACCCTTGAGCAGGCAGGTTCCAGGCTGGGGGGAAGGGAGGCCACATTTCCCCCCATTAGATAACAAAACAAAAATAAAAAAAGGGGGTGGCCTGTGGCAGAAAAATTATCTATGTTCAATAGTTCTGCCTGAGTTCCTAGGGCTAAAGAAAAAAACTATTTCCGTGGGATTCCCTAACTATTCTAATGGTAAACTGTATCTGGCTGAGACTGTCTTAAAAGCACTGACTGAATAGCAGCACTGGGCTGTAGGCTCTGACTTTATAATGCTAATTAGTGCTGAATAGGTAGCTACCTGTTTGCCTTTTAAGTAGGGCGTTGGAACCCTGGCTGAGTTTAGCTAAACAATTTTAGAATAACACTGAACTGATAATTATCCACAATTTTGGGTGACAGGCAGGGGAACAGTGAGAAGAGATTAAGACTGGCTGGCTCCTAGTACAAGGCCAATTGGCTTTTTTATTTTTTGGGTGGGAGGCAGTGAAGGGCTTGCCCTTACGACAGCAAGGTCTCCAATCTCTCTCCCCCCTATTAATTAAGTTTAAATAGGCAATGCTTAACAGAGGTGATCAAATGATTTTCTCATCCGTAGATGAGTGGGCCTTTAACCTTGACTTGGGTGGACATTAGCCTGATTCCTCCCGTGAGCATTGTAACGACTCACATCTGTGGCTCTTGGTATCTTTTGGGGAGGGGAGGCAGAGCCTTAAGTATTTTTGGTTTTTAGCTGGAATCGGATACCAACCTCCTTCAAATCAGGTGTGTCGCACAGGGAACTCAGAAACGGTCAAACTGGACCTTCCCTCCGCAGTAATCTCCTGAGCCAAGCGGTACCCATACCGTATTCATATGATTATGAATCAGTATCGCAATTCTGAGTTATTGCGAGGTCTCTATATGAGACTTGTCAACCTCAGATTTAGCAAGGCCTAGACAAGAATTATGTCAGTATTAACACCATTAATTTTGGTTAAACTAGGAGCTGAAAGTCTTTCCTCTTCATCCCTGTTATTCCCAGTAGCCTGAGGAACTAAGGACACCTTGCAGTAACAGCAAGGGTGAAAAGCCAGAGGCCAGCTAAGGGACTAAGCCTATATCTATCAAAATAAGAACTAATCTTTGTAAATATATATGAAATTTCTACTTCCCTAGCTCTCCTGGTAAATCTAAATCTTATCTTAGACTGAAAAGCCACATGCTGGGATGTCCCTGGAAGGGAGATTAGCAGAACCACCTGTTTGCTCTTAGGGGCGGGGCGGAGAACCGGAGAATGTAGATTGACCTGCTTGAGAGAAGGAAGAATACTAAACAATGAGAGTGTAGTAATGTAAATTTTCTGTTTGGAGAAGTCAAGGTACTTTATTTAGATGCAAATTGTAAAGCTAAAGTTAATCTCCAGCCTCTTGTAGGGGAATTGGCTCAGAGGAAACAGTGTTTTTTGAGAGCTTCCACTCCCAGCTCAAGAGGAATTTTAGTCTTTAGAATGATACTTACGAGGAGAGACAGAATCTGTGTTTACCTGACGAATTAATCTCTCTGGTAGCCACCGTGCTTCATCTTCATCTCGTGAAAAAACACAAACCGAGCCTCTTCCCCAGATTAGAACTGGATCTGGACCCTTCCATTTATTAGTCAGGGCGTCCTTCCATTTTACCAATGCATAAGAATTAGAAGTAACTGGGTGCCAGTGGCGTTCCGCTGCAGACTGACCTTTTAATGTCAGTTTGCAAAAAGTTTAGGACAAATAAGGTAAAGGCAAGATGAGCCTTTGGTGACCTTGGGGGAAATGCTCTGAATTAACTTTGCTAGGTAATTTAGAATATAGGAATCTCTAATAATTGAACTGAATATTAGACCAGTCTAAGATTGAGTTAGAATGGCTGGTCACACTGAAGAAGAGTGAAAAATCATTATGACTCTATTAAATGACTAATTTTACTAAGTCTGAATATACAGTCTCTGATGTACTATTGTCATAAAGTTAAAAGGCTAGAAGCTAGTCTAAACTGGAAAAATGACAAGCAAGGATGGATTTAAAACATGAATTTAATCTTTTAGTCCTTTTAATCAGGACACTGAGTTAACTTACCTGTTGACTCGGCACAGGAATTACTAATATGCTTCTGTAGAGTTCTGTGGAGAGAACCTGTTTTTTTCTTTCCTAATAAGGTAGCTGTTTTAGGATCAATTTATAAGCCAATAAGTAGATCCTTTTAAGATACTAAAAAGCACTTATTAAATTTGACATTTTAATCTCAAATTTTGAAAATAAAGGTATGATTTAAATAGTGTGCATGGAAATGCACTAAATAGTATATATGGGGATACAATTTCTCTCTTTTGTCTTTTAAGAGGTTAAAGTTTAAAATTTTACAATATCTAACCTTTTGAATTAATAACTTTTTGGACAAAACATTTTAAATATTTGGCTGTAAAGGGGCAGTGACTGATTGCACTTTCAATCATTTTTCTTAAGGAACGGTTGTAACTAGAAGGCTAGAAAAGTTATTAAGAGTCACACGTGCATAATTTATTTATTTATTAACTAGAAATATGTATAAGCAATTGTAAATTTGAGAATTAATAGTATCTGAGGGACGAACAATTTTAGGTAATCATGAGCTCAGAGATATAGCATTGACTATCAATATATAAATTAAGGTTTGATTGTTCAGCATTTTAAAACACCATCTACAGCACACAACTAGATTATTTGTGCTGGAATAGGGGCAACTGTGTGTCTTAAGACTCCGCCCCACAGCAGCTAGTTGGGCCCACGTGGCTGGGAGGATGAGAAAAATGACTTTACAATAATGTTTTTTCTGGCCAAAGAATTGTCTTCGGCACAACTAATTTTTAATTACCAATTAACAACAATTATAAAAGCTTTCTTTATTTCCTGCAAAACCCCTTGCAGCAAACCAAAACACCAAATAACAAAAGGATACTGTCTCTGAATCTTTTGGGTGAGAGCAAGGATTTAAGGTAAACTTCCCTTGAGAAGCATTAGTTAATAAAATACTTTCTACTTAGGAAACAATATATACTGAAAGATTAAAACTTTTGGCTTCTTGTAAAGAAGCAGAAACAATAAACATTTTTCTTACATAATGTAAAGCTATATTAGCCATACGTAGAGGCAAAATTTTCTAGTGATTACCAGTTTACTAGAAGCAAAAATCTTTGAATTTAAGCATTATTTTAAACATTTGAATAGATCTGTAACACTGTTAAAAAGAAATTTTCTTGAACACAGGGAAAAACTTTTTTAGGCATTGTTTGCAAAACAAAAGAAAGGGCCACAAGCCGCTCTGGGACTGCCCAGAGCCCTGTATTGACTCAAAGGTAAAATACTTTTTAATCTGAGCATTAATCTTAAATTTGCAATCAAACTGCAAGCTGCAGTCAATGGAACAATGGCAGTTTTAACCATAATTTTTAAGTTTTTGTGCAAGGTTAGGATAATATCTACAACTTTGGGAAAGCAAAACCTATGTTTAAAACAATTTATCACTGTTAAAATCAATATTAGAAGCATTACTATCATATTACGAAGTTTGGATATCAATTAATACCTATGAATACCTGTTAAAGCAAGCTTTAACGCTTTAATAAAGAGGCACTGCTTTATATCTTATCTTAAATTTTACTATTTAGGATAGGAACCACATTAATCATTATCTAAACTAGAAATATCTTAAGAGACTCAGCCTCTGAAGCTTAATCTCAAATTTTAACTTGCTTCAGGGCCTCACCAACTTTTTCCCAGGTTCCACAATCTATCGTTTCTTCTTCTTTGAACCATGGACAACAGCTATCTATCTTATCTAAAAAATTTCTTACTAATTGTACTTCAAGCCTTACTCCTTTTTCCTTAAGCAACTCCTGAAAACTAAAAACAATCGCCTGATCCATGATTTTGAACCCTTCTTTCTTCCACCTAAGCAGTTTTCTAAAAAACTGCGGCACACTGCCTGTCTCCGTATCTAGTTCCGATTTACGAACTGCTGACCCCAAGCAGAACCAGTGTTGGGTCAGCACTGCTTCAAACTTGTTCGTATCCTACCGCATCCTCAGCAACACTCTACAAAACTGAAATTTTTTAGGCTAGCGCTAGCATGTGTACCTGTCCGTTGCTCCGATGCTCCTCCGATACGAAGATTCTTTCCTTTCTTGTGGAGCTCCACACAGCAGTCGTTTCTCTTAACATCCCTCTGCCATTCTTCAGGTCCCAGTTCTGGCGCCAACTGTTGCGGCCCGCCCGCGGTCCACAACACGAACGGTTCAACTGAGAATGGCAGTTCCCTGCAAAGAGAGGAATCTAGACGGGGCGGAAGAAACAATGGAGTCAAGACAACATTCTGATCAAGACTCAATTTAATATTTCCAGACACTCAGTTTATAAAGGAAGGGGGAGGGAACCCAATTTCCCGCCAAGTAACTCAGGGTCCAGTAGCAGGACGAACACGTGTGTGCCTCCAGGCAGCAAGGGCAGGTTCCAGCAGTGGGCGTGGCAGGACGAATGAGCCGGTAGCTCCACCCTTGAGCAGGCAGGTTCCAGGCTGGGGGGAAGGGAGGCCACAATGTACATTCAGATTTTAGTCACGAATTTTGTTAGTATTGATTTAGTCATAGTTCATGAACCTATCTATCCTAAATATGATTATGCACACCATATACATATAAGAGCCCATGAAAAACTGAATATTATATTGAATCTACTGGATTAGATCATGAGACTACTAGGTGCAAAATCCATGTTCTCTGTAAGATTAATATAGAAGACAAAAGTATTTGCAAATTTATGAAAAATGCTAATTATGCGATATTAAGAGGGCCATGTTCAAAATTGTCCCATGCATCCTATCAGATCACAATGGATTAAGACTGATCCTCAATAGTAGCATAAATAATAGAAAGCCAACAATCATGTGTAACCTGAGCAACACTCTTTCAATGATACCTTGGTCAAGGAAGGAATAAAGAAAGAAATGAAGGACGTTTTAAGTTTAATGAAAATGAAGCCACAACATACCCACACTTATGGGACACAATGCAAGCATTTCTAAGAGGGAAACTCATAGCTCTGAGTTCCTCTAAGAAGAAAGTGGAGAGAGTACACACTAGCAGCTTGACAACACATCTAAAAGCTCTAGAACAAAAGGAAGCAAATTCACCCAAGAGGAGTAGATGGCTGGAATTATTCAAACACAGAGGCACAATCAACCCAGTGGAAACAAGAAGAACTATTCAAAGAATCAAACAAAGGAGGAGCTGGTTCTTTGAGAAAATCTACAAGATAGATAAACTCTTAGCCAGACTCACTAGAGTGCACAGGGAAAGCATCCTAATTAACAAAATCAGAAATGAAAAGGGAGACATAACAACAGATCTGAAGAAATCCAAAACACCATCAAATCCTTCTACAAAAGGCTATACTCAACAAAACTAGAGAACCTGGATGAAATGGACAAGTTTCTAGACAGATACCAGGTACCAAAGTTAAATCAAGAACAGGTTAATGATCTAAACAGTCCTATATCCCTTAAAGAAATAGAAGCAGTCATAATAGTCTCCCAACAAAAAAGCCCAGAACCAGATGGGTTTAGTGCAGAGTTCTATCAGACCTTCAAAGAAGATCTAATTCCAATTCTTCAAAAAATATTCCACAAAATAGAGACAGAAAGTACTCTACCCAACTCATTCTATGAAGCCACAATTACTATGATACCTAAACCACAAAAACGACCCAACAAAGATAGAGAACTTCAGACAAATTTCCCTTATGTATTCCGATTCAAAAATCCTCAATAAAGTTTTCGATAACTGAATGCAAGAACACATCAAAAAAGCCATCTATCCAGACCAAGTAGATTTCATCCCAGGGATGCAGTGATGGTTCAATATATGAAAATCCATCAATGTAATCATGTATATTAAAAAACTCAAAGAGAAAAACCACATGATCATCCCCTTAGTTGCGGAGAAAGCATTTGACAAAATACAAGACCAATCCATGATAAAAGTCTTGAAATATCAGAATACAAGGCCCATACCTAAACATGATAAAAGTATTCTACAGCAAACCAGTAGCCAACATCAAAGTAAATGGTGAGAAGCTGGAAGCAATCCCACTAAAATCAGGGACTAGACAAGGATGTCCACTCTCTCCCGACCTACTCAACTTTGTACTTGAAGTCCTAGCCAGAGCAATTGGAGGACAAAAGGAGATCGAGGGGATACAAATTTGAAAGAAGAAGTCAAAATATCACTTTTTGCAGATGATATGATAGTTTATATAAGTGACCCTAAAAATTCCACCAGAGAACTCCTAAGCTTGATAAACAGCTTCAATCAAGTAGCTGGATATAAAATTAACTCGAACAAGTCAATGGCCTTTCTGTACACAAAGGATAAACAGGCTGAGAAAGAAATTAGGGAAACAACACCCTTCTCAATAGTCACAAATAATATAAAATTCCTTGGCGTTACTCTAACTAAGGAAGTGAAAGATCTGTATGATAAGAACTTCAAGTCTCTGAAGAAAGAAATTAAAGAAGATCTCAGAAGATGGAAAGATCTCCCATGCTCATGGATTGGCAGGATCAATATACTAAAAATGGCTATCTTGCCAAAAGCAATCTACAGATTCAATGCAATCCCCATCAAAATTCCAACTCAATTCTTCAACGAATTAGAAAGGGCAATCGGCAGATTCATCTGGAATAACAAAAAACCTAGGATAGCAAAAACTCTTCTCAAGGATAAAAGAACCTCTGGTGGAATCACCATGCCTGACCTAAAGCTCTACTACAGAGCAATTGTGATAAAATCTGCATGGTACTGGTATAGTGACAGACAAGTAGACCAATGGAACAGAATTGAAGACCCAGAGATGAAACCACACACCTATGGTCACATGATCTTTGACAAGGCAGCTAAAACCATCCAGTGGAAAAAAGACAGCATTTTCAACAAATGGTGCTGGCACAACTGGTGGTTATCATGTAGAAGAATGCAAATTGATCTGTTCCTATCTCCTTGTACTAAGGTCAAATCTAAGTGGATTAAGGAACTCCACATAAAACCCGAGACACTGAAACTCATAGAGGAGAAAGTAGCAACAAGCCTCAAAGATATGGGTACAGGGGAAAAACTCCTTAATAGAACAGCAATGGCTTGTGCTGTAAGATCGATAATGGACAAATGGAACCTCATAAAATATCAAAGCTTCTGCAAGGCAAAAGACATAGTCAATAAGATAAAAAGGCCACTAACAGATAGTGAAAGGATCTTTACCTATCCTAAATCAGATAGGGGACTGATATCCAATATATATAAAGAACTCAAGAGGGTGGACTCCAGAAAATCAAATAACGCCATTAAAAATGGGTCTCAGAACTAAACAAAGAATTCTTACCTGAGGAATATCGAATGGCTGAGAAGCACCTGAAAAAATGCTAAGCATCCTTGTTCATTAGGGAAATGCAAATAAAAGCAACCCTGAGATTCCACCTCACACCAGTCGGAATCGCTAAGATCAAAAATTCAGGTTACAGCAGATGCTGGCGAGGATGTGGAGAATGACAAACACTCCTCCATTGTTGGTGGGATTGCTAGCATGTACTACCACTATAGAAATCAGTCTGGTGCTTCCTCAGAAAATTGGACATAGTTCTACCAGAGGATCCCGCAATACCTCTCCTGGACTTTTATCCAGAAGATGTTCCTAGCAGTAAGAAGGACACATGCTCCATTATGCTCATAGCAGCCTTATTTATTATAGCCAGAAGCTGTAAAGAACCCTGATGCCCCTCAAGAGAGGAATGGATGTAGAAAATGTGGTACATTTACACAATGGAGTACTACTCAGCTATTAAAAGAATGAATTTATGAAATTCCTAGGGAAATGGATGGACCTGGAGGGCATCATCCTGAGTGAGGTAACCTAATCACAATAGAACTCACACAATATGTACTCATTGATAAGTGGATATTAGCCCAGAAACTTGGAATACCCAAGAAATAAGATACAATTTGCTAAACACATGAAACTCAAGAGGAACAAAGACCAAAGTGTGGACACTTTGCCCCTTCTTAGAATTGGGAAAAATACAACCCATGGAAGGAGTTACAGAGACAGAGTTCCGCGCTGAGATGAAAGGATGTTCCATCTAGAGAGACTGCCGTATCCGGGGATCCATCCCATAATCAGCCTCCACTAGCTGACACCATTGCATACACTAGCAAGATTTGACTGAAAGGACACAGATATAGCTATCTCTTGTGAGACTATGCTGGGGCCTAGTAAACAAGGAAGTGGATTCTCACAGTCAGCTATTGGATGGATCACAGGGCCCCCAATGGAAGAGCTATAGAAAGTACCTAAGTAGCTGGAGGACCTTCTACCCTATAGGTGGAAAAATAGTATGAACTAACCAGTAACCCCCCCCCCCCCCCGCCCTCCGGAGCTCGTGTCTCTAGCTGTATATGTATCAGAAGATGGCCTAATCGGCCATCAGTGGAAAGAGAGGCCCATTGGTCATGCAAAATTTATCTGCCTCAGTAGAGGAGAATGTCAGGGCCAAGAAGTGAGAGTGGGTAGGTGGGGGAGTAGGTGGGGGAGCGGGTGGAGGATTTTGGGATAGCATTGGAAATGTAAATGTAATAAATACCTATTAAGAAAAACAAAAAAAATATTAACTAAAATTTGCTTTCCATGAATGCATTTTACAGGTTAAAATAAATAAAACCCTGAAAGCACATCATCACTCTCTGCAAATATTCCAAAAGTAAGTGCACTTGCAGTAACATTTCTGTTTTTTGTCCTTTTTGATTTTTTAAAAAAACAATTATTTAATCATTTTTACAGTCCAGATTTTATCCCCCTCCTGGTCAACCCTCTGACTGTTCCAAATCCCATACCTCCTTCAGTATTAGGAAAATGTCTACCCCCCTTACACCCCCAGACCTCCACATTCTCTGGGTCCTCCAGTCCCTTGAGGGTTATGTGCATCTTCTTGAACTGAGTCAGACTTGTGAGTCCTCTGCTGTATATGTGGTAGTGACCTTATAGCAACTGAAGTTTGATACCTGTTTGGTGGTGCAGTGTTTGAGAAATTTCAGGGTTTCAGGTTAGAAGAGATTGTTGGTCCTTCTCTAGGGTCACCCTCCCCCCAGCTTCTTCCAGCTTTTACCCAATTCAACCACAAGGGTCAGCAGCTTCTGTCAGCTGGATGGATTTAAATATCCTCATCTGACTCTTTCAGCAGCTTATTAGATCTTTCAGAACTTTTCTTAAGCTTGTTACAGTGGGTATTACATCTGATGAATGGGGTAAGATTGCTGAACACATACATTCTGGTTCATCATTCTTGTTTGATTTTTGTTGTTTTTTTTTCTCCATGGAAATTAATCAATATCATCTACACTATACTATGCTAAAGTGTAAGTCAAACAGAGATGGAAATTTTTGAATGGGAACTAGATGACTGATCTTAAAGCCAATAGAATCAGGATGTAGGGTTTTATTTTTATTCCCTGGAGATGTAGGGTTTCTAATAAATAAAAAGGAGTGGGTGTGTGGGTATGGGAGTATCTCCTTGGAGGCAAAGGAAGGGGGATGAAATTGGAGGATTTAGAGGGGAAACCTGGTACATGGATAACATTTGAAATGTAAATGAATAAAAAATAAAAAATAAAAAAATAAAATAGAGAGAGATTGTTTCCCAATTAATCATAGGGTTATTGCTACTTATTAAAAAGACTCAAGAGCTCAGTGACCCTACTGTCAGATGAGGATGCGATTGAGTGCATGTCATTACTATCTTTACAGGTTTCAAGGATTAATATTGTACTTTTATACAACTCATCTCTCACACTTACATTCTCCTTTTACCCATTTAAGACACAATTTCCAAATTAATGAGCACTATATTATGTTTACATGCACGAACATACTCACAATCACACACACACACACGCGCACACACACAAACAATTCAGATTTCACTTAATATTGCTTTGTATGTCAGTGTGTTTGGGCTGGTGAATTCAGACTGTGAAACCTATTCCATGTCTTGCCCCACTAAAATACAGGATTTCCAGCTCTCATAGGGACAGAACTCATAAAAATTTTAGTGATACCCTAGGAAGCACTAAATGCCCAGGAACTGAAATGCTGAAGTGCATTACACATAATATTAATTCATGTGAGTTTATCAATCTAGGTCAATTCATAATAGTTTCATAATTTAAAAAATCAGTGGTTTCTGTACATAATGATTGATATTATCACCATAATAGAGTGGAATAGACAAAGAAATGATGGATTCATTTGATTCACTGTAAAGATTATATGAATTATAAAACTGAATCCTTGCTGTATACCAAAGTCCTACTAATACTTGTGTGACAAATGGGTATCTGTATATATGTGTGTATTTATACATATGCTTATATGTACTATATATATGTATATATATGTATGTGTGTGTGTTTGTGTGTGTAAATATGTATATATGTGTGTATAAATGTGATTTTTATGTATGTATTATAAATCACATTCATACAAACACACACATATAAATATATATATGTATGTATATATGTATATTATATATATATATATATATATATATATATATATACATATACATAAAGGCTTTGTAAACACACTTAAGTAGCGTGAACTGTCAATAAGAATACTGAAACTGTACTAGCAACATTTTCCTTTCTCCATAATTTATGGACTAGTGTGTGAAGTGGCCATCACACAAGTATGCAAACATAGAGCAGACACATGCATTCACAAATCTGTGGTATTTCTCACTCATGAAGATACTTTAGAGATAGCTTTGTCTTAATTACAATATGTTTACACACATTCCCAATTGGACCACAAGGTCTTTTTAATTACCACAGAAAGATACTTGTGAATTCTAGTTAACTGTAACCATATGAAGATACTTGTGAATTCTAGTTAACTATTCATTAAAATATGTCATCCTCATGTGAATAAAATTATTTTTTGTGCTCCATGCTCTTAATTGGCCATTCAAACTCTGACTGCTGGATCCTGCAGTAAATCTTATTTTAAGTATAAAGTCCTCATGCTCTTAGGTTATGCTGGCCAAAACAATTAGCATGTGGCTTTAAAATCATAGTCACTGAAAGACAAATGAAGTTCATACTAGTTTTACTGATATCCAAATCTTTCATTCCCATTTCTTCCCACATAATAATTATTCTCTCTGTAATCAGGCTGCGGTTTTCCATTCTCTCTGTTTATATTTTGTGAGAGACCAAACTGTAGGAAACTAGGTCCCACCAGTAACTCTAACCCTAAAGGTCCAGCTGACCCTTAGAAGGGAATAATGTCACCCCCCCCTTCATTGCCTCCAACTGGAGCCTGAGACTGCCAGCTTCACTCCCTCCTTCACTTGGCACCTAGAACTGCTTAGATTAAGGCAGCTTCACCCCCTGCTCCATGTCTCCGTTTGGTGACTGGAACTGTTTAGTCAGAACAGGCACTCCAAGATAAACAGGAGAGTGTTTGAAGGCCCCCCCGGGACTGTTTAAGGGTCAACATTCCAAGATAAGCTAGGAGAAGCCTTTAATCAGCATTCGCCCCAGATGTCCATCACTTTCTCTGTATTTTGTTATACCCCCTGGACCCCTCCCTATTTTCTCTCACTGTGTGCTTATAATTAGGCTTCTAGACTTCATTATACGGACCTTAACAACTCTTTGCTTGGCCTCACTTGCCTTTCTCTGCCTGCTTCTCTTGCAGGCCTCGGTCCTCCTCGACCCACAGAATAAATAAGTCCTGCTGGACTGGACAATATTTATTGACACTTTGAACGGCCCATATCATAGAATGCACCAAGATTATTGCACTTTACTCTGTCTTGGGATAACAGGTCTAACTTGCATTAGTGATCTACACTGTGGCATTCTTGGCTAGGAATCTCCCTGACATATTCAGTTTTGCCACTTTCTTGACTTTGCATGCTGGTGTTCGGCACTGGCTGATGTATATTCCTTAATATCTACCATAGGACCAAGAGCAAAGACATGAAGTCTGTAGAAGTCTTCAAAATATAGGCGTTCCTCACATACCTTAGAGGGTGAATATTTATCTGCATATGATTTGCAATTTTGTTACGGTCAGAGAGAAAATCTCTTCAAGATTTAAGGAAAAAAATCTCTCTGAATCTATATATTATTGATTATAACTAAGAGATGGTTCTGAAGCACCATTTAGCATTCAGTTAAGATATATGCATTAAATATACTTTCTCAGTGTTTCTTTTGTAATGAAAAAAAAATAAAGTAAAATGAAACAAAACAAATAGAAACTGCTTTTCCTAAACATTGTCTCATATAATCATTTACTGACTCACTGATTTTCTTCAAGGCCCTGGTCTTGGATAACATGGCACTTTGGAAGAGTTATTTTCCTACTGTGATCCAGAGGAAGAGTCAACATGAGCTCAGGTAAGTTATTTTGGTATCCGTGTGAATGTGTGACTTTGATATTAGTTGATTACTAAGAGAAAACAAAAGAAGTGTGTGGGAGAGTGAATGACAGGCCAAAATTCTTTCCATTAGCAGGAGGAAAGATATGTAAATCATTACTCACCCTAAGAGTTAGAGGAGCAGAATATATGAGAGAGATAGACAGAGAGGTGGGAGGGAGAGGAAGAGAAGTAGAGGGGGAGAGAATGAAAGAGAAAAAGAAAGAGAAAAAGAGAGAACAAGAAAGAGAACAAGAAAGAGAATTAGAGAAAGACAGGGGAGAGGGAGAGAGAGAGAGAGAGAGAGAGAGAGAGAGAGAGAGAGAGAGAGAGAAGAAAGAGAAGAGAAGAAAGAGAAAATGGAACGGGAAAGGGAAGGGAAAGGGAAAGAGAAGGAATAGGAAAAGGGAAAAAGGAAAGGGAATGGGGAAAGAGAAAGAGAGAAATATTTAAATTATCACATTAAATATTTTAGAGCACTGACAGAAATCTCAGTAATTATAACATGGATTCTTGTGCATAGGACCTGTTTGCAGCAGGCAGTCTCAGGTTTCTGAATTCACATACTTGTATTAATGGTCACAAGGAATCAAGTGCCCTATATTCCAATTCTTGATTCAGAGTCCACTTACACTCACACGTTCACAAAACAGCACAGTCAAACAGTACACACACACACACACACACACACACACACACACACACACATATATATATATATATATATATATATATCTGAAATTATAACTGCATTAATTGCTTTAACAAAGAAAGAGCATTGGGACACTGGTTTTCTTTTATCCCATTCATTCAATATACATTTACTCACACAATATACTCTGAATATGGATTAATCTCCCTATAAAACTCCCAGTTCCTCTCAATATATCATTTCATCTAAATCCATTCCTTTTATATCTCTAATTAAAGAACAATTAGAGTTCTAGTGGATATAAATTAAATTTATATTTAACATACACTAAGTTGGTATAAGGTAGATGTAAGGTAGAATACCAAGGTCGTTTTGATTTTCATTTCCTTCATGACTAAGGACTTTGAATGGTTAAGATAAAAAACTCAAGCAAATACTGGTGAGGACTTACAGTAAGAGGAGCACTCATTCATTCCTAGATGAGTTGAAAGCTGGCACAATGACTCTGTAAATGAGTCTGGAACTTCCTGAGAATACTGGAAATGGTTCTATCAGAAGACCAATCTCTCCTGCTTTTGGGCATATGTCCAAATAATGACTCACCAAACATGCCACAAGGATATGTGTTTCACTATGTTCATACTATATTATTGTCATAGCCAGAAGCTAGAAACAACAATCCAGATGTCCCTCAATCAAAGAATGGATATAAAAATTGTAATTCATTCAAACAACGAAATATTGTTCATATATTGTAAATGTAGACACCATGAAATTGCAAGCAATCAGATGGAACATAAAAAAAGCAGCCTGATTGAGATAATTCAGTTCCCAAAAATATATGCATGCTATGAACTCACAAATTCATGGATATTTACCAAAGGGTACAGACTACAAAAGACATATTCCACAGACCTTAGGAAGTTTAATATACAAGAAAGCCTAAGTGAGAATGCTTCCATCCCACTTAGAAGGGGGAACAAAAGAATACCAGGACAAAGAGAGAGGCACAAGGAATACAGGAAATGGAACTATCTCAGGTATTTTTGGAGGTAGGTGCTGGAGAAAGGTCCAGAGATCTAAGAGAATTAATTGAAATGTGCAGCCTCCAGGGAAGGTAAATGGGTAGACCCTCTAGAAAGTACTAGAGACCTGAGAAGTAAGAGAGTCCCAGGACTCAGTGGACAAATTGCAGAAAAGTGGGAAATGGAACTCAAAGAGACAGTTTCCAGGAGATAAACGCTGCCTCTATTTAGAGGGAGAGGATTATGAACACAGAGTCAAAGTTCCTGACTCAGGAAATTTCTTGTCCAAGATAATTGTAGGGAAAAAGTGGAGAAGAGATTGTAGGAAAGGTGGTCCACTAACTGACCATCTTGTAATCCGTCTCATGGGGATTGGGGAGAAGAACTAAGGCCTCACACTTTTACTGACTATATACTTTCTTTAAAAAGAAAAGCCTATCATTGATGTCCTCTGAGAGACCCTACCAGCAGCTGACTAAGACACATGCAGATACATATACCCAACCACTTGACTGAAGAGAAGGATACCTATGTTTGACTAAGGGGAGGGATTTAAGGAGCTGAAGAGGAAGGCCTACCCATAGAAAGACCAGCAGTCTCAACTAACTCGGTCCTCTGGGAAAACCCCAAACTGAGATACCAACCAGGCACCATACATGGACATGGGCCCCAGGCACATATATAGCAGAACACGGTCTGGTCTGCCCTCAATAAGAGACATGATGTGTAGTCTTTGACATACTTGAGGCTCCAGAGGAAAGAGATGCCTTATTAAGGGGCAGAGTTGGAGGTAAGGGAACACTCTATCAGAGGCAAGAAGGAGAAGGAATGGGATGAGGTATTGTGGAAGGAAGAACGAGGAAGGTGTCTAATGGCTGGAATGTAAATAAAAAAATAATTAAAAGGAAAAAGAAAGAAAGGGGCTGTAATGATGGCACACCAGTCTAATACTTCTTTCTCTCAAAGAGGACCTTACCTTAATTTAGCTATAAAAATACTAATTGATAATCACAAATCTCTGTAACTGCCATTCCAGAGTATCTGCTTCTTTCTTCTGGTCTACATAGGCCTTGAATTCATGTCATTCACAGACAAACAGGTAGGCAAAAATACATACAGAGAAAATACAAATAAAATAAATTTTAGAAAATAATGAATATCCTAGCTTCAAACTAGTAAGAAAGAAAGAATTAATTCTGTCACACTCTACAATTGTTTTTATAAATTCCTTCAAATATAAAGATAAACCTCAATGAAATTGGAGAGCCAAACTAAAATTAAAACAAACAAAACCCAAAAGCCATACAACAAAAAACAAAAGCCCACTAAATTAAAACAATACATCAGAATTGAAATATACAATAACAATAAAAGAAGAAAAAGGGTGGAGCCTAAAAGAAGGAATGAAAATTAGAAACTCATACATTACAATATAAAGTAATATTATCAATAAATGGAACCTGGAAGGTATAATACACACACATACACACAAATACACACACATAAATGTGTGTGAATGTATATATGTGTGTGTATGTGTGTATATGTATGTAATTATTAGAATGAATGTATGTATGTATGTATGTATGTATATATTAGACAACATTATTGAGGCTCAGAACTATCACATGACATTTTCAGACAAGATCCTCCAAAGATGCAATGTGATTCCTTTCCTCTTTGCCATCTATTGCCAACCTTGCAGTCTAACATTAAGAAAAGTTTGCCCCACTCCAGCACCAGAGTTCCTGGCCCGGGGAGTCTTTGTACACCCACAAGGACCCACACAGGATCCCCCAAGGGATCCTAAGACCTCTGGTGAGTTGAACACAGCATCTGCTCCAATCCTGAGCAATGCTCCAATTCTCAGGTCCAATGCTCAGGACCTGAGAATTCATTAACTAGGGAGGCAGACATCCCAGCCTGATCAGGGGCACAAGTCCCTTCGGTCCACTCCAGCCCAGGGGTTCCTTGTGCACTGTGTTTCTTGACACCCCCAAGGTCCTCACAGGACCCTCCACGGGATCTTAAGACCACAGGTGAGTGGAACACAACTTCTGCCAGGAGGCAGGTTCGAATACCAGATACCTGGGCACCTTACCTGCACGAGGAGAGCTTGCCTGCAGAGAGTACTCTGACCACTGAAACTAAGGAGAGAGGTAGTCTCCCAGGTCTGCTGATACAGGCTAACATAATCACCTAAGCAACAAGCTCTAACCAGAGACAATTATAACAACTAGCTCCAGAGATTACCAGATGGCGAAAGGCAAATGTAAGAAACCTACTAACAGAAATCAAGACCACTCACCATCATTAGAACACAGCACTACCACCCCACCTAGTCCTGGGCACCCCAACACAACCGAAAAGCTAGACCCCGATTTAAAAGCATATCTCATGATGATGGTAGAGGACATCAAGAAGGACTTTAATAACTCACTTAAAGAAATGCAGGAGAACACAGCTAAACAGGTATAAGACCTTAAAGAGGAAACACAAAAAGCCCTTAAAGAATTGCAGGAAAACAAGACCAAACAGGTGAAGGAATTGAATAAAACAATCCAAGATCTGAAAAGGGAAGTAGACACAATAAAGAAAACCCCAAATGAGGCAATGCTGGAGATAGAAACCCTAGGAAAGAAATCTGGAACCATAGATGTGAGCATCAGCAACAGACTACAAGAGATGGAAGAGAGAATCTCAGGTGCAGAAGATTCCATAGAGAACATTGGCACAACAATCAAAGAAAATACAAAACTCAAAAGGATCTTAACTCAAAACATCCAGGAAATAAAGGACTCAATGAGAAGACCAAACCTATGGATAATAGGATTTGATGAGAATGAAGATTTTCAACTTAAAGGGCCAGCAAATATCTTCAACAAAATTATAGAAGAAAAGAAAACTTTCCAAACCTAAAGAATGACATGCCCATGAACATACAAGAAGTCTAGAGAAATCCAAATAGACTGGACCAGAAAAGAAATTCCTCCTGACACATAATAATCAGAACAACAAATGCACTAAATAAAGAGAGAATATTAAAAGCAGTAAGGGAAAAAGGTCAAGTAACATATAAAGGCAGGCCTATCAGAATTACACCAGACCTTTCACCAGAGACTATGAAAGCCAGAAGAGAAGGGACAAATGTTATACAGACACTGAGAGAACACACATGTCAGCCCAGGCTACTATATCCTGCCAAACTCTCCATTACCATTGATGGAGAAACCAAAGTATTCCATGACAAAACCAAATTCACACTTAATCTTTCCACGAATCCAGCCCTTCAATGGATAATAACAGAAAAAAAACAATACAAGGATGGAAATCATGCCCTAGAAAAAGCAAGAAAGGAATCCCTCAACAAACCAAAACGAAGACAGCCACAAGAACAGAATGCCAACTCTAACAACAAAAATTAAAGGAAGCAACAATTACTTTTCCTTAATAGCTCTTAATGTCAATAGACTCAATTCCCCATAAAAAGACATAGACTAACAGAGTGGCTACACAAACAGGACCCAACATTCTGCTGCTTACAGGAAACCAATCTCAGGAGAAAAGACAGACACTACCTCAGAGTGAAAGGCTGGAAAACAATTTTCCAAGCATATGGTCTGAAGAAACAAGCTGGAGTAGCCATTCTAATATCAAATAAAATCGACTTCCAACCCAAAGTTATCAAAAAAGACAAGGAGGGACACTTCATACTCATCAAAGGTAAAATCCTCCAAGAGGAACTCTCAATTATGAATATCTATGCTCCAAATGAAAGGGCAGCCACATTCATTAAAGACACTTCAGTAAAGCTTAAAGCACACATGGTATCTCACACAATAATGGTGGAGACTTCAACAAACCAATTTCATCAATGGACAGATCGTGGAAAGAGAAACTAAACAGGAACACAGTGAAACTACCAGAAGTTATGTAACAAATAGGTCTATCAGATATCTACAGAACAATTTATCCTAAAACAAAAGGATATACCTTCTTCTCAGCACCTCACGGGACCTTCTCCAAAACTGATCATATAATTGGTCACAAAACAGGCCTCAACAGATACAAAAATATTGAAATTGTCCCATGCATCCTATCAGACCACCATGGACTAAGGCTGATCATCAATAACAACATAAATAATGGAAAGCCAATATTCCCATGGAAACTGAACAACATACTGCTCAATGTTACCTTGGTCAAGGAAGGATAAAGAAAGCAATTAAAGACTTCTTTGAGTTTAATGAAAATGAAGCCACAACATACCCAAACATATGGAACACAATGAAAGCATTTCTAAGAGGAAAACTCATAGCTCTGAGTGCCTCCAAAAAGAAACTGGAGAGGGCACACTCTAGCAGCTTGACAACTTATCTAAAATGTCTAGAACAAAAGGAGTAAAATTCACCCAAGAGGAGTAGACAGCAGGAAATAATCAAACTCAGGGGTGTAATAAACCAAGTGGAAACAAGAAGGAATATTCAAAGAAATAACCAAAACAAGAGTTGGTTCTTCGAGAAAATCAACAAGATAGATAAACCTTTAGCTAGACTCACTAGAGGGCACAGGGACAACATCCTAACTAACAAAATCAGAAATGAAAAGGGAGACATAACAACAGATCCTGAAGAAATACAAAACAACATCAGATCCTTCTACAAAAGGCTTTACTCAACAAAACTGGAAAACCTGGAAGAAATGAACAAATTTCTAGACAGATACCAGGTACCAAAGTTAAATCAGGATCAAGTTAATGATCTAAACAGTCCCATATACCCTAAAGAAATAGAAGCAGTCATTAATAGTCTCCCAGCCAAAAAAAAAAAAAAAAAAAAAAAAAAAAAACAGGACCAGATGTCTTTAGTGCAGAGTTCTATCAGACCTTCCAAGAAGATCTAATTCCAGTTTTATGCAAACTGTTCCACAAAATAGAAGTAGACGGATCTCAACCCAACTCATTCTATGAAGCCACAATTACTCTGATACCTAAACGACAGAAAGATCCCACAAACATAGAGAACTTCAGACCAATTTCCCTTATGAATATAGATGCAAAAATACTCAAAAAAATTCTCCCGAACCGAATCCAAGAACACATTAAAGCAATCATCCATCATGACCAAATAGATTTTATTCCAGGGATGCAGGGATGGTTTAATATACGGAAATCCATCAAAGTAATCTATTATATAAACAAACTCCAAGACAAAAACCATATGATCATCTCCTTAGATGCGGAAAAAGCATTGGACAAGATCCAACACCCACTCATGATAAAAGTCTTGGAAAGATCAGGAATTCAAGACCCATACCTAAACATGATAAAAGCAATCTACAGAAAACAAGTTGCCAACATCAAAGTAAATGGTGAGAAGCTTGAAGTAATCCCACTAAAATCAAGGACTAGACAAGGCTGTAAACTTTCTCCCTACCTATTCAACATAGTACTTGAATTCCTAGCCAGAGCAAGTCGACAACAAAAGGAGATCAAGGGGATACAAATTGGAAAATATGAAGTCAAAATATCACTTTTTGCAGATGATATGATAGTATATATAAGTGACCCTAAAAATTCCACCAGAGAACTCCTAAACCTGATAAACTGCTTCGGTGGAGTAGCTGGATATTAAATTATCTCAAACAAGTCAATGGCCTTTCTCTACACAAAGAATAAACAGGCTGAGAAAGAAATTAGGGAAACCACATTCTTCTCAATAGTCACAAATAATATAAAATATCTTGGCGTGACTCTAACTAGGAAAGTGAAAGATCTATATGATAAGAATTTCAAGTCTCTGAAGAAAGAAATTAAAGAAGATCTCAGAAGATGGAAAGATCTCCAAGCTCATGGATTGGCAGGATCAACATTGTAAAAATGGCTACCTTGCCAAAAGCAATCTATAGATTCAATGCAATGCCCATCAAAATGCCAACTCAATTCTTCAACGAATTAGTAAGAGTAATCTGCAAATTTACCTGGAATAACAAAAAACATAGGATAGCAAAAACTTTCTCAAGGATAAAAAAACCTCTAGTGGAATCACCATGCCTGACCTAAAGCTTTACTACAGAGCAATTGCGATAAAATCTTCATGGTTCCTGGTATAGTGAGAGACAAGTAGACCAATGGAATAGAATTGATGACCCAGAAATGAACCCACACACCTATGGTCACTTGATCTTCGACAAGGGAGATCAATCCAGTGCAAGAAAGACAGCATTTTCAACAAATGGTGCTGGAACAACTGGTTGTTGTCATGTAGAAGAATGTGAATCAATACATTCCTATCTCATTGTACTCAGGTCAATTATAAGTGGATCAAGGATCTTCACATAAAACCAGAGACAGTGAAACTTATAGAGGAGAAAGTGGGGAAAAGCCTCGAAGATATGGGCACAGGGGAAAAAACTCCTGAATAGAACAACAATGGCTTGTGCTGTAAAATTGAGAATAGACAAATGGGACCTCATGAAACTGCAAAGCTTCTGAAAGGCAAAAGACACCATCAATAAGAAAAAAGTACACCAACAGATTGGGAAAGGATCTTTACCTATCCTAAATCAGATAGGGGACTGATATCCAATATATATAAAGAACTCAAGAGGGTGGACTCCAGAAAATCAAATAACCCCATTAAAAATGGGGCTCAGAACTAAACAAAGAATTCTCAACTGAGGAATACCGAATGGCAGAGAAGCACCTGAAAAAATGTTCAACATCCTTAATCATCAGGGAAATGCAAGGCAAAAAAACCCTGACATTCTATCTCACACCAGTCAGAATGGCTAAGATAAAAAATTCAGGTTACAGCAGATGCTGGCAAGGATGTGGAGAAAAAGGAAAACTCCTCCATTGTTGTTGGGATTGCAAGCTTGTACAACCACTCTGGAAATCAGTCTGGAGGTTCCTCAAAAAATTGGACATAATACTACCGGAGGATCTTGCAATACCTCTCCTGGGCATATATCCAAAGATGTCCCAAGTGGTAAGAAGGACACATGCTCCAATATGTTCAAAGCAGCCTTATTTATAATAGCCAGAAGCTGGAAATAATCCAGATGCCCCTCAACAGAGGAATGGATACACAAAATGTGGTACATTTACACAATGGAGTACTATTCAGCTATTAAAAAGAATGAATTTATGAAATTCCTAGGTAAATGGATGGACCTGGAGAGCATCATCCTGAGTGAGGTAACCCAATCACAAAAGAACTCACGTACTAAGTACTCAGTGATAAGTGGATATTAACCCAGAAACTTAGTATACCCGAGATATAAGATACAATTTGCAAAACACAAAAAACTGAAGAAGAACAAAGACCAAAGTGTGACACTTTGCCCTTTCTTAGAATTGGAAACAGTCACTCATGGAAGGAGTTACAGAGACACAGTTTTTAGCTGAGACATAAGGATGGACCATCTAGAGACTGCCATATCCAGAGATCCATCCCATAATTATCCTCCAAAGGATGACACCATTACATACACTAGCAAGCGTTCGCTGAAAGTACCCTGATATAGCTGTCTCTTGTGAGACTAGGCCGGGGCATAGGAAACACATAAATGGATGCTCACAGTCAGCTATTGGATGAATCACAGGGCCCACAATGGAGGAGCTAGAGAAAGTATCCAAGGATCTAAAGAGATCAGACAATCTGTAGGTGCAACAATATTATGAACTAACCAGTACCCCAGAGCTCTTGACTCTAGATGCATATGTACCAAAAGTTGGCCTAGTCGGCCATCACTGGAAAGAGAGGCCCATTGGACATGCAAACTTTATATGCCCCAGTACAGGGGAATGCCAGGGCCAAAAAATGGGAATGGGAGGGTAGGGAAATGGGGGGAGTATGGGGGAATTTTGGAATAAGATTGGAAATGTAATTGAGGAAAATATGTAATAAAAATATTTTTAAAAAGAAAAGTTTGCTTCTCTGATGAGTCTTCTTTGGAGACTTTTGCCTTATAAGATTCTTATGAATCAAGCATTGCTTCAGGAATAGAGATGAGTTATATGTCCACATCACATTTCTGCACTAGGACCACAACTGGGGCAGATCTGTGGAGATCATATTCCTTTTGTTTAAATCTCTGTGTTTTCTACAGTGCCAATACTGTTGATGTAGAAGGAATTGGTTGCTTGTTGTGCTCCCTGCCCAGCTGTTGCATTCATTTGACTCCCACACCATAATGTTTCCTGAGGCATGCAGGAAAATATTTAATGGAGACATCTGTTTCATAGTTACGTTGTTACTCTCCACATAATATCTGATTGTTAACCTCTTGATTTCTTCTAACTAGAGAAGAAAGAAGTTACTGACTTATTGCTTTAACAAAATGTCATTACAAATAATTTTACAACTAATTTGTGAATAATAGGATTTGGTTTTATAGGTACCTAGACTATTTAGTATCTCATACTTTATCATTCATACAGTGTATCCTTGGCTCAATTTTGTGAATTGTCTATTCAGATAAATGAGATATTGTTTGCTTATTATTCACACAAATCTTGAGCTAACATTGCCCTAACTATCTTGTAGGCAGGACAACATTATGGATCAAAGATTTCTCTATTGTTTACATTTCTACTACCATCAAAATACCTTACTGTGTCAATTATTTAGAATAGAGGATGAAGCCCCTATAAAGTTATATGGACAACTGCTACTTGTTCAAAGAGTAATATTGATGTTTTCTTTAGCACTGAATCATTGCCATCAGTTTCTAGAAACAAACTATGATTTTCTCATTTCTTGAGATGTTGGTAGGTTCCCATGGATTCCTTTGGCCAACAATTTAATTAAATATCATCCAATGTCAGTACTCAATGGGTCATTAACTGGAAAGAGCTGGCCATCTGAGGCTATGTCTATCCTATTACTTAGTGATTCTTTTTACACTTCTTTCATAGATATATGTAATTTAGGACAAATCTTTTGTAATAATATTCCACAAGTGAACTTTAATTTTAGCTGTTTCTCAAATTAGTTCCTCCAATTTTCCTTCTACGTTACCCACCTTCCACTACTTCTTCAAATTTTATGTAATTCTATGTTCCTTTGTGTCTAAGAATATTTAACTTCCTCATGTCTTGTTGCTCAGTCATTTCAATTTTAGCTTTTGAGAATATTATGTCTCATCACTTTTAAAAATCATGCTAAAATAATCTTTGATGGTCAGATTTATTTATTCTTTATATAATTTAGATACTACTTCTTTATTTACAGTATACAAAGAACATTTGGTAAGTAGCTGTATAATGTTCCTTGGCTGCTTATAAGACTTATATTGACTCTAAGCTGAATATGACTACAAAATCTAATTATAAATTTTCTACTTCACTCAAATGTCTAAATTATTATACTAGAAGCCTTGTAGTTCTCTTCAACTATTGTCCTAGAAGCATTTATTAACAGGTATAATGACTCATAAATACTCTTATATCCACATATTTTCCTCCCTTTACAATATTTATTGTTCTGTAAAATGAATGGGTTTTTATTTGAATTTTAGAATGTTCCTTGATAGTTCTCTTTTTTGTAGAATCAAAGAAATGGGAGCACACACAAACACACACAGAGAGACAGAGAGAAAGACACACATACATATATGCTACTACTAGCAAACTTATGATACTTGAAATTAAAATTGATTAATACTAGTATTTATATACATTAATGTTCATCATTTCCCAACAATGTGAAAACCATGCTAATAGAATAGATGTGAAAACAGATTCTTAATTCTGCTAAAAATCAGGAATACAACTCAGCAACACAAATAAATAGTACCTGAGAGCAAAGGGAGGGAAAATGGTTTTCCAAGTATACGAACCTGAGAAGCAAGCTGAAGTAACAATTCTAATATCTAATAAAATAGATGAGCAACTAAATTCAATCCAAAGAATGGGGAAGGATGCTTTATACTATCCACGATGCCTTCATTTAATTCTTGTTATCTCTGCCTCAAATGCAACTGCAGTTGTGTAAAATGCAAGGATGAATAAAAGAAATATTAATAATGCTTAAATAAAACATAAAAAAACCCACATGTAAATCTTGGGAGACTTCAACGCCCCATTCACACCAATTGACAAGTCTACAAGTCATAAACTAAAGGCAGAGAGGAGAAATCTATGTGATATTAGGAATCAAAAGCGTTCAAATATATGTATAATACATTGCACTCAAAAGCAAAGGAATATAACTTCTTCTTAGCCCTTCACAGAACTATCAACAGAATTAATTATCTACTCTCTTACAAAGAACGCAGAAAAAGAAATAAGGTAATTTAAATAATTACTTGTATCTTAACAGATAAGAATAGATTAAACTGGATTCAGAGAGCAACAGAAACAAAAATAAATGCCTACTAACTCATGGAAATCAAACAACCCTCCAATGAACAAGCAATGTGTAAAGGAAGAAAAAAGAAAGAAATTAAAGACTTTCTACAATGCAATGAAGATGAAAAAAAAACCAACATTATAGGACACAATCTATGCTAATAATAAAGCTAATAGAATTAATCCCTTCATATATAAATTGGAGAAAGTTCTCAAATATAGAACTGTATACTCTAGGAAAAATGAAGAATCAAACCTGCACAACAGGAGTAGAGAACAGGGAACAATCAATCTCAGCGCTGACATCAATAAAACAGAAAACAGAAAAAAGAGAGAACAATATAAAGAATCATGAAAACTACCAGAGCTCATGTCTCTAGTTGCATATATAGCAGAAGATGTCTTAGTCGACCTTCATTGGGAAGAGAGGCCCCTTGGTTTGCAAACTTTATATGCCCCAGTACAGGGGAATACCAAGGCCAAGAAGTGGGACTGGGTGGGCAGGGGAGAAGGGCAGAGGGATATAGGGAACTTTCGGGATTGCATTTGAAATGTAAATAAAGTAAACATCTAATAAAATAAAATTAAAAAAAGAATTGAAATGATTAATAAACACTCAGCCAAACTAACTAAAAGGGAAAGTGACACTTTTCTAATCCACAAATCAAAGTAAATAGGGAAACATCATATCAGAAAAATGAGGGAAAAAGAAAGAATCATCAGGTCTTCATTAGCTACTTCAACAGCCTATAAACCAGAATAATAGAATATCTACATGAATTTGAAGATTTTCTTGATAATTATGAAATACCAAAGATAAATCAAGGTCATATAAAATATTTAATTAGTTATATAACCCCTAAGGTTATAGAAGCAGTCATTAAAATCTCCCAACCAAAATGTAAAATGTCAGGGACAGAAGGATTTAACTCAGTATTCATCAAGACTGTCACAGAAGAGATAATATCATTACTCCTCAAACCATTCCACAACATAGAAACTAAAGTATCATTTTCACACTTATTCTATGAGGACACAGTTACCTGATACCTAAAACACACAAAGGTTTTACATAGAAAGTGAATTTTAGATCACTGTCTCTCATGAAGATAAATGAAAAAATACTCAACAAAATACATGCAAGTGAATGCAAGAATGCATTAAAGTCATAATTAACCATGATCAAGTCCACTGTATAGCAAATTTACATAGATGGTTCCATAATCAAACAATAACATAATCAAACTTAAATAAAATTTGCAAGAAAAATAATCGAAAATTAATTTATTTGATGCTATCCTTCTTATGACAAAATGTATCACCCCTTTTTTTATAAAAAGTCTTGAAGAGACGAGGTATACATGTTATATAACTAAACATAATACAAGCGATAAACGCCAAGGCAAGAGCTATCAACAAATTAGTCAAGGGATATTTAAGCAATTTCACTAAAATTAAGGCTGCTATTCCCTACATAACTATTCAATATACAACTTGGAGTTCTATCTTGAAGAGTAAGAAAATTATAATGGCAAACTCAATGCAAATTTAAAAGAAACAAATCAAAATTTTCCTACTCACAGATATGTTTGTATACATGAGTGATTCCAAAATTTTACCGGAGAACTACTTCAGTGGAAAGTACCTCCAACAAAGATGCTGCTTTTAAAATCGTCTCAAAGAACCACTGGAATTCATTTTTCCAAACATAAAAGTTTTGAAGAAATTAAACAAATTAAATGTTTAAGTAATATAAATTGCTTGCAATGTAATTTGAAATGTCTTGGTACAATTCTAAACAAGCAAGTGATAGACATATATGAAAAATTGTTTAAGACTCTGAAGAAGGATATTGAAGTGGTATGAGAATTTGGAAAGACTCCAATGCTCAGGGATAGGTACAATAACAGAGTAAAAAAATGCGATCTTACCAAAAGAAATTTCCATATTCAATGCAAAACCAAACAAAATATTAACACTATCATTTATAGTCCTTGAAAGAACAATTCTCATTCTCATATAAAAAAAAAGAACTTATCAGTGAATACATATCATGTTTGCTGATTTGTGATTGGGTCACCTCACTCAGGCTGATATCCTTCAGATCCTTCCATTTGCCTAAGAATTTCATTAACTCATTTTTTTAAATAGCTAAGTAGTACTCCATTGTGTAAATATACCATATTTTCTGTGTCGATTCTACTGTGGAAGGACATCTGGGTTCTTTCCAACTTTTGGCTATTATAAGTAAGACTACAATGAACATACTTGAGCTTATACCCTTATTGCATGTTGGAGCATTTTCTGGGTATATGCCCAGGAGTGGTATTTCTGGGTACTCCAGTAGTACTCTGTCCAATTTTCTTAGGAACAGCTAAACTGTTTTTCCATTGCGGTTGGACCAGCTTGGAATCCCACCAGCAATGGAGAAGTTTTCCTCTTTCTCCACATCATCACCACCATCTGTTTTCACCTGAGTTTTCTATGTTTTCCATTCAGACAGCTGAGTGGTGGAATCTCAAGGTTGTTTTGCTTTGCATTTCTCAGATGACTAAGGGTGTTGAGCATTTTTTAAGGGCTCCTCAGCCCTTAGGTATTCCTCAGGTGAGAATTCTTTGTTTAGCTATGTACCACATTTTGAAATAGGGTTATATAGTTCTCTGTAACCTAAATTCCTGAAACTCAAGAAGAAAGACAAAAGTTTGGATATTTCAACCCTTTTTAGAAGGGTGGACAAAGTACCCATGGGAGGAGTTACAGAGAAAAAGTGTGGAGTAGAGACAGAATGAATGACCATACAGAGACTGTCTCACATGGGCCTCCATCCCATATATGACCACCAAACCCAGACACTATTGTAGATGCCAACAGGAGCTTGCTGACAGGAGTCCGATAGGGCTGTCACTGGATAAGTTCTTCCAGTGCCTGAAAAATACAGAAGTGGAGCTCACAAGCATCTATTTGTATGAACACATCGTGGTCAATGAAGGAGCTAAAGAAAGTACCGAAGGAGATGAAGGGATTTACAGTCCCATAGGAGGTTCAACAAAATAAAATAACCAGTACCACCAGAGTTCACTGAGACTAAACCACCAACTGAAGAAAACACATGGTGGGACTCATGTATGAGCCAATGACACCATAAGTTATTTTATTGCTGTATTATTTTTAAATAGCAGCATTTACTTTTGTAGGTACAAAGACTATCTAGCTTATGATTCTTGGTATTCCAAATACTGTCTTGGTGGGTTCAGTTCTGTATACTACTTACTCACACCAATCAGATATCTTTGCTTCGGTGCCCTACAAACTTTGTGCCACCAATGCTCTAGTTACCTTGTAGGCAATATATCATTTCTGCTCTTGATTTTGTTAAGGGGCAGAGTAGCTTCCTGTACCAAAGAGAGTAAAATATTGTAAATGTTCTGTGATAGCACCAACTCAAAATCTAATATAGTTTGCCCAGTAAATATTGTGTGTAGACCACACTGACATCATAACTTAAATTTCTTACTAATTCCCTTTCCTGAATTCTAGATTTAAATGAATCTAATTCAGTGAACATCCACTTTCTCCTCAGCTATCCTATTCAATAATTTATATCTAATCAAAACAATATATAAAGGAATACAAATTTAAAAAGGAATACACAAAGTTCCCAATATGGATTTCAACTTATTTAATTTAAATGAATGAACAGATTGCAAAATTAACACAAAATTGAGTACTTTTCACGTATGAAAAGAACAGAATTTCTAAGAAAAATAAATAAAGCAAACAGCAGTGTTATCTATTGCCCTAAATAATTGGTCAACTAACTGACATCTGTTTCTTTCTGTGTTGAATGTGTGTTATATTTCTTTGTTTATGCTTCTTCCCTTTATTTTTAGAGAGTTTCATGAATGCATGATGTCTGATATGATATTTTATATTGGCCTGATAGTTTTGTATGCTGTGCACTCATGTTATAATTATGTTTTGAGGCATTAGGATGTGAAAGCAGTGGTGATACACTATGTTTCTGAAGTTGTTCCTAGATAGGACTGAGAGAGTTTTGTTGTCTTATTATTGGCTCATTCAGTGTATTTTGGTAAAGGGTAGAAAGTGATGGGAAGTTACTCCTGAATGTCAGCTATTGTAGTGGGTAAAAAACCGAGATTTTGGATGGTGAGTATAAGAGGGTAAATAAAAAAATCTGCATTCATCCTATCATTTCATCATAATTGGCCCTTTGTTTTTAACAAGTTGTGTCAAGTGGCATTGAGTTACTGCAATAAAGGAAAAAGAAAGTGAGACTGGTTAGGAGTAGAAGAATTCTGGTTTCCAGAGGAGGTTGTACCCTGGTCACCTATCATGAAAGACTGCAGCAGTTGTTCACTTGCATAGCCTGGGAGACGTGGTGTATTAGAGAAAGAAGTTAAATCTTTCCATCCCTTTCTATCATTTCTTGGACAGAATGTTCTGTGGTTAGTCTCTAATGTTCATTTTAGAATATTGCTTTACAGTGAAAAATTATACTGATGAGTGTAGACATAGGAACCTCCTTAGATGTTATGGCCTACAGAGTTTATGGTAAATACAGGCCAATTCTATTTTGTGAAGGCTAATAGATGTTATTTAGCATATGATATGGCACACATTGTTGGTTTTAATCTCTGACTCTTGTTGATCTTTGAAAAATGAAAATGTAGCATGGTTATGATCACTGACTCTGTCATGAACTGTACTTTTTCTTATTAGTATGTATATAGTACAAAACCCAGAGTAATATTTCACAGAAAGCTAGAAAAACTCCTCTTTAAAGATTGCAGTTAAGTTTTCTAGTGCTCTATGTTGTATGTGGAATACAGAATTAAATTTGTTCATCATGATTATTATGTCATTCCTCTGTATATTACAGTGTATTGAAATTCATTATAGCAATTTCATACACATGTAGCACTCTGTTATTCTGGTTCTTGATTGTCTGTCATCTACATTTGTAGGCTAAATATTACTGCGAAGGCACAGGTGTCCACGAATTCTTCATTCCTTTTAAAGTCCAATGTGTGTATCACAGGTCATTATTCTTATGTTGATACTAATCCACTATGTGATTGTAAACAACATGTGCCTGACTTTCTGATACCTAATATCTAACGCCAATTCGAAACAGTGTTGATATATGCTTAATTTTATCACTCCCTTCTAACTTATATCAATTACATAATATATACAACCCTTTTATTTACATTTTAATAATATTTAAGTTCATTATTTAGTTTACTATTTTGTGTAACAGTTTAACATTTTGTGTAACATCCTGAACATATAGCTTAATGGATAACAGCATTGAGTGTTCTTAAAGAATTGACTACTATTTCCAGGACTCACACAGAGCACATTAAATCCTATTGTATTGATATTCTTGGTTATCAAAAAACTCCTTCTGAATTCAAAATTGGTGTATCCATATATATATACATATACATATATGTGTGTGTGTGTGTGTTGGACATAACAAGATGTATACATACACACAGAACACTATATACATCAACACACTAAAACACACACAATTTTGACCACATTTTTAAGACAAGTAAAACTCATGTGTATGTATGCATGCATGCTTGCATACATGCATAGGCTGTGAGCATCTCAGATTGCTTTAAAATTGGTTTATAGCGATACATATCAGGACAGGCAATATCACAATCAAGATATCAATGCCATATATAGAGAATAACTTGTAATGCAATGTCTCATGCAGATTTTGAATTTTCCTGAACACAGAAAATCCTTGCACTGAGTACTCAGCCTCCATGGCCACCAGTGCATTTTGTTCAGTTTACGAAACAGTTTGATTTTTTTGTTTTTTGTTGGTGTAAGAAACTCTAATCACATCAGGACAAGTGTAATATTGTATGACTTAAATACTATACTGTGGGCCAACATATACAGAGAGAAAATGGGACTGAAGGATAAAACTTGACAGATCGAGGTAGGTGTGAGAGAGAGAATGAGAACAAGAGTGAAAGAGACATAGACAGATATGGATAGTCAGAGAGAGAGAGAGAGAGAGAGAGAGAGAGAGAGAGAGAGAGAGAGAGAGAGAGAGAGAGAGAGAGAGAGAGACGAGAAAGAGCAGGATAAACTTCTCTTTGAAAATTACTGTCTAATTATGAGCTTTTTCACTGAAGATCAGATCACTAATTCTTCTTGACCTGCTTTCAATTCTAACTGCAATAACCCTTACACAATAACCCTTACATATAAAAGACTAAAGATGACTTCCTAAATTCAACCACAATAACATTTATTAGCTAATACAAGGACTGATCCATGTGTCAGAAGATAAGATATTACATATTAAATATTCACTGGTAAATTAATGGAAGGTAATGGGATGGGTTTTTCTTTTTTCTTTTTCTTTAATCTTTTTTGTGATTAATGGAAAATATGTTGCTTTAGGGACTTTATAATTATATTTATAAAATATATATGATTTAAGTGAAACATCCATTTGTTTGTATGTCGAGAGAGTTTATTCAACTTCTTACTTAAAAGAAAAAAGGCTTTCCTAAAGACTTTCTTAATGATTATCCAGTGGTGGTGGTCTACATAGAAGGAAAGAATATCCAAGTAGATATTTGGATTCTTAAATATATATCTTTAATCATGTTTTACAGCCCAATCATATTCCCTTCCTGACCCACCCTCCATCAGGTCCTCAACATTGTCTCCTGCCCACTGTATCCAAGAGAAAATACCTACCGCCCTGTCTATCCCACCTAACTCCACCCACCCACTCACCCACTGCATCTCCTCATTTTCCCCAATAACCTCCACTCCATCTGTACCAACTAGGCTTCCCTACTCCCTGGGGACTCATGTTTCAAGGGTTAGGCATATCTTCTCTCACTAATACAAGACCAGGTAGTCCTTTGCTGTATGTGTCTGGGTCTAAAAAAGAACTAGTGTATGTTGCCTGGTTGCTGGCTCTGAGAAATCTCTAGGGTCCTAGTTAGTTAAGACTAATAATTATAGTAGAATGAAAATCCCATAACAGTGCCAAAACCTAGTTAAAGACAATGTAATTGTTATCTCTAGAAATAACTTTTAAAATATCTAGCATAGCTGTCTTCCATGATGCCCAACAAGCACTTGACTGTGAGAGATGCAAATACTTACATCCAACCAATGGACTGAAGTTGGGGACCCCTGTGATTGAATTAGAAAATGGCTGGAATGAGTTGAGGAAGAGCCTTGTTGTCTATTGTTAAGGTTCTTTTGCTTGTCTTTCACCATCTGATGACCTCTTCTATTAGTTGTTCTTGCTGTCTTTGGCTTGAGCTTCTCCCTCTTGTGGTCCTGCAACACTGTGTCAGCACTCCTAGGAGACCAGCTCTCTCCTGGTAGAATCTGTGTACATAGGACTGTGGAACAGACATAGGTCTTGGTGCATTTGGTGACGAGAATAATCCTGCCCCAGCTTCTCCACTGTTCCTGTGCCCTTTGTGTCCCTGACAGGTCTCCATTTAGACAGTTATTGTAGCGATTGTGACTATTTCATCTCTGAGACTGAGAATGAGAGTACTCTGGTGAGACCAGCTATCTCCTGATGAGACTGGTATACAGCAGGCTGTATATAACCTAATAAAATACTTTTATAATCAGGAAATTAAAATACTCTGGGAAAATATTGTTCTGTTGTAATGTTTTAAATGTTAAAAAATATTCTTTTCCCTTAAAATTTAAATGTAATTACATTTCCCAGTTTTATTCTACCCTTCAATCTTTCCCATGTACACCCCTCGAACACTCCTGTATTCAGTGTCCAATTATGAATGTTATAAATATATAAATAGAACCTGCATACTCCATAAAGCATAACTTATATGTATAATATTTCAGGACTGAACTCTTGGTGTTGGTATATTTATTCAAAAACTCTCCCCTTGGGGAGATTATTTCTTCCAATTTCAGCATTCTGTGGTTGTTTGTAGTTCTCTGCATATGGTTGATTGATTCTTCATGAAATTCAAAACATTCATGATAGTATGTCTATTAATATAACCCTTTTCCATTTCTGTTTAGGAAGCCAAATTTATGACACATCATGTATGCCATCAGAAGGTATTCTCACAGCAATCATTCTGTTCCCCTTACTCTCACAACATTTTCAACCTCTCTTCCACTTTCATCCCTGATTTATATGCAGTTGTATTGCACATCAATCAGACAGGGATAGGTACCACATGATCTCTTATTCTCTGAATTTTGTTCAGTTTGGTCCTCAGTAATGGCTCCTATCTGTTTCAATTCACATTCTTCTTTAGAAGTGTGAGAGATAAGATATTAAGATAAGATGATAATAAGGTATAAGAAATTAAGATATTGTGAGTATAAGAATAAATATTTACAATGTAGTGAGCAATAATATTGGGTTATTAAAGTGGCAGTAGCAGATTCTCTTCTAAGATCCATGACCTCCTTAGTTCTGGAGATTTATATAGGATGGCAACAAAGCTTTAATGTCCTCCACAAAGAAGAAAGTATTCCTAAATCATTTTGTTCAGCAACTTGTAACCTAAAATCAAAACATGATAAATATCCAACAAAATTTGATATGTATGTGTATTCTATATTTTTGTTTACAAATACTATCTAGGTCAAAGTTATGTACCATGAAGAAAAAATGGATACCAAAAGAGAATTTTATTAAGCAATTAAAGCTAGGCAGCCACACAAAAAACAGTTTCCAGTCTAAAGTGGTTACCTCATTAATCCCAGGAAAAAGAAAGCAAAGAGGCCGAATATGTAACCAAGTCCAGATTGGTTTATAGAGTGTATTTCAGTACTAACATTTCTAGGAATATGTACTGATGGCATGTCATATAATGCTAGGGTTCACACTAGCACTAAGAGAGCACTAAATCCCACAACAACATTTTCAAGGCATCTATAGTAAGATTGCTCATGACTGTTTGGAAACCCAGACTGTAGGAGAGCAGAGTAGTTGCAACCTCATACTTGTCCATCAGTCTATTGTCTCTACAATACAAGATTTGTTGGATCCCCTTCCCAGACTTGCTCAGTTCCTGATATCAGTAGAATGAAGGGATACTACCACACTTCTAACTTGTCCCTCAGAGATGCTCACTGTTCATTAATGTATTTGCCTGGCTTGCTGATATGAACAAGCGTTCCCAAGATATAATTCATGTCCATCAATAGACACTCTGTGACACGTTTCTGTAATCCTTAAGGGGCACGAGGACTGAGGTATTTTAAATGTAAAATTGAGGACTTTGAGCCACTTGGACTTGAGTTTTCTGCAGGGTGAAAAACATGGGTCTATTTGCATTCATCCATGTGCAGATATTCAGTTGGTTTAGCAGCAGTTGGTGAAGATACACTGCTTTTCTCTTGGAACTAGTTTGCCTTCTTTGTAAAACTCAAATGTCTGCAACTGTGCAGTTTTATTTCTGGGACTTTAATTTTAATCCATTGATCAACCTGTACATTCCTATATGAATATCATACATTTTCATTAATTTAGATCTGTAGGACACACTGTAGTCAGATTATCAGATTTTAATGGTTCATTGTTTCCTTCAGGTTGTAAGTTTACTTGAAATGCGGATTTGTACTTGACCAAAAATTTCTAAGTGATATCCATTGAGAATATTAAACATTTCTCTTGGATTTTCCAATTTAATTGAGTACAGAATTTCAACAAATGCCTTCATGAATCTTAGGGTTATTGCCATCTATTTTTTAGAATGGCTAAGTGCTTGAATGGCGAGGTTTTTTTTTGTTGTTGTTTTGTTTTGTTTTGTTTTGTTTTTTAGAATAACTCCACCAGCTTGCTCCGTAGGTTCATTTGTGTCAATTTTTTTTTCCATTTGTTAATTCTAAGATAATGTACATCTTTGATGTTCAAGTATATTACTTGTAAGCATCAGAAGAATGGATTAGAGGAAGAAAGTCATTTTTAAATATCCAGTACCATTTCATAATAAAATGACTGAAGCCATTAGAGATGTGTATGAATTATCTAAATATAATGATTATAGTTTACAGCAAGTAAAGTGCCAATAATAATAATTGACATCTTTTAGAATCATACTCAATTTTTCCTTCCAAATTTCAAGATTTGAAAGATTACATGATTATGACATGTGCATTTCATATGAAAATAAAAATATAGTTCAGATAAGATGTGAATCTAACTTCACTTTGGGATAGGATAGCTAAACAGGGATTAAATAATATATTGAGATTGAAAATTTTGTACAAAGTCTACAAAAGATTCTAATATGAGAGAAATTACGAGTTAGGGTATGTTTAATAGTTTACTCACAGCTCTGGTGGATTTTTCTAGAAGTAAATATGAGTGAGCATACTACATAGGTAATTTTCTGTCAATTATTTTCATTTTATGATCATTATAATATGCAAGATGCCACGAATCTTGATACATTTCAAAAATGTGTAAATAAAGTATATAATATAAAATTTAGTTATTTTACTTTCAAAAATGGATTTTTTAACATTTTTTATTACGTAATTTCCTCAATTACATTTCCAATGCTATCCCAAAAGTCCCCCATACCTCCCCCACTTCCCTACCCACCCGTTCCCACTCATTATGGCCCTGGCATTTCCCTGTATTGGGGCATATAAAGTTGGCAAGTTAAATGGGCCTCTCTTTCCAGTGATGGCCGACTAGGCCATCTTTCGATACATATGCAGCTAGAGACAAGAGCTCCGGGGTATTGGTGAGTTCATCATGTTGTTCCCCCTATAGGGTTGCAGATCCCTTTAACCCCTTGGGTACTTTCTCTAGCATCTCCATTGGGAGCCCTGTGATCCATCCAATAGCTGACTGTGAGCATCCACTTTTGTGTTTGCTAGGCCCTGGCATAGTCTCATAAGAGACAGCTATAACTGGGTCCTTTCAGCAAAATCTTGCTAGTGTATGCAATGGTGTCAGTGTTTGGAAGCTGATTATGGGATGGATCCCTGGATATGGCAGTCTCTAGATGGTCCATCCTTTCATCACAGCTCCAAACCGAGTCTCTGTAACTCCTTCCATGGGTGTTTTGTTCCTAATTCTAAGAAGGGGCATAGTGTCCACACTTTGGTCTTCATTCTTCTTGAGTTTCATGCGTTTAGCAAATTGTATCTAATATCTTGGGTATCCTAAGTTTTGGGCAAATATCCACTTATCAGTGAATACATATTGTGTGAGTTCCTTTGTGATTGTGTTACCTCACTCAAGATGATGCCCTCCAGGTCAATCCATTTGGCTAGGAATTTCATAAATTCACTCTTTTTAATAGGTGAGTAGTACTCCATTGTGTAAATGTACCATAATTTCTGTATCCATTCCTCTGTTGTGTGGCATCTGGGTTCTTTCCAGCTTCTGGCTATTATAAATAAGGTTGCTATGAACATAGTGGAGCATGTGTCCTACTTATCGGTGGGGACATCTTCTGGATATATGGCCAGGAGAGATATTGCTGGATCCTCTGGTAGTACTATGTCCAATTTTCTGAGGAACCACCAGACTGATTTCCAGAGTGGTTGTACAAGCTTGCAATCCCACCAAAAATGGAGGAGTGTTCCTCTTTCTCCACATCCTAGCCAGCATCTGCTGTCACCTGAATTTTTGATCTTAGCCATTCTGACTGGTGTGAGGTGGAATCTCAAGGTTGTTTTGATTTGCATTTCCCTGATGATTAAGGATGTTGAACATTTTTTCAGGTGCTTCTCTGCCATTCGGTATTCCTCAGGTGAGAATTCTTTGTTCATTTCTGAGCCCCAGTTTTCAATGGGGTTATTTGATTTTCTGGAGTCCACCTTCTTGTGTTCTTTTTATATATATTGGATATTAGTCCCTTATCTGATTTAGGATAGGTAAAGATCCTTTCCCAATCAGTTGGTGGTTTTTTTTGTCTTATTGATGGTATCTTTTGCCTTGCAGAAGCTTTGGAGTTTCATGAGGTCCCACTTGTCAATTCTCGATCTTACACCACAAGCCATTGCTGTTCTATTCACGAATTTTTCCCCTGTGCCCATCTCTTCAAGGATTTTCCCCACTTTCTCCTCTATAAGTTTCAGTGTCTCTGGTTTTATGTGAAGTTCCTTGATCCACTTAGACTTGACCTTAGTAAAAGGATATTGGAATGGATCAATTTGCATTCTTCTATGTGATAACAACCAGTTGTGCCAGCACCATTTGTTGAAAATGATGTCTTTCTTCCACTGGATGGTTTTAGCTCCCTTGTCGAAGATCAAGTGACCATAGGTGTGTGGCTTCATTTCTGGGTCTTCAATTCTATTCCATTGGTCTACCTGTCAGTCATTATAAGCAGTACCATGCAGTTTTTATCACAATTGCTCTGTAGTAAAGCTTTAGGTCAGGCATGGTGATTCCACCAGAGGTTCTTTTATCCTTGAGAAGAGTTTTTGCTATCCTAGGTTTTTTGTTATTCCAGATGAATTTGCAGATTGCACTTTCTAATTCGTTGAAGAATTGAGTTGGAATTTTGATGGGGATTGCATTGAATCTGTAGATTGCTTTTGGCAAGATAGACATTTTTACAATGTTGATCCTGCCAATCCATGAGCATGGGAGATCTTTCCATCTTCTGAGGTCTTCTATAATTTCTTTCTTCAGAGACTTGAAGTTTTTATTATACAGATCTTTCACTTCCTTAGTTAGAGTCACGCCAAAATATTTTATATTATTTGTGACTATTGAGAAGGGTATTTTTCCCTAATTTCTTTCTCAGCCTGTTTATTCTTTGTGTAGAGAAAGGCCATTGATTTGTTTGAGTTAATTTTATATCTAGCTACTTCACCGAAGCTGTTTATCAGGTTTAGGAGTTCTCTGGTTGAATTTTTAGGGTCACGTATATATACTACCTTATCATCTGCAAAAAGTGATATTTTGATTTCATCTTTTCAAATTTGTATCCCTTTGATCTCCTTTTGTTGTCAAATTGCTCTGGCTAGGACTTCAAGTACAATGTTGAATAGGTATGGAGAAAGTGGACAGCCTTGTCTAGTCCCTGATTTTAGAGGGATTGCTTCAAGATTCTCGCCATTTACTGTGATGTTGGCTACTGGTTTGCTGTAGATTGCTTTTATCATGTTTATGTTTGGGCCTTGAATTCCTGATCTTTCCAAGACTTTTATCATGAATGGGTGTTGGATCTTGTCAAGTGCTTTTTCCCCATCTAACGAGATGATCATGTGGTTTTTGTCTTTGTGTTTGTTTATATACTGGATTAAGTTGATGGATTTCAATATATTGAACCATCCCTGCATCCCTGGGATGAAATATACTTGGTCAGGAAGGATGATTGTTTTGATGTGTTCTTGGATTCGGTTAGCAAGTACTTTATTGAGGAATTTGCATCAATATTCATAAGGGATATTGGTCTGAAATTTTCTATCTTTGTTGGGTCTTTTTGTGGTTTAGGTATCAGAGTAATTGTGGCTTCATAGAATGAGTTGGGTAGAGCACCTTCTATTTCTATTTTGTGGAATATTTTGTGAAGAACTGGGATTAGATCTTCTTTGAAGGTCTGATAGAACTCTGCACTAAACCCATCTGGTCCTGGGCTTTTTTTGGTTGGGAAACTATTAATGACTGCTTCTATTTCTTTGGGGGATATAGGGCTGTTTACTAGAAGTAAAAATCTTTGGATTTAAGCATTATTAAGCATCTGAATAGATCGGTAACACTGTTAAAAAGAAATTTTCTTGAACACAGGGAAACACTTTTTCAGGCATTGTTTGCACAAGAAAGGCCACAAGCCGCTCTGGGGATGCCCAGACCCCTGTATTGACTCAAACGTAAAATACTTTTTAATCTGATCATAAACCTTAAATTTGCAATCAAACTGCAAGCTGCAGTCAATGGAACAATGGCAGTTTTAACCATAATTTTTAAGTTTCTTGTGCAAGGTTAGGATAATATCTACAACTTTGTGAAAGCAAAACTTAAGTTTAAAACAATTTATCATCTTTAAAATCAATATTAGAAGCATTACTATCATATTACGAAGTTTGGATGCCAATTAATACCTATGAATACCTATTAGAGAAAGCCTTAATGCTTTAATAAAGAGGCATTGTTTTAAATCTTATCTTAAATTTTACTATTTAGGATAGGAAACACATTAGTTATTATTTAAACTAGAAATATCTTTTGAGACCCAGCCTCTTGGGCTGCCTTATGCCACGTGTTGGAAGGACTCTAAACTTGAGTTATCAAATTTAACACTAACCATCTGTAGCAATGTAACAATTATTAATCTTAACCAACAACTTATGAGCTGAATGTGAAAACATGTAGAACACATTATCAATAAAAAAGAACCAAATGAAGCAGTTAATTTTAGACCAATCAGAGAATATTAATTTTTGTAGCTATAATCATAGAATAAAAAAACACTTTACCATTGTCAAACACATTAATCATGAACCATTTATCAGATTTTTTTACTCCAAACTAAGAGGCTGTGCACAAGCCCCTTTTTTCTAAAACAAACAATTTTTCCAGCAGGGCCCCTCCTGCCATGTGTCTGGTTCCTGGCTGAAGCACGTGGAAGCTCTCAGCTTTGCAGATAAAGTTTTTTATACCATCTTTATTATCCAACATAAAACATAGAAGATTCATTCATACAGACTGGACACAAACATACATGAATTGAACACGAGAACAGATTGGTGCACCAGACATTAAAGAAGACACAAAAGGGGACACAGTGCTCTTCCTATAAAGTCCAGAGAGAACAAAGCATGCCACTCCTGAAATTTCTCTCTGCTTTTTGGGACATTTTACTTCCTCTAGATGCATTTTTTTTTTAATTTATTTATTTAAACTGGGGCAATCCGCCTGATCCATAACTTTAAACCCTTTCTTCTTCCACCTAAGCAGCTCCCTAAAATGCTGTGGCACACCACCTATTTCCGTTTCTATTTCCGATTAACACGCTGCTGACCCAAGCAGAACCAGCATTGGGTTAGCACTGATTCAAGCTTAATTCGAATCCTACCACATCCTCAGCAATACTTTACAAAACTGAAATATTAAGCTAGCGTTAGCATGTGTACCTGTCCTTTGCTCCGGTTCCTGATATGAAGATCCTTGCCTTTCCTGTGGAGCTCCACACCAACAGTGTTTCTCTTAGCATCCCTCTGCCATTCTTCAGGTCCCAGTTGTGGCGCCAAACTGTTGGGGGCGGGCCAGCAGCTCACAACATGAACAGTTCCACTGAGATGGCAGCTCCGAGCTGAAAAGAGAGGAAGCTAGACAGGGAGGAAGGAGAAACAAGGCCAAGACAAGGTCATCCTGTTCAAAGCCCCCATTTTACTAGTTCCAACATCCATTTATAAAGGAAGGGGGTGGAACCCGATTTCCCACCAAATAAATCGGGGTCCAGTAGCAGGGTTAACATGTGTGTGGCTCCAAGCAGCAAAGCAGCACCATCCAGCAGTGGGCGTGGCAGAACAAATGAGCAGGAAACTCCACCCCTGAGCCAGCAGGTCCCAGGCTGGGGTGGGGAGGCTACAGAATGCTTTAAATGGGGCTTAATGGGTCATCCTAGAAGGAATATGGAAGACTTTGTTGCTGGGAGTAATTTGAACTGTGTTGACCTGACCCAAGAGATTTCAAAGGAGAAGAATTTCAGTATGTGGCATAAAGACTAGTTTTTGTGGTATTTTGGTGAAGAATGTGACTGCATTTTGCCCTTGTCTGAAAAGTCTGCATGAGGCTAAGGTGAAGAGAGTTGGATTAATTGCATTAATTGCATTGACAAAGGAAGTTTCAAAAAAGCCCAGCAGAGACTTTGTTCTCTGGTTAAGTCTCACAAAAGAAGTTTGAACAAGCACAGCAAGCTTAGAAAGGCAAAATATAAAATATATGATTCGAGTATTAAACCCATACTAGGAAGTGAAGTGGAGCAAAATCCTGTGTTTTAGGAAATAACAGATTAAGGGAGTGGGACCTTGGGGCAAGGTCCTACCCAAATCAATTTAGATCCAGGCATGCTGGTACACACCTTTAATCCCATGAGACGAGCATGCTGATCTCTGCATTCAAGGTCAATCTACAGAGCAAGAACCAGGAAAGTCAAGCTTAGGCAGTGAAGGATTTAGAAAACATAAAGCCGGTGATAATGTAATAGTACAAGGGGATCATATTCTAGTTCCTGTAAGCAGCAGAAATCGACAGCATCAGCCCTGTGGCTCTGGCTCTAGAGTTAAGAATTAAAGGAACTACTGGGACAATTGATGCTGGTTTGCTGGAGCTAAGACATTAGCAATGATTAAGAAGAGACAAGCATCAATGTCTTGAAATCTGGGAGTTGTTTTCTGGGAGCACAAAGAAGCTGTGTTTCAAAGATAGCCAAGGTTTTACCTCATGCTGCAGCTGGACTTGGTAATGAGTAAGAGTCACCCAGGTGGTACTGGTTTTGAAGGCATGAAGGTGTCATAAAGAACAGCTGAGGCTTGTCACTGTGAGAGGTCACAGAAGGCCATTGGAGAAGGTGAAGCCTCAGCTGTAGCTGATGGCCCAGGACTGAAGGTGTCAGGCAAAGGATTTGATGCATGGCACCATGAAGAGAGCCTATGAAAGGCTATTGGTGAAGCCTGGTTGGAGTGGAACACACCAGTGTGTAAGAGATGTCAGTACCATGGGATGATCACCAAGAAGCAGCCATAGTTGAGTGGACCAACCTGAGTTTAGAGTGCTACAGAGGGCAGAGCTGGAGAAGTGATGCCAGCCCATAGGAGGAGTCGAAAAGACCAACTTGAATCCCAGACACTGAAACAAGAAGCTAACATTGAAATTTCCTTGGAGACTCAAAGATGTTAAAGGTGCCAGAGCCATTGGATACATGCTGAGGAAAGCTGCTAACAGGGAGTGGAACTAGCCCAGGAGAAAGCAGTTTGTTGCAGGCAACAAAGATGAAAAAGAAATGGAGATCTGAAGACTGCTTTGATATCAGCCATGGAGATGCAGAGTGTGGAGTTTGCCCAACTGGTTTCCTGCCTTGCTTTGGAGATGACAGTGAATTAGTTGGATGAATCTCAGAAGAGCCCTTGAACTTTGGACTTTTAACATTGTTGAGACTCCTATAGACTATGACAACATTGAAAGTTGGACTAAATGCATTTGCATTATACTATGTTTAAATTTGGCCTTCATAAACTCATGTTTTTAAAGGAGTCTTTGGGTACCAGGAAATGGAATGTGATGGTTTGTATATTCTTGGACCAGTGAATGGCACCACTTAGAGGTATGGTCCTGTTGGAATAGGTGTGACCTGGTTGGAGTAGGTGTGTCACTGTGGGTGTGGGCTTAAGACTCTCACCCCAGTTGCCAGGAAGTTAGTCTTCCACTAGCAGCCCTTGGATGAAGATATAGAACTCTCAGCTATGCCTGTGCCATGCCTGCCTGGGTGCTGCCATGTTCCCACCTTGATGATAATGGACTGAAACTCTGAACCTGTAAGCCAGCCCCAATTAAACGTTGTTTTTTATAAGACTGACCTTGGTCATGGTGTCTGTTCACAGCAGTAAAACCCTAACTAAGACAGTTGCCCTCAATTTATTTGCTAACTTTGAAACATCTAACCTGCCCCAATTTAAAATGCTCCTCAAACGAACATACATGTCAGAATTAATTTCTATTGAATTAGGAATAAAAGGAAAAACTTGCTGTCATGGGAAGAAATAGAAATCATTAGAACACTTAGTATAATCTAATAAAAATTTCATAATAATAACGTGAAAATATTCTGGGAAAATATTTTTCTTTGGTAACTTGTTTAATTTTAAGAAAAACGTTTTACTTTTAAGATTTAAATATAATTATATCACTTCCCCCTTTCATTCAATATTTCAATCATTCCCATGCACACTCCTCAAACACTTTCATATTCATAGTATGCATTTATGAATGTTCTAAATATATAAATAAAAATTACTTAGTACAAAACTTGTATGTATAAATACTTCAGGGATGAACTCTTGGTGTTGCATTACCATCTGAAAATCTTTTCTCTTGGGTAGATTATCTCTCCCAATTTCAGCATTCCTTGGTTGTCTATAGTTCTCTGCATATTGTTGAGTTTTCATGAAGTTAAACACTTCCATGTTCCCATGTCAATCAGCATCACCTTTTCCAATTTTGTTTAGGTACCACATTTATGAGACATCATTGGTATATTTCTACCAATTGTAGGAGGAGGCGTTCTCACAGCAAACGTCCTTTTTCTCAGGCTCTTGCCATATTTTCAACCTGCTCTCCCCTTTGTTTTATTTTTATTGGTTATTTTATTTATTTACATTTCAAATGTTACCCCATTTCCTGAATTATCCTCCAGAAACCCCTATCCCATTCTTCTTGCCCCTGCTTCTATGAGGGTGCTTAAACACCCATACACCCAATCCCACTTCCCTCCCTGGCATTCCCCTACACTGGAGCATGGAGCCCACCCAGGACAAAGGATCTCTCCTGCCATTGATGTCCAACAAGGCCATCTTCTGCTACATATGTAGTTGGAGCCATGGGACCCTATAAGTGTACTCATTAGTTGGTGGCTTAGTTCCTGGGTGCTCTGTAATGTCCACCACTTTGATCTCTGAGCATTATGAGGTATTATCCTGTGGATGAAACAGATAGGGATAGGTACCACATGCTCTCCTATTCTCTGGATTTTGATCAGGTTTTTCTCAGTAACTGAACTGATCTGTTTCAAGCCATATGTCTCTTGAGAGTTGTGACAGCAATAGTTTTTTGCGCGTATAAGGATAAACATTTACCATGTAGTGTGGAATAATGCTGGTTTAGTAAATTGTCAGCAGCAGATTCTCCACTAAGTTTCATGACCTCCCTAGTTCTGAAGAGTTACCTAGGTTTCCAACAAATCTTTGATTTTCTCCAGAAAGCAGAAAATTTTTGTAACTCATTTTATTCAGCCATGTTTGACCAAAATTTAAAAAAGGTAGAAATCCAAAAAATTTGATATATACATGTATTCTAGCACTTTGTTTATGAATACTACCAGGATAAAGTTATGTTTCATGAAGAACAAATGGATACCAAGAGAAAATTGTCTAATCAATTAAAGTCAGGCATACACAAAAACAGTTTCCCTACAAAATTGTTGGCAAACATCATTAATCCCAGGACTAAATAGGCAAGGAAACAGATTTTGTGTCCAAGATCAGCCTAATTTAGATAGTGTGTACCAGTACAGCCATTTCTAGGTAGAAGTAATGATGGCATGTCAAACCGTGCAAGGGTTCACAACTAAGGTCCTTATGATTATATAGCAAACCTTCATCCACTGAGAGGACATTCAATCCCACGACTGCATTTTCTTCAATTTTTCTTAAAAACAAAAAAAAAAAAAAAATGAGGGAGGAGTTTTCCATGCCACATTCAAAACTCTGACCCATAATTGTTCCCGCTGAAAGAACTGCAGGAATGGAAATGGAGAGGACCCTGTCTATGCAGCTCGAGGGGAGGTCCTAAGGCCTGACACTATTACTGAGGCTATAGAACACTAACAAAAAGTGGCATATTGTGACTGCCCTCTGAAAGATCCAACAAGCAGCTGAAAGTGTCAGATACAGATATTTGCCCCCAACCAGCAGACTGAAGATGCTGACCACTGAGTTTCAATTATGGAAATCCGGGAAGATGAGGAGGAGGAGAGCAATCTTTTAGGAAGCCCAATAGTCTCAATTGACCTGAACCTCCAAGATCTCTCAGATACCGGAATACCAACCAGTCAGCATACACCAGCTGATATGAATCCACCAACACATATGCAGCAGAAGACTGCAGGGTCAGGGTTCATTCAGAAAACATGCACACAACCCTCAAGAAACTGGAGGCCACAGAGAGTTTAGAGGCCTGGTGGGTGGGTAGTGGGGATTTCCTTGTGGAGATGGGGGCAGGGAGGAGGTACGAGATGTGGAAGAGTCAGAGGGTGGGACAGGAAGAAAATAAAATCTGGAGTGTAATAAAAAATAAAAAAAATTAAAGTATTTAAAAAGTAAGTGTGCCATTATTTATTTGATCTGAGTATTTTGCTTTCCAAAAGATGAATAATAGGGTAGCCTTCAGTTAAAAAAATTCCTGTAGCCTTCTTCTGAATAAGTTCTTTTGCTTTATCTGCATTCAGAGACAGCTGTATCCTGGCAGAAGTGATTTAAGATTACCAACACTGTCCATTGTTGCTCCTATTCTCACAGTTTTTCTCCAATGTTCTAAATGATTCTCCACTATAAGTTCTGGGTGCCTATGGAAACCTTCCCTCTCAGTGACCATGTTGATGGAGTCCGGATTGCCAAACATATTACATTTAAGTTTCCATTGTGGTCTTCATAATATCAGAGTTTGAATACCACTTGGACAAAATTCCAAAATCTGAAAGTTTTTGCTTTATATCTATTCATGTTTCTGTTTTTCTAGTATATATATCCTTAATTTTTAATATTTATTATTTTTTTTCAAATGTTATACCCCTTCCCAGTTTCCCCTCAGAAAACCCATATTTTACCTCCCTTCTAAGTGATATCTATTGAGAATACTAATGATTTCTCTTGGATTTTCCAATTTAATTGAGTACAAAATTTCAATGAATGCCCTTATGATTCTTAATGATAATTGATACCCTATTTTCAGTCCAGATTTTGTTAATTTGGATTTTCTCTCATCAATTTCTACTTAGACTGACTAAGTGTTTGACTGTCTTAATTTTTTATAACAACAGAAGCTTACTTAATTTAGTTCTTTGTGTTCTTTCCTTTGTTTTTATCTTATTCATTTCCCTTCATCTTGATTATTTCTTATACTTTACTCTGATTCTCCTTCCTGAACATGAGAAGTTATACTCCAGAGAACCAAAAAATCTATAAAAACAAAAGTCGTGTAAAGAGCTAAATAAAGAATTCTTTACTGAGGAATTTTGAATGGGTAGGCAGCACCTAAAAAATGTTCATCATCCTCAGTCATCAAGGAAATACCAATCAAAATGACCCTGTGATTCTACCTCATACCAGACAGCATGGCTAAGTTCAAAAACTCAGGTGACAGCAGGCACTAGTGATGACATGCAGAATGAGGAACACTCCTTCGTTTCACGAAGATTGTAAGCAGGTACAACCACTCTGGAAACCATTCTGATGGTTCATCAGAGAATTGGAAATAGTCCTACTTGAGGAACCTGCCATAACACTACTGGGCATATAATCAAAAGATGCTCCTACATATAACAAGGACACATCCTATACCTATAACCAGGACACATCCTCCACTATGGTCATAGAAGCCTTATTTATAATACCCTGAAGCTGGAAACAAACAAGATGTCCCTCAAAATAGGAATAGATACAGAAAATGTTGTACATTTACACAGTGAAGTACTACACAGTTACTAAAATAAATTACTTCATGAAATTCACAGGCAAATGGATGGAACTAGAAAATGTCATCCTGAGTGAGGTAACATAGTCACAAAAGAAAACACATGGTATATACTCACTGATAACTGGATATTAGGTAAAAAGTTTGGAATACCCATGATACAACTTACAGACCATACCCAAGAAGTAGGAAGACCAAGTGTGGATGCTTCAGTCATATTTAGTAGTGGGAGCAAAATAATCACAGGAGATAGAGGATGAAAAGTATTTGGGAGAAAGAGAGAAGGGGAGAAGAAAAAAGGGGCAGGATCAAGTGTGAGGGGAGATTATGGAGATATACAATGTGTCAATAAATTAAAGAGAGGTGTGTAGCAATGGGAGGTGTTAAACAGGAGGTAGCCAACAGAAAGTCCCTGATGCCAGGAAAGCAAACGGCTCTCAGGACAAAACTGGGATGTCATTAACTGAAATGCCCAACCAAGGGGAGAGGCAGTAGAAACCATATTCAGATGTTAGAAATGGCCACCAGTTGAGGGTTGGATCCACCCCACCCATTCTCAAATTTTTAACCCAGAATTTTTCCTGTCTAAAGGAAACACAGGGAAAAAGAGTAGTGCAGAACCTGAAGGAAAGGCCATCCAGAGACTGTCCGACCTGGGGAATCATTCCATATGCAGTCACCAATCCCAATCACTATTGCTGATATCAAGAAGTGCTTGCTTACAGGAAACTGTTATGGATGTCTCCTGAAAGACAATATGAGAACCTGACATATACAGATACAAATGTTTGCAGGCAACCACTGAATGTGCACAGGAACTCCAGTGGAGGAGGTAAAGAAATACTAAAGGAGCTGAAGGGGTTTGCAACCCCTTAGGAAGAGTAATGATATCAACCAACCAGACACCCCAGAAATCCCAGGAACTAAAAAACCAACCAAAGTATACAAATGGAGAAACCTATGGCTCCAGCTGCATATATAACATAGGGGGGGGGGGCTTATCTGTTATCAATGGGAGGGGAGGAACTAAGTCCTGTGAAGGCTTGATGCTATTGCTTAAAAGAAAGTTAGAGCAGTAATGTGGGAGTGGGTGCATGGATGGTCATACACCCTTATATAATCCGAAGGGAGGGGATTGTGCTGCGGGGGTTTGAATGGGACACATGGAATGAGGATAACGTTTAAAATGCAAAGAAATAAAATAACCAATAATTATTAATAAAATATGCATATACATAGAAATAAAATAAATGAATAGTCTAAAAGTAAAAAACTGCAGAAAGTGAGAGTTTATTTTTCTAAAAAGGCATAAAGGAATTGGGAAGGGATAAAGGAATAAAGGAAATGTGAAGCCTATAGTTAGAAAATTTAAAGAAAAATATCATTCTTGAGTTTCAAATTGAGCATGACACAGAATGTCTTGAAGGGAGAAGAAGGTGGATTGAACGGAGGAATGGGTCAGCAGCAAGAAGAGCAACAGACATGAGTCATGGAGAACAGACACCAGCAAAGTACATGCTACATTTGTGTCAATGTGCCACAATGAAACAATAATACATGGTAATAATAAACCATAATGTATAGTAATTTCCAGGAAATAAAAATTATTTTTATGTTCAATAAATCGTATTTATTTAAAATTCTATAGCTATTATAACTTGTTTCCCCAAAGCTTCATTATTTATTGTCAAGGTTATTTTATTATAATACAATAGATGATTCTAAACTAGAAAACTTCCATTAAAATGACACATACTGAATGTTTATTACATATACAGTTTTAAAGAGATAGGCAAGGTAATTATATAAACTCCATAATTAATATTCCCAGTTACTGTAAATATTTATTTATTTTTATTTTTTTAATTAGGTATTTATTTCATTTACATTTCCAATGCTATCCCAAAAGACCCCAACATGACCCCTCACCAACTCCCACACCCACCCACTCCCACTTCCTTCCCTTGACGTTCCCCCTTTAAGAGACATAAAGTTTGCAGGACCAATGGGCCTCTCATTCCAATGATGGCTGACAAGGCCATGTTCTGATACATATGCAAGGAGAAACACGAGCTCCAGGGGATACTGGTTAGTTCATATTGTTGTTCCATATATAGGGTTGCATATCCCCACAGCTCCTTGGGTGCTTTCTCTAGCTCCTCCATTGTGAGCCCTGTGATCCATCCAATAGCTGACTGTGAGCATCCACTTCTGTGTTTGCTAGACCTCGGCATAGTCTCACAAGACACAGCTATATCTGGGTCCTTTCAGCAAAATCTTGCTAATGTATGCAATGGTGTCAGCGTTTGGAAGCAGATAATGGGATGGATCCCCAGATATGGCAATCTCTAGATGGTCCAGACTTTCATCTCAGCTCCAAACATTGTCTCTGTAACTCCTTCTCTGGGTGTTTTGTTCCCAATTCTAAGAAGGGGCAAAGTATTCACACTTTGGTCTTCGTTCTTTTTGAGATTCATGTGTTTCACAAATTAAAAAAATGGGACTCACAGCTAAACAAAGAATTCTCACCTCAGGAATACCGAATGGCTGAGGAGCACTTGAAAAAAATTTTCAGCACCCTTAATCATCAGGGAAATGCAAATCAAAACAACCCTGAGATTCCACCTCACACTAGTCAGAATGGCTAAGATTAAAAATTCATGTGACAGCAGATGCTGGCCAGAATGTGGGGGAAAGAGGAACACTCTTCCATTTTTGGTGGCATTGTAAGCTTGTACAACCCTCTGGAAATCAGTCTGGCGGTTCCTCAGAAAATTGGACAGAGTACTACCAGAGGTTCCTGTAAACCTCTCCTGGGTATATATCCAGAAGATGTTCCAACCGGTAAGAAGGACACATGCTCCACTATGTTCATAGCAGCCTTATTTATAATAGCCAGAAGCTGGAAAGAACCCAGATGCCACTCAACAGAGGAATGGATACAGAAAATGTGGTACATTTACACAATGGAGTACTACTCAGCTTTAAAAGAATGAATTTATGAAATTCCTAGGCAAATGGATGGTCCTACAGGGCATCATTCTGAGTGAGGTAAACCAATCACAAAAGAACTCACAAAATATGTAGTCACTGATAAGTGGATATTAGCCCAGTAACTTAGAAGACCCAAGATATAAGATACAATTTGGGAAATAGTAATTATTAAACAAAACATTTACCAAATCTGAACTATGAAAATTTCATTTGCACACTTGAAAAGAAATTCCCACTTTTTTAATTTTTTTATTTTTATTTTTATTTTTATTTTTATTTTTTATTATTTTTTTGGTTATTCTAGACATGGCTTCACTGTATAGCCTTGGCTGTCCTGGAACTCACTTTGTAGACCAGGCTGGCCTTGAACTCAGAAACCTGCCAGCCTCTGCCTCCATACTGCAGGGATTAATTGTGTGCACCACCATGCCCAGCCCTCCTCCATATTCTCTTGAAAGAGTGCTTCATTATCATTAATTCTTCTAGATACAGCTCTCTGTACTCTGAATTTATCAGAGATTCAGAAGTCATACACAGGAAAATCAGTGACTTTTACATAATGTAGAATTATACAATGCAAAACACTACTTTTTTGTGTCACTCAAACATAAAATGGAGCATATCATCACCCAAACTGTTGAACTACCTATATAAACTCTGATTGTTTCCAATCCAAATCCAATGAAACCGGTTCATGAATGTACAATATTCAGTAAACTCTCAGATTGTCACTGTTGACTCTAGACTGCAACCAAATATACATGAGTAGAAAGAATGTATTGGAAAAGTTTACACATTGAACCACAGTGTGCCGTTACAGTCACTATTTGTTTCTAAGATATTTAAAACCAATTTTTAAATAAGATTCCTTAACAGCCACTACCTCAATGTAAACTGACAAAAAACAATGTAGGAAAACAAAATATATACAATATATATATACAATATATATATATACAATATAAAATATATACAATATATATATATGGAGAGAGAGAGAGAGAGACAGAGAGAGAGAGACAGAGAGAGAGAGACAGAGAGAGAGAGAGAGAGAATAGATAGCCTAAGTATTAAGTCGAAAAAATATTGAGCACATGGAGGGAGATAATAGTTTGGAATTCAAATATTAATATTATTTTTCATTACTAATTAATTTTTGGAAGGTACGGTGACTTCTTGTTTTATTGGAAATAAAGAACAAAGCATGGCATATATTCTGGGTCTTGTTGAGCCTTTAAAACTCAATTTTCACCATGTAAATTAACTTTGGAAATGTGAAGAATGTATGATTTCAGATAGAGATGGATTACCTATACTTGGGATTTGATTTATTAATAGATTCTCAAGATAATGGAAGCACATGTCTTGTTTAGATATTCTTATCTATCACTTCAGTGACATAGTCCACACTCTACATGGTCTGTGGATCTCAGTGACTGTAAACATGAGACTGCATCTCCATGACTTGGACTGTGTAATGCAGTGTCCCCTGTGTCCTCAGTAGCTCCAGATTTGCTAGTACTGGATGTGTCACTATGAATCTGATTCAAACCACTGACATAATTTCTAACTGTGGTCACATAATCAGATTGTTGAAACTTTCCAAGGAACAAATTTGAACACAGGGACTTCCTTCCACAGATACACAAACATGAATGATATCATGGAGATTGAGAATGAATTATCCTCCGAAGAATTTACCTACACGTGTTTATTCCATGGGCTCTGGACACCAGTTGCAGAGCCCCAGGGAAGAAAGTATTTAAGTTTCTACCAGGGCTCAGGAGAAACCTAAAAATAAAATGAATCATGAATATGCAATAAACATCTCTTTTGCCCAAAGAAATAAAAGCTGATAGAAATCTGATGTGCAGATATGCATGGCACTTCACAATCCACACTGCCCAGGTTTAAGGAAGGAAAAATATGATCATTTTCATGGGTGTCTTCTTCCTCCTTAATATTACACTTCTCATGGCCAATTTCATTGATCCCAGGTGCTTTTGGAGAATAAATTTGGATGAAATAAATGATGAACCTGTGGGATTAACTTGTACTTTCATCCTGGCAGCAGTTCAGAAACCCATTGATAATCATTATTTCAACAAGACTCTTAATGTTCTGTAAGTACATTTGTATTTTAAATTGAAATGAGAATATAAATATTTCTTGAGTGCTCTGAGGATGAAGATTAGGCAAATTCTTGAGTCTTCTGTCCTGGTGCTAAGTCTCAACTCTAATAAACAACCTTAATTCCTTTACAGATTTAATCCTATTTTATCCATTTAATAAATCCAATGGAGGTTTTGGTTTTCTTCCAGGTGGCTTCTGATTTAAAGGTTGGAAGCGCTGGAATAAAGGAATATCTACATTGATCTTTAACATAAAGCCTGCTTTTGGGCAGTTTATATTGCACTCGAGGCAGAGATGACTTATTGAAATTTATCCTGCAATATTTCATTATGTTTTATCCCAAGTACATGTAAATAAATGGTCATAAATTCTGCTGACAGTCCTTCCATAAGTGTGTTGCTCCTAAAGTATATTATGGTTCCAGTAATATTCACGGCACATGTAGTTTTCAAAAACTTTACATACATACAAACTTACTGTCTCAAATCCATTGCATGTGGTCACTTATTGACTTCTAAACCTTCATCAGGTTTGGAAAGAGAAGAAACTTACACTGAGAAATTCCTACTTCATATGAATGCCTGGATGGATATCTTTGTATGTATATGAGCAAGGAATATTTAGCTCATTAGGGGTCAAGACATCGAAGTGTTTTAAAAGATAAAATCCAAAAGCACTGTGGCTTCGTACTTCACACTATTTATGTACAATCACTGGCTTTTATGTTTTGCAAAGTTCAATTGGGCACACTCTCTTTAGAGTAAACCATATTTGGAACATATGGAATCCAATGATATGATTACATTCTTTGAATAGGCAGGCTATCAATAACAGTGGTGACTCTTTATGTCCCATATCACTGGCATGGGTGACAATTGTATTGTAGGATAGTTGGAACGTTTGAGGACAGTGATACAGAAGCTTTTTATTTGTGTTTTTTTGTCATTATTTAAGAAAAATGTCTTCTCCATTCATGTATGAGTTGGTTAATCTCTGACCCTTTTAAAATATCTAAATATTGTGGGACTTATTTCAATAATTTTAGTAAATATTAGTGCACGTGTTACCAACGTGGTATCAATACCAATTTTTGTGAATTGCTGATCATTGTTTTAAAACACAGCCCTTTAGAATACTAGGCTACACAGACATCTTAAGTAACTGATGTTTCCTAAATTTCAGTTATAGGTAGTAGTTTGAGCATTGTACAATGTCTACTCTCAAATTAATTTTGTATATTGGTAAAACTTATTTGAGATTTGTATGTTTGTGTGTGTGGTAATAAAGAATATTCTAAATGACCTATTTTATAGGGTATAGAATGAAAACACAATAGTTGTATAATTTTTACTGAAAGACTGATTGAATTTACTTCATTCTAATCATTAAATATGCAGGTTTACATATAGAGTTTATTGATAAAATTATATGATATGAGAAGTGTAAAACAGGAGATATTATTCTTTTCAAAAACATAAACAAAACCAATATGATATTATTCCATTCCCATGGTCTAGTGGTCCACTTTAAAAAAAAACAATGAATATATTCCATAAATTTACACAAAAAATCTCTTCCATATTATAAGCATATAATACTGGTATATACAAATATCACAGATATTTCCTTATTTTTCGAGTTCTCAGTAGGATACTAGTACTGTTTTAGTGTAATGACAAAGGTTGTCAAAGATGTTTCCTAGAAATTAATTTATAATGAATAAAATACTCAGAGAGAATATATATCACATTCTTTTGTAAATAGGAAATAGGAGAATGATACATCAGCGGTGTGACAAGCCCTTAATCTCTGCACTAAACACCTGCCACTGCTGCCTACCTGTGCATTTGAATTGAGGATAGTTTACAGGGAAGTACCTTATAAAACATGTGGATGTATTGAAATCTTCAAACCTAAATAGTCCTTGCATAAATACATAAAACCTTAAATATTGACATGTATCAATTACCTAATTCATGTTTGATATTTGAATTTAATTAAAAATAAATCTTTAGAAAATATTTTCTTTTAATAAAAGATTGAAAAAAATAACAGCACGAGGATAGATATGAAGGGATGTGTCAAGAATTTTGGCCACTACTTGTAAGTGATTATAAGTACAGGAATCAAATGTTGCTAGAGATAGAGACAATTATGCATTGATAAATCATGATTTTCTCTCTTACTTTCTTTCTTTCTTTTTTCTTTCTTTCTTTCTTTCTTTCTTTCTTTCTTTCTTTCTTTCTTTCTTTCTTTCTTACTTACTTTTTTTGAGACAGGGTTTCTCTGTACATCTCTGACTCTCCAGGAACTCACTTTGTAGACCAGGCTGGCCTCAAACTCAGAAATCCACCTGCCTCTGCATCCCAAGTGGTGGGATTAAAGACGTGTGACACCACTCCTGGCTATGGTTTCATTTCCTTAAAAAATTCAGTTAATTTCATAAGAAAATTCCATGAACTCAGTGGCTCTAATCACAAATTTATTTATTGTTTAATAATTTCAAAATGAAGACATGATCAGAATTACTGTTTTGTCAATATCTGTTGTTTTCTCTTTACCTTCTGATCAAGCGCTCAAAAACAAAAATGGAAATTATCTCTGTGGATGAGGTCAATACCATCTCTTATTTATGGGACCAAAACTGTCATGAACTTTTAAAGTGCTTTCTATTTTCCAGGTCCATCTTTCAATCCAATCTTATAACAAAAGCCATTTGTTCCTGTCCTTAGATGTCAGATTCAGAAACTTCCAGTATAAAGTAGTGCTTCTATTGAGTACAAATATGCATGTATAATCATCAGTCCATAATAAACAATGTACTCTTTTACAGAAAAATAACTAAAAACCACAAATATGCTTTGGCATTGGTGTTTGCAGTGGATGAAATCAACAAAAATCCTGATCTTTTACCAAATATGTCTTTGATTATAAGATACACTTTGGGCCATTGTGATGGAGAAACTGTAATACCTACACCATATTTATTTAATAATAATAAAAAAAGGCTTATCCCGAATTATTTCTGTAATGAAGAGAGTATGTGTTCCTTTCTGCTTTCAGGACCCAATTGGGAGGTATCTTTAAGTATCTGGAAGAACCTCGACAGCTTCTTATCTCCACGTGTGAGTTATCATCAGACAGGAATTCTTAACATCATGTCCCTTTGGGAGACTTTGATAGCTATTAAGAAAGTTAATGGATACGGTTGGACTTATGCTTAGGTCAATCTAGGTAGTTCCAGGATACTTACTATTAAGAAACATGTTAGGCCTTCTGCTAAGGGCTACCACCAGAAGTAGAAAGATACCAGCAAGACAGAATAGAAAAGGCCATGGAGAATTGAGTCTGGCATGGTGGTAGAAGGAATCTTACAGCCTTGACTAACTGTCAGTCAGAGTGTTTCATTATTTACACCAATCTCAGCAAGCAGAGATTTGTTCATGCTTTTCCAAAATATAGAGCATGTTATTTCTGTTCCCAGATAGGTGTTATCTTTATCTTGGTTATAAGATTAAAGTATCATTGGTAAACTATGAAATAATAGAATTATGGTGGTGTTATAAGTTTAGTCATCAGAGATAAACTGTGATGGAACAGAAATAAATTTTACCAACATTTTCTATATAACCTAACTTTAACTATCTGAAGTATTTTTATTTGTAAAGGCATGAAATACCATTCTTAATCTGTCAACTCATGACATTTCAGTGGTACAAGAAAGGATGAAAAGCTCCAATCCAGTCTGTGGAGTTAGTCATTTGACTACCTATGAGTGTATGACCAACTATTAAGAGTCAGAATTTAAATTGACATTAGATCCCTGGAAAAAAAGTACACACCCATAGTGCTATACCTTTAATAAATCATTTTCTTTAATAATATGATGATATTATTAAAATAATTAATTTAAATTGTTAAATTATTATCAGTATATAATATTATTATATACTCTGTAGAATTTATTGCTATGTTTTATCTTGTTTTTTATTTTGCTTCCACATCGTAAGATGCAAGATTAGAACTTCAAAAGTGAACTTTTCTAAGAAAGAGAAGTTATGGGGTTCCAATACCATACTCTTCCATATTTTTCCACATTAAGATTTTAAAACATTATAATCACTTTTTAAGGAGGACAAAATACCATTCAATCTAACTTCATTTTTATATATTTTCCTCAAGATTTACAACTTATGAATCCCAATTATTTTGCACCAGAATTACCTGGGTATATAGTAAGAAGTTTTTTTCTAATCCAATTTGCTGCTAACACTTTTAGGATGCAAAATCTAGTTTATATTTTTACAATCACTTTGATTTTATTGTCTGTTTCCTGAGGAGACACACAGGCAGACATTGCCAGAGTAATTCAGAACAAAACCTAAAAAGGAGATCTCTGGCAGTTTTATGTGAGTCACAACTTCTAGTGTACAATATTACTGTCAAGTAGGGCAATATAAGAATATCTCTTCCAAATGCTGTATCAGTATTATGTACAGGACTATCCTCTTCAACCTTAGAAGTTTTTATGGATTATGGCATATTAATCAAATATCCCCAAATTGTAAAAGTATAAAAATCCCTTCAAACATTTGAAACACACATATCAACACTAAAACTGAAAGACAGAAAGGCAGTCATTATAACATGTGAATACATTTGTTACATCTTTGTCAAACAGCTATGCTTGCTGTTCCCATTAGAATTGGATGTGCCAGGCTTCCACATTTGCTAATTTGAATCGGAGATAGGAGAAAAAGACACAGGTAATCAACTGTTTGCAGGTAAATATGATTACAAGTATTTTCCCATGCACCACACCTCATGCTGCTCTTTGTGTTGTAGCTCCTTCAGCTTACCTATGGACCTTTCCATTCTATCTTCAGTGATGATGAACAATATCCCTATCTCTATCAGATGGCCCCAAAGGACACATCTCTAGCATTAGCAATGGTCTCCTTCATACTTTACTTTAGCTGGAATTGGATTGGCATTGTCATCCCAGATGACGATCAAGGAAACCAATTTCTTTTAGAGTTAAAGAAACAGAATGAAAAGAAGGAAATTTGCTTTGCCTTTGTGAAAATGATCTCTGTTGATGATGTTTCATTTCCACAAAAAACTGAAATATACTACAACCAAATTTTGATGTCATCCACAAATGTTATTATCATTTATGGAGAAACATACAATTTCATTGATTTGATCTTCAGAATATTGGAACCTCCCATTTTACAGAGAATATGGATCACCACAAAACAATGGAATTTCCCTACCAGTAAGACAGACATAAGTCATGGCACATTCTATGGATCACTTACTTTTCTACCACACCATGGTGAGATTTCTGGCTTTAAAAATTTTGTACAGACATGGTTGCATCTCAGAAACACAGACTTATATCTAGTAATGCCAGAGTGGAAATATTTTAACTATGAAGACTTAGCATCTAACTGTAAAATACTGAAGAACAATTCATCTGATGCCTCATTTGATTGGCTAATGGAAGAGAATTTTGACATGACCTTTAGTGAGGGTAGTCATAACATATACAATGCTGTGCATGCCATAGCCCATGCCCTCCACGAGATGAATCTGCAACAGGCTGATAATCAGGCAATAGACAATGGAAAAGGAGCCAGTTCTCACTGCTTGAAGGTAAAAGTTTCTTCTATTGGCCGAGGTTTGGTGTCTTCAGTTACATAGTTGTTTAGAGTCTTTTAGATGCCCAGACTTGAAGAAATAAGAAATATTTTCCAAAATAGATACGTTCCTGAACATTTCACCTTAACAAAAGCAAATCTATAGATTGTTAAAAATGTGATTGGAAAAATAATTCACAGATTAGCAATGAAAATGTGTGGTTTTATACAAAGCACCCAAATATCTACTAGCATGCCCCTTCCAATATTGGATATAAACAGTCTTTCCTCATTAATTTTCTCCATGATTAGAAGATGGGGTTTTATTTATATTTGTCAATTATATGGAAATCATTTGGAGGAATTATTTTCATTAGTGTAATCCAGTGATTCTGCCAAGAGTGTAGGCTCTGGAGAACATTCTGGGTTTTCTGAGAGTAACTAAACAAGAAATAGTGTTGGTACTCATTTCTGTCTGTAGAAATGTGTTTATATGTGTGAATGTATCCTTCTCACTGAGTATATGTATATTTTCTACTCTTTCTGTGTATCTATGTTTATATTTGTGTTACTTTCAACATATATGTTTATCTCTCTGTATGAAAGTGGAAGTGAGCAACAATTTTTTCTATGTAGGAATTTCTTTCTATAAGTGTTAGTTTATATATGTGTGTATGTTTCTTTGGTGTTTTGTCAGAATAGGTTTCATTGAGTACAATGTATGTATTTTGTAAGTGTTTATAAGTACTTATAGAGATTTGTACCTGCTTTAATAAGTATATGTTTGCCTATTTCCTTGTACTTGGCAAGGCCTTTACTTTCCTTTTTGTCCTTAGGAGTGAGTATAAAAATCTCTGTGTGTCATTATTGTTCATGGCTGGTCCTTAAATATTTATACCTCTCTCCATGTTTTGCTTCCAGTCTCTCTCTCTCTCTCTCTCTCTCTCTCTCTCTCTCTCTCTCTCTCTCTCTCTCTCTCTCTCTCTCTCTCTTCTCTCTCTCTCTCTCTGTGTATGTGTGTGTGTTTGTGTGTGTGTACGTCTGTGTGTGTGCTTGTATGTATGCCAGTGTATTACTTTGTGTGATTTCATATCTGTGTTTTTATTTGTGTGGATATGATTGTCATTTATGTGCCTGAATATTTACATATGTTCTTCAACATGAACGTATATTTGTTTGTAAATAAATGTATACCTGTACTATATGTGTGACTTAGAAAAGATGTGAGCCTCTCTCAGTGTGTGTGTGTATATTTATATGTTTGTGTGTGTGTGTTTGGTGTGTGTGTGTTGCATACCTGTGTTTGGATCTGCATTTTTCTCCGTTTGTGTTTGGTATTTTTCGCTGAGAAAACTGACATTCTTGCAATATTGTGATAATTTCATTTATGCAATTGCATTTGTTGTGATTCCTCTCTTTCTTTGTTTCTTTCTTTGTTTCTTTCTTTGTTTCTTTCTTTCTTTCTTTCTTTCTTTCTTTCTTTCTTTCTTTCTTTCTTTCTTTCTTTGTTTCTTTCTTTCTTTGTTTGTTTCTTTCTTTCTTTCTTTCTTTAAATATGTGTGCCTTTGCTATGAAAACAGAATGAATTTTATGACTTGAAGAAATGATATATACATTATACTGCAATGCTTGTATTTTAGGTAAACTCCTTTCTAAGAAGTACCTACTTCACTAATTCTCTTGGGGACAAAGTGTTTATGAAGCAAAGAGTAATAATGCAGGATGAATATGACATTATTCACTTTGGGAACCTCTCACAACACCTTGGGATGAAGATAAAGTTAGGAAAGTTCAGCCCATATTTACCACATGGTCGACACATTAACTTTTACGTAGACATGATTGAGTTGGCCACAGGAAGAAGAAATGTAAGTGTGTGCTAACTTACTGGTTTATATAATACAGAGCTGTAAACAGCGTCAGATGTATACACGGCAACATATTGAAATGAACAATTTAGTCACATAAGGAAACTATTTCTACTCTCCTGTATGATATTTCTTTTTTTTCTTTTTTTCCCATTTTTATTAGGTATTTAGCTCATTTACATTTCCAATGCTATACCAAAAGGCCCCCGTACCCACCCCCACACTCCACTAACTACCCACTTCCCCTTTTTGGACCTGCCGTTCCCCTGTACTGGGGCATATAAAGTTTGCAAGTCCAATGGGCCTCTCTTTCAAGTGATGGCCTATTAGGCCATCTTTTGATACATATGCAGCTAGAGACAAGAGCTCCGGGGTACTGGTTAGTTCATATTGTTGTTCCACCTATAGGGTTGCAGTTCCCTTTAGTTCCTTGGGTGCTTTCTCTAGCTCCTCCATTGGGGGCACTGTGATCCATTCAATAGCTGACTGTGAGCATACACTTTTGTGTTTGCTATATTTCTTTTTTTCATTTTTCACATTTTTACCAATTATTTGAAGATTTCAAACATGCATAAAATATACCTTTGTCATATCAGAACCATTTTTTGAAATTTAATAATTAAAAAAAAACTGTTCATCACCGCTGTTAGATATTCTTTCCTTTAAATTAAACAAAATTTTCTTCACATAATTGCTCTAATGAAACAGCAATCTCCTCCCTTACCTTAAACTTCTGGAACAGGTATTGATATGAAAGAGGCTAATGTTACAGTTATGAAACACCAATAGTCATAATTGCTAACCCTTGTCATTATATCCAAAAATGTTTACCATATAATAAAAGGATATTCACCACGTTCACTAATGAGCACAATTACAGAAAATCATATTCATAGAAACATCAGTTTTTAATAAATTTGAAGAATCCATTCACTCTTTTACATAAGGTGACCAGAAGGTCAAAGGAACCTATAGACAGCACTAGAACAACAGGAAAAATAAAGGCTATTTACACACCTCAAGTACAGCAATAACAGCAGCCAGACAAAAGCAACAAATAATTTTCAGTTATAATTGAACTTTTTTGTTAACATTCTCTAAACGAAATCAAAGACAACAAAAATGTTTATTAACACATTCCTAAGAAGCCTGCAGATGGTAGGAAGACACATTCATATACAAGAGGAGAACTTTTCTTTATTAAAAAATGGAGAAAAACAGTATAATGTTTAATAAGAGGGAAAAAGGTCATTCAAGAACAATATATTTGATGGATATGTGTGGAAATATTCTTGACAAAAACACCTACCAATAAAACACAACACACAACAGAAAGATCATTCTCTGAGAACAGGGAGGATTTTTTAAAATTTTTGATTGTTTTATTTATTGAAAATAACTTGTTATTCTCACATAATATATCCTAATTACAGTTTCAATTCCTTCTATTGGGATGTGTACAATTGCCAGTTCTACTGGCAAATATATCATAGTTAATATTCCTATTTCCTTCCTTTTTCATCACATCCACTTTATGTCACTCATTAGAAAATGACAGGATTTATGGGAGAATAATAAAACAAAACAAGATTAAACAAAACTAAGCCATCGTAATAGAACAAAATTTTCATAACACATTATGGTAACTAGACATATGAAATTGAGCTAGGTGAAAAGACCACGAAATCCTACTTCATACCTCATATGAATAGTAGTGAGTGAAGCATGAATAAGTGATAGACAATTGAGTGACAGTTATTCCCAGTTTAGGACTACGAATATTTTATTTTTTGAAAATATAATTCAAACTCTCAAATCGACAATCAGAACATCTGGAACTACTGATACAAATTATTTATTCCACATTTGCATGTGAACAAACATAAGAAGACTCGCCTATAAACTATTAATGTTGAACTGCAAAAGGAATTCTTGTACAAAGTGATGTTATATGTCAATGGGAAATCAACACAAACACCCTGAAATAGACTGTCCTTTTCAAAGCAAGCCAAAACACAAGAATCTGGTAGTCAAACACTGTTGGTATCTTTTTATTTTATTTTTTTTATTATGTATTTTCCTCAATTACATTTTCAATGCTACCCCAAAAGTCCCCCATACCCCATCCCAATTCTCTACCCACCCATTCTCATTCTTTTGGCTCTGGCATTCCCCTGTATTGGGGCATATAAAGTTGGCAAGTTCAATGGGCCTCTCTTTCCAGTGATGGCCGACTAGGCCATCTTTCGATACATATGCAGCTAGAGACAAGAGCTCCGGGGTACTAGTTAGTTCATCATGTTGTTCCAACTATAGGGTTGCAGATCACTTTAGCTCCTTGGGTACTTTCTCTAGCTTCTCCTTTGGGAGCCCTGTGATACATCCAATAGCTGACTGTGAGCATCCACTTCTGTGTTTGCTAGGCCCCGGCATTGTCTCACAAGAGACAGCTATATCTGGGTCCTTTCAGCAAAATCTTGCGAGTGTATGCAATGGTATCAACGTTTGGAAGCTGATTATGGGATTGATCCCTAGATATGGCAGTCTCTAGATGGTCCATCCTTTCATCACACCTCCAAACTTTGTCTCTGTAACTCCTTCCATGGGTGTTTTGTTCCCAATTCTAAGAAGGGGCACAGTGTCCACACTTTGGTCTTCATTCTTCTTGAGTTTCATGCGTTTAGCATATTGTATCTTATATCTTGGGTATCCTAAGTTTTGGGCTAATATCAACTTATCAGTGAATACATATTGTGTGAGTTCATTTGGAATTGTGTTACCTCACTCAAGATGATGCCCTCCAGGTCCATCCATTTGGCTAGGAATTTCATAAATTCATTCTTTTTAATAGCTGAATATTACTCCATTGTGTAACTGTACGATATTTTCTGTATCCATTCCTCTGTTGAGGGGCATCTGGGTTCTTTCCATCTTCTGGCTATTATAAATAAGGCTGCTATGAACATAGTGGAGTATGTGTCCTTCTTACCGGTTGGGACATCTTCTGGATATATGCCCAGGAGCGTTATTGCTGGATCCTCCCGTAGTAAAATATCCAATTTTATCAGGAACCGCCAGACTGATTTCCAGAGTGGTTGTACAAGCTTGCAATCCCACCAAAAATGGAGGAGTGTTCCTCTTTCTCCACATCCTAGCCAGGATCTGCTGTCACTTGAAATTTTGATCTTAGCCATTCTGACTGGTGTGAGGTGGAATCTCAGGGCTGTTTTGATTTGCATTTCCCTGATGATTAAGGATGTTGAACAGTTTTTCAGGTGCTTCTCTGCCATTCGGTATTCCTCAGGTGAGAATTCTTTGTTTAGTTCTGAGCCCCATTTTTTAATGGGGTTATTTGATTTTCTGGAGTCCACCTTCTTGAGTTCCTTTTATATATATTGGATATTAGTCCCTTATCTGATTTAGGATAGGTAAAAATACTTTCCCAAACTGTTGGTGGTCTTTTTGTCTTATTGACGGTGTCTTTTGCCTTGCAGAAGCTTTGCAACTTTATGAGGTCCCACTGGTCAATTCTCGATCTTACAGCACAAGCCATTGCTGTTCTATTCAAGAATTTTTCCCCTGTGCCCATCTCTTCAAGGCTTTTCCCCACTTTCTACTCTATAAGTTTCACTGTCTCTGGTTTTATGTGAAGTTCCTTGATCCACTTAGATTTGACCTTATAAAAAGGAGATAGTAATGGATCAATTCTCATTCTTCTACATGATAACAGCCAGTTGTGACAGCACCATTTGTTGAAAATGCTGTATTTCTTCCACTGGATGGTTTTAGCTCCCTTGTCGAAGATCAAGTGACCATAGGTGTGTGGCTTCATTTCTGGGTCTTCAATTCTATTCCTTTGGTCTACTTATCTGTCACTATACCACTACCACACAGTTTTTATCACAATTGCTCTGTAATAAAGATTTAGGTCAGGCATGGTGATTCCACCAGAGGTTCTTTTATCCTTGAGAAGAGTTTTTGCTATCCTAGGTTTTTTTGTTGTTCCAGATGAATTTGCAGATTGCACTTTCTAATTCGTTGAAGAATTTAGTTGGAATTTTGATGGGGATTGCATTGAATCTGTAGATTGCTTTTGGCAAGATAGCCATTTTTACAATGTTGATCCTGCCAATCCATGAGCATGGGAGATCTTTCCATCTTCTGAGATCTTCTATAATTTCTTTCTTCAGAGACTTGAAGTTTTTATTATACAGATCTTTCACTTCCTTTGTTAGAGTCACGCCAAGATATTTTATATTATTTGTGACTATTGAGAAGGGTGTTGTTTCCCTAATTTCTTTTTCAGCCTGTTTATTCTTTGTGTAGAGAAAGGCCATTGACTTGTTTGAGTTAATTTTATATTCAGCTATTTCACCAAAGGTGTTTATCAGGTTAAGGAGTTCTCTGGTGGAAATTTCAGGGTCACTTATATATACTATCATATCATCTGCAAAAAGTGATATTTTGACTTCGTCTATTCCAATTTGTATCCCTTTGATCTCCTTTTGTTGTCGATTTGCTCTGGCTAGGACTTCAAGTACAATGTTGAATAGGTATGGAGAGAGTGGACAGCCTTTTCTAGTCCCTGATTTTAGTGGGATTGCTTCAAGCTTCTCACCATTTACTGTGATGTTGGCTACTGGTTTGCTGTAGATTGCTTTTATCATGTTTAGGTATGGGCCTTGAATTCCTCATCTTTCCAGGACTTTTATCATTAATGGGTGTTGGATCTTTTCAAATGCTTTTTCCGCATCTAACGAGATGATCATATGGTTTTTGTCTTTGAGTTTGTTTATATACTGGATTACATTGATGGATTTCCGTATATTGAACCTCCCTGCATCCCTGGGATGAAACCTACTTGGTCAGGATGGATGATTGTTTTGATGTGTTCTTGGATTCGGTTAGCAAGAACTTTATTTAGGATTTTTGCATCAATATTCATAAGGGATATTGGTCTGAAATTTTCTATCTTTGTTGAGTCTTTTTGTGGTTTAGGTATCAGAGTAATTGTGGCTTCATAGAATGAGTTGGGTAGAGTACCTTCTGTTTCTATTTTGTGGAATAATTTGTGAAGAACTGGGATTAGATCTTCTTTGAAGGTCTGAAAAAACTCTGCACTAAACCCATCTGGTCCTGGACTTTTTTTGGTTGGGAAACTATTAATGACTGCTTCTATTTCTTTGGGGGATGTAGGGCTGTTTAGATCATTAACCTGATCTTGATTCAACTTTGGTACCTGGTATCTGTCTAGAAACTTCTCCATTTCATCCAAGTTCTCCAGTTTTGTTGAGGATAGCCTTATGTCGAAGGATCTGATGGTGTTTTGGATTTCTTCAGGATCTGTTGTTATGTCTCCTTTTTCATTTCTCATTTTGTTAATTAGAATTCTTTCCCTGTGTCCTCTAGTGAGTCTGGCTAAGGGTTTATCTATCTTGATGATTTCCTCAGAGAACCAGCTCCTTGATTGGTTGATTCTTTGAATAGTTCTTCTTGTTTCCACTTGGTTGATTTCACCCCTGTGTTTGATTATTTCCTGCCCTCTACACGTCTTGGGTGAATTTGCTTCCTTTTGTTCTAGCGTTTTTAGGTGTGTTGTCAAGCTGCTAATGTGTGCTCTCTCTAGTTTCTTTTTGGAGGCACTCAGAGCTATGAGTTTTCTTCTTAGAAATACTTTCATTGCGTCCCATAAGTTTGGGTATGTTGTGGCTTCATTTTTAATTGAACTCTAAGAAGTCCTTAATTTCTTTCTTTATTCCTTCCTTGACCAAGGTATCATTGAGAAGAGTGTTGTTCAGTTTCCACGTGAATGTTGGCTTTCTATTATTTATTTTGTTATTGAAGTTCAGCCTTAGTCCATGGTGATCTGATAGGATGCATGAGACCATTTCAATATTTTTGTATCTGTTGAGGCCTATTTTGTGACCAATTATGTGGTCAATTTTGGAGAAGGTACCGTGAGGTGCTGAGAAGAAGGTATATCCTTTTGTTTTAGGATAGAATGTTCTGTAGATATCTGCCAGATCCATTTGATTCATATCTTCTGTTAGTTTCACTGTGCCCCTGTTTAGTTTCTGTTTCAATGATCTGTCCATTGGTGAAAGTGGTGTGTTGAAGTCTCCTACTATTATTGTGTGAGGTGCAATGTGTGCTTTGAGCTTTACTAAAGTTTCTTTAATGAATGTGGCTGCCCTTGTATTTGAAGCATAGATATTCAGAATTGATAGTTCCTCTTGGAGGATTTTACCTTTGATGAGTATGAAGTGCCCCTCCCTTTCGTGTCTGATGACTTTGGGTTGGAAGTCAATCTTATCAGATATTAGAATGGCTACTACAGCATGTTTCTCCATACCATTTGCTTGGAAAATTGTTTTCCATCCTTTCATTCTGAGGTAGTGTCTATCTTTTTCTCTGAGATGAGTTTCCTGTAAGCAGCAAAATGTTGGGTCTTGTTCGTGTAGCCAGTTTGTTAGTCTATGTCTTTTTATTGGGGAGTTGAGTCCATTGATATTAAGAGATATTAAGAAAAGAAATTGTTCCTTCCTGTTATTTTTGTTATTAAAGTTGGCATTCTGTTCTTGTGGCTGTCTTTTTTTAGGTTTGTTGAGGGATTACCTTCTTGTTTTTTCTAGGGCGTTGTTCCCGTCCTTGTATTGGTTTGTTTTCTGTTATTATCCTTTGAAGGGATGGATTTGTGAAAAGATAATGTGTGAATTTTGTTTTGTCGTAGAATATTTTGGTTTCTCCATCTATGTTAATTGAGAGTTTGGCTGAGTATAGTAACCTGGGCTGGAATTTGTGTTCTTTTAGTGTCTGTATAACATCTGTCCAGGATCTTCTGGCTTTCATAGTCTCTGGTGAAAAATCTGGTGTAATTCTGATAGACTTGCCTTTATATATTACTTGGCATTTTACTCTTACTGCTTTTAGTATTCTATCTTTATTTAGTGCATTTGTTATTCTGATTATTATGTCTCGGGAGGTATTTCTTTTCTGGTCTAGTCTATTTGGAGTTCTGTAGGCTTCTTGTATGTTCATGGGCATCTCTTTCTTTAGATTTGGGAAGTTTTCTTCTATAATTTTGTTGAAGATGTTTGCTGGTCCTTTGAGTTGAAAATCTTCATTCTCATCCACTCCTATTATCCGTAGGTTTGGTCTTCTCATTGTGTCCTGGATTTCCTGGATGTTTTGAGTTAGGATCTTTTTGCATTTTCCATTTTCTTTGATTGTTGTTCCGATGTTCTCTATGGAATCTTCTGCACCTGAGATTCTCTCTTCCATCTCTTGTATTATGTTGCTGATGCTGGCGTCTATGGTTCCAGATTTCTTTCCTAGGGTTTCTATCTCCAGTGTTGCCTCATTTTGGGTTTTCTTTATTGTGTCTACTTCCCTTTTTAGGTCTAGTATGGTTTTGTTCATTTCCATCACCTAATTGGATGTGTTTTCCTGTTTTTCGTTAAGGACTTCTATCTATTTGGTTGTCTTTTCCTGTTTTTCTTTAAGGACTTCTACCTGTTTGATTGTGTTATCCTGTTTTTCTTTAAGGAGTAGTAACTCTTTAGCAATGTTCTCCTGTAATTCTTTAAGTGAGTTATCAAAGTCCTTCTTGATGTCCTCTACCATCATCATGAGATATGCTTTTAAATCCAGGTCTAGATTTTCGGGTGTGTTGGGGTACCCTGGACTGGGCGAAGTGGGAGTGCTGGGTTCTGATGACGGTGAGTGGTCTTGGTTTCTGTTAGTAAGATTCTTATGTTTTCCTTTTGCCATCTAGTAATCTCTGGAGTTAGTTGTTATAGTTTTCTCTGTTTAGAGACTGTTCTTCTGGTGATTCTGATTAACGTCTATCAGCAGACCTGGGAGACAGGCTCAGTCCTCTGAGTGTCAGTGGTTAGAGCACTCTCTGCTGGCAAGCTCTCCTCTTACAGGGAAGGTGCACAGATATCTGGTGTTTGGACCTCCTCCTGGCAGAAGAAGAAGGCCCAAAACAGGACCTATCCCAGATGCTGTGTTGCTTTTCGCAGGTCACAGAAGCTGCGGCCCCAAAAGGGTGCTGCCTCAGCAGCTCTGTGGCTCCCACCTGTCCCAGAAGCTGTCTGTTGGTATCTTCTCTTATCATTGATTAACCATAACATAATTACCAAATACAAAGGTCAGTGGGAAATTTTTTGTGACTCACAAATGCCCTGTTCCCCTACAAGGAAATTAATCTTATATAAACTGAATGTACTCAATACTTGGGAGCAAAAGTGTGAAAATACAATCACATTGATATTTGAGCCCAAATGAGACCAGCTCATTGCTTCCACTTGACTACTCCATCTATTGTAGACAGAATTTCTTGAGGTTTGTGGGATGAGACCAATTCTCAGTTTTGCTTGCAAACTAATCAGTTAATTCACCTCCACAACTGCTGATAATCCTGGCTTGCTCATTATATTTCTACTTTGGATTTTTGTCAACTCTTTATCTTTCACTCTGAAAATTGTTATTTTTGGAGCTATGCTACTTATAAAATATTTAGAAAGCACTACAGGACAATAAATAAGTGTTAGATACCCCTTATATGTATCTATATGGCACACTGCATGAAAATATAAGTATCATTTATTGCAGTATACTTTAATATTTCATATGAAGAAACAGAAAGTAAATAGCAAGTTTATTATATATATGTATATATACATATATATATACATATATATATAATAATACATATACATACACACAACTTTATTACTTTTTACTTTGTGCCTTCAATAGGGCCTGATATATAGTAGGGCTTTTATGGGAAAATTTTGCAATCATGTACCAACATTCAAATGGTATAAAAGAGACTAAAGCCAAAAAAAATCAAAAACAAAAAAAAAATAAAATCAAAACAAAACAAAATAAAAACTAGTTTTATTATCAGGCTGTCATGGAAGTAATTCTGTAGACCATGATGTCCTCAAAATCAGAAATCTGCCTGCTCTGCCTCCCAAGTGCTGGGATTAAAGTTGTGTGCCACCACTGCCCAGCTGACTTTGGCTTAATTAAAGTAAGACATATGAAGCCTTATCAAAACAACAACAACAATAACAACAAAACTGCTCTTATTTTACTGTTGTTTATTACATTCTTAGAGTTGAAGATTGAACCTAGTATGTGTTAGGCTAAAAGCTACCCATGAATTATACTCCCATTTTTATTGTGATTTTGCTATTTGTGGCTTTTTTTTTCAGTTTTTTAAATTGGAGATTTCATTTATTTACATTTTACATGTTCCTCCTTTACCCTGTTTCCCTTCTGCAAACCCACTATACCATTCCCCCTAACCCTTCTTCTATGAGGGTGCTCTCCCACCCAACTATCCACTCCGTCCTCAGCACCTAAGCATTCTTCTACACTGGGGCATCAAGACTTCACAGAACCAAAGGACTCCCCTCCCATTGATGCCAGATAGGAAACTTTAACTCCTTCAGTCCTTCCCCTAACACCTCCATTGGGGTCCCTGTACTCAGTTCAATGCTTGACTGTGAGCATCCATATCTGTATTGGTCAGGATCTGGCAGAGCCTCTCAGGACATACCTGTATCAGATAGCTGTATTTACTGTGTGTAAACACTTCTTGCCATCCACAATAGAGTCTGGGTGTGGTGACTGCATTTGGGATGTATCTTCAGGTGGTGTAGTCTCTCTGTTTCCTTTCCTTCTGTCTCTGTTCTACTATTTGCCCCATTATTTCTATTAGACAGGAACAATTCTGGGTTAAATTTTGTAGATGTGTGGGTGGCCCTATTCCTCAACTGGGGGGGCATGCCTAACCTCTGGATATGGTATCAACAGACTTTTCCTCATGATTCTGGGATATTTCAGCTAATGTCATCCCTGTTGTTTCCTGGGATGCTCTTGATTTCCTGGGATCTGGGACTCTCTGGTTGCTAACCAAAAACCCCATCCCTGATTGTTATAGACCTCTGTTCAATTTCCTGACCTCTGTATACATCTTCCATCTCTACCATAACTGATTCTTCTCCTATTTTTTCCCTCCCAATGTTTTCTTCCTCTAAGGAAGAATTTATTTCAGGGATGCAAGCATACTTCAATATATGCAGTTCCATCAAATGCAATACACGACAAAATATAGAATTACATTATTTTCCAAAAAACCTTCAGAAATTGCTCTTAGCCAACTCCAACATTAATTCATAGATAAAGAAACAAAAATAGTGATAGAACAGAAGGCACCTATATTGATATTAGAACATTTTCTTTCACAATACTATTTACAATACTATAATACATGCAGAGGAAATTTTATCTATGAAAGTCAGAAATAATGTCAGGTTGTTTTTGTGATTCATGTTTTCATCCAAGCACTTTAGAAACAAAACCAGAAAATCTCTGTCTGTTTTGTCCCAGTCTACCCTATATTGTGAGTCCAAAACAGTCATATGTGATATGGAGACACTACCTTAAGATAAATTATCATAAAATGCAAAAGTATGCAGACTTTTCATACTCTAACTCAAAATAGTCTTCAAATATAACAAAGGGTTAATGTACAGTTAAAGAAAATGATGGGAGCCAGGCATGGTGGCACACACCTATAATCCCAGCACTTGGGAGGCAGAGGCAAGCAACTTTCTGATTTCGAGGCCAGCCTGGTCTACAAAGTGAGTTCCAGGATAACCAAGTCTATACAGGAGAACCCTGTCTCGAAAAACCAAATTAAATAATAAAAAAAAGAAAAATAGGAAGGAAGGAAAGAAAGGAAGGAAAGAAGGAAGGAAGGAAGGAAGGAAGGAAGGAAGGAAGGAGAGAGAGAGAGAGAGAGAGAGAGAGAGAGAGAGAGAGAGAGAGAGAGAGAGAGAGAGAGAAAGAAAGAAAGAAAGAAAGAAAGAAAGAAAGAAAGAAAGAAAGAAAGAAAGAAAGAAAGAAAAAGGAAATAAATGATGGGTGGGAGAAATATACTCTTATCTTTGATGGGAAAGTGTAAGACCGTTTTCTACATTATCAAAAACATAGAAAGAATCCTTCAAATCTTCAATTAACTTTAAACAATATAATATTTATCCAGCTTTTTCCAATATTTGAAGCCACTGTAGAGCATTTTGACATCATGGAATACTCCATATTCAAGGTCGCTATGGAATAATTTATCATCTCCAAATATATTGAACCAGTGTCTGCATACTCTACTGTTTTTTTATATACATTTTCTCATGCTTTGCAACAGTAATTTATTTGAGGTCATATTTGTTTTCTGTGACTGAAGGACATATTTTTTCCTATTTCAAATTTCTTCAAATACTCACTTGCTTCTCTGTTGCTTTAATTAAACATTGATAATAAGGAAAGTGAGGAGGAAAGTGTGATTTGACATATGGCTTATAGTTATAGAAGAACAAGTGTGGATATCAGGAAACTGGAACTAAAGAATAGATGTTTTTCTTTATGATAAGACAAGGCAAAATCTTTTAATATCAATTTCCCAAAACATTTTACTGATTCTCCCATTAATAGAAAAAAAACTGCCAAAATTACGTTAGGCTGTTTTGTTTTGTTTTGTTTTTTTTTGTTTTTTTGTTTTGTTTTGTTTTGTTTTCCACAAGAGATCTGAAAAGTACACTACTTACTGGCTCAACTGCCTACAGTAAGATGGGCATTCTTATATCGATTACAACAGAAGAAAATGCTTCAAAGATATGAGGACAGGCTACTGTTGGCTGTAGTTCAATTAAGTTTCCTCTGTCCATAGCACTTAGTACCAAGTTGAAAATAATTAACTAAAAAATATCAGGTTGTAGTTTTCACATACAACTCAATATCAGCAATTTTTCCTAAATTACTAGACACTCAGATACTATGCAACATTTCTTCAATGCATTTCCAATATTTATTTCTGGCCATTAAATAATGGACATTGTAAAATGTCAATCAGGGGCCTGGCGGTGGTGGCACACACCTTTAATCGCAGCACTTGGGAGGCAGAGGCAGGTGGATTTCTGAGTTTGAGGCCAGCCTGGTCTACAAAGTGAGTTCCAGGAAAGCCAGGGCTACACAGAGAAACCCTGCCTCAAAACACACACAAAGAAACAAACAAATACATGTCAATCAGATTGTGTGAATAAAATGAGCTTATTGAAATCTTAAAGTGCTAATCTAAAACATAAAAGAACCTTCTAAAACTCATTATCACTATGTGTCTAATTTTTCTCAGATGCCATCCTCTGTGTGCAGTGCAGATTGTAATCCTGGATTCAGAAGATTATGGAAGGAGGGAATGGCAGCCTGCTGTTTTGTTTGTAGTCCCTGCCCTGAAAATGAAATTTCTAATGAGACAAGTGAGTGTTTGCTACTCTGATAAATCCTGAAGATATGTATTTCTCTTGCATCACCCTGGAATAATGAAGTCAGCTAAAAGGCAACTGCAGATATAAAGTATATTACTTATCAATTTTACTACTTGTAGATACAACAATCCTTAACAAAACCTTGCAAAAGCAAACAAATATGCGTGGTGCCTTGACCCACATATTGACTCATGGAAAATTCATGGTAGATTATATTTCACAAAGAAAACACTTTAGAAAATATAACTGCAATTTGCAGGAATTCTGCACAAGATTTTCCAAAGAGATGATCTATTAAAAAACTACATGTACATTAAGATATTAGTCACGAATTTTGTTAGTATTGATTTAGTCATTTTTCATGATTCTATCTATACTAAATATGATTATGCACACCATGTACATATAAGAGCCCATGAAGAACTGAATATTACATTTAATCTACTGGATTAGATCATAAGACAACTAGGTGCAAATCCATGTTCTCGGTAAGATTACTATGGAAGACAAAAGTATTTGCAAATTTATGAAAAAATGCTAAGTATGTGATATTAAGAGGGCCATGTTCAAACCAGATGAAGTAAGAATCCAGGATGTAGGGGACAAGAGTTGATCTAAGAATGGGAATATACCATGAGACTCATATTCAATATATTACATACTACACCCATTGTTAAGATAATTTTTTAGGGTTGGCAAAATGCTATAAGTTTATGGTTACCTTTTCAAATATTTTGCCTTTCCTTCTACATAATAAATTAAAATTCTTAAAAGACAAATTATGCCTGTGAGACAGTTAAACAGTTAAATCATTTATTGTTAAGGGTTACAGTTTAAGTTATTTCCCATGATGCATGGAGTGAAACCAAGCAATCTACTAAGCTGTCTTTTGAAGTCATACATTTTAACATATACAGTGCTTGAAAACTAATTTAAAGTATACGAAATTGTTTTAGACATAATGAAAATTAATACATACATCAAAATTAAATACAAAAATTCCATAAAATATTTTATTGCATTAATTGCTCATGTGTGTGGAGTGGATATCACATATACAGGTGCACATATGAGCAAATAATACTGCTGTCATTAAATTTATATTTACTTGTGAGATATCTGTCATGGGTACTGGCATCTGAACTCAGATTGTCTGGTAGAACAACATATTCTATTTATATCTAATCCAACTTTTTAGGCTCTTAGGCAACTTATCAAATAATATCTGTCCACAAATGCATTGTTGTAGATAAGAATTCTGAAAACCAAGGAAGCACATCAACATTCTCTGAAATGACTTGGAAATTAAGTGCAATTACAATCACTATTCATGTTGTTACCATGTTGGGGATTACCATTTTAGAATGGAGTATAATTTCTTAATGCAAACCACCTGGGTTACCACACTTTCCAGAGGATTCCTCTTCTATTTTGCTCATTCTGTTTCTCAACACTGATTTCATCCTTGTTTCTCATAAGAATGGAGGTGAGGCAAGGATTAAAGTGCTCAGCTTTCCATATGAAGAAGGAATCAAGGAGAAGGATCTTTTAGTGCAAAATATCTACAGAGATATTTTTCCTTCAGTGCTAAAATTAGTGCACCTCATGAACAATAACCAGAACTTTTGATTAATTATTGCCAGATGAGGAAACATCTTAGGGCTTATTTCATTAATAATTTTTACTATTCAAACATAAACATTATATTTCCTCTCATATTCCAACTTCTTCCTATGACTTATGACAGGAATCTCTTAAATACAATAATGCAATATCTACCTTCACATGAACTCACACATATAAGTATGTACATATACATACAGCCTACTTGTTCAATTTTGTGTTGTTTCTGTGTCAACAAGTATGAACTAGTAAATTCTCCAGTAGTTATTATACATCTTTTCCCAGTAGAAGTCAGAGTCTCAATGTGTCATAGGGAATGAATTCAGAAAAGAGTCAGTGATCTCAGAAAACAGTGAGTATAGGGTTTTGAATTTATACAATATACCCAACCACGTTGTAGTTTATGAATGTATCTTCTCTGAATTAAATAATCTACTTGATGTTAACATAGGACCAAAAAATGGCTTAGGAAATCTTTGCTTTCTGATAACTTTATTGTTTTACTTATTTTTTACATTTCATATTCCATTCCCCATCCCCCCATGCACCGACTGAATACTCCACATCCCACACCTGCTCCCAACCCAACCTGTCTTCATGTTGAACCCCCATCCTCCACACCACCATATAGGAAATAAAAGGGGGCATGGGAAAAGAGGAGTGAGTGAGGACCCATGTCCCCCTAGAGTTCCACTTATGCCCTGGACAGGCAGACATGGGAGGGCTGCCAGACACTTTCCATTCAGAACTGGGTGGGAATCCAAGCCTCTAACTCATTCAACAGGCGATGGACAAGGGGAAGCCCAACCTGGGGTCCTTGGGAAAATAAACTGTAGCCTCGCGGTTATGAGAGAGAAGGAAGATGGAAGACATGTTCCCACACTGGCAAGAGTGAGTACCGCCTTGATGATCAGAGACTGTCTATGCTTTTAGAGCTTTATTGTAAAAAGGCCAAGAGAAAGAAACAATGTAGGGGGGGTGACTAGAAAAAAAGAGAGAGTAAGAGGGAGAGAGTGAGAGGAAAGTAAGAGCAAGAACAAAGGAGTGAGAGAGAGAGGACAAGGAGTGGCCAATCAGCCCCTTTTAAAATATGATATCTTTTCTGTTGCTAGGTGACTGGGGAGGAGTTTAGCCTGAAGGTCAAAAGCTTGGAATATTGCATACATGACTTCTAGCCTTGTTTCTCTTGTGGGGGCTGTAGTGGAAGGTAACTTAGGCAGGAGCCATAGTTCCAGGACCATGAGAGAACTCCTTCCCTCCTATGTAGGTAAATTATGACCACCAAGTCCCAGGGTTCAGCATCTGAGCTTGACTGGAGACCAGGCTGTCTGTGCATAGACCAATACCCCACACCACCTGACCTCTAAAATCCCTGGGGCCTTCAGTCTTTGAGGGTTAGTTGCATCTTCTCTGAATGAACACAGACACAGAAGCCCTTTACTGTATTGAGGGACCCATATCAGCTGGTGTATGGTGTCTGTTTGGTGGTACATTGTTTGAGAAATTTCTGGGGACAAGATTAATTGAGACTGCTGGTCTGCCTGCAAGATCACCTTACTCCTCAACTACTTTCAGCCTTCCCTAATACAGGGGTTAGTTGCTTCTGTCCATTGGTTGGGTGCAAATAAGTCTATTTAGGAGGGCAGTCATGATAGATCCTTTTTGTGAGTGCTCCAGAGCCTCAGTAAAATGTGAAGCCATAGGACCTCCTCTTGACCTATATCCCACTTTGGGCCTGTCATTGGAAATTCTTTTCCTCAGGCTTCTCTCCATTTCATCCTTGCATTCAGACAGGAACAATTATGGGTCAGAGATGTGACTATGGGATGGGAACCCCATCATTCACGTGATGTCCTGTCTTCCCGCTGGAGGTGGGCTCTATATGTTCCCTCTTTCTACTGTAGTATATTAAATATAAGGTCTCTGACCTCCCAAGTCCCTGGTACATTTTGGTGGGTCCACCCATACTCTTATTACCTGAAGTTGCCTGTTTGTATTCTTTATACTGGTCTTCAGGGCTTGGTTCCCCTCTCACCCCCCACACCCCACAACCCCCTTTATAATAACATCATAAATGATACAATCAAGTTAAGTAGACGAATTAAAAAATTGCTTGGTTTTATTTCCTTTAAATCATTATGAACATTATGAATTGAAAGGGATGCTCAGCAGCAATATCCTTCACATTACATTATCAGCATCAAAGGCAGCATTTCAAGGCTTCTTTCATTACCCTTACTTGAAATACCCTGACATTAAAATTTCTAAAGCAGACCTAACTAAGCTTTCCTTTTGAAATCAGATATGGACCAATGTGTGAATTGTCCAGAATACCACTATGCCAACACTGAACAGAACAAATGTATTCAGAAAGGTGTCACCTTTCTAAGCTATGAAGACAACTTGGGGATGGCACTTGCCTTAATGGCCTTCTGTTTCTCTGCATTCACAGCTGTGGTAATTTGTGTCTTTGTGAAGCACCATGACACTGCTATTGTGAAGGCCAATAACAGAAGCCTCAGCTACCTATTACTCATGTCACTCATGTTCTGTTTTCTGTGCTCCTTTTTCTTCATTGGCCTTCCAAACAGAGCCACCTGTGTCTTACAGCAAATCACATTTGGAATAGGATTCACTGTGGCTGTTTCCTCAGTTCTGGCCAAAACAGTCACTGTGGTTCTGGCTTTCAAAGTCACAGACCCAGGAAGAAGATTGAGAAACTTCCTGGTATCAGGGACACCCAACTACATTATTCCCATATGTTCCCTACTCCAATGTGTTTTGTGTGCAATCTGGCTAGCAGTTTCTCCTCCCTTTGTTGATATTGATGAACACACTCTCCATGGCCACATCATCATTGTGTGCAACAAGGGCTCAGTTACTGCATTCTACTGTATCCTGGGATATTTGGCCTGCCTGGCACTTGGAAGCTTCTCTGTGGCTTTCTTGGTCAAGAATCTACCTGACACATTTAATGAAGCCAAGTTCTTGACCTTCAGCATGCTAGTGTTCTTCAGTGTCTGGGTCACCTTCCTCCCTGTCTACCATAGCACCAAGGGCAAGGTCATGGTTGCTGTGGAGATCTTCTCCATCTTGTCATCCAGTGCAGGGATGCTTGGATGTATTTTTGTACCCAAGATTTATATCATTTTAATGCGACCAGAGAGAAATTCTACCCAAAAGATCAGGGAAAAATCATATTTCTGAACAAATATTTCAGGAATTCTTTCAAATGTAAAGTTGGTACATAACCACCAAATATTGGGTTATAGTCCATGTGTCTAGTTTTAGAATCACTTTCACTGTTTGCTCTAGTAATATCAGGAAGTATCATATCTACTGAACTTCTGAACAGTGTCCATAAAATCTTGCACCCATTCACTTGCTTCATTTCTTCTCAGAGAACTAAACTCTCTAATTATTACAATTTTATTCATCATTTTGCTTTCATGGAGATTTCCCTCTGGTAACTTCCAAAAAAATTTTGATAAGGCAGTTGAATCCACCACTTCATGTAGAAAAATGAGATCTAGGACAGAAAGTGTTACACATAGAAACCATTTACCAAATCAATTAATCAATGAGAAACACAGACTAACTAAATAATCAGCAAAGATGAAATCAGAACATATTTTCTGATTTCCAGTAAGAGCACACACATAACAAAATACTGCCGTTTTTTATTCTGTTCTTCAAGCTATTGGCCAATAGTCTAAGGAGGAAATGTTCCTTTTCTGCTGTCAAATACAAATCTATTATATCCAACAATGTTCAGAAACCCAGGGACTCTGTGGATGAATTGGAAATAGTTCTAAGAAGCTGAGGAGGTTGACCCATAGAAACACCAGCATTCTCAACAAATCTGGACAAGCAAGATCTCTCAGACATTGAGCCTCTAACCAGAGATAATACACTGGCTGATGTGAAGCCCCCAACAAATATGCAGCATAAGACTGCCTGGTCTAGCATCAGTGGAAGAGACACACCTAACCCCAGAGAGACTTAAGTCCCCAGGGATTGGGGAGGGCTGGGCGTTGGGGATGTAGGGATATCATCTTGGAGATGGGGGAGGAGATGTTAGATGAGGAAGAGTCAGGGGGGCAGACCAGGAGGGGGATAACTACTAGACTCTAAAAATTAAAATTGAGTAATAAAAATAAAAAAAAACTGAAATATAATAAGCTTGTAGATATGTCATCATTCTATTTATATTGTAGTTATGGAAGGGATAGGTAAAACTACTGACATTTGCATGAACCTATTTTTTTTTCAGAGATTGCCCTTTGTGTGCAGTTCTGATTGAGTTTCTGGACTCGGAAAATTCTGAAAAACAGAATGAGAGGCAGATGTTTAAATTATGCTGCTTTCTAGAAAATAACATTTTCAACAAAACAATTGAGTGTTTGCAGCTACACTAAATATTTCGCATTTTTCAATTCTCACTACTAAATGGGAAAACAAAGGGGTCTAAAATTCATTAGCAAAAACAATCACTTCCTTAAGTCAGTCTTCATAGAAATATGATCATTAGCAATGTCCCTTTAATGAACACATTCTTCATTAACATCCACATTTTAATCATTGAAAATTCATGGAAGATAGCATTGTTGCAAAGAAAGATTTGATATTCAAACTACGGTTTAATGGAATTCTTCAAGAATTTATTCTTTTTTAATTTTTTAATTATTTTATTAGAAATTTTCTTCATTTACATTGCAAATACTATGCCCTATATAATCTCACCACCCTGCTCCCCAACCCACCCACTCCTGCTTCCAGACCCTGGCATTCCCCTCTACTGGGGCATTTAATCTTCACAAGATCAAGGGCCTTTCCTCTTCTGCTATATATGCAGCTAAACACATGAGCTCTGGGGGTCCTGATTAGTTCATATTGTTGTTCTGTCTATAGGGTTGCAGACCCCTTCAGCTCCTAGGGTACTTTCTCTAGCTCCTCCATTGGGGGCCCTGTGTTCCATACAATACATGTAATTGAGCATCCACTTCTGGATTGGCTAGGCACTGATATAGCCTCACAAGAGATAGCTATATCAGGGTCCTGTCAGAAAATTTTGCGAGAATAGGCAATAGTGTCTTATAAAAACTTTTAAAAACTTACTGTCACTTCTTTGATATATATATATATGTATACATATATATATGTATATATATATGTGTGTGTGTATATATATATGTGTGTGTGTTCTTCAATTTATATATAAATATTTAATATAAAATAATATAAATATACAAATATATAATTATAATATCTAATATATAAAATTATAATATGTAAATAATATAAACATATAATATACATTTATAATATAAACATATATATATATAAACTTAAAAGACTTTTGGTCTTATATAAAATATATAAATATTTAATATAAAGTAATAAAATATATAAATGTATAATTATAATATACAACATATAAATTATAATATAGAAATAATATAAATATATCATATAAATATATAATGTAAAAAATATATATATAAATACATGTTTGTATATATATAATACATAGTGACTTATAAAAACAAACTAAAAATTACAGAGGAGAACGTGGAAAAAAAACTCCAGTATATGGGCCCAGGAGAAAAATTCCTGAACAGAACAACACTGGCTTGTGATGTATGATCAATAATTGAAAATGAGACCTCAGGAAATTGCAAAGCTTCTGTTAGGCAAAGTATACTGTTCATAAGACAAAAAATGAAATGAAATAAGCTTGTAGTACATCCTCAGTGCCACACCTAAGTGATTTTGTGGGATGAATTCCCTTATGCATCTCCAAATTTCTCTTAGCATGGGGATGCACAATAGAAAGGTTACTGGTGATGACATCATATTTGATGTGTATAATTGAGAAGAGTTTGAATTCTTGAGATCAGTGGTGAGTGAATACTCGATTTCAAATACGTCCTTTCTTTCTTCCTCTGTGGCAATTTCCTGAGTTTTCTTTGCAAGACAACCTATCAAGTATCATTAACACAAAGGCCTAAAACCAGTTGGGTCTTAAATCCAAGGCAAAAATGTTGAACTAAAGTGTCCATTAACATATCAACTGTACAGTGGCCTCCAGTTTCTCTCAGCATCCCTCTGTCTCTACTGCATATAGGACTCACCTGGCTGCCATGCCTCCCCAACCTAGCTCCAGACTCCCCCCCCCAAACTTTCTAGTCCAGGTAATCCCCTCGGCTTTCTTCCTACCAGCTCTTCTGACATCTATATAACTCAGCCACTTTTAGCCATGCTAGTCTCTTCACTAAGGCTGCCCCTCTTGGTTGGTGGCCCCTCTTTCTTTTTTCAGATCTCCTCTCCTCACATGGCCCAGCTTAGGGTCATGTTCACTCTGTAACTCTCCCAGAGGTTTCCTGTCTGGTCTGGAACTCACTGTGTCAGACTAGATTCTAATCCCAAACTCCATCTTGCCTCTGCCAGCAGTTCTGTAATTTAGGAGTGTTTCAGCAAGACCAGCCTTTGTAGCTCAAGGAAATATTGGCACATCTATAATCACAACAATCCTCCTAACAGATTGAGTGTACAGCTCCATCTGGGGAGGTGTGTCTACTTCCTGGCACTTGATCATGTCTGAAGTACATTGTACAGAAGACATTGCACTGAGAATAGCCAAAGAAAATAGGCATTTTGGTGAAGTCAAAATGATGGGACTTTCGGCTTGTGTGCAGGAGGTTCTTTGAAACATTTTGGATCTGTCAGTCACAGACAACTAGTTTTATCAGTAATGGTCATGGCATGAAAATGGGAGAGTTGAAGCATTTTCCTCTATCATGGAGGTGGAACTGAGATTTGGTACAACCCTTGTGATCTGATCCAGGCTTCCATGGGGGATTACAATGCTCCAGGGCCTGGCAGGCCAGTGGAGCCAGGTGGTGATTGTGGAGGCTGCTTGTGGAGCCCTGCCCCAGGTGAGTCCCTAGTGATCGCCCACCTCCCTGAGTTATGCATCAGGAGCCAACAGGATAAAATCCCATGTCCCTGACTGTAGGACATCTGTGGACAAAAAAAAAATGTTTTGACATCTGTGTGCTCAATCACTAGAGCCATCCCCTCTGACTCACAGGATCTGGTGGACTGTACCCCCTAAGGCTTGTGGGCAGGCCTGTGCTTGGAGACAGAGTCCTGGGGTGACCTTTACTGGCATTATATGAGGGAAAGGGCTCAGTGCACCTAAGGACCTGACTTTTGTATACAGAGACTGTGGTGGCCAAGAAGATTTGAACAGTTGAGAGATTCGATCTAGTCAGTTTTCCAAGGGTAGGGTGGGGGTAATTTGGGTGTGGGCAGAGACCTGTGAATCCTTGGGTAAATCCTGTGCACTAATGTTCAAGTTGGAATGCAAGCTGCAGCAGGCATGGGAGAGTTTAAGGTTGGTGATGGTGGTGTCCAGATCTTTGATGGAGTTATTTTATTCTCTCAGTATGCCCCTCTCCCACCCGCTCTGTCCTTTCCCGCTCTGCTGCCCCCCTCACAGGGGGCCTTGTGAGCTCATTCTCTCCCTCCCTTCCTCTCACCTCTCCCTTTGACCTTCTTCCTCTCCCCTCCCCTTCCCCCGACATCTACCTCAGACTGTGTCTCTCTATGTAGTCATGGCTGTTCTGTCTCTCTATGTACCACACTATCTTCAAACTCAAAGAGATCCTTCTATATCTAACTCACAATTGATAAGAAAAGGCACCCTTTGTTATATTTTTACTTTATTTATTTATTTTAATCTTGTTATATTTTTATTATTTATTTATTTTAATCTTGGCTTGTTCTGTGAGAAATCTCAGATCACCATTAGTAATAGGTGCTGTCTCTCTGACTTTCTGTCTGTCACTTGATAGTCTACATGCCACTCATCAGTATTTCTCTGTGTCCAGGTTGTTGGATTAAAGTGGAGAGTGAAATGTTACCCTTTGAGCAGAGTCTGTCTGCAGAAGGTGCCAATTCATGCATCCTACAACAGCACATGCTGTGCTGTGCTGAGACACCCCTGCTAAGCATGAACAATGTGATGATCCTCCAGACCTCCTCGGGCCTTCTAAAGCATCAAGTGACTTATAATGTTGGGTATGCCCCCATGAACACTGAGAGTGTAGAGGCCATTCAGAGTGAGAAGAAGAACTGCATATACAGCTACTATTGCAAAATTTTACTAGCATGTTACACCTCAATCAACACCAGATGGTACACACTGGAGAAAAGCCTTTCAGTGAAATGAGTGTGGGATGTCCTTCACACACAAATCCTTTCTTCTTAATCATTTCAGAACTCACACTGGAGAGAAGCCATTCAGGTGTGGTGGGTGTGGCAAAGCCTTCAAGCATAATATCTCCCTCATATCTCACCAGTGAGTTCACGCAGGAGAGACACCTTTTACCTGCACCAAATGTGGGAAGTCATATATGACCAGATCCAACATTACACATCATTTTCAAGTTCATGCTTCAGAGAAACCTTACAGTTGCAGTGAATATGGCAATGCATTTAAGGAGAAATTCAGCCTCATTTATTTTGTGCGAGTGCACACTCAGGAAAGGCCTTTTCAGTACAGCAAGTGTGGCAAGTCCTTCAGCCAAAAAGCCTTTCTCATTAAGCATTTCAAATTCACACCAGAGACAAGCCTTTCAGGTGCAGTGAGTGTGGCAAAACCTTCAAACACAACTGCTTCCTTGTTGCTCATCAGTGAGTTCACACAGGAGAGACACCTTTTACATGCACTAAATGTGGCAAGTCATACATAAACAGGTCCAGCCTTTTATATCATTATTGGGTTCATACTGGAGAAAACCAGTAGAAGTATTCTGTAGTGGTTTGAATAGGTTTTGCCCCAGAGATTCATGTGTTTGAATGCTTGGCCCATAGGGAGTGACACTATTACATGTTCTGGCCTTCTTAGAATAGGTGTGGCATTGTTGGAGAATGTGTGTCACAGTGGTGATGGGCTATGAGGTTCAGTGCTCAAGCTCCTCCCAGTGTGGTAGAGTGTCTTCCTGACTGCCTTTAGATCAGGATATAAAAACTCTGCTCCTCCGAACCATGTCTCCCTGCATGCAGCCATGGTTGCTGCCAAAATGATAATGGACTGACCATCTGAAACTGTACGCCAGACCCAATTAAATGTTGTCCTTTATAAGACTTACCTTTTCAAAGTTTTCAAAGTTCTTTTCAAAACAATGGAGACCCTAAGACATGATATCAAATGCATAAGTCATATAAGGAAAATTGCAGCCTTGTTTATCATATCCAAGCTCATATAGGGGAAAGGCAATTTGAATGTCGTGCATCTGGGAAGTGTTAAAAAACAAAACTCACCCCATCAATGACCAACAACTTTATACTAGAGGAAAGGATTTTATGTGTAGTGTGTGTGGGATGCAGCCTCATTTACATCAGAGATTTTATGCAGCAAAGCATCATGAGTGCAAAGAATGTGGCAAAGGGTTTTGCTGCAGGACTGGCACCACACTAAATAGAGTATATGTCTTGAGTGCAATGAACATGGGAAATCATTTCCATCATCTACCCTATATAGTCAAAAGGGTTTTCACTGGAAAAAAAGTCAAGAGTGCTTCAGATGAGTGGATCGTTCACCCACACTTCCATCATATTTAACTGAAGAAACCACAGTGCAGACAGGCATCATGAACCCGCAGAATCTGGGGAAAACTTTGAACAATGTTTGTTCTTATTAACAACAGAGACACAACCCAGATAGGTTTGTGAATGCAGACAATGTAGAGAAAGCTTCAGCCATTGACCAAGCTTGTTGAAACTTAGAAGTGAATGTGACTTTGAGCAAAGAAGTTCTAAGAGTGGCTTTTGTGAGGAAGCCAGTCATTGAAAATTATTCATCAAAGAAGAACATGGAATCAAGATGAGGATTATTGCCATCTCATTCCTAAGAAGTTAATGCTTTCCTGGGACTTAGCAAGATGAAACTGTGTTCTTGGCTGCATCAGTGTGGATTGGATTCTCCATGTTACTGACTTTGAATGGGGGAGGAAGAGAGTGACCTCACTTTAAATAAGACATATATATTTATTGTTGTTTGTTCTATTGGTTGCCCTTTTTTCCCTCACTGAATATTGCAGTCTGTGGGATAAATGATCATTTACAGTAAAGTCTCCATGACTAATGTGTCACTACTTTTGTTGGGGACCAGCTCTGTGTAGCACCTAATGCTCTTACATAGGAATGCAACCCATACGTTTTTGTTGTTTGTTGTTTGTTTCATGTGTCAGTATTTCAACTGGACATATATATGAATATTAAGTACATAACTAATGCCTGTGAGTCCCCCCAAAATGCACTGGATTCCTGGAACAGAAGTTACAAATGGGTATGAAGCAGTCTGTTTGCTTGAAACCAAGGAAGTGAAAGATATGTACGACAAGAACTTCAAGTCTCTGAAGAAAGGAATCAAAGAAAATTTCAGAAGTTTGAAAAATCTCCCATGCTCATAATTGGCAGGACTAATAAAGTAAAAATGGCCACCTTGCCAAAAGCAATCTACACTTTCAGTGCAATCCCCACCTAAATTCCAACTTAATTCTTCATAGACTTAGAAAGAGCAGTTTGCAAATTCACTTGGAATAACTAAAAAACCCAGGATCTCGAAAAATATTCTCAACAATAAAAGTACTCCTGGGGGATTCACCATCCCTGACCTCAAGCTGTACTACAAAACAATTGTGATAAAAACTGCATGGTACTGGTATAGAAACATAGAGGTAGATCAATGGAATGGAACTGAAGATGCAGAAATGAACCCACATAGCTATGGTCACTTGATCTTTGACAATGAAGTAAAACCATCTAGTGGAAACAAGACCCCAAGAAATTAGACTCAAGACAATCAAATATCCCTTTTAAAATGGGATACAGAGCTAAAAAAAGAATTCTCAACTGAGGAAACTCAAGTGCTTGAGAAGCACATAAGGAAATGTTCAACATCCTCAGTCATCATGAAATACAAACCAAAACACACCTGAGATTCCACCTCGCACCAGTCAAAATGGCTAAGATAAAAAACTCAGGTGATAACAAATGCTGGTAAAGCTGTGTAGAAATTGGAGGATCCATCCATTGCTGGTGTGATTGCAACCTGGTACAACCAATCTGGAAATCAGTCTGTCAGTTCCTCAGAAAATTGAACATAATACTACCTGAGGAGTGAGCAATACCACACCTGAGTATATAACCAGAAGATGCTCAACCATGTCATAAAGACACATGCTCTACTATGTTTATGAACATAGTAGCCTTATTTATAATAACCAGAAGCTGGAAAGAACCCAGATGTCCCCCAACATAAGAATGGATACAGAAAATATGGTACATTTACACAATGTAGTATTACTTAGTTATTAAAAACAATTAATTCCTGAACTCTTTTTGGAAAATATATGGAACGAGAAAATATCATCCTGAGTGTGGTAACACAATCACAAGGACACACATGGTATGCACTCACTGATAAGTGGATATTAGCTCAAAAGCTCAGAATTATTCAAGATACAATTCAAACACCACATGAAGCTCAAGAAAAAGGAAGACCAAAATTTGGATATTTTGGTCCTTCATAGAATGGGTAACACATGCAAGAAGATACAGAAAAAAGGTATGGGGCAGAGAGTAAAGGAAAGGCCATCTACATACTGCCCCACCTGAGGATCCATCCCATATACAGTCACCAAACCCAGATACTATTGTGGATTCCAACAAGTGATTGCTGACAGGACCTTGATAATATCTGTCTGCTGAGAGACTCTACCAATGCTTAACAAATTCAAAGGTGGATACTCTCAACCTATCATTGGACTGAGCACAGGGTACCCAGTGGGAGAGCTAGAGAAAGGACCCAAGGAGCTGAAGGTGTTTGTAACCCCATAGAAGGAACAAAAATATAAACTAACCAGTAACCCCAGAGCTCACAGGGATTAAATCACCAATTAAAGAGTACACGTGGAGGGACCCATAGCTCCAGCTGTATATGTAGCAGACGATGGCCTGGTTGGTCATCAATGGGCAGAGAGGCCCTTGGACCTGTAAAAGCTCAATGACCCAGTGTAGGGTAATGTCAGGACCAGGAAGTGGGAGTGGGTGAGTTGGTGAGAAGGGGGAGGGTTGAGTTGATAAGGGCTTTTCATAGGGGAAACCAGAAAAGGGGGTAACATTTGAAATGGAAATAAAATATCTAATTAAAAAGAAAAGACCGGATTACATTTTCATAGGATTTTGTAATGTCTGCAGACTTCAGCCCATTCGTGTTTTCCCAGACAGAAGGGCATGACCTCTTGCAGAAGCCTTTGTTGTAGTATGAGATAGTGGTAGTCTTGTATTTTTGCCTGGTATACACTGGACTTTACCTGCAGTTGACTGCTTCCCAGGGACAGTAAGTGAATCATATGATAGCTAATGAAAATCAGACATTGGTGGGTAAAGCCTAGCTATAAGCCGTCCTCTCAATGTATACAATAAATTAATAACAGAATTAAAATGAAGAATATTATGAGCTAGTGGGTCTCAACCTTCCTAATGCTGAGACCCTTTAATACAGTTCTTCATGTTGTGGTCTCCAACCACAAAATTACTTTCATTTATACTTAATAACTTTAATTTTACCCCTAAAAAATCATAATATACACAACTTTGTATTCTTATGGCCTTAGGGAACACTTATGGAAAGATTACTCAATCCATAAAGGGAGCATGACCCACAGGCTGAGAACCACCACACTAAGGTATATCAGTACATCACTGATCCGTTAACTAGACAATAATAACGTTCTGTTTAGGACACATTATGTGTCACTCAAGGCATAAGTATCTGAAGCCTACCTACAATCACCAGAGAAAACGTGATCTGAAGGGGAATTTATTTATTTGACAGTACATATAAAATTATTACACTTAAATATTTCATTTATAAAATATCAAAAATCTGCATAAGATTGATGGTAGGTGTATTGGTCAGTGGAATAACAGATTTATACATAGAAAAATACATAGACATGTAAATACAAGAAGTTGTAAAATTCCTAGTGGTTGCTGAAACTCCAACTTGTCTTCTGCAAAAACCAAATGTACTCAGCTGCTGGATCAATTCCCTAACTGACTTTTTAAACAAGTAGGCCAACATAATGGTGAAGTCAAAATTTGAGAATAGCTAATTTGTGCCTCAGAAAGCATGACAATAGCTTAGGTTGTGAATCAGTTGGTAGAGGGCTTATATTGCAAGTACATGGCCCTGGGTTTGATTCACAACAGCATATAATCCAGAGGTGGTGGCTACTTGTTCGGGACATAGAGGGAGGTGGATAGGAAGTTCAAAGTCATCATAAGTTACAAAGATGGAGGCCACCCTACTCCACAGAAAGTTGTATCAAAAAAATTACATGGGGGTGGAGGGCAGTGTAGAGATGGCTCAGCAATTAAGAGCACCGACTGGTCTTCAAGGGGTCCTGAGTTCAATTCAAAGCACCCACATGGTGACTCTAAGCATCTGTAATGGGATATTATGCCTTATTTTATTTTATTTTTATTAGGTATTTATTTCATTTACATTTCCAATGCTATCCCAAAAGTCCCACACACGCTCCCCCACCCACCCACTCACACTTCTTGGCCATGGCATACCCCTGTACTGAGGTAGATAATGTTTGCATGACCAATGGGCCTCTCCTTCCACAGATGGCTGACTAGGCCATCTTCTGATACATAATGAGCTAGAGACACAAGCTCTGGGGAGTACTGGTTAGTTCATATTGTTGGTCCACCTATAGGGTTGCAGATCCCTTTAGCTCCTTGGGTACTTTCTCTAGCTCCTACATTGGGGCCCTGTGATCCATCCAATAGCTAACTGTGAGCATCCACTTCCGTGTTTGCTAAGCCCCGGCATAGTTTCACAAGAGACAGCTATATCTGTATCCTTTCAGCAAAAGCTTGCTAGTGTATGCAATGGTGTCAGCATTTGGAAGCTGATTATGGGATGGATCCCTGAATATGGCAGTCTCTAGATGGTCCATCCTTTCATCTCAGCTATAAACTGTGTCTCTGTAACTACTTCCATGGGTGTTTTGTTCCCAATTCTAAGAAGGGGCAAAGTGTACACATTTTGGTATTTGTTCTTCTTGAGTTTCATGTGTTTAAAAAATTGTATCTTATATCTTGAGTATTCTAAGTATCTGGGCTAATATCCACTTATCAGTGAGTACATATTATGTGGGTTCTTTTTTGATTGGGTTACTTCACTCAGGATGATGCCCTCCAGTTCCATCCATTTGCCTAGTAATTTCAAAAATTCATTTTTTTAATTAGCTGAGTAGTACTCCATTGTGTAATTGTACCACATTTTCTATATCCATTCCTCTGTTGAGGGGCATCTGGGTTCTTTCCAAATTCTGGCTGTTATAAATAAGGCTGTTATGAACAAAGTGGAGCATGTGTTTATCTTAGCAGTTGTAACATCTTTTGGATATATGCCCAGGAGAGATATTGCAGGATCCTCCGGTAGAACTATGTCCAATTTTCTGAGGAACAAAAAGACTGATTTCCAGAGTGGTTGTACAAGCTTGCAATCCCAGCAACAATAAAGGAATGTTTCTCTTTCTCCACATCCTCGCCAGCATCTGCTGTCAACTGAACTTTTCATCTTAGCCATTCTGACTGATTTGAGGTGGAAACTCAAGCTTTCTTTGATTTGCATTTCCCTGATGCCTTCTTCTGATGTGCCTGAAGAGAGCAATGGTATACTCATATATATTAAATTCATAAATCTTTAAAAAAAATTAAATGGAACAGTGACCATGTGTGTTTGCATAAGTCACTAATCCCATGTCTTGTGAGACAGAGGCGAGTAGATCTTAGTGAATTATATGCTAGCCTGGCCTCTAGAGTAAGTTCCAGACCAGGCAGCATTGCATAATAAGACCCTGTCTTAAAAACCAAAATCCAACTTTAAAAAAAAAAACCTAAAGCAAAAACAAGCATTTTAACGTTTAATGTTTAAGTACCGTGGGACATGAGCAACAGGTCAAACTTATGAATTCAATGAATAGAAATAAAACATGAAATAAAACCTAGGGGGTGGGCTGGAGTGATGGCCCAACAGTTAAGATAACTTGCTGTCCTTGCAGAGGACTTATGCTCACTTTCCAGCACCCAACACACTGTGGTCTACCATCATCCAAAACGCAGTGCACAAAGTGCACACACATATGCAGACAAAACACTCATGTACGTAGTATTATTAAAAACCCAAACAAGTTAGAAAAATAGAAATTTAAAGGACTAGAAAAGTCATTCAATTGAATGGTAGACTATGATTTCAGAGAGGTAAGAACAAAGTGAACATTCAATCACAGGTTTTAAGAACGTTAACTGCCAAGAAAAGAATATCTGTGACACAACATCATCTAAATGTAGAAATTACAAAGAAAAAAATAAGTGGTAAAAGCCACTGGTTCCAAATACCAATTCACTGAGAATGGGTAGCTTCTCAGAACTTTATCAAAGTGCTCAGAAAACCGGAGAAAATCCAAGAAAGCCTAAAATGATATATGCCTACCATTGAATGGACATAACTATTAACCAAAAATACATGAGAAGCAGTTTTACCTTTTAAACTTCACAGGAAACAAAAGCATGTTTGTATAGGCACACAATAAGGCACATCATGTGCATCATCCCAGCAGGTAGAAGAATCTACACCCATATTCATTTTATTTATCATGGTTACTGAGACGGGGTGGAACATGTGACCATAGTGTTTATGTGATTGTCAGAGAACTATGGGATCCAGCTCTCTCCTTGCAACTTTTGGGTCTTGAGTATTAAACTCAGCATGTCAAACTTAGACAAAAGTACCTTACCCTGATAAGCCATCTCAGCAGCCTTCAATAGTTGATGTTATGAAGCCTTTTCTATTGCAGTTCAGCTTTAGGGTGGTCTTGAATGTATAATTCTCTTTCAAATCCCAAATTCTAGGATTACAGCCATGCATGCATATGCTCTGTTTGAAAGAAGGAATTCTGTGTTTTTGAGATAGGGCTTCTCTGTGTAACCCTGGCTGTCCTAAAATTTGCTTTTCTAAACCTGACTGGCCTTAAACTGCATGCCTCTGCCTTCCTAGTGCTGGAATAAAGGCATGAGAAACACCCACATTGCAAGAAAGGCATTCTCAATCAAAAGTGTGTGAGAAAGAAGAATACAAGAATAAAAGAGAATAAAATATCAGGAAGAAAGCAATCATGTCCAACTCCACACCAACTCCTAGTAAAGAAATAAGAGGAGAAAGAAGTGAACCAACCAACCAACCAAACATAAACCACCAACAAAATTACCAGAATCAACAAATAGTTCCCATCTGCTAATTGTCTGAGCTCTCTAATAATAAGACAAAGTCAATTTCTTGAGTTGAAAGCAAGGTTTCAACTCTTTTTTGTCCTCAAGAGATAAGGTCACACTCAAAGAAATTGAAAAGAAAAGATGTAAGGCAACACACAAAGCACATGGATGATGAAAACTAACCATGAGCAGTTAGACTTAATCTGATAAAGTACACTTTATCTAAGATTGGATTGGATAGTCTTCCAGTGGGGACTGTTGACATGAGTAGTCCTTGGGGTCTAACTTCATAGCCAGTCCCACAACACCAAGATGAAGCTCCACTCCCAGGTGCTATAACATGCTCAGGATAAGAGGATCACAGGATCACAGTATCCCAGGAGCTTAGTCACACCAGGACGTCAGGGTCTCAGAGGCAGCTTGATACCCGTGAGCTCTGGGGAGCGGGTGTGGCAACAGTCCCAAAGGCGCCAGGAACTGCAGATAAGTCGTATGACTTGCACCTGACTTCCTCATATAAACCACAAACATCGTGAGAGCTGCGCAGGTGTACCAGGTTACTGGCGAAGCCATTTTGGTGGAGATATGCCCCTGCTGCCCTGATTAGCTGAAGCTTCGTACCTGGTGAGCTGATGTGGCCTGCTGTGAGTTAATGGGAACTGGTAGTATATAAGAGTGAGAGGCCCAGGGCTCGGGGTCTTTCACCTACACAGTCAATGCGCAGCCCAATAAACGTGTTGCAGAAGGATCCTATTGTGGTGTCTTTCTTGCTGGCAAGTCAGGCGTCTCACACCAGAATTACATGATCCCAGAATCTCAGAATCTGAGAATCCCAAAATCCCAGAATCCCATAACCCCAAATCACAGAATCACAGAACCAAACAGCTTAACTCTAAGGAGTTCTGACACAACCGAGATCACAGGAAGGACAGGCTACAGTCAGATATGGTGAGTTTGGGTAGTACTAGAGATAATCAGGTGAGGAGAGGCAAGAGAAAGAACTTAAGAAACAGAAAACATGGTTACTTGATATCATCAGCACCCAATTCTCCCACCATAGTAAGTCCTGGATACAACATCACACTGGAAAAGCAAGATTCGGATCTAAATATCACTTCTTATGATGATGATAGAGGAGAATAAGAAGGACATAAATGACTCCCTTAAAGAAATACAGAACAACACAGGTAAACAGCTAGAAGCCCTTCAAGAGGAAACACAAAAATCCCTTAAAGAACTACAGGAAATCACAATCAAACAGGCAAAGAAAATGAACAAACCCATCCAAGATTTAATAATGGAAGCAATAAAGAAGTCACAAAAGGGGCCAACCCTGAAGATAGAAAACCTAGGAAACAAATCAGGAGTCATAGATTCAAGCATCACCAACAGAATAAAAGAGATAGAAGAGAGAATCTCATGTCCAGAAGATACCATAGAAAATATTGACACAACAGTCAAAGGAAATGCAAAAAGCAAAAAGCTCCTAACCCAAAACATCCAGGAAATCCAGGACACAGTATGAAGATGAAACCTAAGGATAATATGTATACAAGAGAGCAAAGATTCCAATGTAAAGGGCGAGTAGATATCTTCAACAAAATTATAGAAGAATACTTCCCCAACCTAAAGAAAGAGATGTCTATGAACATACAAGAAGCCTACAGAGTCCCAAATAGACTGGCCCAGAAATATTATTAATTTTTTGATGTATAAAATGTATTTAAATAATACTAAGAAAACCAACAATTGGGTTAGATAAATCATGCTACAACATATTAATAAGAGGGACTTTCTGTTAAAGAATTTGAAGTAATAAGTATATATTTACCAATTAGTGTTTTTGATTTTGTAAAATAAACATAGCTAGACATTAACATATAATTAACACACAGAGATGACTTAATATTGTTGACTTTAATACCTCATTGTCATCAGATGATCAGTCACCTAGATTTTTCAAGTTTCAACAAAAGTGAAGGGTTAAATTGCAAAGGATATCCAGGTTATTGCAAATGGGCTGAAGAGATTAATCAGTTGCTATTGTCTTCTAGAGGACCTGGGTTCAGTTCCCAATACCCACATGGCAACTAACAATGGTCTATAATTCAAATTCCAAGGGAATCCAAAACAATCTCCTGGCCTCTGTGTTCACTACACATGGGTGGTTCACAGACAGCAATGTATGCAAAATATCCATACACATTTTAAAAAAGAAGAGTATTGAATGCAAAAACTATTAATGACATACTCTTAGTAACCTATTCAGTGTTTTTCAATACCACAATGTATGCTATAAATATAAATAATTTCTTAACATATATATAAAGTTCTAAACTATCTCTTCTCTCTACTCATATCACAGTGAAATAAAGCAAAATAACAATAGCAAATGAAATTTAGAAATCCTTCCTCCTCCTCCTCCTCTTCCTCTTCCTCCTCCTCTTCCTCTTCCTCTTCCTCTTCTTCTTCCTCTTCTTCCTCTTCTTCCTCTTCTTCCTCTTCTTCCTCTTCTTCCTCTCCTTCCTCTCCTTCCTCTCCTTCTTTTCCCTCCTTCTCCTTCTCCTTCTCCTTCTCCTTCTCCTTCTCCTTCTCCTTCTCCTTCTCCTTCTCCTTCTCCTTCTCCTTCTCCTTCTCCTTCTCCTTCTCCTTCTCCTTCTCCTTCTCCTTCTCCTTCTCCTTCTCCTTCTCCTTCTCCTTCTCCTTCTCCTTCTCCTTCTCCTTCTCCTTCTCCTTCTCCTTCTCCTTCTCCTTCTCCTTCTCCTTCTCCTTCTCCTTCTCCTTCTCCTTCTCCTTCTCCTTCTCCTTCTCCTTCTTCTTCTTCTTCTTCTTCTTCTTCTTCTTCTTCTTCTTCTTCTTCTTCTTCTTCTTCTTCTTCTTCTTCTTCTTCTTCTTCTTCTTCTTCCACTACTACTACTACTACAACTTATACTCCTCCTACTCCTCCTCCACCTTCAGAATCTTCTTCTTTGAGATTGGATTTCTTTGTGTAACTCTGGTTGTCCTGGAACGTGAACTGTAGACAAGACTCGCCTTGAATTCAGAAGTCTGTAACCTCACCCCCTCCGGCTAAGTTTTCACTGTTAGCAAGAAGAGAGCATGGGGTGGAGCCTGCCCACCTATCGTTCTGCCACTCCCAATGATGGAGCCTACTGCCTTTCTGTTCCAGAGCCAAACACGTTGTCACCTGCAACTGGACTCCCAGGATGATTTGACAGGAATGGGCCCTTTCCCTTGCTTCATAACCCAGTGTCAGGAATAGTAAAATCGAACCTTGAGCAGACGATTGTCTTGGTTCCATCTTTATCACGCCTCTGAGACCCTGAGGTCCTGGTGTGACTAAGCTCCTGGGATACTGTGATCCTGTGATCCTCTTATCCTGAGCATGTTATAGCACCTAGGAATGGAGCTTCCTCTGGGTGTTGTGGGAGTGGCTATGAAGTTAGAGCCCAAGGACTACTCAAGTCAACAGTCCCCAGTGGAAGACTATCTAATCCAATCTTAGATAAAGTGTACTTTATCAGATTAAGTCTAACTGCTCATGGTTAGTTTTCACCATCCATGTGCTTTGTCTATTGCCTTACATCTTTTCTTTTCAATTTCTTTGACTGTGACCTTATTTCTTGAGGACAAAAATGAGTTGAAACCTTGCTTTCAACTCAAGAAATTGACTTTGTCTTATTATTAGAGAGCTCAGACAATTAGCAGATGGGAACTATTTGTTGATTCTGGTAATTTTGTTGGTGGTTTATGTTTGTTTGTTTGGTTGGTTGGTTCACTTCTTTCTCCTCTTATTTCTTTACTAGGAGTTGGTGTGGAGTTGGACATGATTGCCTTCTTCCTAATTCTCTTTTATTCTTGTATTATTCTTTCTCACACACTCTTGATTGAGAATACCTTTCTTGCAAAGTGGGAGTGTCTCATGCTTTTAATTCTGTGATTTGTTGAAAATGTCTTTTTTCCACTGGATGGTTTAAGCTACCTTGTCAAATATCAAGTGACCATAGGTGTGTGGGATAATTTCTGGGTCTTCAATACTATTCCATTGCTCTTCCTGTCTGTCGCTGTACCAGTACCATGCAGTTTTTAATCAAAATTGCTCTGTAGTACAGCTTTATGTCAGTAATGGTGATAAAACCAGAGGTTCTTTTATTTTAGAGAATAGTTTTTTGCTATAATAGACTTTTTATTTTTCCAGATGAATTTGCAAATTGCCCTTCCTAACTCAGTGAATTTTGATGGGAATTGCAATGAATCTGTAGATTTCTTTCAGCAGGATAGCCATTTTAACTATATTTATCCTGCAGATCCATGAACATGGGAGATCTTTCCATCTTTTTTTTTTTTTGATTTTTTCTTTTTTTTTTAATTAGGTATTTTCCTCAATTACATTTCCAATGCTATCCAAAAAGTCCCCAATACACTCCCCCGCAATCCCCCACCCACCCACCCCCACCCCTTGGCCCTGGCATTCCCCCTGTACTGGGACATAAAAAGTTTGCAAGTCCAATGGGCCTCTCTTTCCAGTGATGACCGACTAGGCCATCTTTTGATACAAATGCAGCTAGAGTCAAGAGCTCTGGGGTACTGGTTAGTTCATAAAAATGTTCCACCTATGGGGTTGCAGTTCCCTTTGGCTCCTTGGGTACTTTCTCTAGCTCCTCCATTGGGGGCCCTTTGATCCATCCAATAGCTGACTGTGAGCATCCACTTCTGTGTTTGCTAGTCCTCCGCATTGTCTCACAAGAGACAGCTATATCTGGGTCCTTTCAGGAAAATCTTGCTAGTGTATGCAATGGTGTCAGCGTTAGGAAGCTGATTATAGGATGGATCCCTGGATATGGCAGTTTTAGATGGTCCATCCTTTCTTCACAGCTCCGAACTTTATCTCTGTAACTCTTACCATGTTTGTTTTGTTCCGAATTCCAAGACGGGCACAGTGTCCACACTTTGGTCTTCGTTCTTCTTGAGTTTCATGCGTTTAACAAATTGTATCTTATATCTTGGGTATCCTAAGTTTTTGAACTAATATCCACTTATCAGTGAGTACATATTGTGTGAGTTCCTTTGTGAATATGTTACCTCACTCAGGATGATGCCCTCCAGATCCATCCATTTGCCTAGGAATTTCATAAATTCATTCCTTTTATTAGCTGAGTAGTACTCCATTGTGTAAATGTACCACATTTTCTGTATCCATTCCTCTGTTGAGGGAAATTTGGGTTCTTTCCAGCTTCGGGCAGTTATAAATAAGGCTGCTATGACCATAGTGGAGCATGTGTCCTTCTTACTGGTTGGAACATCTTCTGCATATATGCCCAGGAGAGGTATTGCTGGATCCTCTGGTAGTATTATGTCCAATTTTCTGAGGAACCGCCAAACTGATTTCCAGAATGGTTGTACCAGCTTGCAATCCCACCAACAATGAAGGAGTGTTCCTCTTTCTCCACATCCTCGCCAGCATCTGCTGTCACCTGAATTTTTTATCTTAGCCATTCTGACTGGTGTGAGCTGGAATCTCAGTGTTGTTTTGAGTTGCATTTCCCTGATGATTAAGGATGTTGAACATTTTTTCAGGTGCTTCTCTGCCATTCGGTATTCCTCAGGTGATAATTCTTTTTTCAGTTCTGAGCCCCATTTCTTAACGGGGTTATTTGATTTTCTGGAGTCCACCTTCTTGAGTTCTTTATATATATTGGATATTAGTCCCCTATCTGATTTAGGATAGATAAAGATCCTTTCCCAATCTGTTGGTGGTCATTTTGTCTTATTGACGGTGTCTTTTGCCTTGCAGAAGCTTCGCAACTTTATGAGGTCCCATTTATCAATTCGCGATCTTACAGCAGAAGCCTTTCCTTTTCTATTCAGGAATTTTTCCCCTGTACCCATATCTTCGAGGCTTTTCCCTACTTTCTCCTCTATGAGTTTCAGTGTCTCTGGTTTTATGTGGAGTTCCTTAATCCACTTAGATTTGACCTTGGTACAAGGAGATAGGAATGGATCAATTCGCATTTTTCTACATGATAACCGCCAGTTGTGCCAGCACCATTTGTTGAAAATGCTGTCTTTTTTCCACTGGATGGTTTTTGCTCCCTTGTCAAAGATCAAGTGACCATAGGTATGTGGGTTGATCTCAGGGTCTTCAATTCTGTTCCATTGGTCTACTTGTCTGTCGTTATACCAGTACCATGCAGTTTTTATCACAATTGCTCTGTAGTACAGGTTTAGGTCAGGCATGGTGATTCCACCAGAGGTTCTTTTATCCTTGAGAAGAGTTTTTGCTATCCTAGGTTTTTTGTTGTTCCAGATGAATTTGCAGATTGCCCTTTCTAATTCATTGAAGAATTGAGTTGGAATTTTGATGGGGATTGCATTGAATCTGTAGATTGCTTTTGGTAAGATAGCCGTTTTTACAATGTTGATCCTGCCAATCCATGAGCATGGGAGGTTTTTCCATCTTCTGAGATCTTCTTTAATTTCTTTCTTCAGGGACTTGAAGTTCTTGTCATACAGATCTTTCACTTCCTTAGTTAGAGTCATGCCAAGGTATTTTATATTGTTTGTGACTATTGAGAAGGGTGTTGTTTCCCTAATTTCCTTCTCTGCCTGTTTATCCTTTGTGTACAAAAAGGCCATTGACTTTGCTTGAGTTAATTTTATATCCAGCTACTTCAACGAAGCTATTTATCAGGTTTAGGAGTTCTCTGGTGGAATTTTTAGGGTCACTTATGTATATCATCATATCATCTGCAAAAAGCGATATTTTGACTTCTTCTTTTCTGATTTGAATCCCCTTGATCTCCTTTTGTTGTCTAATTGCTCTAGCTAGGACTTCAAGTACAATGTTGAATAGGTAGGGAGAGAGTGGGCAGCCTTGTCTAGTCCCTGATTTTAGAGGGATTTATTCCAGCTTCTCACCATTTACTTTGATGTTGGCTACTGGTTTGCTGTATATTGCTTTTATCATGGTTAGGTATGGACCTTGAATTCCTGATCTTTCCAAGACATTTATCATGAATGGGTGTTGGATTTTGTCAAATGCTTTTTCAGCATCTAATGAGAGTATCATGTGGGTTTTGTCTTTGAGTTTGTCTATATAATGGATTACATTGATGGATTTTCGTATATTGAACCATCCTTGCATCCCTGGGATGAAACCTACTTGGTCAGGATGGATGATTGTTTTGATGTGTTCTTGAATTCGGTTAGCGAGAACTTTAATGAGGATTTTTGCATCAATATTCATAAGGGAAATTGGTCTGAAGTTCTCCATTTTTGTTGGGTCTTTATGTGGTTTAGGTATAAGAGTAATTGTGGCTTCATAGAATGTGTTGGGTAGAGTACCTTCTGATTCTATTTTGTGGAATAGTTTGTGAAGAACTGGGATTAGATCTTCTTTGAAGGTTTGATAGAACTCTGCACTAAACCCATCTGGTCCTGGCATTTTTTTGATTGGGAGTCTATAAATGACTGCTTCTATTTCTTTAGGGGATATGGGACTGTTTAGATCATTAACCTGATCTTGATTTAACTTTGGTACCTGGTATCTGTCTAGAAACTTGTCCATTTCATCCTGGTTCTCCAGTTTTGTTGAGTATAGCCTTTTGTAGAAGATCTGATGGTGTTTTGGATTTTTTCAGGGTCTGTTGTTATGTCTCCCTTTTCATTTCTGATTTTGTTAATTAGAAATCTTTCCCTATGCCCTCTAGTGAGTCTGGCTAAGGGTTTATCTATCTTGTTGATTTTCTCAAAGAACCAGCTCCTCGATTGGTTGATTCTTTGAATTGTTCTTCTTGTTTCCACTTGGTTCATTTCACCCCTGAGTTGATTATTTCTTGCTGTCTACTCCACTTGGTTGAATTTGCTTCCTTTCGTTCTAGAGCTTTTAGGTGTGTTGTCAAGTTGCTAATGTGTGCTCTCTCAAGTTTCTTTTTGGGGGCACTCAGAGCTATGAGTTTTCCTCTTAGAAATGCTTTCAATGTGTCCCATAAGTTTGGATATGTTGTGGCTTCATTTTCATTAAACTCCAGAAAGTCCTTAATTTCTTTCTTTATTCCTTCCTTTACCAAGGTATCATTGAGAAGAGTGTTGTTTAGTTTCCACATGTGTGTTGGCTTTCTATTATTTATTTTGTTATTGAAGATCAGTCTTAGTCCATGGTGATCTGATAGGATGCATGGGACAGTTTCAATATTTTTGTATATGTTGAGGCTTGTTTTGTGACTAATTATGTTGTCAATTTTGGAGAAGGTATCGTGAGGTGCTGAGAAGAAGGTATATCCTATTGTTTTAGGATAAAATGTTCTGTAGATATCTGTCAGATCCATTTGTTTCATAACCTCTGTTAGTTTCACTGTGTTCCTGTTTAGTTTCTGCTTCCATGATCTGTCCATTGGTGAAAGTAGTGTGTTGAAGTCTCCCACTATTATTGTGTGAGGTGCAATGTGTGCTTTGAGCTTTACTAAAGTATCTTTAATGAATTTGGCTGCCCTTGTATTTGGAGCATAGATATTCAGAATTGATAGTTCCTCTTGGAGGATTTTATCTTTGATGAGAATGAAGTGCCCTTCCTTGTCTTTTTTGATGACTTTGGGTTGGAAGTCAATCTTATCAGATATTAGAATGGCTACTGCAGCTTGTTTCTTCCTACCATTTGCTTGGAAAATTGTTTTCCAGCCTTTAATTCTGAGGTAGTGTCTATCTTTTTCTCTGAGATGAGTTTCCTGTAAGCAGCAAAATGTTGGGTCCTGTTTCTGTAGCCAGTCTGTTAGTCTATGTCTTTGTATTGGGGAGTTGAGTCCATTGATATTAAGAGACATTAGGGAGAAGTAATTGTTGCTTCCTTGTATTTTTGTTGTTAGAGTTGGTGTTCTGTTCTTGTCGCTGTCTTCTTTTAGGTTTGTTGAGGGATTACCTTCTTGATTTTTCTAGGACGTGGTTTCTGTCCTTGTATTGGGCTTTTTCTGTTATTATCCTTTGAAGGGCTGGATTCGTGGAAAGATAATGTGTGAATTTGGTTTTGTTGTGGAATACTTTGGTTTCTCCATCTATGGTAATTGAGAGTTTGGCTGGGTATAGTAGCCTGGGCTGGAAATTTTGTTCTCTTAGTTTCTGTATAACATCTGTCCAGGCCCTTCTGGGTTTCATAGACTCTGGTGAAAAATCTGGTGTAATTCTGATAGGCTTGCCTTTATATGTTACTTGACCTTTTTCCCTTACTGCTTTTAGTATTCTATCTTTATTTAGTGCATTTTTTGTTCTGATTATTATATGACAGAAGGAATTCCTTTTCTGGTCCAGTCTATTTGGAGTTCTGTAAGCTTCTTGTATGTTCATGGGCATTTCTTTCTTTAGGTTTGGGAAGTTTTCTTCTATAATTTTGTTGAAGATATTTGCTGGTCCTTTGAGTTGAAAATCTTCATTCTCATCTACTCCTATTATCTGTAGGTTTGGTCTTCTCCTTTTGTCCTGGAATTCCTGGATGTTTGAGTTAGGATCTTTTTGGATTTTGTATTTTCTTTGATTGCCATGCCAATGTTCTCTATGGATTCTTCTGCACCTGAGATTCTCTCTTCCATCTCTTGTATTCTGTTGCTGATTCTCGCATCTATGGTTCCAGATTTCTTTCCTAGGGTTTCTACCTCCAGCGTTGCCTCAATTTGAGTTTTCTTCATAGTCTCTACTTCCCTTTTTAGGTCTTGGATGGTTTTATTCAATTCCATCACCTGTTTGGTCTGGTTTTCCTGCAATTCTTTAAGGGATTTTTGTGCTTCCTCTTTAATGTCTTCTACCTGTTTATCAGTGTTATCCTGTATTTCTTTAAGTGTGTTATTAAAGTCCTTCTTGATGTCCTCTACCATCATCATGAGATATGCTTTTATATCCGGGTCTAGCTTCTCTGGTGTGTTGGGGTGCCCTGGACTGGGCGAAGTGGGTGTGATGGGTTCTGATGATGGTGAGTGGTCTTGGTTTCTGTTAGTAAGATTATTACGTTTACCTGTCGCCATCTGGTAATCTCTGGGGTTAGTTGTTATCGTTGTCACTGTTTAAAGATTGGAGCAGACGCTGTGTTCCACTCACCAGAAGTCTTAAGAGCCTGTGGCAGGTGTCATGGGTAGCTGGCGGGTGTCAGCTGACCCTGCGCCCTAGCTACCCTGGTGCTGGTCAGTCCAGAAGAGGCTTGTGGCTCTACTCAGGCCGGTTTTCTGTTTCCCTAACTAATACAGTGTCAGGTCCCACGTGCAATTGGATTGGAGCAGAAGCTGTGTTCCACTCACCAGAAGTCTTAAGATCCTGTGGCCGGTGTTGTGGGTAGCTGGCGAGTGTTAGCCGACCCTGTGCCCTAGCTATCCCAGTGCTGGTCAGACCGGAAGAGGCCCGTGGCCCTACTCAGGCCGGTTTTCTGCCTCCCCAACCAAAGCAGTCTCAGGTCCCGTGCGATTGGACTGGAGCAGAAGCTGTGTTCCTCTCACCAGAAATCTCAAGATCCTGTGGCAGGTGTCGTGGGTACCTGGCAGGTGTCTGCAGACCCTGCGCCCTAGCTACCTCGGTGCTGGTCAGACCGGATGAGGCTTGTGGCCCTACTCAGGCTGGTTTTCTGCCTCCCCAACCAAAGGAGTCTCAGGTCCCACGTGATTGGACTGGAGCAGAAGCTGTGTTCCACTCACCAGAAGTCTCAAGATCCTGTGGCAGGTGTCGTGGGTAGCTGGCAGGTGTCCGCTGACCCTGCACCCCAGCCACCCCGGTGGTGGTCATACAGGAAGAGGCCTGTGGCCCCACTCAGGCCGGCTTTCTGCTTCCCTAACTAAAGCAGTCTCAGGTCCCGCGCGATTGGATTGGAGCAGAAGCTGTGTTCCACCCACCAGAAGTCCCAAGATTCTGTAGCAGGTGTCGTGGTCAGCTGGCGGGTGTCAGCCTATCCTGCTCCCTAGCTACCCCGTTGCTGGTCAGCCCGGAAGAGCTCTTTTCATCTTCTAAGATATTCTTCGATATCTTTCTTCAGAGACTTGAAGTTCTTTCATACAAATATTTCACTTGCTTAGTTATCATCACTCCGAGGTATTTTATATTATTTGTGACTATTGTGAAGGGTGTTGTTTCCCTAATTTCTTTCTCAGCCTGCTTATCCTTTGAGTAGAGAGAGGCCATTGATTTGTTTGAGTTAATTTTATATCCAGACACTGCACTGAATCTGTTTATCAGGTGTTGGAGTTCTCTGGTGGAGTTATTGGGTTCACATATATATATATATATATATATATATATATATATATATATATATATATATATATATATATTATCATATCATCTGCAAATGGTGATATTTTGACTACTTCCTTTCCAATTTGTATCCACTTGATCTCTTTTTGTTGTCTAATTGCTCTGGCTAGATCTTCAAGTACTATATTGAATAGGTATGGAGAAAGTTGGAAGCCTTCTCTAGTTCCTGATTTTAGTGGGATTGTTTGGAATTCTCTCCATTTAGCTTGATGTTGGCAAATGGTTTGCTGTATATTGCTTTTATTCAGTTTAGGTATAGGCCTTAGTTTCCTGATCTTTTCAAGACTTTTATCATGTATGGGTGTTGGATTTTATCAAATGCTTTCTCAGAATCTAAGGAGATAATCATGTGGTTTCTATGTTTGAGTTTGTTTATATAATGGATTACATTGATGGATTTCTGTATATTAAACCATCCCTGCATCACTAAAATGAAGCTTACTTGGTAATGATGGAGGATCATCTTGATGTGTTCTTCATTTGAGTTTGCGAGAGGATTTTGAGTATTTTGCATTGATATTCATAAGGGAAATTGGGCTGAAGTTCTCTTTCTTTTTTGGAACTTTGTGTGGTTAAGGTATTAGAGTAATTGTGGCTTCATAGAATATATTGGGTAGAGTTCCTCGGTTTCTATTTTGTGGAATAGTTCAACGAGAGTTGGAATTAGGTCTTCCTTGAAGGTCGGATAGAACTCTGTAATAAACCCATGTGTTCCTGGGCTTGTTGTTGTTGTTGTTGTTGTTGTGAGACTATTGATGAGTGCTTCTAATTCTTTAGGTGAAATGGGACTGTTAAGATAGTTAATATGATCCTGATTTAACTTTGGCACTTGGTATCTGTCTAGGAAGTTGTCTATTTCATCTGGGTTTTCCAGTTTTGTTGAGTATAGCCTTTTGTAGTAGGATCCAATGATGTTTTGGATTTACTCAGGTTCTGTTGTTATGTCTCCTTTTTCATTTCTGATTTTGCTAATTAGAATACTGTCCCTGGGGCCTCTAGTTAGTCTGGCTAAGGGTTTATCTATCTTGTTGATTTTCTCAAAGAACCAGCTCCTCGTTTGGTTTATTCCTTGAATACTTCTTTTTGTCCCACTTGGTTGATTGCAGCGCTGAGTTTGATTATTTCTTGCCATCTACTTCTCTTGGGTAAATTTGCTTTCTTTTGTTCTAGAGCATCTAGGTGTGCTGTCAGGTTGCTAGTGTATGGTCTCTATATTTTCTTTTTAGAGACACTCAGGGCTATGAGTTTTCCTCTTAGGACTGCCTTCATTATATCCCATAAGTTTGGTTATGATGTGGCTTCATTTTCATTCAACTCTAAAAAGTCTTTAATTTCTTTCTTTATTTCATCCTTGACCAAGGAATCTTTGAGTAGAGTGTTGTTCAGTTTTCATGTGAATGTTGGCTTTCTATTATTTATGTTGTTATTAAAGATCAGCATTGTCCATGGTGATCAGATAAGATGCACAGGATAATTTCTATAATTTCGTATCTGTGGAGGCCTGTTTTGTGACCACTTATATGATCAATTTTGGAGGAGGTACCATGTGGCACTAAGAAGAAGGTATATCCTTTTGTTTTCGGATAAAATATTCTGTAGATATCTATTAAAACCATTTGTTTCATAATTTCTGTTAGTGTCATGTGTCTTTGTTTAGTTTCTGTTTCCAGGATCTTGACATTGATGAGAGTGGAGTGTTGAAGTTTCCCACTATAATTATATGAGGAGCAATATGTGCCTTGAGCTTTACTAAAGTTTCTTTAATGACTGTGGCTGCCCTTGTATTTGGAGCATAGATATTCAGAATTGAGAGTTCATCTTGTTTTTTTTTTTTTTTTTTTTTTTTGGTTTTTCGAGACAGGGTTTTTCTGTATAGCCCTGGCTGTCCTGGAACTCACTTTGTAGACCAGGCTGGCCTCGAACTCAGAAATCTGCCTGCCTCTGCCTCCCGAGTGCTGGGATTAAAGGCGTGCGCCACCACGCCTGGCTGAGTTCATCTTGTTATATTTTAACTTTGATGAGTATGAAGAGCCCCTCCTTCTTTGGGGTAACTGTGTTGGAAGTCTATTTTATTCGATATTAGAATGGCTACTCCAGCTTGTTTCTTCAGACCATTTGCTTGTAAAATTGTTTTCCAGCCTTTCACTCTGAGGTACTGTCTATCTTTCTCCCTTAGGTGTGTTTCCTTTAAGCACAAAAAATTTGGGTCCTGTTTGTGTAGCCATTCTATTAGTCTATATCTTTTGATTGGGGAATTGAGTCTATTGATGTTAAGAGAAATTAAATAAAAGTAATTGTTGCTTCCTGTTATTTTTGTAGTTACAGTTGGGATTCTGTTCTTGCAGCTGTATTCCTTTAGGTTTGTTGAAGTAACCCTTTCTTGCTTTTGCTAGGGTGTAGTTTCTGTCCTTGTGTTGGTGTTTTCCCTTTATTATCCTTTGAAGGTCTGGATTCCTGGAAAGGTATTGTGTGGATTTGGTTTTGTCATGCAATAATTTGGTGTCCCCATCTATGGTAATTGAGAGTTTTGCTGGGTATAGTAGCCTGGGTTGACATTTGTGTTCTCTTTGGGTCTTCATTACATCTGTCCAGGATCTTCTTGCTTTCATAGTCTCTGGTGAGAATCCTGGTGTAATTTGAATATGTCGGGCTTTATATATTACTTGATCTTTTTCTCTTACTGCTTTTAATATTCTATCTTTATATAGTGAATTTGTTTTTCTGATTCTTTTGTGTCAGGAGGAATTTCTTTTCTGGTCCAGTCTATTTGGAGTTCTGTAGGGTTCTTATATGTTCATGGGCATCTTTCTTTAGGTTTTTCTGCTTCCCTAATGCTGACTAAGGTCCCATGTAATTGAATTGGAACAGATGTTGTGTTCCACTCACCAGAGGTCCTAAGATTGTGTGAAGAATCCTCTAGTGACCTTGGGGTTGTCCTCGGACTCCGCATCCAAGGTGAACCAGTGCTGGCACCGACCGGAAGGGACTTGTTCAGTTATTGCTTTTTACTGTGTCCTGGGATACTTGGCCTTCCTGGCACTCAGAAGTTTCACTGTGGCTTTCTTGGCCAAGAATATTCCTGACACATTCAATGAAGCAAAATTCTTGACTTTCAGCATGCTAGTGTTCTGCAGTGTCTGGATTACCTTCCTTCCTGTGTACCATAGCATCAAGGGCAAGGTCATGGTTGTAGTGGAAATCTCCATCATGATATCCAGTGCAGTGATGGATGGATGCATCGTTGCACCCAAGATCTACATCATTTTAATGAGATCAGTGAGAGATACTATACAAAAGGTAAGGGAACAATTGTATTTCTGAACAGGTATTTCAGGAATTCTGTCAAATGTAGAGTTGGCACATACACACCAAATATTGTTTTATAGTGCATGTGTCTAGTTTTAGAATCACTCGCTGGTTGCTCTAGTGAAATCAAGATGTATCATATCCACAGAACTTGCATAAATAAAACCATAAAACCATACAACCATGCACTTATTCACTTGCTTCATTTCCTCTGACAGAACTAAAACTCTCAAATCATTATTACAATTTTATTTATCATTGTACTTTCATGGGTGCCCCACCCCCCGTAACTTCCAATAAAAGTTGTTAAGGCTGTTTCATCCATAACTTTGTATATAAAATGAGATCCAAGACACACATATTTGCATATAGAAACTATCTACCAAATCAAACTATCAATCGGAGAAACAAACTAACTAATCAACAAAGATGAAATCGGAACATATCTTCTGATTTCCAGTAGGAGCACATACATGACACAATACTGCCTTTCTTTTAGCTTCTCTTCAAGCTATTGGCAAATAGTCTAAGGAGGAAATGTGCCTTTTCTGCTTTTAAATACATGGAAGTGCAGGAGCCAGAGGACAACAGAAAATAGCAAAAGGTGAACTAGACAGTACTAGTTGGATACTGGAGGTCAAGGAACAAGAATTCTGTTAGATTAATGAAGGGGATAAAAATTGATTTTTTGTTACATTTTTAAAAATCTTTCTAAAGAAGGGATTGAAGGCTTTATTCATCATCTAGACACATCCATTTCAAAAATTCACATGACTTGATATCTAAACATTTGTGGATCATTTTTCATTAATGATGTATAGAATGTGAGGAATCTTATATTTGATATTTTAAATCACACCCAGTGTATTGTGCTGCAATGTATTGGGTTAAAATGTTATTGCACACTTAGCCAAAATTATTCAAATTGTGTTCTATACTACAGAACCAATATTATTCAGAAAGTTCTTTGTTTAGTGTTGGCTACATATAAATTGGAGTCTGATAGCTTTAGCCTGTAATCATTTGTAAAGAGGTCAATGTCTTTAAAGGACATTTGTGGCTAGTAAGATGGATAAGGAGTTAAATATCTTAATCCTAAATATGATGAACTACTTCCATCCTCAGGAATATTTAAAACATGAAAACCCTAGAATGTGTCTTCTGAAATTAACATATTCTCACATAACACATACTCAAATTTATTATAAAAGTGTTATAAAATTATTTATAATAAAACAACTAAGAAGCAAACATATTTAGAGCAATAAATACAACAAAATTTTAACAAAAATCATTTTTTAATATTTTTCTTACATGTATGTGTGTGCAGTAGGTACATGAGTGCTTGTATGTATTCACAAGTGTAGCTGCAAGTGAGAGGCATCCAGTGACCCTGGAGTTAAACACAGAGGCATCTGTGAAAAACATAATGAAAGTAGAGGAACAGGGCAACACATTCTCTGCCCAGGTGACCCAAATGTTGAGGCCAATAAAAATATTAACTAGGCATCTGGGGGAGACATCTTGGATCCTGGACTCCACTGAGACTATTCTGCACACGTGAGAGCATGGACTACAAAAGCTAACAGCTTCTGGGACAGGAGGGAGCCACAGAGCTTCTGAGGCAGCCCCCTATTCGGGCTCCAGACATCCGGGCACTTTCCCTGCCAGAAGATAGGTTTCCAGCCGGCCTGGGAGGGCTTTGCCTGAGCATCTGCAGGAGACATCTTGGATCCGGACTCCACTGAAACTACTCTGCATAGTTCAGAGTATGGACTACAGAAGCTAACAGCTTCTTGTACAGGTCCTGGTTCGGGCCTTCATCTTTTGCCAGGAGGCAAGTCTGAATGCCAGATATCTGTGCACCTACACTGAAAGAGGAGAGCCTGCATGCAGAGAGTGCTGTGACCACTGAAACTCAGGATAAAGCTAGTCTCCCCCATCTGCTGTTAGAGCATAACAGAATCATGACAGGAACAAGCTCTAAACAGAGAAAACTATGACAACTGACTTCAGAGTTTAGAGGATGGCGAAAGGCAGACATAAGGATCTTACTAACAAAAACCAAGACCATTCACCATCATCAGAACCCAGTACTCCCACCTCAGCCAGTCCAGGGCACCCCAACACACCAGAAAACCTAGACCCAAATATAAAGGCATATCTCATGATGATGGTAGAGGAAATCAAGAAGGTCTTTAATAACACACTTAAAGAAATACAGGAGAACACTGCTAAAGAGTTGCAAGTCCTTATAGAAAAACAGGAAAACACATCCAAACAGGTGATGGAAATGGATAAGACTATACTGGACCTAAAAAGGGAAGTAGACACAATAAAGAAAACCCAAAGTGAGGCAACGCTGGAGATAGAAACCCTAAGTGACAAATCTGAAACCAGAGATTCGAGCATCAGCAGCAAAATACAAGAGAAGGAAGAGAGAATCTCAGGTACAGAAGATTTGATACAGAACATTGGCACAACAATCAAAGAAAAAATAAAATGCAAAAAGATCCTAACTCAAAACATCCAGGAAATCCAGGACACAATGAGAAGACCAAATCTGCAGATAATAGGAGTAGATGAGAATAAAGATTTTCAATTTAAAGGGCCAGCAAATATCTTCAGCAAAATTATAGAAGAAAACTTCTAAAACCTAGAGAATGAGATGCCCATGAACATACAAGAAGCATACAGAACTCCAAATAGACTGGCCCAGGAAAGAAATTCCACCCAACACATAATAATCAGAACAACAAATGCACTAAATAAAGATAGAATATTAAGGCAGTAAGGGAAAAATGTCAAGAAACATATAAAGGCAAGCCTATCAGAATGACACTAGATTTTTCACCAGACACTATGAAAGCCGGAAGATCATGGACAGATGTAATACAGACACTAAGTGAACACAAATGCCAGCCCAGGCTACTATACCCAGCCAAACTTTGGATTACTGTAGATGGAGAAACCAAAGTATTCCACGACAGAAACAAATTCACACATTATCTTTCCACAAATCCAGCCCTTCAAAGGATAATAACAGGAAAAAAAATACAAGGTCAGAAACCACGTCCTTGAAGAAGCAAGAAGGTAATCCCTCAACAAACATAAAAGCAGACAGCCACAAGAACAGAATGCCTACGTTAACAACAAAAATGTTAGGAAACAACAATTACTTTTCCGTAACATCTCTTAATATCAACGGACTCAACTCCCAAATAAAAATACATAGACTAACAATCTGGCTAAAAAGCAGAACCCAACATTTTGCTGCTTACAGGAAACCCATCTCAGGGAAAACGACAGATACTAGCTAAGAATGAAAGGCTGGAAAGCAAATTTCCAAGCAAATGGTCTGGAGAAACAAGCTTGAGTAGCCATTCTAATATCTAATAAAATCGACTTTCAACCCTAAGTCATCAAAAACGACAAGGAGGGGCACTTCATACTCATCAAAGGTAAAATCCTCCAAGAGGAACTCTCAATTCTGAATATCTGTGCTCTAAATACAAGGGCAGCGACATTAATTAATGAAACTTTAGTAAAGATCAAAGCACACATTGCACCTCACACAATAATACTGGGAGACTTCAACACACCACTTTCACCAGTGGACAGATCATGGAAACAGAAACTAAACAGGGACACAGTGAAACTAACAGAAGTTATGAAACAACTGGTTTTCTTTTATCTCATTCATTCAATATACATTTACTCACCCAATAAACTCTGAATATGGATTGATCTCCCTATAAAACTCTCAGTTCCTCTCATTAAATCATTTCATCTAAATCCATTCCTTTTGTATCTCTAATTAAAGAACAATTAGGATTCTATTTAATATAAATTATTTTTATATTTAAAATACACTAAGTTGGTGTAAGGTGGATGTAAGGTAGAATACCAAGGTCGTTTTGATTTTCATTTCCCTAATGACTAAAGACTTTGAATTATTAAAATCAAAAATTCAAGCACATACTGGTGAGGACTTAGAAAAAGAGGAGCACTCATTCATTCCTAGATGAATTGAAAGCTGGTACAATGACTCTGTAAATGAGGCTGGAACTTCATGAGAATACTGGAAATGGTTCTATCAGAAGACCAAGCTCTCCTGCTTTTGGGCATATGTCCAAATAATGACTCACCAAACATACCACAAGAATATGTGTTCCACTAGGTTCATACTAGTATTATTGGTCATAGCCAGAAACTAGAAACAACAATCCAGATGTCCCTCAAATAAAGAATGGATATAAAAATTGTGGTTCATTCAAACAACGAATACTGTTCATATATTGTAAATTTAGACATCATGAAGTTGCAGGCGATTAGATGGAACATAAAAACAGCAGCCTGATTGAGATAATTCAGTTCCCAAAAAGATATGAATGCTATGAACTAAAAAATACGTGGATGTTTACCCAGCTGACTAAGACACATGCAGATACATGTACCCAACCACTTGACTGAAGAGAAGGATCCCTATGTTTGACTCAGGGGAAGGATTTAAAGAGCTGAATGTGAGCGCCTGACTTGCCAGCAAGAATGATGCCACAATAGGATCCTTCTACACACGTTTAATGGAGAGCATTGACTTTGTAGGCAAAAGACCCAGAGCCCCAGTAATGGTGCTGCTTATATAGGCCTAGGAGTGACATGTCCATACCTGATTGGTTATGCTACCATTACCTCATTAATATGCCTCGGGCTAGGCAGTGACTCAGCAAAAACTCTTATGCACATGTGCACATTGGTTGTTTACCCATAATCATGGGTGGTGGCCAGTGGTAGCTAATGCCATCTTGTAATGGCATTTGTGGCTTCCCACATCTCCCCCTTTTTATTTTAATAAAATGATGCTGGACTAGGCCTATGCAATTATGTCCATCTGCCACGGCTCCTGTTTTAGGTGGTTCCTCTATGTTACAGCCTTACCCGTCATAGGGTAACCCTATCGCCACCAGGCCCTGTGTCTTAGGTTGGTCTGTGCATGAGGAAAGTTGCCCATCTGGATACCACGATGCTGTGTGAGAGTAATTGCTAAATGACCTAGGGAGAATCCTGCAAAAGAGCAAGAGTTTATAAGGAATGAATTAGCGGAGAAATCATGATCACCCTATCTCATGCAATGAGGAAACCTCAGCGATGTGCAAGGGCTGATCAATGATCATCGAGTCTCTCTCATCCCAGTGCAATGGATCTATAAATCCGTGAGGTTCAAGAGAAGAGAACTCAGGTGCCAACTAATTCTTGAGCATAGATAACCAAACTTCAGGGGAGGTGCCATTTTCAATGGCTAAAAGTGCCTGAATAATAATCACATTGTCACGTTTTTGTTGAGTTCTGAATTAGCAAACCAACCAAGGCATGAACACCAGTCTACAGCATATACCAGCACAAAACAAAATCACTCCCACCCAATCCTTAATGTAAGAAAATGCAGAGGTAAGCCAAGAGGTGAAGTCTCCTAGGGTCACTGGTTCCACTCTGGTTCCATTAAGGTTCAGGATCTGTATCTGCAGCTTCGTCTGCAACCTCTCCAGCTCCTGTGACCAGTTCCCCTTCAGATAATTCAATAAATCTGTACTTTTAATGAAATAATTGTTAATATACCTAACAGGAGTAATGCACATATGCAGAGTTGATGCCACACAACTCATTTGTATGACATCCATCATCTGTTCCATATTATGTTGTAAAACATCTACTCTGATTTACTAACATTAATCCTGAGGCGAAATGAGAATCCACCCTTTGCAGGGTAAGCAATGCCTCAGATGTTTTTTTCTGTTATCTGACTTATGGTATCAGCAGTATTGACTTGATTGGCCGTAGCAATTCCTGCTGTAACTGCGGATGCTGCCCACACTGCAATGGCAGTAACAATGGAAGCTGTGATTCCAAAATCTCTCTTTTGCCGAACAAGACTCATGATTGGGAACTTTTTTGGATCTGCCTCAACAGGCACAGGGACAAAGGTTAGTAAATGTACCACTAAGGCTAAGAAATTAGTTCTATTCTAGCATTGTTTCAAAAAACAAGTGACATTTGAACAGTCTAACCATTCTGTATTTTTTTTAAATTCAGCCAATATAAAGAAAAATGGAGGATTGACACAGACTTCTACTGGAGAAGTAGTCATATTTCTGATAACTCTATTAGATGTCACATTATCCAAATGAGTAGAGATATTGGAAAGTGTGGCAGAAACATTCAATATCTCATGAAAGGTTCCAGTCAGCAATGCAAAGGCTGACAAACTGGTACTAGCACCTGCCTCATTACTTAACATCCATCGGTAATATGGCCAAATATTTCCTTTTCCTGTAGCATCTCCTTTATCATTCGTTACGGCAAAATTCAATGGAGGTGAAAAACAAAACCCTTTGCTATTTCTTTTCGAGGAAAAACATTTGATTGACAAGGTGAAAAAACTTATAGGAAATGCAAGATCCGGATGGCACCAAGGCATGCTGTGTATAGCAGTAGCATTGCAAACAGGCCATCGTGATCTTTTGGGAATAGTCACATTTCCCTTTAACATGATAGTGGTGATGTTTATAGGTGAAGTTACATTATTTCCAACATCACTTGAGCCTGATTATGCTCCTTGAGCAACTTGACTTAAAGCATTAAGTAACACTCCAGAGCTCACTTTATTTTGGTAAATGGGATCTGCCCAATTAGAGATAATCTTTTTCTTTAAAAACATACAGGGTGTAAAAGGTTTTTCCACATTATGCACAAAGCATAGTGCATAATTTAAATGAAAACTCATACTATTATACACCCGTGGCTCTTGAGGAGTTTGTCGTGGACAAGGCACATCCAAAAAACATTGAGTTGCAAAAAACAAAGACAAGGTAGAAGAATTGGAATGTACCAGTAAGGGTACTGGCCATGATCTTACTATGGCCCACAAAGGCATACTTATCCTGGTCTCAATCATCAGGAGTAAGAATAACAGGAAATCTTGAGATTCATCTTGCTCTTTCATGGTCCTTGTCAGTCACATCGGAACCCAAAGTGGATTATCTTCACCCTGTGGAAAAACACAAATAGCTCCCCTGGAGCTGATTAATATGGGATCTGGGCCATACCATTTATTATCAAGGACATTTTTTCATTTGACCATTTCATTTGGTGGTTGAGGCCATTATCTGTGCCTTTCAGCTGGTGATCTCCCAGCATCATCCAATTTTAAGAAATTTAGAGTAAATATTGCAAGGGATAGAGCCATATTTGGTGTCAGAGCCTCTATTCCCCCTCTTTGTTTTTGCAAATATTGTTGCAAAGTACGATGAGCTCTTTCAATGATGCCTTGGCCGTGTGGATTATAGGGCAATCTAGTAATATGTTTCACTTGCATTTGTTTGCAAAATTGACTAAATTTAGAAGAGGTATATGCAGGACTATTGTCTGTCTTCAGAACTAGGGGCTTGCCCCATGTAGCCCAAGCCTCTAAGCAGTGAGATATGACATGAACTTCTTTTTCCCCTGTCAAGGGAGAGGCATATAGAACACCAGAACTGGTATCGATGGACACATGTACATATTGTAATTTACCAAAAGCTGGGATATGCATCACATACATCTGCCAAACATCTGGGTGTCTCAATTCGCGAGGATGATCGCCCATGGAAGGTGCATTAATAAATTCTACACATTACCACACTGTAGAACAATGTCTCGAGCTTCTGTTTGTGTGAGCTTATACTTCTGTCACAGTGTAGAAGCAGGGGCATGATAAAGTTGATGAAAATTCTTAGCACTTTCTATAGAACTTTGTGATAGGAAAACCATATTTCTGGTGGCTGAATCAGCAATTGCATTTCCCTTAAAGGTCCAGGTAAAGATGTGTGTGCTAAAATATGTTGAATATAAAGGGGATGCTCATGCATCAAAATACAATCTTGTATTTTTATCAAAATTTCAGATACTGGACTAGACTGCTTAAAATTTCCGGCAGTCTCTAATGCTAATACAGCATTAACTACATAAACAGAATCAGAGATAATATTTATGGGCACAAGGAACATTTTTAAAACTTCTAAAACCACTAAACATTTCACCAATATAGAGGCTCCTGGTGTAAATTGCCACCTTACAGCCTTCTCATTAATCACATAACTTCCAATTCCTGTTTTAGGTCCATCTGTATGAATATCAATAGCTCCCTTTATAGGGGTATTAGCCGTCGCCTTTAGAAAAAATCACTAAATGCAATAGCATAAAATGTAATCAAGGACGTTTAGGATAATGATTATCAATTAAACCCGAATAACTGCATCTAAGAATGGCCCATTCACCTATAGTAGCACACAATATTTGCATTTGTGCAACAGTATATTGAATAATTATGCTATCAGGCATTTTTTCCAAAGTGAGTAGTTGAACTTTTTATACCTTTATGGGCCATATTTGCCACCATGGTGGGATAATGCTCTATAGTATTATTAGGGGATATATGTGGATGTATCCATACTAAAGGACCATCTTGCCATAACACAGCAGTTGGCAAATTTATGGTTCTTAATATGCATAGGCACAAAGGTTCTTGCTCATTTATACGATCTAACTGTGCTTTCTGGATAGCTGTTTCTACCTTCCTAAGAACAACAGAAGCCTCAAGTGTTAATTGTCTCAATGAGGTAATATGTGATTCTCCTTCTAAAATTTGAAATAAAGGTTTTAATTCTGAAGTAGGGATCCTTAAATAAGGTCTAATCCAATTTATATCTCCTAATAATTTTTTGAAAATCATTTAATGTCTTTAAATGATCTTTTCTTATACTAATCTTTTGTGGGGTGACACACCGTAAAGTAATAGTGGCTCCTAAAAAATGATTAACATTAGACTGCTGTACCTTTTCTGGTGCAATAATCAAGCCACTATTTTTTAAAGTTTCATTAAGCAAGCCATAAGCTTGCTGTATACTTTCTTCTTTAATGACATATTTTTAACGAGGGGAAACCATCTCTAACTGGTTGCAAAGCTTTTCCTACATATAACTGACACATAGTAGGACTATTTGCCATTCCTTGGGCCAATACCTGCCATTGACACATTTTATCAGGCTCCATATGATTAATAGAAGGCAAGGTAAAGGCAAATCTAAGTTTATCTTTCTCATTCAATGGAATTGAAAAGAAACAATCCTTAATATCCACCACTATAATTCTCAAATTCTTAGGTAGAGCTGAGAGTAGGGGTAGTCCCTCTTTGAACAGGACCCATAACTTGCATTTGTGTATTAATGGCTCGTAGGTCATGTAACAACCTCCATTTACCTGATTTCTTTTTTACAATACAACAAAAATAGGGGTATTCCTGAGTGATTGCATGGGTTCTACATGCCCCAGGTCTAATTGTTCTTGTACTAATTCTTTAGCTGCTTTTAAGTTCTCAGAGGATAAAGGTCACTGAGGCACCCACACGTCATCCTCCATATGCTACGGAATGGGCAAAGGCTCCTCAGTGGCCCCTAAAAAAAAAAACAAAAAACAAAACAAAACAAAACAAAAAAACAGCACTTTCCTATCTGCTTTTTCTGTGGCTTTAACTGGAGAAACTCTACCTTGTAAATTTTTTCCAAGACATAGTCCAGGTATATATCCCATTCCTTTCATCATTTCCTTGCTTTTCTGAGAGAAATCATTAGTCAGTATAAAGTTCATGGCTGACAACACATCTCTTCCCCATAGATTTACGGGTAAAGGGAGTACATAAGGTTGGAAAAGCCCTGTCCTTCTTTCTTATGCAAACTAGGAAGAACCAAAAATTGAGCAATGTGATCTCCAGGAGAAATGGCCACAATACCTCGGGGTGCAGAACACATAATTTTAACTTGTCCCTCATAATCTGAGTCTATAACTCTGGGATGTATTACCAATCCTTTCAAAGCAGAAGAGGACCTACTCAACTACTAGTAGGCCCACTGTATCCTTCGGTAAGTGACCTCTAAAATTTGAGGGAATAGGTTGGCACCCCATTTGTGGTACAAGAATTACTCTGGAGGTGGCACAGATGTCCAATCCTGTTGAGCCCTGAGTGGCTCTCCTTGGTTAAACTGAGGTATTGACCTTCCTGTTACATCTCTGGTTGATCTACATTCATTTACCCAATGTCTTCCTTTCCCACATTTTGAGCAAATGCCTGGTAATTTCTTTTTAAACCTATTCTTTCCATCCATTGTACACTGCTTTTGCACATGACCTGTTTTCTTGTGTTTGTTCATGTTGTTTAGAATGACTCCCACCCTGAGTTCCCAATTTTAAGCTAACTTTCTGTTACAAGCAAAAGGCTGCCTATCCCTTTAAGAGCTCCATTTGCAATCGGCCCTCAGCAGGGCTTTTTCAGCTGTACTTGACTCCCAGCCACAGTGTTTATCACTTTCTGCTGTGCAAATTGAGACTGCTTTTTAAACAACTTAAAGGATGTACAGCCAGCAAATAAAGTTTTAACCAATCATATTTTTCAACATGAAACACAGAACAACAATAATTCAAACAACAAAACAAATACAAATATGAATTGACAGACATATGGACAATTTGGTCCACCAAAAACAGATAATAGACAGTCAGGGAATAGAACTTGGTGTTTCAAAGGGACCCAGGTATCCTAACCAGAGCTAAGAATATCTCCATAGGAGCCATAGAGGAAGCAGTGTGTCTCCTGTTTTCCTTCTGTCTCTAGGAGAGCTCTGAAATAGCTTATTTTCATTTTTATTCTTCTTATATTTCTTATTTTACTTATATTTCTGTGCGCGCCTTCCTTTTCATTTCTCTCTGTTTCTGATATGCTTCCCTGGTGCTCCTGCCAAAGTCACTACCCTTCCTTAACAGCTGGCTCACATTTCTTGTCCTGGATAGCCTGGCCTTAAAATCAGCTTCCATACTTGTTCCTGCTTTCACTTTTCCTTCTTCCTCCTCTATCGATATATCTCTCCCTAACTTTTCTCAACTAGGTAGCATCAGCAACCCAGTAGGGGCAAACCAAGGAGAGAGTCTGTCTATTTTTTTTTAAGACCCCTCTCACTGTGCTTTCAGAAATCTTTAAACCTCGTTCTTTGAGCAAGGCTTGCACCAGCCCCACTAATGGCGTAGACTGGCCATTACCCATCCTCGTCCTGGACTAAAGCGTCCTTGAGGTACTCACTTATCTATGTGAGATTCTTAGCCCCAAGGTCGATCCATGAGTTTATCTACACTCGCTTTATAATCTTATGTGTCTGCCGAACTACTCCTTGCAGATACACTCATGTCCAGGGCGATGAAAATTAAGGCAATAGCATAATATCAAGGCTAAGAAAGAAAGTAAGCAATGCAACCCCAGTGACAATTACCGGACCTACTGCATAAGAAAGCATACCTCTCAGAGACTCACATTAATTTCTTCTTACTTACCGGTACCACTGTTCCCCAGCTGAAGAGTTCTGAATCCATGCAGTTGAATCCTTCTCAACAGTCTGTGTTGCTGGAACACTTTATTAACTGCTCCTTCCCCATGATGCAGTTCTGAATCCTCCCTGTAACAGGGGGTCTTCGCTCATGCCTGAAGATGTTAGTTCCTGGGTTTTTGGCACCATTTGTGACCGCCTGACTCGCCAGCAAAAAAAGAAGCAACAATAGGATCCTTCTGCACACGTTAATTGGGAGAGCATTGACTTTGTAGGCGAAAAACCCAGAGCCCCAGTAATGGTGCTGCTTATATAGGCCTAAGAGTGACATGGCCATACCTGATTGGATATGCTACCATTACCTCATTAATATGCCTCTGGCCAGGCAGTGACTCAGCAAAAAACTCTTATGCACATGTGCACATTGGTTGTTTACACATAATCATGGGTGGTGGCAAGTGGTAGCCAGCACCATCTTTAATGGCGTTTGCAGCTTCCCACAGCTGAAAAGGAGGGCCTACCCATAGGAAGACCAGCAGTCTCAACTAACTCGGTCCTCTGGGAAAACCCCAAACTGAGATACCAACCAGGCACCATACATGAACATGGGCCGCAGGCTCATATATAGCAGAACACGGTCTGGTCTGCCCTCAATAAGAGAAGTGATGTCTATTCTTTGAAATACTTGAGGCTCCAGAGAAAAGAGATGCCTTATTTAGGGGCAGAGTGGGAGGTAAGGGAGTACTCTATCAGAGGCAAGAAGGAGGAGGAATAGGATGAGGAATTGTGGGAGGAAGAAAAAGAAAGGTGTCTAATGGCTGGATGTAAATAAAAAAATAATTAAAAGGAAAAAGAAAGAAAGGGGCTGTAATGATGGCACACCAGTTTAATACTTCTTTCTCTCGAAGAGGACCTTAATTTAGTTTAAAAACATTAATTGGGAATCACAATTCTCAGTAACTGCGATTCCAGTGTATCTTTTTCCTTCTTCTGGTCTATATAGGAAGTGAATTCATGTCATGCACAGACAAGCAGGTAGGCAAAAATACATACACAGAAAATACATATAAAATATATTTTAGAAAATAATTAATATCCTAGCTACAAAATAGTAAGAAAGAATAAATTCTTTCTTAATTAAAACAAACAAAAACCCAAAGCGATATAAGAAAAAACAAAAGCCCACTAAATTAAAACAATACATCAGAATTGAAATATACAATAACTAAAAGAACATAAAGGGTGGAGCCTAAAAGAAGGAATGAAAATCAGAAATTCATATATTACAATATAAAGTAATATCAATAAATGGAACCTGGAAGGTATAATACACACACACACACATATGTGTGTGTATGTATGTATATATGTGTATGTGTATATATGTATGTAATTATTAGTATGTATGTATGTATGTATGTGTTATGTGTTATGTTTTATGTGTTAGAAAACAGTGTTGAGGTTCAGAACCATCATATGACATTTTCAGACAAGATCCTCCAAAGATGCAGTGTGATTCCTTTCCTCTTTGCTGTCTATTGCCAACCGTGCAGTCTAACATTAAGAACAGTTTGCTTCTCTGATGAGTCTTCTTTGGAGACTTTTACATCATAAGATTCTTATGAATCAAGCATTGCCTCTGGGATAGAGATGAGGTATATGTCCACATCACATTTCTGCACTAGGACCCCAACTGGGGCAGATCCGTGGAGATCATATTCCTTTTGTTTAAATCTCTGTGTTTTCTACAGTGCCAATACTGTTGATGTAGAAGGAATTGGTTCCTTGGTGTGCTCCCTGCCCAGCTGTTGCATTCATTTGACTCTAACACCATGATGTTTCCTGAGGCATGTAGGTAGATATTTAATGGAGACATCTCTTTCATACTTAAGTTGTTACTCTCCACATAATATCTGAGTGTTAACCTCTTGATTTCTTCTAGCTAGAGAACAAAGAAGATTACAAATAATTTTACAACTAATTTGTGAATAATAGGATTTGGTTTTATAGGTACCTAGACTATTTAGTATCTCATACATTATCATTCATACAGTGTATCCATGGCTCAAATTTTGAATTGTCTATTCAGATAAATGAGATAGTTTGCTTATTATTCACACAAATCTTGAGCTAACATTGCTCTAACTATCTTGTAGGCAGGACATTATGGATCAAAGATTTCTCTATTGCTTACATTTCTACTACCATCAAATTATCTTTCTGTGTCAATTGTTTAGAAGAGAGGATGCAGCCCCTATAAAGTTATAAGGACAACTGCTCCATTTTCAAAGAGTAATATTGATGGTTTCTTTAGCAATGAGTCATTGCCATCAGTTTGAATAATATAAAAGATGATTACTCATTTCTTGAGATGTTGGTAGGTTCCCATGGACTCCTTTGGCCAACAATTTAATTAAGTATCATCCAATGTCAGTACTCAACAGGTCATTTACTTGAAAGAGCTGTCCATCTGAGGCTATGTCTATCCTATTACTTAGTGATTCTTTTTACACTTCTTTCATGGATATAAGTACTTTAGGGCAATTCTATTGTAATAATATTCCACAAGTGAACTTTAATTTGAGATGTTTCTCCAATTAGTTCCTCCAATTTCCCTTCTATGTTTCCCACTTTCCACTACTTCTTCAAATTGGATTTAATTCTCTGTTTCTTTGTGTCTAAGAATGTTTAACTTTCTCATGTCTTGTTGCTCAGTCATTTGAATTTTAGCTTCTGAGAATATTTTGACTCATTACTTTTAAAAATCATGCTAAAATATTCTTTGATGATCAGATTTATTTATTCTTTATATAATTTATATACTAGTTGTTGATTTACAGTATACAAAGAACATTTGATAAGTAGCTGTATAATGTTCCTTGGCTGTTTTTGAGACTTACATAGACACTTAGCTGGACATGACTACAGTATCTAAATATACATTTTCTACTTCAGTCAAAGGTTTAAATTTTTTATACTAGAAGACTTGTGGTTCTCTTCAATTATTCTAGAAGCATTTATTAACAGGTATAATGACTCATAAATACTATTATATCCACATATTTTCCTTCCTTTACACTATTTCTTGTTCTCTAAAATGAATGATTTTTTTTATTTGAATTTTAAAATGTTTCTTGATAGTTCTCTTTTTTGTAGGATCAAAGAAATGGGAAAACACACATACATACAGAGAGAGAGACACATATATGCTACTACTAGCAATCTAATGATACCTGAAATAAAAATTGATTAATATTAGAATTTATATACAGTAATGTTCACCATTTCCCAACAATGTGAAAACCATGCTAATAGAATAGATGTGAAAAGAGATTCTTAATTCTGCTACAATTAAGAAATACAACTTAGCAACACAAATAAGTAGTACCTGAGAGCAAAGGGAGGGAAAATGGTTTTCCAATGGTTATACAGACCTGAAAAGCAAGCTGAAGTAACAATTCTAATATGTAATAAAATAGATGAGCAACTAAATTCAATCCAAAGAATGGGGAAGGATACTTTTTACTATCCACGATGCTGTCATTTAATTCTGGTTATCTCTCCCTCAAATGCAACTGCATTTGTGTAAAATGTAAGGATGAATAAAATAAATAATCATAATGCTCAAATAAAACATCAAAAAACACACATTAATCTGGGGAGACCTCAACACCCCATTGTCACCAATTGACAAGTCTATAAGTCATAAACTAAATGCAGAGATGAGAAATCTATGTGGTGTTAGGAATCAAAAAGGTTCAAATATATGTATAAAACATTGCACTCAAAAGCAAAAGAATATAACTTCTTCTTAACCCCTCACAGAACTATCAACAAAATTAACTATCTACTCTGTTACAAAGAACACAGAAACACATATAAGGTAATTGAAATAATTACTTGTATCTTAAGAGAGAAGAATGGATTAAAGCTGGATTCTGAGAGCAACAGAAAAAATAAATAAATGCCTACTAACTCATGGAAATCAAACAACCCTCCAATGAACAAGCAACGTGTAAAGGAAGAAAAAAGAAAGAAATTAAAGACTTTCTAGAATGCAATGAAGATGAAAGCAAAACACCAAACATTATAGGACACAGTCTATGCTAATAGTAAAGCTAATAGCATTAATCCCTTCATATATAAATTGGAGAAAGGTCACAAATGTAGAACTGTAAACTCTAGGAAAAATGAAGAATCAAACCTGCACAACAGGAGTAGAGAACAGGGAATAATAAATCTCAGGGCTGACATCACTAAAACAGAAAACAGAACACAGAGAGCACAATATAAAGAATCAGGAAAACTACCAGAGCTCGTGTCTCTAGCTGCATATGAATCAGAAGATGGCCTAGTCGACCTTCATTGGGAAGAGAGGCCCCTAGGTCTTGCAAACATTATATACCCCAGTACGGGGAATGCCAGGGCCAAGAAGTGGGAGTGGGTGGGTAGGGGAGCAGGGGGGGGGGCTATAGGGAGCTTTCGGTATTTCATTTGAAATTTAAATAAAGTAAATATCTAATAAAATAAAATTTAAAAAAAGAAATTGAGATGATTAATAAGCACTCAGCCAAACTAACTAAAAGAAAAAGTGACAGTTTTCTAATCCACAAATCGAAGTAAATAGGGAGACATCATAACAGAAAAAACGAGGGAAAAAGAGAGAATTATCAAGTCTTCAAGAATCATTAGCTACATCAACAGCCTATAAACAAGAAAATTGGAATATCTACATGAATTGGACGATTTTCTTGATAATTATGAAATACCAAAGATAAATCAAGTTCATATAAAATATCTAATTAGTTATATAAACCCTAAGGTTATAGAAGCAGTCATTAAAATCTCCCAACCAAAATATAAAATGTCAGGGACAGAAGGATTTAGCTCAGTATTCTTCAAGACTATCACAGAAGAGATAACATCATTACTCCTCAAACCATTCCACAACATAGGAACTAAAGGCTCATTTTCACACTTATTCTATGAGGACACAGTTACCTGATACCTAAAACACACGAAGGTTTTACATAGAAAGAGAATTTGAGATCACTGTCTCCCATGAACATAGATGAAAAAATACATAGCAAAATACGTGCAAGTGAATCCAAGAATACAATAAGACATAATTAACCATGATCAAGTCCACTGTATAGCAGATTTGCATAGAACGTTCCATTTACAAAACAATAACATAATCAACCTTAAATAAAATTTGCAAGAAAAGTAATATGTAATTAATTATTTGATGCTATCCTTCTTTGACAAAAGGTAACACCCCTTTTTTATAAAAGTCTTGAAGAGACGAGGTATACATGTTATATAACTAAACACAATACAAGCGATATACACCAAGGCAAGAGCCATCAACAAATTAGTCAAGGGATATTTAAGCAATTTCACAAAAATTGAGGCTGCTATTCCCTACATAACTATTCAACGTACAACTTGGAGTTCTATCTCGAGAAAAATTAAAGGTATAAGCAATATAAATTGCTTACAATGTAACTTAAAATATCTTCGTACAATTCTAAACATGCAAGAGATAGACATATATGAAAAATTGTTTAAGACTCTGACGAAAGATATTGAAGTGGTATCAGAATTTGGAAGGACCCCAATGCTCAGGGATAGGTACAATAACAGAGTTAAAAAATGTGAGATTCCAGATTCAATGTCCCATGCATCCTATCAGATCACCATGGACTAAGGCTGATCTTCAATAACAAAATAAATAATAGAAAGCCAACCTTCACGTGGAAACTGAACAACATGCTTCTCAATGATACCTTGGTCAAGGAAGGAATAAAGAAAGAAATTAAGGACTTTTTGAGTTCAATGAAAATGAAGCCACAACATACCCAAACTTATGGGATGCAATGAAAGCATTTCTAAGAGGAAAACTCATAGCTCTGAGTGCCTCCAAAAGGAAACTAGAGAGAGCACACATTAGCAGCTTGACAACATACCTAAAAGCACTAGAACAAAAGGAGGCAAATTCACCCAAGAGGAGTAGACAGCAGGAAATAATCAAACTCAGGGGCAAAATCAACCAAGTGGAAACAAGAAGAACTATTCAAAGAATCAACCAATCAAGGAGCTGGTTCTTTGAGAAAATCAACAAGATAGATAAACCCTTAGCCAGACTCACTAGAGGGCACAGGGAAAGCATCCTAATTAAGAAAATCAGAAATGAAAAAAAAGACATAACAACAGATCCTGAAGACATCCAAAACACCATCAGATCCTTCTACCAAAGGCTATACTCAACAAAACTGGAGAACCTGGATAAAATGGAGAAGTTCCTAGACAGATACCAGGTACCAAAGTTGAATCAAGATCAGGTTAATGATCTAAACAGCCCTATATCCCCCAAAGAAATAGAAGCAGTCATTAATAGTCTCCCAACTAAAAAAAGCCCAGGACCAGATGGGTTTACTGCAGAGTTCTATCAGACCTTCAAAGAAGATCTAATCCCAGTTCTTCACAAACTATTCCACAAAATAGAAACAGAAGGTACTCTACCCAACTCATTCTATGAAGCCACAATTACTCTGATACCTAAACCACAAAAAGACCCAACAAAGATAGAAAACTTCAGACCAATATCCCTTATGAATATTGATGCAAAAATCCTAAATAAAGTTCTTGCTAACCGAATCCAAGAACACATCAAAACAATCATCCATCCTGACCAAGTAGGTTTCATCCCAGGGATGCAGGGATGGTTCAATATACGGAAATCCATCAATGTAATCCAGTATATAAACAAACTCAAAGACAAAAACCACATGATCAACTCATTAGATGCGGAAAAAGCATTTGACAAGATCCAACACCCATTCATGATAAAAGTCTTGGAAAGATCAGGAATTCAAGGCCCATACCTAAACATGATAAAAGCAATCTACAGCAAACCAGTAGCCAACATCAAAGTAAATGGTGAGAAGCTTGAAGCAATCCCTCTAAAATCAGGGACTAGACAAGGCTGTCCACTTTCTCCATACCTATTCAACATTGTACTTGAAGTCCTAGCCAGAGCAATTCGAAAACAAAAGGAGATCAAAGGGATACAAATAGGAAAAGATGAAGTCAAAATATCACTTTTTGCAGATGATAAGATAGTATATATAAGTGACCCTAAAAATTCCACCAGAGAACTCCTAAGCCTGATAAACAGCTTCGGTGAAGTAGCTGGATATAAAATTAACTCAAACAAATCAATGGCCTTTCTCTACACAAAGAATAAACAGGCTGAGAAAGAAATTAGGGAAACAACACCCATCTCAATAGTCACAAATAATATAAAATATCTTGGTGTGACTCTAACTAAGGAAGTGAAAGATCTGTATAATAAAAACGTCAAGTCTCTGAAGAAAGAAATTCTAGAAGATCTCAGAAGATGGAAAGATCTCCCATGCTCATGGATTGGCAGGATCAACATTGTAAAAATGGCTATCTTGCCAAAAGCAATCCACAGATTCAATGCAATCCCCATCAAAATTCCAACTCAATTCTTCAACGAATTAGAAAGTGCAATCTGCAAATTCATCTGGAATAACAAAAAACCTAGGATAGCCAAAACTCTTCTCAAAGATAAAAGAACCTCTGGTGGAATCACCATGCCCGACCTAAAGCTGTACTACAGAGCAATTGTGATAAAAACTGCATGGTACTGGTATAGCGACAGACGAGTAGACCAATGGAATAGAATTGAAGACCCAGAAATGAACCCACACACCTATGGTTACTTGATCTTTGACAAGGGAGCTAAAACCACCCAGTGGAAAAAAGACAGCATTTTCAACAAATGGTGCTGGCACAACTGGCGGTTATCATATAGAAGAATGCGAATTGATCTATTTCTATCTCCTTGTACTAAGGTCAAATCTAAGTGGATCAAGGAAATCCACATGAAACCAGAGACAGTGAAACTTATAGAGGAGAAAGTGGGGAAAAGCATTGAAGATATGGGCACAGGGGAAAAATTCCTGAATAGAACAACAATTATTTGTGCTGTAAGATCAAGAATCGACAAATGGGACTTCATAAAATTGCAAAGCTTCTGTAAGGCAAAAGACACCGTCAATAAGACAAAAAGGCCACCAACAGATTGGGAAAGGATCTTCACCTATCCTAAATCAGATAAGGGACTAATATCCAATATATATAAAGAACCCAAGAAGGTGGACTCCAGAAAGTCAAATAACCCCATTAAAAAATGGGGCTCAGAACTGAACAAAGAATTCTCACCTGAGGAATACCGAATGGCAGAGAAACACCTGAAAAAAGGTTCAACATCCTTAATCATCAGGGAAATGCAAATCAAAACAACCCTGATATTCCACCTCACACCAGTCAGAATGGCTAAGATCAAAAATTCAGGTGACAGCAGATGCTGACGAGGATGTGGAGAAAGAGGAACACTCCTCCATTGTTGGTGGGATTGCAAGCTTGTACAACCACTCTGGAAATCAGTCTGGCGGTTCCTCAGAAAATTGGACATAGTACTACCGGAGGATCCAGCAATACCTCTCCTGGGCATATATCCAGAAGATGTCCCAACCGGTAAAAAGGACACATGCTCCACTATGTTCATAGCAGCCCTATTTATAATAGCCAGAAGCTGGAAAGAACCCAGATGTCCCTCAACAGAGGAATGGATACAGAAATTATGGAACATTTACACAATGGAGTACTACTCAGCTATTAAAAAGAATGAATTTATGAAATTCCTAGCCAAATGGATGGACCTGGAGGGCATCATCTTGAGTGAAGTAACACAATCACAAAAGAACTCACACAATATGTATTCACTGATAAGTGGATATTAGCCCAAAACTTAGGATACCCAAGATAAAAGATACAATTTGCTAAACGCATGAAACTCAAGAAGAATGAAGACCAAAGTGTGGACACTGAGCACCTTCTTAGAATTGGGAACAAAACACCCAAGGAAAGAGTTACAGAGACAAAGTTCGTAGCTGTGATGAAAGGATGGACCATTTAGAGACTGCCGTACCCAGCGATCCATCCCATAATCAGCTTCTAAACGCTGACACCATTGCATACACTAGCAAGATTTTGCTGAAAGGACCCAAATATAGCTGTCTCTTGTGAGATGATGCCGGGGCCTAGCAAACACAGGAGTGGATGTTCACAGTCAGCTATTGGATGTATCACAGGGCTCCCAATGGAGAAGCTAGAGAAAGTACCCAAGGAGCTAAAGGGATCTGCAACCCTATTGTTGGAACAACATGATGTACTAATCAGAACCCCAGAGCTCTTGTCTCAGCTGCATATGTATCGAAAGATGGCCTAGTCGGCCATCAATGGAAAGAGAGGCCCATTGTACTTGCAAACTTTATATGCCCCAATATAGGGGAATGCCAGGGCCAAAAGAATGGGAATGGGTGGGTAGGGAAGTGGGGGGCGCTATGGGGGACTTTTGGGATAGCATTGGAAATGTAATTGAAGAAAATATGTAATAAAAATATTAAAATAAATAAATAAAAGCTTATCATAAATAAAAAAAACAAAAAAACAAAAAAAAAAACCTTCATACCCATACAAAAGATAAACTTCAGACTGGGTAGGTTGATTATTGATTTTTGTAAAAATACTGATTAGACTTTCCCTTCCACCTGTACAAGGAGTCAACATATTCAAAATGAAGGGTATATATTATTTTGTGGAAAAAAAATGTGAGATTCCAGATTCAATGCAAAACCAAACTAAATATTAACACTATCATTTATAATCCTTGAAAGAACAATTCTCATCCTCATATGAAAAAAAAGAACTTATCAGTGAATACATATCATGTTTGTTCATTTGTGCTTGGGTTACCTCACTCAGGGTGATATCCATCATATCCTTCCATTTGACTAAGAATTTCATTAAGTCAGTTTTTTAAATAGCTGAGTATTACTCCATTGTGTAAATATACCATATTTCCTGTATCGATTCCACTATTGAAGAACATCTGGGTTCTTTACGACTTTTGGTAATTATAAATAAGATTGCAAAGAACATACTTGAGCTTATGCCCTTTTGCATGTTGGAGCATTTTCTGGGTATATGCCCAGGAGTGGTATTGCTGGGCACTCCAGTAGTACTCTGTCAAATTTTCTTAGGAACTGCTGAACTGATTTCCAGAGGGGTTGGACCACCTTGGAATCCCACCAGCAATGGAGAAATTTTTCTCTATCTCCACATCCTCACCATTATCTGCTGTCACCTGAGTTTTCTATATTTTCCATTCTGAGAGGTGTGTGGTGGAATCTCAATTTTGTTTTGATTTGCATTTCTCAGATGACTAAGGATGTTGAGCATTTTTAAGTGCTCCTCAGCCCTTAGGTATTCCTCAGGTAAGAATTCTTTCTTTAGCTCCTTACCACATTTTGAAATAGGTTTATATAGTTCTCTGTAATCTAAATTCCTGAAACTCAAGAAGAAAGACAAAAGTTTGGATATTTCAATCCTTTTTAGAAGGGTGGACAAAGTACCCATGGAAGGAGTTACAGTAAAAAGTGTGGAGTAGAGATAGAATGAATGACCATCCAGAGACTGTCCCACATGGGGCTCCATCCCATATACAACCACCAAACCCAGACACTATTGTAGATGCCAACAGGACCTTGCTGACAGGAGCCTGATAGGGCTGTCTCTGGATAAGTTCTTCCAGTGCCTGACAAATACAGAAGTGGCTGCTCACAAGCATCTATTGATACTATTGATATCTATTGTACTGAAGGAGCTGAAGGGCTTTGCAGTTCCATAGGAGGAACAACAAAATGAAATAACCAGTACCACCATAGCTCACTGAGAATAAACCACCAACTGAAGAAAACACATGGTGGGACTCATGTATGAGCCAATGACACCACAAGTTATTTTATTGCTGTATTATTTTTAAATAGCAGCATTTGCTTTTGTAGGTACAGAGACTATCTAGTTTCTGATTCTTGGTATTCCAAATACTGTCTTGGTGGATTCAGCGCTGTATACTACTAACTCACACAAATCAGATATCTTTGCTTCCCTGCCCTACAAACTTTGTGCCACCAATGCTCTAGTTATCTTGTAGGCAAAATACAATTTCTGCTTATGATTTTGTTAAGGAGCACATTAGCTTCCTGTACCAAAGACAGTAGAAGATTGTAAATGTTCTGTGATAGCACCAGCTCAAAATCTAATATAGTTTGCCCATTAATACTGTGTGTAGACCACACTGACATCATAACTTAACATTTCTTACTAGTTCCCTTTCCTGAGTTCTAGATTTAAATGAATCTAATTCAGAGAACATCCACTTTCTCCGCTGCTATCCTATTCAATAATTTATATCTAATCAAAACCATAAATAAAGGAATACAAATTTAAAAAGCAATACACAAAGTTTTCAATATGGATTTCAACTTATTTAATTTAAATAAATGAGCAGATTGCAAAATTAACACAAAATTGAGTACTTCTCATATATGAAAAGAACAGAATTTCTAAGAAAAATAAATAAAGCAAACAGCAGTGTTGTCTATTGCCCTAAATAATGGGTCAACTAACTGACATCTGTTTCTTTCTGTGTTTAATGTGTTTTATATTTCTTTTTTTATGCTTCTTCCCTTTGTTTTTAGAGAGTTTCATGAATGCATGATGTCTGATATGATATTTTCTTTTGGCCTGATAGTTTTGTATGCTGTGCACTCATGTTATAATTATGTTTTGAGGCATTAGAATGTGAAAGCAGTGGTGATACACTATGTTTCTGAAGTGGTTCCTAGACAGGGCTGAGAGAGTTTTGTTGTCTTATTTTTGGCTCATTCAGTGTATTTGAGAAAAGGGTAGAAAGTGAAGAGAAGTCACTCCTCAATGTCAGGTATTGCAGTGGATAAAAGACTGAGAGTTTGGATGGTGAGAATAAGAGGGTAATGGAAAAATCTGCATTCATCCTATCATTTCATCAGAATTGGCCCTTTGGTTTTTTAAAAAAGTTTTGTCAAGTGGCATTGAATAACTGCAATCAAGGAAAAAGAAAGGGAAACTGGTTAGGAGTAGAAGAATTCTGGTTTCCAGAGGAGGTTGTATCTTGGTCACCTGTCATGAAAGACTGAAGCAGTTGTTCACTTGCATAGGCTGGGAGACGTGGTGTAGTAGAGAAAGAAGTGAAGTCTTTCCATCCCTTTCCATCATATCTTGTACAGAATGTTCTGTGGTTAGTCTCTATGTTCATTTTAGAATATTCCTTTACAGTGAAAATTTATACTGATGAGTGTAGACATAGGAACCTCCTTAGATATTATGGCCTACAGAGTTTGAGGTAAATCCAGCCCAGTTCCATTGTGTGAAGGTTAATAGATGTTATTTAGCATGTGATATGACACACATGGTTGGGTTTAATCTCTTGTTGATCATTGAAAAATGAAAATGTAGCATGGTTATGATCACTGATTCTGTTATGAACTATATTTTTCTTATTAGTACATATATAGTACAAAAACCAGAGGAATATTTCACAGAAAGCTAGAAAATCTCCTCTTTAAAGAATTCATTTAAGGTTTCTAGTGCTCTATGTTGTATGTGGAATACAGAACTAAAAATGTCCATCATGATTATGATGTCATTCCTCTGTATATTACAGTGTATTGGGATTCATTATAGCAATCTCATACACATGTATCACTCTGTTATTCTGGTTATTGATTGTCCATCATCCTCATTTGTAGGCTAAATATTACTGAGAAGGCCCAGGTGTCCACAAATTCTTCCTTCCTTTTTAACTCCAATATGTGGATCACAGGTCATTATTCTTATGTTGATACTAATCCACTATGTGATTGTAAACAACATGCGCCTGACTTTCTGACACCTAATAACTAACATCAATTTGAAACACTGTTGATATATGCTTATTTTATTACTCCCTTCTATCACATAATATAAACAACCCCTTTATTTAAATTTTAATAATATTTCAGTTCATTATTCAGTTTAATATTTTGTGTAACAGTTTAACATTTTGTGTAACACCCTAAACATATACCTTAATGGATAACAACATTGAGTGTTCTTAAAGAATTGACTACTATTTCCAGGACTCACACAGAGCACATTAAGTCCTATTGTATTGATATCCTTGGTTATCAAACAGCTTCTTCTGAATTCAAAATTGGTATATATATAGGTATATATATATAAATAGGACATAACAAGATGTATACACACACACAAAACACTACATACTTCAACACACTAAAACACACACAATTTTGACCACATTTTTAAGACAAGTAAAATTCGTATGTATGTATACATGCATACATGCATAGGCTGTGACTATCTCAGATTGATTTAAAATTGGTTTATAATGATACCTATCAGGACATGCAATATCACAATCAAGATATCAGTGCCAAATATATAGAATAACTTGTTATGCAATGTCTCATGCAGACTTCGAATTTTCCTGAACACAGAAAATCCTTGCACTGAGTACTCAGCCTCCGTGGCCACCAGTGCATTCTGTTCTGTTTATGAAATGGTTTGATTTTTTTCATGTTGGTGTAAGAAACTCTAATCACATCAGGAAAAGTGTAATATTTGCTAGGCCCCGGCATCGTCTCACAAGAGACAGCTATATTTGGGTCCTTTCAGCAAAATCTTGCTAGTGTATGCAATGGTGTCAGCATTTAGAAGCTGATTATGGGACGGATCCCTGGATACAGCAGTCTCTAAATGGTCCATCCTTTCATCACAGCTCTAAACTTTGTCTCTGTAACTCCTTCCCTGGGTGTTTTGTTCCCTATTCTAAGAAGGTGCACAGTGTCCACACTTTGGTCTTCATTCTTCTTGAGTTTCATGCGTTTATCAAATTGTATCTTATATCTTGGGTATCCTAAGTTTTGGGCTAATATCCACTTATCAATGAATACATATTGTGTGAGTTCTTTTGTGATTGTGTTACTTCACTCAAGATGATGCCCTCCAGGTCCATCCATTTGGCTAGGAATTTCATAAATTCATTCTTTTTAATAGCTGAGTAGTACTCCATTGTGTAAATGTACCATAATTTCTGTATCCATTCCTCTGTTGAGGGACATCTGGGTTCTTTCCAGCTTCTGGCTATTATAAATAAGGTTGCTATGAACATAGTGGAGCATGTGTCCTTTTCACAGGAGTGGATGTTCACAGTCAGCTATTGGATGTATCACAGGGCTCCCAATGGAGAAGCTAGAGAAAGTACCCAAGGAGCTAAAGGGATCTGCAACCCTATTGTTGGAACAACATGATGTACTAACCAGAACCCTGGAGCTCTTGTCTCTAGCTGCATATGTATCGAAAGATGGCCTAGTCGGCCATCAATGGAAAGAGAGGCCCATTGGACTTGCAAACTTTATATGCCCCAATATAGGGGAATGCCAGGGCCAAAAGAATGGGAATGGGTGGGTAGGGAAGTGGGGGGCGCTATGGGGGACTTTTGGGATAGTATTGGAAATGTAATTGAGGAAAATATGTAATAAAAAAAAAAGAAATGGAAGGATGACAAAAAAAAAAAAAGAAAAGTGTAATATTGTATGACTTAAATACTACATTGTGGGCCAATATATACAGAGAGAAAATGGGAATGAGGGATAAAACTGTACAGATAGAAGTAGGGGAGAGAGAATGAGAACAAGATTGAGAGAGACATAGACAGAGATGGATAGACAGAGACAGAGAGACAGAGATGAGAAAGAGCAGGATAAACATCTCTTCGAATATTACTGTCTAATTATGAGTAAACTCTTCTTGACCTTCTTTCAATATTAACTGCAATAACCCTCACATATTAAAGATTAAAGATGACTTTGTAAATTCAACCACAATAAGCTTTATTAGCTAATACAAGGACTGGTACATGTGGCAGAAGATAAGATATTACATATTAAACATTCACCGGTAAATGAATGGAAGGTAATGGGATGGGTTTTGCCTTTTTCTTTAATATTTTTTAAGTTTAATGCCAAATATGTTGCTTGAAGGACTTTCCAATTATATTCATAAAATATATATAATTTAAATGAAATATCCATTTGTTTGTATGTCAAGAGAGTTTATTCAACTTCTCATGTAAAAGAAAAAAGACTTCCCTAAACACCAACTTTCTTAATGATTATTCAGTGGTGGTGATCTACACAGAATAATATCCAAGTAGATACTTGGATTTTTTAATATTTATTTAAATCATTTTTTAGAGTCCCATCATATTCCCTTCCTGGCACACCCTCCATAAGGTCCTCAACATTGTCTCCTGCTCACTGTATCCAAGAGAAAATACCTACCACCCTGTCTATCCCACCTAACTCCACCCACCCACACATTGCATCCCCTCATTTTCCTCAATAACCTCCACTCCACCTGTCCCAACTAGTCTTCCCTACTCCCTGGGGACTCATGTCTCAAGGGTTAGGCATATCTTCTCTCACTGATACAAGACCAGGTAGTCCTTTGCTGTATGTGTCTGGGACCAAAAAAGAGCTAGTGTATGTTGCCTGGTTGTTGGCTCTTAGAAATCTCTAGAGACCTAGTTAGTTTAGACTTTAATAATTATAGTAGAATAAGAATCCCATAACAGTGACAAAACCAAGTTAAAACCAATGTAATTGTTAACTCTAGAAATGACTTTTATAATCTCTAGCATAGCTGCCTTCCATGATGCCCAACACGCACTTGACTGTGAGATATGCAAATACTTACATCCAACCAATGGACTGAAGTTGGGGGCCCCTGTGATTGTATTAGGAAATGGCTGGGATAAGTTGAGAAAGAGCCTTGTTGTGTACTGTTAAGGTTCTTTTGCTTGCCTTTCACCATCTGGTGACCTCTTCTGTTAGTTGTTCTTGCTGTTTCTGGCTTGAGCTTCTCCCTCTTGTGGTCCTTCAACTCTGTGTCAGCACTCCTAGGAGACTAGCTCTCTCCTGGTGGAAGCTGTGTACACAGGACTGTGGAACAGACATAGGTCTTGGTGCATTTGGTGACTAGATTAATCCTGTCTGAGATTTTCCACTCTTCCTGTGCCCTTTGTGTCCCTGACGGGTCTCCCTTTAGATAGTTATTGTAGAGAATGTGACTATTTCATCTCTGAGACTGTGAGTGAGGGCACTCCTGTGAGACCAGTTCTCTCATGATGAGACTGGTATACAGCAGGCTGTGCAACAGCCTTATCTCATGCTGAACATTTTAATGACAGTGGAGGAACACAACATGATTCTGAGTATGCTGGCCTGCTCTAGCAGACCTGGTGTGACTGAATCTCTTGAATGCACACTGAGATAAACAGGATTGGAGAATTCTATGTTAAGAAAATATTTTAGGAGTGTTTGGACCAGTTTCATCTCTTTTCATGTTTATATTCTGCACAATTTTTGTAAGAGGAAAATCTCTCTGTTGTAGACAGAGATATGTCAGATTTGTTTTTCTCTACTGGATTGCAATTTTCATTTTAGCCACAATGGTAATGACAATGTTAGCTTCAGGATTCCAAATTATTTATGAATGTTTTCCAGTTGATAAATAACAAAAGTTCATGAGAGATTTTTGTGAACATTTACAAACATACAAACTGTTTTGAGAAGGCATTAGTTTACATTGTTTGAAAGCTGACTAGGTATCTCGTGGAAGATGGTAAAAATCTGAGGCAGTTACGTGAGAAATTAGGAGAAGCCTCAATGTCTCACTTGTACCAAGTTTTATTGACTATTTCCATCAAAACAAACTGTATTCTTTACAAAAAAGAACACTTAGAACACTTAATACATAAATATTTCTCAGAATATTTTATATTTGCATATGTGATTTACTCGTTAGCCTAAAATAATTACTTTTCTGATCTCTTTCTAATCTCCTACCAATATTTCCTTCAAACTTCTGTGTTGAAAGAAAAAAAAAAACACTTTTTCTACATGGTGTACTGAAATGAACGATGAGTAGTGTGGGGACATAAATTAAAGCATGGGTTGCCATCTTGTCCTGTAGATGTTTTGATAGTTGTCGAATTTCCTGACATTCTCCACTCAACTCAGATTTTTCTAGGTGGATTTTGGAAAGGTTTTGTGAATATTGTTAAAACAAATGAAGTTATGAGGGAAATTACCCTATTATGTCTGAACAAATCTTGCTTACGTGGAGTCATATTACACCTCTGGTTTTACATACATTCTGGCTCCACTTACATGATGATTCCTGCATCAGGAAATGAAAGGTGTGACATGCCAATATTCCTTACTCTCTCCATGTTAAATGATGGTGGACACAGAAGTTAATCCCCGGGTATTGTGAAAAGAAAATCCCTTGATGTGGATAGAATCTTAAACTAATACTCAATATAAAAATAAGAGCTCAAGGGAAATAATATTAATGTGTCCAATTGGCTGAATATTACTCTTAGATCTTTCTCCATTGTTTATGAAACTCTATAGTCACATATTGTTCTCCATGATAATGGTGCCAAGTGTGGTTACTAACATGTAAAGTGTATATTCAATTCAATTATGAAGTCATTGGTTACTCTTAGAATGGGCACAACACTGTTCCAACAGGCAAAATGCTGTTATGCCACTCAGGGATCACAATTGGGTAATATTCATGATTACTAGTAGGACAATAAAAATATACAGTATAGTTGATGCTTCCACCTTGATTTCTTGATGTTCTTTGATTCAAATGTTGGGTATCTTCAGTAATGAGTACATACTTTATGAATACCATTACTACTAAGCATTACATATCCTAAGCATCAATTTATTTCTTATCTTTGAAATTTCGAACCTGTCATATTTTCCAATACTCATCAAAGTAATATAGGCCCTTGCATCAGAAACAACTTCTAAAGAATTAGGAGTAAACGGAGAAACTTACTGTCTTGTGAGGCAATTGAGATCATTAGAACACTGAGTATTGCTAGGCCCTATTTGGCTTTGGGTTGGGCCATGAGAACAAACCTGAGTCTGGCTCAATTTTTGAGACCTGTCATTTGCTTGAGAATGACTCAGCACGATTTACCAAACTAAATAAGACTGCTTCTGCCTAGCTAATACTGTATCAATTTCTTATGGGCCCTGTTAGGTAACCCCACACCCCTTGTCATCTCACAACACCCTATACACCATCTCACCCCATACCCTTTTTCACAGTTTCCAGCTACCAACATCATTTTACCTCACCCAGAATCCCCACCTTCTTTCTCAACCCTGTATAAACAAAGGACTGATACAATAAAATGAGTTCATGCTTTAACAGACTCCCTGTAATGTGTTAGTTTTGGTCGTCACTCACCATCCTGCTCAATCCTGGAGAGACTTGGCTAGTCAGTATTCTCTCTTCTCTTCCAGACCTGCTGGCAGAGAGAAAACAAATATAACCTAATAAAAATATTTTTATAAGGAAATTAAAATATTTTGGGAAAATATTGTTGTGTTGTAATGTTTTAAATGTTAAAAAATATTCTTTTCCCTTAAAATTTAAAAGTAATTACATTTCCCCATTTCATTCTACCCTTCAATCTTTCCCATGTACACCCCTCAAACACTCCTGTATTCAGTGTCCAATTATGAAGGTTATAAATATATAAATAAAACATGAGTACTCCATAAAACATAACTTAAATGTATATTATTTCAGGACTGAACTCATGGTGTTGGAATATTTACTGAAAAACTCTCCCTTTGGGGAGATTATTTCTTCCAATTTCAGCATTCTGTGGTTGTTTGTAGTTCTCTGCATATGGTTGATTCTTCATGATATTCAACACATTCATGTTAGTATATCTATTAATATTACCCTTTTCCATTTATGTTTAGGAAAGCAAATTTATGAGACATCATTTATGGCATCAGAAGTTATTCTCACAGCAATCATTCTGTTCCCCTTACTCTTGCAATATTTTCAACCTCTATTCCACTTTCATCCCTGATTTATATGCAGTTGTATTACACATCAATCAGATAGGGATAGGTACATGATCTCTTATTCTCTGAATTTTGTTCAGTTTGTTACTCAGTAATGGCTCCCATCGATTTCAATCCACGTTCTTCTTAAGAATTGTGAGAGATAAGATATTAAGATAAGATGATAATAAGGTATAAGAAATTCAGATATTGTAAGTATAAGAATAAATATTTACAATATAGTAAAGAATAATATTGGGTTATTAAAGTGGCAGTAGCAGATTCTCTTCTAAGATCCATAACTTCCCTAGTTCTGGAGAGTTTTGTAGGATTGCAACAAAGCTTTAATTTCCTCAACAAAGAAGAAAGTATTCCTAAATCATTTTGTTCAGCAACTTGTAACCTAAAATCAAAACAAGATAAATATCCAACAAAATTTGATATGTACATGTATCCTATATATTTGTTTACAAATACTATCTAAGTCAATGTTATGTACCATGAAGAAAAAAATGGATACCAAGAGAGAATTGTATTAAGCAATTAAAGCTAGTCACACAAAAAACAGTTTCCAGTTTTAAGTGATGACCTCATTAATCCCAGGACGAAGAGGGCAAAGAGGCCGATTATGTAACCAAGTCCAGATTGGTTTATAGATTGTATTTCAGTACTAATATTTCTAGGAATATATGTACTGATGGCATGTCATATAATGCTAGGGGTCACAACTCAGGCCTTTTTGCACTAAGAGAGCATTCAATCCCACAACAACATTTTCAAGGCATCTATAGAACAATTGCTCATAAATGTTTGGAAACCCAGACTGCAGGAGAGCAGAGTAGTTGAAACCTCATACTTTTCCATCAGTCTATTGTCTCTATAATACAAGATTTGTTTGATCCCCTTCCCAGGACTTGTTCAGTTCCTGATATAACTAGAGTGAAGGGATACTACCACACTTCTAACTTGTCCCTCAGAGATACTCACTGTTCAGTTAATGTATTTGCCTGGCTTGCTGATATGAATATACTTTCCCAAGAAGTAATTCATCTCCATCAACAGACACTCTGTGACACGTTTCTGTAATGCTCTTAAGGGGCATGAGGCCTGAGGTATTTTAAATGTAAAATTGAGGACTTTGAGCCACTTGGACTTGAGTTTTCTGCAGGGTGAAAAACATGAGTCTATTTGCATTCTTCCACGTGCAGATATTCAGTTGGTTTAGCAGCAGTTGGTGAAGATACACTGCTTTTCTCTTGGAATTCTTTTGCCTTCTTTGTAAAACTCAAATGTCTGCAACTGTGCAGTTTTATTTCTGGGATTTAATTTTAATCCATTGATCAACCTGTATGTTCCTATACAAATACTATATATTTTCATTGCTTTAGCTCTGTAGGACACACTGTAGTCAGATTATCAGATTTTAATGGTCGCTTGTTTCCTTCAGGATTGTAGGTTTACTTGAAATGCAGATTTGTACTTGACCAAAAATTTCTAAGTGATATCCATTCAGAATATGAAACATTTCTCTTGGATTTTCCAATTTATTTGAGTACAGAATTTCAACAAATGCCTTCATGAATCTTAGGGTTATTGCGATCTATTTTTTTAGAATGGCTAAGTGCTTGAGTGGCAAGGTTTTTTTGCTGTGGTTTTGTTTTTTGTTTTTTTAGAACAAAGTCCTTATTTCTTTTATTCCTTTTTTTAAATTTCTATCTTAGTTGTTTTCCTACTCCTGTTGATTATTTTTTATAATTTACTCCTCTTATGTTTCCTGAGTTCTTTTGTTCTAAAGTGTACTGTTAAGTTGTTGTAGGCACTTACTATAATGGAGTTTCCTCTTTTCCAAGCTTTCCATTTAGCCCATAGGTGTGGGTATATTTTACATTATTTTCAATGAATTATAGGGTGTCTTTAATTTGTTTGTTTTTGTCTTACTCCAATATTCATAAAATTGTTCAGCTTATATGACTTTGAATGATTTCTGTATATTCTATTATTATTGATACTTGGTAGTTATACATGTCTGTCTGATAATATGAATGGTTTTTCAAATTTCCTTTTATGTGTAGAGATTGATTTAATGTCTGAGTATATGGAAATTTGGGAGAATAATCCATGCATGACAAGAAGAAATTATATTTTTTCTTGATTATTTGTAATATTCTTTAGATATTTGTTAGGTCATTTGGTTTGAAATTATCTATTTCAGACAGGCCCCAGACATCCGGCCACTTTCGCGGCCAGAGGATAAGGGTCTGCCTGGCCCAGGAGTGCTTTGCCTGAGCATCAGCAGCAGACATCTTGGATCCGGAACCCTGCCGAGAATATTCTGCACAAGTGAGAGTGCGTAATACAGAAGCTAACAGCTTCTGTGACAGGCAGGATCCACAGAGCTTCTAATGCAGCTCCCTTTTCAGGTCCCAGACATCTGACCACTCTCCCGGCCAGAGGATAGGTGTCCGACAGGCCAGGGAGGGCTTTGCCTGAGCATCTGTGGCAGACATCTTGGTTCCGGGACCTCGCTGAGAGTATTGTGCACAGGTGAGAGTGTAGAATACAGAAGCTAACAGTTTCTGGGAAAGGCCAAAGCAACTCAGCTTCGGGACAGGTCCTGTTTTAGGCCTTCGTCTTCAGACAGGAGGGAGGGCCTAACGCCAGATATCTGTGCACCTTCCCTGTAAGAGGAGAGCTTGCCTGCAGAGAGTGCTCTGATCACTGAAACTCAGAGGAGAGAGCTAGTCTCCCAGGACTCCAGATAGAGGCTAACAGAATCACCCAAGGAACAAGCTGTAACCAGTGACTACTAAATCAACTAACTCCAGAGATTACCAGATGGCAAAAGGTAAATGTAAGAATCTTACTAACAGAAACCAAGACCACTCATCATCACCAGAACCCAGCACTATCACCCATCCCATTCCAGGGCACCCCAACTCACCCGAAAAGCTAGACCTGGATCTAAAAGCATATCTCATGATGATGGTAGAGGACATCAAGAAGGACCTCAATAACTCACTCAAAGAAATATAAAAGAACAATGCTAAACTGGTAGAAGATCTTAAAGAGGAAGCACAAAAATCCCTTAAAGGATTACAAGAAAACACGACCAAATAGGTGATGGAATTGAATAAAACCAACCAAGACCTAACAAGGGAAGTAGACACAATAAAGAAAACCCAAAGTGTGCCATCCCTGGAGATAGAAACCCTAGGACAGAAATCTGGAACCATAGATTTGAGCATCAGCAACAGAATACAAGAGATGGAAGAGAGAATCTGAGGTGCAAAAGATTCCATAGAGAACATCGGCACAACAATCAAAGAAAATACAAAATGCAAAGAGATCCTAATTCAAAACATCCAGGAAATCCAGGACACAATGAGAAGACCAAACATATGGATAATAGGATTTGATGAGAATGAAGATTTTCAACTCAAAGGACCGGCAAACATCTTCAACAAAATTATAGAAGAAACCTTCCCAAACCTAAAGAAAGAGATGCCCATGAACATACAAGAAGCCTACAGAACTCCAAATAGACTGGACCAGAAAAGAAATTCCTCTGGACACATAATAATCAAAACAACAAATGCACTAAATAAAGATAGAATATTAAAAGCAGTAAAAGAAAAGGGTAAAGTAACATATAAAGGCAAGCCTATCAGAATTACAGCAGATTTTTCACCAGAGACTATGAAAGCAAGAAGAACTTGGACAGATGTTATACAGACACTAAGAGAACAAAAATGCCAATCCAGGATACTATACCCAGCCAAAGTTTCAATAACCTTAGATGGAAAAACAAAAGTATAACACAACAGAACCAAATTCACACATTATTCTTCCACGAATCCAGACCTTCAAAGGATAATAACAGAAAAAAACCAATAGAAGGACAGAAATCACGCCCTAGAAAAAGCAAGAAAATAATCCTTCAACAAACCTAAAAGAAGACAGCCACAAGAACAGAATGCCAACTCTAACAACAAAAATAAAAGGAAACAACAATTACTTTTTCTTAATATCTCTTAATATCAATGGATTCAATTCCCCAATAAAAAGACATAGACTAACAGAGTGGCTACACAAACAGGACCCAACATTCTGCTGCTTACAGGAAACCCATCTCAAAGAAAAAGACATACACTACCTCAGAGTGAAAGTCTGGAAAACAATTTTCCAAGCACATGGTATGAAGAAACAAGCTGGAGTCGCCATTATAAAATCGAATAAAATCGAATTCCAAACCAAAGTCATCAAAAAAGACTAGGAGGGACACTTCATACTCATCCAAGGTAACATCCTCCAAGAGGAACTCTCAATTCTGAATATCTATGCTCCAAATGCAAGGGCAGCCATATTCATTAAACACACTTTAGTAAAGCTCAAAGCACGCATTGCACCTCCCAAAATAATACTGGGAGACTCCAACAGACCACTGTCATCAATGGACAGGTCATGGAAACAGAAACTAAACAGGGACACAGTGAAACTATCAGAAGTTATGATACAAATGGACTTAACAGATATCTAAGAACATTTTATCCTAAAACAAAAGGATATACCTTCTTAACAGCACCTCACTTGACCTTCCCCAAAATTGACCATATAATTGGTCACAAAACAGGCCTCAACAGATACAAAAATATTGGAATTGTCCCATGCATCCTATCAGACAACCATGGACTAAGGGTGATCTTCAATTACAACTTAAATAATGGAAAGCCAACATTCACGTGGAAACTGAACAACACTCTTCTCAATGATACCTTGGTCTAGGAAGGAATAAAGAAAGAAATTAAAGACTTTTTAGAGTTTAATGAAAATGAAGCCACTACATACCCAAACTAATAGGACACAATGAAAGCATTTATAAGAGAGAAACTCATAACTCTGAGTGCCTCCAAAAAGATACTGGAGAGAGCTCACACTAGCAGCTTGAAAACACATCTAAAAGCTCTAGAAAAAAAAGAAGAAAATTCACCAAAGAGAAGTAGACGTCAGGAAATAATCAAACTCAGGGGTGAAATCAACCAAGTGGAAACAAGAAGAACTATTCAAAGAATCAACCAAATGAGGAGCTGGTTCTTTGAAAAAATCAACAAGAAAGATAAACCCTTGGCTAGACTCACTAGAGGTCACAGGGACAACATCCTAATTAACAAAATCAGAAATGAAATGGGAGACATAACAACAGATCCTGAAGAAATCCAAAACACTATCAGATCATTCTACAAAAGGCTATCCTCTACAAAACTGGAAAACTTGGACAAAATGGACAAATTTCTAGACAGATTCCAGGTACCAAAGTTAAATCAGCATCAACTAAACGATCTAAACAGTCACAAATCCTCTAAAGAAATAGAAGCAGTCATTAAAATTCTCCCAGTCAAAAAAAGCCCAGGACCAAATGGGTTTAGTGCAGAGTTCTAACAAACCTTCAAAGAAGATATAATTCCAATTCTGCACAAAACATTTCACAAAATAGTAGAAGAAGGAACTCTACACAACTCATTCTATGAAGCCAAAATTACTCTGATACCTAAACCACAGAAAGATCCAACAAAGATAGAAAATTCAGACTACTTTCCCTTATGAATATAGAGGCAAAAATACTAAATAAAATTCTTGCTAACAGAATCCAAGAATATATTAAAGCAATTATCCATCCTGAAGAACTAGGTTTTATTCCAGGGATGCAGGGATGGTTTAATATATGGAAATAAATCAAGTATTCCATTATATAAACAAACTCAAAGACAAAAAACACATGATCATCTCCTTAGATGTGGAAAAAGCATTGGACAAGATCCAACACCCATTCATGATAAAAGTCTTGGAAAGATCAGGAATTCAAGGCCCATACCTAAACATGATAAAAGCAATATACAGCAAACCAGTAGTGAACATCAAAGTAAATGGTGAGAAGATTGAAGCAATCCCACTAAAATCAGGGACTAGCAAGTCTGCTCACTTTCTCCCTACCTAGTCAACATAGTATTGAAGTCCTAGCCAGAGCAATTCGACAACAAAAGGAGATCAAGGGGGTAATAATTGGAAAAGTTGATGTCAAATTATCACGTTTTGCAGATGATATGATAGTATATATAAGTGACCCTAAAAATTCCACCAGAGAACTCCTAAACCTGATAAAGAACTTCGGTGAAGTAGCTGGATATAAAATTAACTCAAACAAGTCAATGGCCTTTCCTACCCAAAGAATAAACAGGCTGATAAAGAAATTAGGGAAACAACACCCTTCTCAATAGTCACAAATAATATAAAGTATCTTGGCGTGACTCTAACTAAAGAAGTGAAAGATCTGTATGATAAAAACTTCAAATCTCTAAAGGAAAAAAATGAAAGAAGATCTCAGAAGATGGAAAGATCTCCCATGCTCATGGATTGGCAGGATCAACATTGTAAAAATGGCTATCTTTCAAAAAGCAATCTACAGATTCAATGCAATCCCTATCAAAATTCCAACTCAGTTCTTCAACGAATTAGAAAGAGCAATCTCCAAATTCATCTGGAATAACAAAAAACCAAGGATAGCAAAAACTCTTCTCAAGTATAAAAGTACATCTTTTGGAATCACCATGCCTGACCTAAAGCTTTACTACAGAGCAATTGTGATAAAAACTGCATGGTACTGGTATAGTAATAGACAAGTAGACCAATGGAATAGAATAGAAGACCCAGAAATATTGCCCGCCGCTTTTGTGTGTCCCCCTGGTAAGAACACGCTCAGGGCAACCGGAATCTTCTGCAGTACAAACTTTATTGCTTACCCCATCAGGAGCCAGTGGAGAAAGGAGCCAGAGAGAGCCAGAGAGAGAGCCAGAGAGAGAGAGCGATGGCGGAGCCCCCTCCCTTTTATGGAGGACTGTCCTCCGCCTCGGACGTGTCACTCCCTGATTGGCTGCAGCCCATCAGCCAGAGTTGTCGTCACGGGAAAGGCAGAGCACATGGCGTGGAAAGCTACCCCGGCACATGCGCAGCTTGCTTGTTTACTACTTAGAACACGGGTGTCAGTGCCATCAGTGCCATCTTGTAATGGCGAATGTGAAGGCGGCTCCTTACATCTCCCCCTTTTCTTTTATATAAGAGCAATAGGCCACCCATATTAATGAGAGTGGAGATAGAGGTCAAATCCCCAGTGTGTAAAATAGGGGCTTTACACAAAACCTCCTCCCAGGCTCATCACCCAAAGGGGTCTTGGTCCGCTCCCGTGTCGTTTTTCCTGGGGGAAGGACACTTGGACACTCAACCTTCTTGAAAGATGACATGTCTCCCTAGAATAGGCTCATATATGCCACAGAGCCCTTCTACTGCAGTGCTTAGCCATGCAACTCTCTCGGGCTGCTGAAGCACACTCACTCTATCCCGTGCAATGAGACTAGCCTCGTGGGGTGCAAGAGCTGAGTGGCCAGCGACCTATTGCTTAAGCATAGATAACCATATATCAGGGGAAGCACCATGTTCTAGTGCTGCAAGTGCCTGGGAAATAACCACCATGTTTGTCTCTCCTAGTTTGGGCCTTAAGCTTACAGACCAATCAAAGAAGCAACACTAATCCACAGCAAAGAACAGCTCCAAATAATTCCACCCCCACCCATTCTTTAAAGAAGGAAAATGTTGAAAAGATAGTCCTTAGGTCAGGGACAGGTCCAAGTGCGTGGGGCAAGTCTCAATTTTTGAAGGGTCTGTTCAAATTTAGCCGTCCAATTCTGTATCTCCCAATGCTGCTCTCCCTTTGTTGTTGTCGCACTGGACATCACCAAGACGAGGGACATCAGTATTCCCTTGGTCAGTCTGGATTTTTCGGGTGAGTCTTTCTGGTATCCAAAATGGGTTGTCTTCATTCTGTGGAAAAACACAAACAGCTCCCCTGGATCTTATCAAAATAGGATCCGGGCCTTTCCATTTGTTATTTAAAACATCTTTCCATTTAACCATCTCTTTGGGCCTATCTGGCTCTGAACAATGTCGTTCAGCCGCGGTATGGCCATGAGAATCAAGATTTAAAAAATTGAGTGTAAAGAGTGCTGTAGACACAGACACTCTTGGTACTCGGGGTAGAGCCTCCTCGACTCCCCCTTTCTGTTTTATTAGATAGGATTTGAGGGTGCGGTGCGCCCGCTCAATAATACCCTGTCCTTGGGGGTTGTATGGAAGTCCAGTCAGGTGGGTTACATCCATCTGACGGCAGAACTGTTGGAATTTTTGAGATGTATAAGCTGGTCCATTATCAGTCTTAAGGAGTTTGGGTTTTCCCCAAGCACTCCATGCCTCAAGACAATGTTGAATCACATGTGAGGCCTTTTCTCCAGTTAAAGGAGAGGCAAACATGATGCCAGAGTATGTGTCAATGGACACATGGAGATATTGAAGTTTTCCAAAGGAAGAAACATGTGTAACATCCATTTGCCAGACCTGTAGAGGTCGAATACCGCGTGGGTTAATTCCCACATGAGGAACTGGCAAGAACTCACAGCAGCTTTGACATTGAGTAACAATGTCACGGGCTTCTTTTCTCGTCAAGGAGAAACAGCGGCGTAATGTTTCAGTCGTCACATGAAAATTGTTATGAAAATTTCTTGCAGCCTCTATTGGGGATGTTAGGGCAGCAGCCACCACTTTAGTGGCTTTATCTGCCAGATCATTCCCCAGAGCCATGGGGCCAGGTAGGCCTGAATGGGCTCTAACATGAGTAATATAAACAGGAAATCTTCTAGATAACAAAACTAATTGTATCTGCTGAAAAATATTGGCAACTTTACTGGAAGGCTTAATCACTCCAGCCACTTCTAAAAGATTTACAGCATTAACCATATAACAGGAATCTGACACAATATTAAGGGGTTCTAAAAAGGTTTTTAAAACTTCTAAAACCACTAAACACTCTACCACTTGAAGTGAGTTTTCATTATATTGTTTGGATACTACTTTACCATTAGCCACATAGGCACCTATGCCAGTTTTTGATCCATCAGTATATACCACAACCCCATTTTTAAGTGGGTTTCTTACTGTTATTTGTGGAAACACAACAGATTGATTTTGGGCGAACTGTAAAATTGGATGTTTTGGATAATGGTTATCTATTTGTCCTGAAAAGGAGGTAACTAAACTGCCCAATCATTAGATGTGGCTGCCAAGGTCTGAACCTGTGCAGCGGTATAAGGTACAATTAAAAGATAGGGATTTCGTCCAAAATGGGTGATCGCTGCTTTTAGGCCTTTAAGGGCGAGCTGTGCAATTGCATCAGGATACCAATTTATTATTTTAGCTGGAGATACATTTGGATGGATCCACAACAATGGCCCATTCTGCCACAAAACTGCGGTTGGCAATTGTGCTGTCTTAAAGACACATAAACTAAAAGGCTGCGAATCCTCAATACGTTGTAATTGTGCATTCTGTAAGGCATCTTCCACCTTTTGTAAGGCCTGGCTAGCAGCTAGAGTAAGAGCCCTAGGGGAGGAGATATGAGAATCTCCTTCTAAAATATCAAACAAAGGCCTTAACTCAGCGGAAGGAATCTTCAAAAAAGGTCTGAGCCAGTTAATATCCCCTAACAGCTTCTGAAAATCATTTAAGGTATGGAGGTGATCTCTTCTTATCTCTACCTTTTGGGGCACAATTTTATTTGGGGACACCACAGAGCCCAAAAATTGTCCTGTATCAGAAATTTGGACCTTTTCTGTGGCTATCTGTAAACCCCACTGACTTAAAGTCTTAAGTAGAAAAGGATATGCCTTTTGTAGTATGGTAAGGTTTTTATGGCATAGAAGGATGTCATCCATGTAAAGAAGCAAAATTAAAGAGGGGAATTGTTCCCTCACTGGCAAAAGAGCTTCTTGCACATAAAGTTGGCACATTGTAGGACTATTGGACATTCCCTGTGGTAAGACCTTCCATTGATACCTCTTATCAGGTTCCATGTGATTAATAGAGGGGATGGTAAAGGCAAATCTGGGCCTATCCCTTGGACACAAAGGTATAGAAAAGAAACAATCTTTAATATCTATAATAATTAAATTCCAGCCACGTGGTAAGGCGGAAAGTACAGGGAGACCTCTCTGTACGGGGCCAAATAAGTTCATTTGCTCATTAATGGTTCTGAGGTCATGGAGCAGTCTCCACTTTCCTGACTTTTTCTTAATTACAAAAATTGGAGTATTCCAAGGTGAGGTAGATGGTTCAATATGGCCCAGTTTTAATTGTTCATTTACCAGTTGAGTCACAGCTTCCAGTTTTTCAGAGGATAGGGGCCACTGAGGAACCCATATTGGATCCCCTGCTTTCCATGGTATGGGTCGTGCTGCCCCAATGGCTCCTAGAAAAAACCCAGACCCTGTCTATCTTGGTTTCTAGTGGGTGAGATGGGCTCTGTCCTTCCTTGCTCTTGACGTCCTAACCCTTTTCCCTCTTTATAACCCATCTTTGCCATGATATTTCTTACTTTAACCGAACACCCTCCCGACGGGGCATTCTCATTGGACAAAACAAGGCCCAAATGCTGCATAATATCCCTCCCCCAGAGGTTAACCGGGAGTGGGAGCACATAAGGTATGAATTTCCCTCGCTGCCCCTCGGAGGATTCCCATGTCAAGGCAACAGAGCTTATAGTGGGACATGATTGATATCCTAGGCCCTGTAATGAATGAGATGACTCTGTGGTGGGCCATGCTTTGGGCCACCAATGTGTAGAGATTATACTTTTATCTGCTCCGGTATCAAGGATGCCTTCAAACTCTTTTCCGCTGATCTTAAGGCGGAGCTTAGGTCTATCATTCAAAGATACAACCAAATAGGCAGAATCATTTCCAGAGGAGCCCATTTTCTTTGTCTCAGGTCCTGCAGATTTCTCCCTGGTATTATCAGGGAGGAGCAGCAGCTGAGCTATCCTATCTCCTTTACTAATAGAAAAAACGCCCTTAGGGCTTGAACACAGGACCTGTATTTCAGGGGAATGTTGACAATCCATAACTCCAGGGTGGACTACTAAGCCCTGCAAGGTGAGTGAACCCCGGCCGAGAATAAGGCCCATGGTTCCAGGGGGCAAAGATGGTATAGGCTCCACCGGCACCGGCTGAATACTCATTTGAGGCATTAGTAGGAAATCGGAGGTGGCGCGCAGGTCCACCCTTGTGGGTCTTCCTGGGTCGCCTCTCTGACTGCTTCCTGGGTCCTGACAAACCGGTTCCCATATCTTTGAGGGCCCTGGGACCGAGGGCCCGATAGCCCGTTTTTTGACACATCAGCTGATTGGTTATCAGGTGGGGGAAGGAATCTGCCCTTTATATCCCTCACAGAGCAACACTGGTTGGCTCTATGATAGCCCTTGCCACACTTAGAGCAAAGAGTGAGGGTCCCCCCCTTTTTGTCTGGAGCTCTACAATCTTTCTTAAAATGCCCAGGCCTCCCACAGTTAAAACATGTCCTCCAATCATTTCTGCCTATGAAGCGTTTTTGGGATTGGAGGATGGCAGCCGCTAAGCCTGCATTGGTGAGAGGTCCCCCGAGCTCTCGACAAACCCTGAGCCAATCCTGTAAGCCTTTATTCTTTCTTGGGGCTATGGCCGTTCGACACTCCTGTGTGGCTTGCTCATAAATGAGCTGTTCTATCAGAGGTGCGGCTTGCTCTGAATCTCCAAAAATACGCTCTGCTGCCTCTGTCATTCTGGCCACAAAGTCTGAGAAGGACTCCTGGGGTCCCTGGATGATCTTTGTTAATTGTCCAGTGGCTTCACCTGTTCGGGAGAGCGCCTTCCAGGCCTTAATAGCCGCGGAGGAAATTTGGGCATAAGCTCCCCAGTGATAATTTGTTTGATCAGCGGTATAAGCTCCCTGACCCGTTAACAGGTCAAAGGTCCAATCTCTCTGCTCTGGAGTCAAAGCGGCAGCATTTGCTCGGGCCTGAGTTTGTGCAGCCTCTTGCCATAGTGCTCTCCATTCCATATATTTGCCCATACTGGGGAGAGCGGCTTTTGCAATCATTTGCCAGTCGGCAGGAGTTAGTGCCATGCCAGCAAGCCTGTCTAACTGCACCAAGGTAAAATTAGCATTGGTTCCATATTTACGGACCGATTCAGCAAGCTCTTTAATCTGTGTATAATCTACCGGAGCGTGAACACGCCCACCCTCGGCTCCTTCAAAGACCGGAAATGCCTGTTGCATCTTCCTTTGTTCCTCTCTTGGAATGAACGAGTCTGCGCACTGCCTCTCTGCGCAGGGCTGACGCACTACGCAGGGCGGGGGCTCCGCATAGGGCGGAGGTGCACTATGACCCTGAAGCCGACTGCCCTGAGGCCAAGCAGCAAGCTGGCCTTTGCCAGTCGCTTTTGGCTTTTTTCTTGACCTATAAGCTCGCATTTCTCTCTCATAACAAGCTGCTTCCTCCTCCAAGTCTGTTTCCTCAGAAGGGCTAATTTCTTCATCTGATTCACAACTATTAAGAACTGGCTCCTTAAACTCATCTTTTTTCTCCTCTTTCCTTCCAATCTCTCCCCAGGTATTCTTCCCTGACATTAACTTTTCCTTGGGTTCAAGACCCGTGGAAAGGCCTGTATACTTATTTGGCGCACCATGTTTCCTCTTTTTTTTCTGCTCTCTCTCCCCGCTTTACTTCTGATAGACTGTCTTGAATTTCGTTCAGAATTCTCCACCCCATCTTAACTGCTTGTTGACATATGAAAAGAAACAAAAAGGCTTTTAACACTAGAGAAAGTTCAAGACCAGACATACCTTGTAAAGCTGTAACGCACCGTCCGTTCCCCAGCTGAAGAGTTCTGAATCTACGTCGGATCCTTCTCAACAGTCTGTTTCCGGGAACACTTCATTAACAACAGTTCCCCAGCTGATGAGTTCTGAACCTACACCGGGTCCTTCTCAACAGTCTGTTTCCAGGAACACTTCATTAACCGCTCCTTCTCCGTGATGCAGTAGCTCGCGGGTTCCGGCACCATTTATTGCCCTTTTATTGCGCTTTTGTGTGTCCCCCTGGTAAGAACACGCTCAGGGCAACCGGAATCTTCTGCAGTACAAACTTTATTGCTTACCCCATCAGGAGCCAGTGGAGAAAGGAGCCAGAGAGAGCCAGAGAGAGAGCCAGAGAGAGAGAGCGATGGCGGAGCCCCCTCCCTTTTATGGAGGACTGTCCTCCGCCTCGGACGTGTCACTCCCTGATTGGCTGCAGCCCATCAGCCAGAGTTGTCGTCACGGGAAAGGCAGAGCACATGGCGTGGAAAGCTACCCCAGCACATGCGCAGCTTGCTTGTTTACTACTTAGAACACGGGTGTCAGTGCCATCAGCGCCATCTTGTAATGGCAAATGTGAAGGCGGCTCCTTACACAGAAATGAACCCACACACCAATGGTCACTTGATCTTAGACAAGGGAGCAAAAACCATCCAGTGGAAATAAAACAGCATTTTCAACAAATGGTGCTCACACAACTGGTTTTTTATCATGTAGAAGAATGTGAATCGATCCATTCCTATGTTCTTGTACTTAGGTCAAATCTAAGTGGATCAAGGAACTTCACATAAAACCAGAGAACTTGAAAATTATAGAGGAGAAAGTGGGGAAAAGCCTCGAAGATATAGGCACAGGGGAAAAATTCTTGACTAGAACAGCAATGACTTGTGCTGTAAGATCGAGGATTGACGAATGGGACCTCATGAAACTGCAAAGCTTCTGCAAGGCTAAGACACTGTCAATAAGACAAAAAGGCCACCAACAGATTGGGAAAGTATCTTTACCTATCTTAAATCAGATAGGGGCCAAATATCCAATATATATAAAGAACTCAAGAGGTTGGACTCCAGAAAATCAAATAACCTCTTTAAAAAATGGGGCTCAGAGCTAAACAAAGAATTCTCACCTGAGGAATACTGAATGGCTGAGAAGCACCTGAAAAAATGTTCAAAATCCTTAATCATCAGAGAAATGCAAATCAAAACAACCCTGAGATTCCATCTCACAACAGTCAGAATGGCTAAGATCAAAAATTCAGGTGGGAGCAGATGCTGGCGAGGATGTGGAGAAAGAGGAACACTCATCCATTGTTGGTAGGATTCCAAGGTTGTACAACCACTCTGGAAATCAGTCTGGTAGTTCCTCAGAAAATTGGTTATAGTTCTACCTGCAATACCTCTCCTGGGCATATATCCAGAATATGTTCCAACCTGTAAGAAGGACACATGCTCCACTATGTTCACAGCAGCCTTATTTATAATAGCCAGAAGCTGGAAAGAACCCAGATGCCCCTCAATAGAGGAATGGATACAGAAAATGTGGTACATTTACACAATGGAGTACAACACAGCTATTAAAAGGAATGAATTTATAAAATTCCTAGGCAAACGGATGGACCTGTAGTGCATTGTCCTGACTGAGGTAACACAATTACAAAGGAACTCACACAATATGTACTCACTGATAAGTGGATATTAGCCAAGAAACTTAGGATACCCAAAAATATAGATACAATTTGCTAAACATATGAAACTCAAGAAGAACGAAGACAAAAGTGTGGACACTTAGAAATGGGAATAAAACACCCATGGAAGGAGTTACAGAGACAAAGTTTGGAGCTGTGACGAAAGGATTGACCATTTAATGATTGCCATATCCAGGAAACCATCCCATAATCAGCTTCGAAACGCTGAAACCATTGCATACACTAGCAAAATTTTGTTGAAAGGACCCAGATATAGATGTCTCTTGTGAGACTATGCCGGGGCTAGCAAACACAGAAGTGGATGCTCACAGTCAGCTATTGAATGGATCACAGGGTACCCAATGGAGGAGCTAGAGAAAGTACCCAAGGAGCTAAAGGGAACTGCAACCGCATAGGTGAAACAAAAATATGAATTAACCAGTACCCCAGAGCTCTTGTCTCTAGCTGCATATGTATCAAATGATGGCCTAGTAGGCCATCCCTGGAAAGAGAGGCCCATTGGTAGTGCAAACTTATATGTACAAGGGAATGCCAGGGCCATAAAGGGGGAGTGGGTAGGTAGGGTAGTGGGGGGGGTGGGTATCAGGGACTTTTGGGATAGCATTGGAAATATAAACGAGGAAAATACCTAATAAATAATTTTTAAAACAAAAAGAAAAAAAAGAAAATATTTTTGAAATTATTTTACTGAAAGTTTTTAGATATAAAAACAAATAAGAGTTAATATTTACATCAATGAATTCCACAAAAATATCTATGAAATATTTTATTACATTAAATGCTTATGTGAATGGGGTAAGTAACACTGGTACAGGTACACATATGAGCAAATAATAACCCTGTCTGTACATTTAGATGCACTTATGAGACGCCTCGCATGGGTGCTGGAATCTGAACCCAGGTCCTCTGGGAGAGAAAATTATTCTGTTTATAGCTAATCCAACTTCTTAGCATTTTAGGCAACTTATGAAATAATAGCTGTACAAAAATGCATTGTTGTAGATAAGAATTCTGAAAACCAAGGAAGTACATCAACATTCTCTAAAATGACATTAAAATTAAGTGCAAATGCATTCATAGTTGATATTGCAGCCATGATGGGAGTTACAACTTAGGAATGGGGTACTACTGCTTAACACAACCCATCTAGGTTACCACTCTTGCTTGAGGATTCATCTGTTGTATTGCTCATTCTATTTGTCAATACTGATTTCATCCCTGAGTATGTTCACAGACAGATGATCGAATAGGAATGGAGATGAGGAAAGGACAATTGTGCTCAGCTTTCCAATTGAAGAAGGAATCAAGGTAAAAGACTTCTTAGTACAAAGTATCTACAGAGGCTTCTTTTCCATCAGTGCTAATCTTAGTGCATCTCTTATAATAATCAGAACTTTTGTTTTCTTATTGATAGATTAGATGTCACTCGTGTTCTGTTTTCTGTGCTCCTTTTCCTTCATTGGACATCCTAACAGAGTGACCTGAGTCTTACAGCAAATCACCTTGGAATTGTACTCACTGAGGCTGTTTCCAAAGTTCTGGCCAAAACAGTCACTGTAATTCTGGCTTTCAAATTCACAGGCCCAGGAAGAAGGTTGAGAAACATCTTGGTATCAGGGACACCCAACTACATCATCCCCATATGTTCCCTATTTCAATGTATACTGTGTGTAATCTGGCTAGCAGTTTCTCCTCCATTTGTTGATTTTGAAGAACATTCTGAGCATGGAAACATTATCCTTGTATGTAACAAGGGCTCAGTTACTTCATTCTACTGTGTCCTGAGATATTTGGCCTGTCTGGCACTTGGAAGCTTCACTGTGGCTTTCTTGGCAAGGAATGTACCTGACACTGAGGACCTAGGTGTTTGAATTATGGAATAGTTGCAAGAAGCTGAAGAGAATGGTGCCCCATAGGATGATCAGAAGTCTCAACTAACATGGACAAAAAGAAACTCTCAGAAACTAAGGTCCTTGACACATATGCAGCATAGACTGCCTTGTCTGGCCTCAGTGACAGAACACACACCTAACTCCCCAGAATATTGAGACTCCAGAGATTGGGAAGGTCTTGGGTTTTGGGAGGTGGGGATATCCTCTTGGAGATGGGGGAGGAGGTATGGAATGCAGAAGAGTCAGAGGGCAAACTGGGAGGGGGATAATGAATGGACTGAAAAAAAAGATTAAAGGATAAAAAAATAAAGAAGAAGAACTGAAAATAATCTTGTAGATAGGTGAAAATTAAAGTTATAGAAGGAAAATGTAAGACTAGTGATATTTGCATGAAACTAATATCTTCTCAGAGATTGCCCTCATATGCAGTTCTGATTGAGGTTCTGGAATCTGAAAAGTCTCAAAGGGTGGCATGGGAGCCCGAGGCTTTGACTATGCTGCTTCCTGGAAAATGGAATTTCCAAAAAGACAATGGGGTGTTTGCACCTAGACTAATTCCTTCACAACTTTCAATTCTCCTTCCAAAATAGGATGCCTAATGTGTCTAAATTGCATCAGCATTAATAGAAAGTGTTACTTCCATAAACTATTCTTCATAGAAATATGATCATAGCAATGTCCCTTTAAGGAACACATTAAGCATTAACATCCAGTATTTACTCATTGAAAATTCATGGAAGATATTATTTTTCCAAATATAGATATGATATTCAACTGCAGTTTAAGGGAATTCTACACAAGTTTATTATAATACTCGAAGATCTCTTCTAAAATTACATTTCTATTATTTTCCAATCATTAATATTAATAATATTTCTCATTATTTTTTACATTTAAGTATATGTCCCTATATATTTCCTGGTCACCTTGTAAGTGTAGGAGCCAGAGGAGAGGAGAAAATGGCAAAAGATCAATTGGACTGTAATAGTTGGATGCTGGAAATCAAGGTTCAAGACCTCTATTAAATAAATGAACAGGATAAATGATTTCTTGTAATATTAGAAAAACTTGCTAAGGTAGAGATTAACACGTTTTTCATGATCTAGACACTTCCATTTCAAAAAAATCACATGATTTGATATCTAAGGGTGTGTAGATTATTTTTGATACATGATGCATAGAATATGAAGAACCTTTTTTAAAGATTTGCTTTTATTTATTTTATGTCCATGAGTACACTGTAGCTGTATAGATGGTTGTGAGCCATCATGTAGCTGCTGGGAATTGAATTCAGGACCTTTGTTCATCCTGGTCAGTGTGTTCTTGTAACCCAGCCCCCCAAAATACTGCATGGTATGTGCTCACTTATAGGTTGATACTTGCCAAAATGTTACAGCATACCCAAGATACACTCCGTAGACCTTAAGAAGTTCAACCTTTAGAAAGGACTAAGAAAGATATTTCAATCCTGCTTAGAAGGGGAGACAAACAAACAAACAAACAAAAACACAGGGGGGAGGCAGACAGTTGTTTATGGAGTGGGTGCTGGCGATAATGAATTGGAGAGCCAGGAGAATGAATTGAAGTGTGCAGCCACCAGGGGAGGGAAGTGGCTGGACCCTTAAGTAAGTACTACAGACCTGAGAGCTGAGAGACTCCCAGGACTCAGTGGAGTCAAAAATTAGTCAAATTTCCCAAAAGTGGGAGGAGGGAACGCAAATAGTCCATGGCCAGCAGATAGACATAGCCTCAAGTAGAGGGCCAGGCTTATCAAACTAGAGTCAAAATTTCTGATATATATCAGAATAATGCATGGTCGGGCCTCAGTAAGAGAAGACATGCCTAATTCTTGACATACTGGGAGCTCCATAGAAGGGAGATGCCTGGTGTAGGGGCAGAGAGGGAAGTTAGTAAGCACTCTATGAGAGGCAAGAGGGAGGAGGAATAGGATGAGGAGTTGTAGGAGGGGGATCCAGGAAGGTGTCCAATGCCTAGAAAAAAATTAATAAAATAATTTAAAGAAAGTAAAGAATGGGGTAGAATGATGGCTCAGCTGTTCAATACTTCTATTTTGTTTGTTTGTTTTTGTTTTTGTTTTTTTGAGACAGGGTTTATCTGTATAGTACTGGCTGTCCTGGAACTCACTTGGTAGATCAGGCTGGCCTTGAACTCAGAAATCTGCCTGCCTCTACCCCTTCCAAGTGCTGGGATTAAAGGCATGTGCCACCATGCCTGGCTTGTTCAATACTTCTTAATCTCATTGAGGACCCTAGTTAAGTTAAAAAAAAATGGAATTGGGAATCACAATGCTTTGTAACTGCCTTTCCAGTGTATCTTCGGCCCTATTCAGGCCTCCATAGGAAGTGCATTCATGTGGTACACTGACACACACATGGCCAAATATACATACACAGAAAATACAAATAAAATATATATTTAGAAAAGAATTACTATCCTAACCTAAAAGTAGTAAGGCAGAAAGAATAAATTCTACCACACTCTAACTTTATGTTAATTAAGTCCCTCAAATGACAAGATAAAGCTCAATGAAATTGAAGACTCAAGTCAAAAACAAAAACAAAAAGGTCCAGAAACCAAAAACAATAATAACAAAAAGTAAGTTTAAATAATACAACAGAATTGTAATAAACAACAATAACAACAACATATATATATATATATATATACACAAACACACACACACACACACACACACACACACACACATATATATATATATATATATATATATATATATATATATATATATATATATATATATGTAATTAGATAACAGTGTTGAAGCTTAGAACCCTGGCATGATATTTTCAGACAAGGTCCTCCAATGATACATAATCATTTATTTCCTCTTTCTTGTATATTACTGGCCACCAGATCTAACATTAAGAGAGGTTATCTTCCCTGATGAGTCTTCTTTGGTGACATTTGCACTACAAGATTGTTATTAATCAATCATTGCTTCAGGAATAGAGATAGGGTCTGTGTCCACATCTATTTTCTGCACTAGGACAACAAATGGGGCAGATCCATGGAAACCGTATTCCTTTGGTTAAATATCTATTTTCTACAGTGCCATTGCTGTTGATGCAGAAGGGATTGTTTCCTTGGTGCCTTCCAGGTTTTCAGCTGTTACATTTGTTTGTCCTTATATGCCATGGTGCTTTCTTTTTTTTTTTTTAATTTCTTTTTTTTAAAATTTTTAATATTTTTATTACATATTTTCCTCAGCTACATTTCCAATGCTATCACAAAAGTCCCCCATAGCGCCCCCCACTTCCCTACCCACCCATTCCCATTCATTTGGCCCTGGCATTCCCCTATATTGGGGCATATAAAGTTTGCAAGTCCAATGGGCCTCTCTTTCCAATGATGGCCGACTAGGCCATCTTTCGATACATATGCAGCTAGAGACAAGAGCTCCGGGGTTCTGGTTAGTACATCATGTTGTTCAGACAATAGGGTTGCAGATCCCTTTAGCTCCTTGGGTACTTTCTCTACATTCTCCATTGGGAGCTCTGTGATACGTCCAATAGCTGACTGTGAACATCCACTCCTGTGTTTGCTAGGCCCCAGCATCGTCTCACAAGAGACAACTATATTTGGGTCCTTTCAGCAAAATCTTGCTAGTGTATGCGATGGTGTCAGCGTTTAGAAGCTGCTTATGGGAAGGATCCCTGGATACGGCAGTCTCTAAATGGTCCATCCTTTCATCACAGCTGCGAACTTTGTCTCTGTAACTCCTTCCCTGGGTGTTTTGTTCCCAATTCTAAGAAGGGGCACAGTGTTCACACTTTGGTCTTCATTCTTCTTGAGTTTCATGCGTTTAGTAAATTGTATCTTCTATCTTGGGTATCCTAAGTTTTGGGCTAATATCCACTTATCAGTGAATACATATTGTGTGAGCTCTTTTGTGATTGTGTTACTTCACTCAAGATGATGCCCTCCAGGTCCATCCATTTGGCTAGGAATTTCATAAATTCATTCTTTTTAATAGCTGAGTAGTACTCCATTGTGTAAATGTACCATAATTTCTGTATCCATTCCTCTGTTGAGGGACATCTGGGTTCTTTCCAGCTTCTGGCTATTATAAATAGGGCTGCTATGAACATAGTGGAGCATGTGTCCTTTTTACCGGTTGGGACATCTCCTGGATATATGCCCAGGAGAGGTATTGCTGGATCCTCCAGTAGTACTATGTCCAATTTTCTGAGGAACCGCCAGACTGATTTCCAGAGTGGTTGTACAAGCTTGCAATCCCACCAACAATGGAGGAGTGTTCCTCTTTCTAGACATCCTTGCCAGCGTCTGCTGTCACCTGAATTTTTGATCTTAGCCATTCTGACTTGTGTGAGGTGGAATCTCAGGGTTGTTTTGATTTGCATTTCCCTGATGATTAAGGATGTTGAACATTTTTTCAGGTGCTTCTCTGCCATTCGGTATTCCTCAGCTGAGAATTCTTTGTTCAGTTCTGAGCCCCATTTTTTAAATGGGGTTATTTGACTTTCTGGAGTTCACCTTTTTGAGTTTTTTATATATATTGGATATTAGTCCCTTATCTGATTTAGGATAGGTGAAGATCCTTTCCCAATCTGTTGGTGGCTTTTTTGTCTTATTGATGGTGTCTTTAGCCTTGCAGAAGCTTTGCAGTTTCATGAGGTCCCACTTGTCAATTCTAGATCTTACAGCACAAACCATTACTGATCTATTCAAGAATATTTCCCCTGTGCCCATATCTTCAAGGCTTTTCCCCACTTTCTCCTCTATAAGTTTCAGTGTCTCTGGTTTTATGTGGAGTTCCTTGATCCACTTAGACTTGACCTTAGTACAAGGAGATAGGAATGGATCAATTCGCATTCTTCTACATGTTAACAACCAGTTGTGCCAGCACCATTTGTTGAAAATGCTGTCTTTCTTCCACTGGATGTTTTTAGCTCCCTTGTCGAAGATCAAGTGACCGTAGGTGTGTGGGTTCATTTCTGGGTCTTCAATTCTATTCCATTGGTCTATTTGTCTGTCACTATACCAGTACCATGCAGTTTTTATCACAATTGCTCTGTAGTAAAGCTTTAGGTTTGGCATGGTGATTCCACCAGAGGTTCTTTTATCCTTGAGAACAGTTTTTGCTATCCTAGGTTTTTTGTTGTTCCAGATGAATTTGCAGATTGCACTTTCTAATTCATTGAAGTATTGATTTGAAATTTTGATGGGGATTGCATTGAATCTGTGGATTGCTTTTGGCAAGATAGCCATTTTTACAATGTTGATCCTGCCAATCCATGAGCATGGGAGATCTTTCCATCTTCTGAGATCTTCTAGAATTTCTTTCTTCAGAGACTTGAAGTTTTTATTATACAGATCTTTCACTTCCTTAGTTAGAGTCACACCAAGATATTTTATATTATTTGTGACTATTGAGAAGGGTGTTGTTTCCCTAATTTCTTTCTCAGCCTGCTTATTCTTTGTGTAGAGAAATGCCATTGATTTGTTTGAGTTAATTTTATATCCAGCTACTTCACCAAAGCTGTTTATCAGTCTTAGGAGTTCTCTGGTGGAATTTTTAGGGTCACTTATATATACTATCATATCATCTGCAAAAAGTGATATTTTGACTTCATCTTTTCCAATTTGTATCCCTTTGATCTCCTTTTGTTGTCGAATTGCTCTGGCTAGGACTTCAAGTACAATGTTGAATTGGTATGGAGAAAGTGGACAGCCTTGTCTAGTCCCTGATTTTAGAGGGATTGCTTCAAGCTTCTCACCATTTACTTTGATGTTGGCTACTGGTTTGCTGTAGATTGCTTTTATCATGTTTAGGTATGGGCCTTGAATTCCTGATCTTTCCAAGACTTTTATCATGAATGGGTGTTGGATCTTGTCAAATGCTTTTTCCGCATCTAACGAGATGACCATGTGGTTTTTGTCTTTGAGTTTGTTTATATACTGGATTACATTGATGGATTTCCGTATATTGAACCATCCCTACATCCCTGGGATGAAACCTACTTGGTCAGGATGGATGATTGTTTTGATGTGTTCTTGGATTCGGTTAGCAAGAACTTTATTGAGGATTTTTGCATCAATATTCATAAGGGATATTGGTCTGAAATTTTCTATCTTTGTTGCGTCTTTTTGTGGTTTAGGTATCAGAGTAATTGTGGCTTCATAGAATGAGTTGGGTAGAGTACCTTCTGTTTCTATTTTGTGGAATAGTTTGTGAAGAACTGGGATTAGATCTTCTTTGAAGGTCTGATAGAACTCTGCACTAAATCCATCTGGTCTTGGGCTTTTTTTAGTTGGGAGACTATTAATGACTGCTTCTATTTCATTGGGGGATATAGGCCTGTTTAGATCATTAACCTGATCTTGATTCAACTTTGGTACCTGGTATCTGTCTAGGAACTTCTCCATATCATCCAGGTTCTCCAGTTTTGTTGAGTATAGCCTTTGGTAGAAGGATCTGATGGTGTTTTGGATATCTTTAGGATCTGTTGTTATGTCTCCTTTTTCATTTCTGATTTTGTTAATTAGGATGCTTTCCTTGTGCCCTCTAGTGAGTCTGGCTAAGGGTTTATCTATCTTGTTGATTTTCTCAAAGAACCAGCTCCTTGATTTGTTGATTCTTTGAATAGTTCTTCTTGTTTCCACTTGGTTGATTTCGCCCCTGAGTTTGATTATTTCCTGCCGTCTACTCCTCTTGGGTGAATTTGCTTCCTTTTGTTCTAGTGCTTTTAGGTATGTTGTCAAGCTGCTAATGTGTGCTCTCTCTAGTTTCCTTTTGGAGGCACTCAGACCTATGAGTTTTCCTCTTAGAAATGCTTTCATTGCGTCCCATAAGTTTGGGTATGTTGTGGCTTCATTTTCATTGAACTCTAAAAAGTCCTTAATTTCTTTCTTTATTCCTTCCTTGACCAAGGTATCATTGAGAAGAGTGTTGTTTAGTTTGCATATGAAGGTTGGCTTTATATTATTTATGTTGTTATTGAAGATCAGCCTTAGTCCATTGTGATCTGATAGGATGCATGGAACAATTTCAATATTTTTGTATCTGTTGAGGCCTGTCTTGTGACCAATTATGTGGTCAATTTTGGAGAAGGTACCATGAGGTGCTGAAAAGAAGGTATATCCTTTTGTTTTAGGATAGAATGTTCTGTAGATATCTGCCAGATCCATTTGATTCATAATTTCTGTTAGTTTCACTGTGTCCCTGTTTAGTTTCTGTTTCCATGATCTGTCCATTGGTGAAAGTGGTGTGTTGAAATCTCCCACTATTATTATATGAGGTGCAATGTGTGCTTTGAGATTTACTAAAGTTTCTTTAATGAATGTGGCTGTCTTTGTATTTGGAGCATAGATATTCAGGATTGATAGTTCCTCTTGGAGGATTTTACCTTTGGTGAGTATGAAGTGTCCCTCCCTGTCTTTTTTAATGACTTTGGGTTGGAAGTCAATCTTATCAGATATTAGAATGGCTACTCCAGCTTGTTTCTTCATACCATTTGTTTGGAAAATTGTTTCCAGCCTTTCATTCTGAGGTAGTGTCTATCTTTTTCTCTGAGATGAGTTTCCTGTAAGCAGCAAAATGTTGGGTCTTGTTTGTTTAGCCAGTTTGTTAGTCTATGTCTTTTTATTGGGGAGTTGAGTCCATTGATATTAAGAGATATTAAGGAAAAGTAATTGTTGTTTCCTGTTATTTTTGTTGTTAAAGTTGGCATTCTGTTCTTGTGGCTGTCTTCTTTTAGGTTTGTTGAGGGATTACCTTCTTGTTGTTTCTAGGGCGTGGTTCCTGTCCTTGTATTTTTTTTTCTGTTATTATCCTTTGAAGGGCTGGATTCCTGGAGAGATAATGTGTGAATTTGGTTTTGTCGTGGAATACTTTGGTTTCTCCATCTATGTTAATTGAGAGTTTGGCTGGGTATAGTAGCCTGGGCTGGAGTTTGTGTTCTTTTAGTGTCTGTATAACATCCGTCCAGGATCTTCTGGCTTTCATAGTCTCTGGTGAGAAATCTGGTGTAATTCTGATAGGCTTGCCTTTATATGTTACTTGGCCTTTTTCTCTTACTGCTTTTAGTATTCTAGCTTTATTTACAGCATTTGTTGTTCTGATTATTATGTGTCGGGAGGTATTCTTTTCTGGTCCAGTCTATTTGGAGTTCTGTAGCCTTCTTGTATGTTCATGGGCATCTCTTTCTTTAGATTTGGGAAGTTTTCTTCTATAATTTTGTTGAAGATGTTTGCTGTTCCTTTGAGTTGAAAATCTTCATTCTCATCCACTCCTATTATCCTTAGGTTTGGTCTTCTCATTGTGTCCTGTATTTCTTGGATGTTTTGAGTTAGGATCTTTTTGCATTTTACATTTTCCTTGATTGTTGTGCCGATGTTCTCTATGGAATCTTCTGCACCTGAGATTCTCTTTTCCATCTCTTGTATTCTGTTGCTGATGCTTGTATCTATGGTTCCAGATTTCTTTCCTAGGGTTTCTATCTCCAGTGTTGCCTCATTTGGGGTTTTCTTTATTGTGTCTACTTCCCTTTTTAGGTCTAGTATGGTTTTGTTCAATTCCATCATCTGTTTGGATGTGTTTTCCTGTTTTTCTGTAAGGACTTCTACCTGTTTGATTATGTTATCCTGTTTTTCTTTAAGGATTTGTAACTCTTTAGCAGTGTTCTCCTGCAATTCTTTAAGGGTTTTTTGTGCTTCCTCTTTACTGTCTTCTACCTGTTTACCAGTGTTCCTTTGTATTTCTTTAAGTGTGTTATTAAAGTCCTTCTTGAAGTCTTCTACCATCATCATGAGATATGCTTTTAGATCCGTGTCTAGCTTTTCAGGTGTGTTGGGGTGCCCTGGACAGGGTGAAGTGGGCGTGCTGGGTTCTGATGATGGTGAGTGGTCTTGGTTTCTGTTAGTAAGATTATTACGTTTACCTTTCGCCATCTGGTAATCTCTGGGGTTAGTTGTTGTCGTTGTCACTGTTTAAAGATTGGAGCAGAAGCTGTGTTCCACTCACCAGCAGTCTCAAAATCCTGTGGCGGGGGTCCTGGGTAGCTGGTGGGTGTCAGCCGACCCTGCGCTATAGCTACTCTGGTGCTGTTCCGGCCGGAAGAGGCCTGTGGTCCTACTCAGGCCGGGTTTTCTGCTTCCCTAACTAATGCAGTCTCAGGTCCTGTGCACAATTGGATTGGAGCAGAAGCTGTGTTCCACTCACCAGAAGTCTTAAGATACTGTGGCGGGTGTTGTGGGTAGCTGGCGAGTGTCAGCCTACCCTGCACCCTAGCTACCCCGGCGCTTTTCTGACTGGAGAGGCTTGTGGCCCTACTGAGGTCGGATTTCTGCCTCCCCAACCAAAGCCGCCATGGTGCTTTCTAAGGCATGGGAGGCAGATATTTAATGGAGATGCCTGTTTTATACTTAGTATTCTATTCTCCAGGTAATACTTGGCTGTTGATCTCTCAATTTTTTCTAAATACAGAAGAAAAAAGTTACTGATATAGACTTGTAAGGCACTGACTATGAGTTTAACAAAATGTCATTACAAGTAATATCGTTACTCTTTTTGTGAATAGTAGGATTTGGTTTTTAGGTACCTGATATACTTAGTATCTCATACTTGATCAAGCAAACAGTGTCTCCTCGAGACAATTTTATGGATTGGTAATTCATATAAATCCGGTATTGTTTGCTTAATGTTCTCACAATTTTTTGGCCACCATTGTCTTATCTTGTAGGCAGGACACCATTATGTATCAAAGATTTTGCTGTTGTATACATTTCTACTATCATAAAAAAAATCTTACTGTGTCAGTTGTTTAGACTAGAGCATGAGAAATTAGGACATCCAGAAATTTTTTCATAAAAAAATATTATTTAAACCAAAGTTTGTACTGAGTGGGTAGATTACAACACTTGTATGAGGCCCATGACACTGAAAACTCATCATTTGTTGATCTACACAGATTCCTGTAATGAGTGGAAATTCTAAATCCTTTATCCTGTGAATACCTGCAGGGAATTGTAAGCAGAATGAGTTAAATTCTGAACTTCATTCCCCCAGGTTTATGTTTGGAAACAGGTTTAATAAAAACCTGAAAATGCCCAATTCCTCTCCAGGCCAGTAGTTTTTATTCATCTTCATCTCAGTGTTGGTGTCCCATGTGTCCCATCATGGTCCCTTTCTTTGTGTTCACTTCTCTGCAATATTTCCTTCATATAAAGTCATTTCCTCTGTGAACTATAATTTAACTTTTCAATTCTGATTGATATTACAAACTGATAAACTGCCCAGCACACACTGAACATTTCTAAGGACAATGGAGGGAAACAACTCTGCATTTTAGTGTGCTGGCCTATTATACCACACCTGTGGTGATGAAATCACAGGAATTCACATTGAGATAAACAGAATCTAGAACACTTCCAAATTCTTAGTTAAGGAAATGTTGTAGGACTGTTTAGACCAGTTTCATACATTTTCACACACACACACACACACATATATATATATATATATATATATATATATATATATATGAAATTATTCATATATATTACGAATATTGTTACAATATTATATTCTGGACATATTAATATGAATATTTTGGGATATTAATAATGTTCAATATATATGTAGTTCAATATATATAAACAATATTAGTAAGAGAAGATATCTGGTGATTAATAGCTCAGTAGTAGACAAAGAGAAGTCTGAGTTTTTTCCTACTTGATTGCAATTTTTATGTCACCTAAAATGACAATGACAGAGTTAGCTTCAGGATTCCAAATCATTTATGAATCGCTTCAAGTTGATTAATAACAAAAATACACAAAATTTTGCTGTGAAAACTAACAAAGATCAGGTGTTTTGAGTAGGCATAAGTTTTCAATATCCCTGAAAGCTGACCAGGTATGCTGTGGAAAATTCTAAAAGGTTTAAGACACCTCTGTGAGAAAGTGGGAGAAGTCTCAATTTCTCACCTGTACCAGATTATAATGACTATTTCCAACAAAATCAACCTGACTTCTTTTAAATAAATCTAGTTGGAACTGTTAATACTTAAATATTTCTTACAAATTTTATTTTTGGATGAGTGTTTTACGCAAATTCACCTTCAATTATTATTTTTCCGATCTCTTAAAAAACACCACTATTCCCTCCAAATTTCCTATGTTCCACGAAGAAAAGATACCACTTGTTCTACTTAGTGAACTAAAATGAAATATGAATAGTGTTAAGACATAAATTTGTCTGTAGGTGTTCTGATAGTTGTGGAATTTCCTGACACAATCTACATCACTCAGATTTTTTTTAGGTTGATTTGGGCTAGTTTTGTGCACATTGTTAAAACAAATGAATTTATGAGGAGAACTACCCCATTCTGTCTGAGAAAAGCCTGATTCTGTGGATTTATAGACCACGTCTGGTTTTACATATCTTCTGACTTCTTCCAGGATGATTCTGGAGACTTGGAATGAAAGGTATAATACATGTGTTTTATTTTAGCTGGAAACACTAAAGTTTTTACTCCCACCATTCTGAATGATTATAGGTCCACAAGTTAATCACCATAAATTGTGAAAAGTAAATCACCTATGAGGATTGAGGCACAGAATATTCTTCAAAATGAAAATAAAATACAGAGGAAATATTATCAATATGGTGATTTATAAACATTACTGTTAGGTCCTTCTCCAAAGTTTACGTAACTTTCTAGCTGCATATTTTTCCCTTAGAAATGGTTCTAGGAATGGGTATTATTTTGTGAAGTGGATTTTCAGTCCATATGAACCCATCCATTGGTTACTCCTTGGATGGTTATGGCACTATTCAAACAGCTTTATTGTTGTTATACCTCTCAGGGCTCACACTTGGATAATATTTATGATTACTTCAAAGAGTATTAAAAATAGCCATTAAAGTTGAAGCTTCCAGCTTGATATTTTCATGTTCTTTAACTAAAGTGTAAGGCATCTTCAGAAATGAGAACTTACCTTTTGAACTACAGTACTGCTAAACATTATCATTTATAAGGCTCAGCCAAGGTTGCTGTGATGGCTTGTATAATCTTGGACCAGGGAGTGGCAGCATTTGGAGGTGTGACCTTGTAGGAAAGGGTGTGACCTGGTTGGAGTAGGTGTGTCACTGTGGGTGTGGGCTTAAGACTCTCACCCCAGTTGCCTGCAAGTCAGTCACAGAAGTTGGTGCCAGGGAGTGGAGTATTGCTGTGATAGGCCTGACCATGCTTTTATTTGAAAGAATGTAGATTTTTGGACTTTGGATTTGGAACTCAGTGGAATGCTTTAAATGGGGCTTAATGGGTCATCATAGAAGGAATATGGAAAACTTTGTTGCTGGGAGTAATTTGAACTGTGTTGACATGACCCAAGATATTTCAAAGGAGAAGAATTTCAGTATGTGGCATAAAGACTGATTCTTGAGGTATTTCGGTGAAGAATGTGACTACTTTTTGCCCTTGTCTGAAAATTCTGCCTGAGGCTAAGGTGAAGAGATTTGGATTAATTGCATTAATTGCATTGACAAACGAAGTTTCAAAAAAGCCTAGCAGAGACTTTGTTCCCTGGTTAAGTCTCACAAAGAGAAGTTTGAATAAGCATAGCAAGCTTAGAAAGGCAAAATATAAAATATACGGTTCGAGTATTAAAGGCATACCAGGAAGTGAAATGGAGCAAAATCCTGTGTTCTAGGAAATAACAGATTAAGGGAGTGGGAGCTTGGAGCAAGATCCTGCCCAAATGAATTTAGATAAAGTCATGATGTTACACACCTATAATCCCATGAGACAAGCATGCTGATCTCTGCATTCAAGGTCAATCTACAGAGCAAGAACCAGGATAGTCAAGCTTAGGCAGTGAAGGATTGAGAAAACATAAAGCCAGTGATAATGTAATAGTAAAAGGGGATCATATTCTAGTTCTTGTAAGCAGCAGAACTCGGCAGCATCAGCTGTGTGGCTCTGGCTCTAGAGTTAAGAATGAAACAACTACTGGGACAATTGATGCTGGTTAGCTTGAGCTAAGACATTAGCAATGATTAAGAAGAGACAAGCATCAATGGGTTGAAATCTGGTAGTTGTTTTATGGGACCACAAAGAAGCTGTGTTCCAGAGATAGCCAAGTTTGTACTTCCTGCTGCAGCTGGACTTGGTAATGTGTAAGAGTCACCCAGGTGGTACTGGTTTTGAAGGCATGAAGGTGTCATGAAGAACAGCTGAGGCTTGGCACTGTGAGAGGTCACAGAAGGCCATTGGAGAAGGTGTAGCCTCATCTGTAGCTTATGACCCAGGACTGAAGTTGTCAGGCAAAGGATTTGATGCCTGGCACGATGAAGAGAGCCTATTAGAAACTATTGGTGAAGCCTAGTTGGAGTGGAACACCCCAGTGTATTGGAGATATCAGTACCATGGGATGATCACCAAGAATAGCAGCCATAGTGGAGTGGATCAACCTGAGCTTAGAGTGCTACAGAGAGCAGAGCTGTAGAAGTGATGACAGTCCTTAGGAGGAGTCAAAAAGACCAAGTTGAATCCCAGACACTGAAACAAGAAGCTGTAACATTGAAATTACCTTGGAGACTCAAAGATGTTAAAGATGCTAGAGCCATTGGATACATGCTGAGGAAAGCTGCTAACAGGGAGTGGAACTAGCCCAGGAGAAAGCAGTTTGTTGCAGGCAACAAAGATGAAAAAGGAATGGAGATCCGAAGACTGCTTTGATATCAGCCATAGAGATGCAGAGTTTGGAGTTTGCCAACTGGTTTCCTGCTTTGCTTTGGAGATTACAGTTAATTAGTTGGATGAATCTCAGAAGAGCCCTTGAAATTTGAACTTTTAACATTGTTGAGACTCCTACAGACTAAGACGAGTTTGAAAGTTGGACTAAATGCATTTGCATTATGCTATGTTTAAGTTTGGCCCTCATAAACTCATGTTTTTGAACAAGTCTATGAGTACCAGGGAATGGGATGTTATGGTTTGTATATTCTTGGAATAGTGAATGGCACCACTTAGAGGTTTGGACTTGTTGGAATAGGTGTGACCTGGTTGGAGTAGGTGTGTCACTGTGGGTGTGGGCTTAAGACTTTCATCCCAGTTGCCTGGAAGTCAGTCTTCCACTAGCAACATTTGGATGAAGATATAGAACTCTCAGCTCTGCCTGTGCCATGCCTGCCTGGATGCTGCCATGCTCAAACCTTGATGATAATGGACTGAACCTGTGAACCTGTAAGCCAGCCCCAATTAAATGTTTTATTTTTTTTTTAATATAAGACTTACCTTGGTCATGGTGTCTATTCACAGCAGTAAAACCCTAACTAAGACAGTTGCTCTCAATTTATTTCCTAACTTTGAAACATCTAACCTGCCCCAATTTAAAATACTCATCAAAGGAACATACTACTTCATGTCAGAATTAATTTCTATTGAATTAGGAGGAAAAGGAAAAACTTGCTGTCACGTGAATCAATGGAAATCATCAGAACACTTAATATAATCTAATACAAATTTTCATAATAATAACATGAAAATATTATGGGAAAATACTTTTCTTTTGTAACTTGTTTAATTTTAAGAAATATGTTTTACTTTTAAGATTTAAATATAATTATATCAATTCCCCTTTTCATTCAACACTTCAAACATTCCCATGCACACTCCTCAAACACTTTCATACCATAGTATACATTTATGAATGTTCTAAATATATAAATAAAAATTACTTAGTACATAACTTGTATGTATAAATACTTTAGGGCTGTACTCTTGGTGTTGTATTACCAACTGAAAATCTCTTCTCTTGGGTAGATTATCTCTCCCAATTTCAGCATTCCTTGGTTGTCTGTAATTCTCTGCATATTGTTGAGTTTTCATGAAGTTAAACACTTCCATGTTCCCATGTCAATCAGCATCACCTTTTCCATTTTTGTTTAGGTACCACATTGATGAGACGTCATTGGTATATTTCTACCATTAGTATATTTCTACCATTAGTAGGAGAGGCATTCTCACAGCAAATATCCTGTTTCTCAGGCTCATGCCATATTTTCAACGAGCACTCCCCTTTGTTTTATTTTTATTGGTTATTTATTTATATTTCAAATGTTACCCCATTTCCTGAATTCTCTTCCAGAAACCCCTATCCCATTCTCCCTGCCCCTGATTCTATGAGGGTGCTAATAAACACCCATACACCGACTCCCACTTCCCTCCCTGGCATTCCCCTACATTGGGGCATGGAGCCTACACAGAGCAAAGGATTTCTCCTCCCATTGATGTCCAACAAGGCCATCTTCTGCTACATATGTAGTTGGAGCCAAGGGACCCTCTATGTGTACTCATTAGTTGGTGGCTTAGTTCCTGGGTTCTCTGTAGGATCCTCCACTTTGACTTCTGAGCTTCATGAACTATTGTCCTGTTGATGAAACAAATAGAGATAGGTACCACATGATCTTCTATTCTCTGGATTTTGTTCAGTTTGTTTAACAGTAACTGACCTGATCTGTTTCAAGCCACATTTCTCTTGAGAGTTGTGAGAACTATAGTTTTTTTGCGAGTATGAGGATAAATATTTACCATGTAGTGAGGAATAATGCTGGTTTAGTACATTGTCAGCACCAGATTCTCCTCTAAGATTCATGACCTCCCTAATTCAGGAGAGTTACCTAGTTTTCCACCGAAGCTTTGATTTTCACCAGAAAGCAGGAAATTTTCCTATTTCATTCTATTCAGCAACGTTTGACCAAAATTAAAACAAGGTAGATATCCAAAAAATTGATATATACATGGATTTGAGCACTTTGTTTCCAAATACTACCTAGGGAAAAATTATGTTTCATGAAGAACAAATGGATACCAAGAGAAAATTGTTTAATCAATTAAAGCCATTAATACACAAAAACAGTTTCCCTACATAATTGTTGGCAAACATCATTAATGCCAGGACTAAATAGGTAAGGAAACAGAGTTTGTGCCCAAGACCAGCCTAATTTAGATAGTGTGTACCAGTACAGCCATTTCTAGGAATAAGTAACGATGGCATGTCAAACAGTGCGAGGGTTCACAACTAAGATCCTTATGATTATGTAGCAAACCTTCATGCACTGAGAGGACATTCAATCCCACAACTGCATTTTCTTCATTAAAACAAAAAATACTGAGGGAAGAGATTTCCATGCCACATTCAAAACTCTGACCCATAATTGTTCCTGCTGAAAGAACTACAAGAATGGAAATGGAGAGAACCGTGGCTAAAATGAAATCCAGCCACAGGCCCAGTGTTGGATCCAGTTCAAGGGGGAGGTCCTAAGGCCTGACACTATTATTGAGGGTATGGAGCACTCACAAAAAAACGGTCATATAGTGACTGGCCTCTGAAAAATCCAACTAGCAGCTGAAAGACTCAGATACAGATATTTGCCCCCAACCAGTAGACTGAAGCTGCTGACCACTGAGTTTCAATTATGAAAAATGGGGAAGATGAGGAGGAGGAGAGAACTTTGTAGGAAACCCAGTAGTCTCAATTAACCTGAACCTCCGAGATCGCTCAAACACCGGAATACCAACCATACAGCATATACCAGCTAATATGAATCCACGAACACATATGCATCAGAAGACTGCAGGGTGAGGGTTCATTCAGAAAGCATGCACTCAACCCTCAAGAGACTGGAGGCCCCAGAGGGTTTAGAGTTCTGGGGGGGGTAGTGGGGATTTCCTTGTGGAGATGGGGGCAGGGAGGAGTTACGGGATGTAGAACGGTCAGAGGGTGGGACAGGAGGAAAATAAAATCTGGAGTGTAAATAAAAAAATAAAAAATTAAAGTTTTTAAAAACTAAGTGTGCCATTATTTATTTGATCTGAGTATTTTGATTTCTGAAAGGCTAGCCTTCAGTTTTAAATTTCCTGTAGCCTCATTCTGAAAAAGTCGTTTTGCTTTATCTGCATTCAGAGACAGCAGTATCCTATCAGAAATGATTTAAGATTACCAACACTGTCCATTGTTGCAACTATTCTCAAATACAGTTTTTCTCCAGTGTTCTAAATGACTCTCCACTATAAGATCTGCATGCCTATGGGAACCTTATCTCTCAGTGACCAGGTTGATGGTGTCCAGATTGCCAAACATATTACATTTCAGTTTCCATTTTGGTCTTCATAATATCTTAGAGTTTGAAAACACTTAGACAAAATTCTAAAATCTGAAAGATTTTGCTTTATATCTGTTCATGATTCTGTTTTTTCTAGTATATATATTTTAATTTTTTAATATTTATTGGTTATTTTATTTATTTCTATTTCAAATGTTATACCCATTCCCGGTTTCCCCTCAGAAAACTCATATTTCACCTCCTTTCTAAGTGATATCTATTGAGGATATTAATGATTTCTCTTGGATTTTCCAATTTAATTGAGTACAAAATTTCAATGAATGCCCTTATGATAATTAGTGATAGTTGATACCCTCTTTTCAGTCCAGATTTTTTAATTTGGATTTTCTCTCATAGATTTCTACTTAGACTGGCTAAGTGTTTGACTATCTTAATTTTTTTATAACAACAAACGCTTACTTTATTTAATGCTTTTTGTTCTTTCCTTTGTTTGTATCTTATTTATTTCCCCTCATCTTGAATATTTCTTATACTTTACTCTGATTTTCCTTCCTGAACATGAGAAGTTAGACTCCATAGAACCAAATAACTCTATAAAAACAAAAGTGGGGTATAGAGCTAAATAAAGAATTTTTTACTGAGGAATTTTGAATGGGCAGGAAGCACCTAAATCAATGTTCAACATCCTCAGTCATCAAGGAAATACAAATCAAAATGACCCTGTGATTCTACCTCATACCAGACAGAATGGCTAAGATCAAAAACTTAGGTGACAGCAGGCACTGGTGACGATGTGCAGAATGAGGAACACTCCTCCATTTCACGAAGATTGTAAGCAGGTACAACCACCCTGTAAATCATTCTGAAGTTCATCAGAGAATTGAAAATAGTCCTACTTGAGCACCCTGCCACAGCACCCTGGGAATATAAACAAAAGATGCTCATACATATAACAAGGACACATCCTATACATATAACCAGGACACATCCTCCACTATGTTCATAGCAGCCTTATTTATAATACTCTGAAGCTGGAAACAAACAAGATGTCCCTCAAAAGAGGAATAGATACAGAAAATGTGGTACATTTACACAGTGAAGTAGTAAACAGCTACTAAAAACAATGACTTCATGAAATTCACCTGCAAATGGATGGAACTAGAAAATGTCATCCTGAGTGAGGTAACACAGTCACATAAGAAAACACATGGTATATACTCACTGATAAGTGGGTATTAGGTAAAAAGTTTGGAATACCCATGATAAAACTAACAGACCATACAAAGCTGAAGAAGTAGGAAGACCAAGTGTGGATGCTTCAGTCCAATTTAGAAGTGGTAGCAAAATAATCAAAGAAGGTAGAGGATGAAAAAGATTTGGGAGAAAGAGAGAAGGCGAGAAGAAAAAAAAGGCAGGATCAAGTGTGAGGGGGGATGAGGGAGATATACAATGGGTTAATAAATTAAAGAGAGGTGTGTAGCAATGGGAGGTGGGAAACTGAAAGTAGTCAACACAAAATCCCTGATGCCAGGAAAGCAAACGGTTCTCACGACAAAACTGGAATGACATTACCTGAAATGGCCAAACAAGGGGAGAGAGCAGTAGAAACCATATCCAGATGTTAGGAATGGCCACCAGTTGAGGGTTGGATCCACTCCACCCCTTCTCAAAATTTCAATCCAGAATTTCTACTGTGTAAAGGAAACTCAGGGAAAAGAGTAGAACAGAAACTGAAGGAAAGGCCATCCAGAGACTGTGCGACCTGGGGATATATTCCATATGCAGTCAACAATCCCAGTCACAATTGCTGATATCAAGAAGTGCTTGCTTACAGGAAACTGTTATGGATGTCTCCTGAAAGACAATATGAGAACCTGACAGATACAGGTACAATTGTTTGCAGGCAACCACTTAATGTGCACAGCAACTCCAGTGGAGGAGTTAAAGAAATACTAAAAGAGCTGAAGGGGTTTGCAAACCCATAGGAAGAGTAATGATGTCAACCAACCAGACAACCCAGAAGTCCCAGGAATTAAAACAGCAACCAAAGAATAAAAATGGAGAGACCCATGGCTCCAGCTGCATATATTACAGAAGGAGGGATTATCTGGCATTAATGGGAGGGGAGGAATTAAGTCCTGTGAAGGCTTGATGCTATTGCTGAAGAAAAAATTAGAGCAGTAAGGTGGGAGTCTGTGGATGGGTGGGCATACACCCTCATATAATCAGAAGAAAGGGTATTGTGCTGTGGGGTTTTGAATGGGAAACTTGGAATGAGGATAACATTTCAAATGCAAAGAAATAAGACAACCAATAATTATTTATAAAATATGCATATACATAAAATTAAAATAAATGAATTGACCTAGAAGTAAAAAACTGAAGAAAGTGAGAAATTATTTGTCCAAAAATACATAAAGGAATTGGGAAGGCATAAAGGAATAAAGGAAATGTGAAGCCTATAGTTAGAAAATTTAAAGAAAAATATCATTCTTGAGTTGCAACTTGAGCATGACACAGAATGTCTTGAAGGGAGAAGAAGGTGGATGGAATGGAGGAATGAGTCAGCAGCAAGATGGGCAACAGACATGGGTCATGGAGGTATAGATACCAGCAAAGTACATGCTACATTTGTGTCAATGTGCCACAATGAAACACTCAATAATGTGTGGTGATTTCCAGGAAATATTAATTATTTTTATGTTCAATAAATCTTACTAATTTAAAATTCTATAGCTATTATAACTTGTTTCCCAAAAGCTTCATTATTTATTCTCAAGGTTATTTTATTATAATACAATAAATGATTCTAAACTAGAAAACTTCCATTAAAATGACAAATTCTGAATGTTTATTACATATACAGTTTTAAAGAGATAGGCAAGTTAATTATATAAACTTCATAACTAAATATCCCCAGTTACTGTAAATATTTATTTTTTATATTTATTTTTATTTTTTAATTAGGTATTTATTTCATTTATATTTCCAATGCTATCCCAAAAGTCCCCCACACTATCCCCCACCAACTCCCACACCCACCCACTCCAACTTCTTGCTCCTGGCGTTCCACTGTACAGAGGCATATAAAGTTTGCATGACCAAAGGGCCTCTCATTCTGCTGATGGCCTACTAGGCCATCTTCTGATACATATGCAACTAGAGACACGAGGTCCGGGAGGTACTGGTTATTTCATGTTGTTGTTCCACCTATAGGGTTGCAGATCCCCCAAGCTCCTTGGGTACTTTCTCTAGCTCCTCCATTGGGGGCCCTGTGATCCATCCAAGAGCTGACTGTGAGTGTCCACTTCTGTGTTCGCTAGACCCCGGCATAATCTCACAAGAGACAGCTATATCTGGGTCCTTTCAGCAAAATCTTGCTAGTCTATGCAATGGTATCAGCGTTTGGAAGCAGATTATGGGATGGATCCCCGGATATGGCAGTCTCTAGATGGTCCAGAGTTTCATCTCAGCTCTGAACTTTGTCTCTGTAACTCCTCCTCTGGGTGTTTTATTCCCAATTCTAAGAAGGGGCAAAGTGTCCACACTTTGGTCTTCGTTCTTTTTGAGTTTCATGTGTTTCACAAATTAAAACATGTGGCTCACAGCTAAACAAAGAATTCTCACCTCAGGAATACCGAATAGCTGAGGAGCACTTGAAAAACTGTTCAGCACCCTTAATCATCAGGGAAATGCAAATCAAAACAACCCAGAGATTCCACCTCACACTAGTCAGAATGGCTAAGGTTAAAAATTCAGGTGAGAGCAGATGCTGGCGAGGATGTGGGGGAAAGAGGAACAATCTTCCATTGTTGGTGACATTGCAAGCTTGTACAACCCTCTGGAAATCAGTCTGGCGGTTCCTCAGAACATTGGACATAGTACTACTTGAGGATCCTGCAATACCTCCCCTGGGCATATATCCAGAAGATGTTCCAACCAGTAATAAGGACACATGCTCCACTATGTTCATAGCAGCCTTATGTATAATAGGCAGAAGCTGGAAATAACCCAGATGCCCCTCAACAGAGGAATGGATACAGAAAATGCAGTACATTTACACAATGGAGTACTACTCTGCTATTAAAAAGAATGAATTTATGAAATTCCTAGGCAAATGGATGGACCTGGAGGGCATCCTTCTGAGTCAGGTAACTCAATCACAATAGAACTCACACAATATGTAGTCACTAAGTGGATATTAGTCCAGAAACTTAGAACACCCAAGATATAAGATACAATTTTGGAAATAATAATTATTAAACAAAAAAATTACCAAATCTGAACTACTAAAAATTTCATTTGCACACTTGAAAAAGAAATTTTCTCTGTTTGTTGTTGTTGATCTTGTTTTTCCAGACAGGGCTTCTCTGTATAGCGTTCGCTGTCCTTAAACTCACTTTGTAGACCAGGCTGGCATTGAACTCAGAAACAGTCTTCCTCTGCCTTCCGACTGCTGAGATTAAAGGCATGCACCACCACACCCAGCCCTCCTCTGTATTCTTATGAAAGAGTTTTTCATTATCATTCATTTTTCTAGATACGACTCTCTGTACTCTGAATTTATCAGAGATTCAGAAGTCATACACAGGAAAAACAGTGACTTTTACATAATGCAGAAATATACAATGCAAAACACTGAACTGGTTTGTGTCATCCAATCATAAAATGGAGCATATCATCACCCAAACTGATGATCTGCCTATATAAACTCTGCTTGTTCACAGTCCAAATCCAATGAAACAGGTTCATGAGTGTACAATATTCAGTATACGCTCAGTTTGTCACTGTTGACTCTAGAATTCAATCAAATATACATGGTTAGAAAGAATGTATAGGAAAAGTTTACACATTGAAACACAGTGTCCCATCACAGTCACTATTTGTTTCTAAGATATTTAAAACCTATTTTTAAATAAGATTCCTTAACAGCAACTACCTCAATGTAAACTGACATAAAACAATGTAGGAAAACATATATACAGAATAGATGTGTCAGCCTAAGCAATTAACTTGAAAAAAATTGAGCACATGGGAGGGAGATAATGGCTTGGAATTCAAATATTAACATGATTTTTTCATTCCTAATTAATTTTTGGAAGGTAGGGTGACTTTTTGTTTTATTGGAAATAAAGAAAAAAGCATGGCATATTTTCTGGGTCTTGTTGAGCCTTTAAAACTGAATCTTTACCATGTAAATTAACTGTGGATATGTGAAGAATGTATGATTTCAGATGGAGCTGGATTACCTATACTTGGGATTTGATCTGTTTAGAGATTCTCAAGATAATGGAAGCACAGGTCTTGTTTAGATATTCTTATTTATCACTTCTGTGACATAGTCCACACTCTACATGGTCTGTGGATCTCAGTGACTATAAACATGAGATTGCATCTGCATGAATTGGACTGTGTAATACAGTGTCCCCTATGTCCTCAGTAGCTCCAGATTTGCTAGTACTGGATGTGTCACTATGAATCTGATTCAATCCACTGACATCATTTCTAACTGTGTTCACATATTCAGATTGTTGAAACTTTTCAAGGACCAAATTTGAACACAGGGGCTTTTTTTCCACAGATTCACAAACAAGAATGATATCATGCAGACTGAGAATGAATTATCCTCCTAAGTATTTACCTACACGTGTTTATTCTATGGGCTGTGGACACCAGTGGCAGAGCCCCAGGGAAGAAAGTATTTAAGTTTCTTCCAGGGCTCAGGAGAAATCTAAAAATAAAATGAATCATGAATATGCAATAAACATCTCCTTTGCCCAAAGAAATAAAAGCTGGTAGAAATCTGATGTGCTGATATGCATGACACTTCACAATCCACACTGCCCAGGCTTAAGGCAGGAAAAATATGTTCATTTTCATGGGGGTCTTCTTCCTCCTTAATATTACACTTCTCATGACCAATTTCATTGATGCCAGGTGCTTTTGGAGAATAAATTTGGATGAAATAAATGATGAACCTGTGGGATTAACTTGTACTTTCATCCTGGCAGCAGTTCAGACACCCATTGAAAATGATTATTTCAACAAGACTCTTAATGTTCTGTAAGTAAATTTATATTTTAAATTGAAATGAGAACATTAATATTTCTTGAGTGCTCAGGGGATGAAGATTAGGCAAATTCTTGAGTCTTCTGTCCTGGTGCTAAGTCTGAACTCCAAGAAAAAACCTTAATTCCTTTACAGATTTAATCTTATATTCTCCAATTAATTAATTCAGTAGAGGTTTTGGTTTTCTTCCAGGTGCCTTTGGATTTGAAGGTTGGAAGTTTAGGAATATCTACATTGATCTTTAACATAAAGCCTGCCTTTTGACAGTTTATATTGCACTCTAGGCAGAGATGACTTATTGAAATTGATCCTGTAATATTTCATTATGTTTTATCCCAAGTACATGTAAATAAATTGTCATAAATTCTGCTGACAGTCCTTCCATTAGTGTGTTGCTCCTAGAGCATATTCTGGTTCCAGTAATATTCATGGCACATACAGTTGTCAAAAACTTTACATACATACAAACTTACTGTCTCAAATTCATTGCATGCAGTCACTTATTGACTTCTAAACCTTCATCAGATTTGGAAAGAGAAGATACTTACACTCAGAAATTTGTACTTCATATGAATGCTTGGATGGATATTTTTGTATGGATATGAGCAAGGAATATTTAGCTCATTAGGGGTCAAGACATCGAAGTGTTTTAAAAGATAAAATCCAAAAGTGCTGTGGCTTCGTACTTCACACTATTTACGTACAATCACTGGCTTTTATGTTTTGCAAAGTTCAATTGGGCACTCTCTCTTTAGAGTAAACCATATTTGGAACATATGGAATCCAATGATATGATTACATTGTTTGAATAGGCAGGCTATCAATAACAGTGGTGACTGCTTATGTCCCATATCACTGTCATGGGTGACAATTGTATTGTGGGATAGTTGGAACGTTTGAGGATATTGATACAGGAGCTTTTATTAAATTTTTGTCATTATTTAAGAAAAATGTCTTCTCCATTCATGTATGAGTTGGTTAATCTCTGACCCTTTTAAAATATCTAAATCTTGTGGGACTTATTTCAATAATTTTAGTAAATATTAGTGCATATGTTACCAACGTGGTATCAATATCAATTTTTGTGGATTGCTGATCATTGTTTTAAAACACAGCCCTTTAAACTACTAGGCTACACAGACCTCTTAAGTAACTGATGTTTCCTAAATTTCACTTATAGGTAGTAGTTTGAGGATTGTACAAGGTCTACCGTCAAATTTATTTTGTATATTAGTAAAACTTTAATTGATATTTGTGTGTGTGTGTGGTAATAAAGACTATTCTAAAATGATCTATTTTATAGGGTATAGAATGAAGATACAATAGTTGTAGTATTTTTAGTGAAAAACTGATCGTATTTACTTCATTCTAATCATTAAATATGCAGGTGTACTTATAGAGTTTATTGATAAAATTTTATGAAATGACAAGGATAAAAAAGGATATATTATTCTTTTCAAAAATATAAATAAAACCAATATGGTATTATTCCATTCCCATGGTCTAGTGGTCCACTTTGATTTAAAAAAATGAATATATTCTGTAAATTTACACAAAAATATCTCTTCTATATCATAAGCATATAATACTGACATATACAAATATCACAGATATTTCCTTATCTTCTGAGTTCTCATTAGGATACTAGTACTGTTTTAGTGTAATGACAAAGGTTATCAAAGATGTTTCTTAGAAATTAATTTATAATAAATAAAATACTCAGAGTGAATATATATCACATTGCTTTGTAAATAGGAAGTAGGAGAATGATATATCAGTGGTGGGACAAGTCCTTAATCTCTGCACTAAACACCTGCCATTGCTGCATAACTGCATTTGAATTGAGGAGAGTCTACAGGAAAGTATCGTATAAAACATTTGGATGTATTGCAATCTAATAACCTAAATAGTCCTTGCACAAATACATACAAAGTTAAATATTGGCATGTATCTATTACCAAATATGTGTATGATATTTGAATTTAATTAAAAATAAATCTTTAGAAAATATTTTATTTCAATAAAAGATTGAAAAAATTACAGCATGAGGATAGATATGAATGGATATGTCAAAAATTTTGGCCACTAATTGTAAGTGATTATAAGTACAGGAATCAAATGTTGCTAGAGAGAGAGAAAATTATGCATTGATAAACAATGGTTTGTTTTCTTTTCTTTCTTTTTTTTTTTTTTTTTTTTTTTTTTGAGACAGGGGTTCTCTGTATAGCTCTGGCTGTCCAGGAACTCACTTTGTAAATCAGGCTGGCCTTAAACTCAGAAATCCACCTGTCTCTGCATCCCAAGTGCTGGGATTAAAGGCATGTGAAACCACTCGTGGCTATGATTTCATTTCCTTAAACAGTTAAGTTAATTTCACAAGAAAATATCATGAACTCAGTGGCTCTAATCACAAATTTATTTATTGCTCAATAATTCAAAATGAAGACATGATCAGAATTACTATTTGTCAATATCTGTGGTTTTCTCTTTACCTTCTGATCAAGCGCTCAAAAACAAAAATGGAAATTATCTCTGTGGATGAAGTCAATACCATCTCTTATTTATGGGACCAACACTATCATGAACATTTAAAGTGCTTTCTATTTTCCAGGTTCATCTGTCAATCCAATCTTATAACAAAAGCCATTTGTTCCCGTCTTTAGATATCAATTTAATAAACTTCCAGTATAGCAGAGTGTTCCTATTGAGTACAAATGTGCATGTATAATCATCTGTCCATAATAAACACTGTACTCTTTTACAGAAAAACAACTAAAAACCACAAATATGCTTTGGCATTGGTGTTTGCAATGGATGAAATCAACAGAAATCCTGATCTTTTACCAAATATGTCTTTGATTATAAGATACACTTTGGGCCGTTGTAATGGAAAAACTTTTACACCTACACCATATTTATTTCATAAAAAAAAAAAAGCCCTATACCTAATTATTTCTGTAATGAAGAGAGTATGTGTTCCTTTCTGCTTTCAGGACCCAATTGGAAGGCATCTTTAAGTTTCTGGAATTACCTTGACAGCTTCTTATCTCCACGTGTGAGTTATCATTGGCCTGGAATTCTTAACACCATGTCTCTTTGGGGTACTTTGATAGCTATTAAGAAAGTTAATGGATGTGGTTGGACTTATGCTTATGTCAATCTAGGTAGTTCCAGGGTACTTACTATTCAGAAACATGTTAGGCCTTCTGTCAAGGGCTACCACCAGAAGTAGAAAGATACCAGCAAGACAGAATAGAAGAGGCCATGGAGAATTGAGTCTGGCATGGTGTAAGAGAGAATCTTACTGCCTTGACTGACTGTCAATCAGAGTGTTTCATTATTTACACCATTCTCAGCAAGCAGAGATTTGTTCATTCTGTTCCAAAATATAGAGCATGTTATTTCTGTCCCCAGATAGGTGTTATCTTCATCTTAGTTAAAAGATTAAATTATCATTGCTAAACTATGAAATAATAGAATTATGGGGGTGTTATAAGTTTAGTCATCAGAGATAAACTGTGATGGAAAAGAAATAAATTTTACCAACATTTTCTCTATAACCTAACTTTTAACTATCTGGATTATTTTTATTGTTGAAAAGGCATGAAATACCATCCCTAATCTGTCAACTCATGACATTTCAGTGGTACTAGAAATGATGAAAAGCTCCAATCCAGTCTGTGGAGTTAGTCATTTGACTGTCTGTGAGTGTATGACCAACTCTTAATAGTTAGAATTTAAATTGACATTATATCCCTGGCAAAAATTACACACCCATAGTGCTATACCTTTAATAAATAATTTTCTTTAATAATATGATGATATTATTAATGTAATTAATTTAAATTATTATATTATTATCAGTATATAATATGATTATATACTCTGTAGAATTTATTGCTCTGTTTTATCTTATTATTTTCTTTTGCTTCCACATCCTAAGATACAAGTTTAGAACTTCACAAGTGAACTTTTCTAAGAAAGAGGAGTTATGGGGTTCCAATACTTCATTCTTCCATATTATTCCACATGAAGATTTTTAAAACATTATAATCACTTTTTAAGTAGAAAAAAATGCCATTCATTCTAACTTCATTTCTATATATTTTCCTCAATATGTACAACTTATGAATCCCAATTATTTTGCACCAGAATTACCTGGGTATATAGAGTTTTTATAATCCAATTTGCTGCTAACACTTTTAGGCTACAAAATCTACTTTATATTTTTACAAATTCTTTGATCTTATTGTCTGTTTCCTGAGGAGGAACAGAGCAGACATTCAGAACAAAACCTAAAAAGGAGATCTCTGGCAGCTTTATGTGAGTCACAACTTCTTGTGTACAATATTACTGTCAAGTAGGGCAATATAAGAAGATCTCTTCCAAATGCTATATCAGTATTATGTACAGGACTCTCCCCTTCAATCTTAGAAGTATTTATGGATTATGGCATAAAAGCCTTTTTAAAAAATATTCATCAATTATCCCCAAATTGTAAAAGTATAAAAGTCCCTTCAAACATTTGAAACACAGATATCAAGACTAAAACTGGAAGACAGAAAGGCAGTCATTATAACATGTGAATACATTTGTTACATCTTTGTCAAACAGCTATGCTTGCTGTTCCCATTAGAAGTGGATGTGCCAGGCTTCCACGTTTGCTAATTTGAATCAGAGATGAGAGAAAAAGTCACAGGTAATCAACTGTTTGCAGGTAAATATGATTACAAGTGTTTTCACGTGCACCGCACCTCATGCTGCTCTCTGTGTTGTAGCTCCTTCAGCTTACCTATGGACCTTTCCATTCTATCTTCAGTGATGATGAACAATATCCCTATCTCTATCAGATGGCCCCAAAGGACACATCTCTAGCATTGGCAATTGTCTCCTTCATACTGTACTTCAACTGGAACTGGATAGGCCTTGTCATCCCAGATGACGATCAAGGAAACCAATTTCTTTTAGAGTTGAAGAAACAGAGTGAAAACAAGGAAATTTGCTTTGCCTTTGTTAAAATGATCTCTGTTGATGAAGTTTCATTTCCACAAAAAAATGAAATGTACTACAAACAAATTGTGATGTCATCCTCAAATGTTATCATCATTTATGAGGAAACAATCAGTTTCATTGATTTGATCTTTAGAATGTGGGAACCTTCCATTTTACAGAGAATATGGATCACCACAAAACAATGGAATTTCCCTACCAGTAGGACAGACATAAGTCATGGCACATTCTATGGATCACTTACTTTTCTACCCCACCATGGTGAGATTTCTGGCTTTAAAAATTTTGTACAGACATGGTTCCATCTCAGAAACACAGATTTATATCTAGTAATGCCAGAGTGGAAATATTTTAACAATGAAGACTCAGCATCTAACTGTAAAATACTGAAGAACAATTCATCGGATGCCTCATTTGATTGGCTAATGGAACAGAAGTTTGACATGACCTTTAGTGAGAGTAGTCATAACATATACAATGCTGTGCATGCTATAGCCCATGCCCTCCACGAGATGAATCTGCAACAGGCTAATAATCAGGCAATAGACAATGAAAAAGGAGCCAGTTCTCACTGCTTGAAGGTAAAAGTTTCTTCTACTGGCCGAGTTTTGTTGTCTTCAATTGCATAGTTTTTTAGTCTTTCTGATGCCCAGACTTAAAGAAATAAGAAATATTTTCCCAAATAGATAGGTTTCCAAACATTTTACCTTAACAAAAGCAAATCTATAGATTGTTATGAATGTGATTGGAAAAAGAATTCACAGATTAGCAATGAAAATGTGTGGTTTTATACAGAGCAAACAAATATCTATTAGCATGCCCCTTCCAATATTGAATATAAACAGTCTTTCCTCATTAATTTTCCCCATGATTAGAAGATGAGTTTTTATTTATATTTGTCAGTTATATGGAAATCATTTGGAGGAATTATTTTCATTCGTGTAATCCAGTGATTCTGCCAAGAGTGTAGGTTCTGGAGAACATTCCTGGTATTCTGAGAGTAACTAAACAAGAAATAGTGTTGGTATTCATTTCTGTCTGTACAAATGTGTTTATATGTGTGAATGTATGCTTCTCACCGAGTATATGTATATTTTCTACTCTTTCTGTGTATCTGTGTTTATATTTGTGTTACTTTCAACATATATGTTTATCTCTCTGTATGATAGTGGAAGTGAGCAACAATTTTTTTCTATGTAGGAATTTCTTTCTATAAGTGTTTGTTTATATATATGTGTGTATGTTTTTTTGGGTTTTGTCAGAGTAGGTTTCATTGTGTACAATGTTTGTATTTTGTAAGTGTTTATAAGTACATATACAAATTTGTAACTGCTTTACTAAGTATGTGTCTGCCTATTTCTTTGTACTTGGCAAGGCCTTTGCCTTCCTTTTTTCTTTAGGTGTGAGTATAAAAATCTCTGTGTGTCAATATTTTTCATGGCTGGTCCTTAAATATTTATACCTCTCCCCGGGTTTTGCTCTCTCTCTCTCTCTCTCTCTCTCTCTCTCTCTCTCTCTCTCTCTCTCTCTCTCTCTCTGTATGTGTGTGTGTATGTCTGCGTGTGTGGTTGTATGTGTGCCAGTGTATTATTTTGTGTGATTTCATATCTGTGTTTTTATTTGGGTGGACATGATTGTCATTTATGTGCCTGAATATTTACATATGTGTGTCAACATGTATGTATATTTGTTTGTAAATAAATGAATACCTGTACTATATGTGTGACTTAGAAAAGATGTGAGCCTCTCTCAGTGTGTGTGTGTACATTGTGTGTGTGTGTGTGTGTGTGTGTGTGTGTGTGTGTGTGTGTTTGGTGTGTGTTTGTGTGTGTGTTTGTGTGTGTGTGTGTGTGTGATGCACACCTGTGTTTGGATATGAATATTTTTGTCTTTGTGTTTGGTATTCTTCACTGAGAAAACTGAAATTCTTGTAATGCTGTGATAGTTTCATTTATGTAATTGCATTTGTTGTGATTCCTCTCTTTCTGTCTTTCTTTAAATATGTGTGCCTTTGCTATGAAATCAGAATGAATTTTATGACTTGAAGAAATGATATATACATTATAGTGCAATGCTTGTATTTTAGGTAAACTCCTTTCTAAGAAAGACCTACTTCACTAATCCTCTTGGGGATAAAGTGTTTATGAAGCAAAGAGTAATAATGCAGGATGAATATGACATTATTCACTTTGGGAATCTCACACAACACATTGGGATGAAGATGAAGTTAGGAAAGTTCAGCCCATATTTACCACATTGTCGACACTTTCACTTATACATAGACATGATTGAGTTGGCCACAGGAAGAAGAAAGGTAAGTGTGTGCGAGCTTACTGGTTTATAATACAGATCAGTAAACAGTGTCAGATGAATCCATGGCAACATATTGAAATGAACAATATAGTCACATAAGGAACGAAATTCTAGTCTCCAGTATGATATTTCCTTTTTTCGTTTTTCACATTTTTACCAATTATTTGAAGATTTCAAACATGCATAAAATATACCTTTGTCATATCAGAACCATTTTTTGAAATTTAATAAATTAGAAAAAAAACTGATATTCACCACTGTTAGATATTCTTTCCTTTAAATTAAACTAAATTTTCTTCACATAATTGCTCTAATGAAACAGTAATCTCCTCCCTTACCTTAAACTTCTGGAACAGGTATTGATATGAAAGAGGTTAATGTTACAGTTATGAAACACCAATAGTCATAATTGCTAACCCTTGTCATTATATCCAAAAATGTTTACAACATAATAAAAGGACATTAACCACATTCACTAATGAACACAATTACAGAAAAATATATTCATTGAAACATCACTTTTTAGTAAATTTAAAGAATCCATTCACTCTTTTACATAAGATGACCAGAAGGTCAAAGGAACCTATAGACAGCACTAGAACAACAGAAAAAATAAAGGCTATTAACACACCTCAAGTACAGCAATAACAGCACCAGACAAAAGCAACAAATACTTTTCAGTTATAATTGAACTTTTTTGTTAACATTCTATAAAGGAAATCAAAGACAACAAAACATGTTTATTTTTTAAGACATTCCTAAGTTGCCTGCAGAGGGTAGGAAGACACATTCATATACAAGAGGAGAACTTTTCTTTATTAAAAAAAATGGAGGAAAACAGTATAATTTTTAATAAGAGGGAAAAAAGTTCATTCAAGAACAATAAATTTGATGGATATGTGTGGAAATATTCTTGACAAAAACACCTACCAAAAGAACAAAACACACAAGAGAAAGATCATTCTCTGAGAAGAGGGAGAATTTTTTTAAATTTTTGATTGTTTTATTTATTGAAAATAACTTGTTGTTCTCACATAATATATCCAAATTACAGTTAACATTCCTTCTATGAGATTCTACTGGCAAATATATCATAGTTAATATTCCTATTTCCTTCCTTTTTCATCAAATCCACTTCATGTCACTCATTAGAAAATGACAGGATTCTATGGGAGAATAATAAAATAAAACAGGATTAAACAAACTAAGCCATCATAATAGAACAAAATTTTCATAACACATTATAGTAACTAGACATATGAAATGGAGCTATGTGAAAAGACCACGAAATCCTTCTTCATACCTCATATGAACAGTAGTGAGTGAAGCATGAATTAGTGATAGACAATTGAGTGACAGTTTTTCCCAGTTTAGGACTAAGAATATTTTATTTTTGAAAACATAATTCAAACTATCAATTCGATAATAAGAACATCTGGAACTAAATACAAATCATTTATTCCACATTTGAATGTGGAATAACATAAGAAGTGCCTATAAACTATTAATGTCAAACTGCAAAAGGAATTCCTTGCACAAAGTGATGTTATATGTCAATGGTAATTCTACACAAACAACCTGAAATAGACAGACCTTTTCAAAGCCAGCCAAAACACAAGAATCTGGAAGTCAAACATTGTTGGTATCTTCTTTTATCACTGATTAACCATAACATAATTACCAAATACAAGGGTCAGTAGGAAAATTTTTGTGACTCACAAATGCCCTGTTCCCCTACCCGGAAATTAATCTCATATAAACTGAATGTACTCAGGACTTGGGAGCAAAAGTGTGAAAATACTATCACATTGATATTTGAGCCCAAATGAGACCAAATCATTGCTTTCACTTGACTATTCCATCTATTGTAAACAGGATTTCTTGAGGTTTGTGGGATGAGACCAATTCTTAGTTTTGCTTGCAAACTAATCAGAGTTAATACACACCCACAATTGCTGATAATCCTGGCTTGCTCATTCTTTTTTCTACTTTGGATTTTTGTCAACTGTTCTTCATTCACTCTGAAAATTGTTATTTTTGGAGCTGTGCTACTTATAAAATATTTAGGAAGCACTACATGACAATAAATGAGTGTTAGATACCCCTCATATGTCTTTATGTGGCACACTGCATGAAAATATAAGTATCATTTATGGCATATACTTTAATATTTTATAGGAAGAAACAGTAAATAAATAGCAAGTTTATATAATATATATATATATATATTTATACAAAACTTTATTATTTTTTACCTTTGTGCCTTCAATAGGGCCTGATATGTAGTAGGACTTTTATGGGAAAAATTTGCAATCATATACCTAACATTCAACTGGTATAAAAGAGACTAAAGCCAAAAAAAAAATAAATAAATCTAATCAAAACAAAACAAAAACTGGTTTTATTATCAGGCTCTCATGGAACTAATTCTGTAGACCATCATGGCCTCAAAATCAGAAATGTGCCTCCCAAGTGCTGGGATTCAAGATGTGTACCACCAGTGCCCAGCTGCCTTTGGCTTAATAAAAGTAAGACATATAAAGCCTTAACAAAACAAACAAACAAACAAAAAAACCCTGCTCTTATTTTACTGTTGTGTATTACATTCTTAGTGTTGAAGATTGAACCTAGTATGTGTTAGGCTAGAAGCTACCCATCAATTATACTCCCATTTTAATTGTGATTTTGCTATTTGTGGTTTTTTTTTTTCTCAATTTTTTCAATTGGAGATTTCATTTATTTACATTTAAATATTATTCCTTTACCCTGTTTCCTTTCCGCAAACCCACTATACCATCCCCCCTTACCCTTCTTCTATGAGGGTGCTCTCCCACCCACCTACCCACTCCTTCCTCAGCTCCTAAGCATTCTTCTACACTGGGACATCAAGCCTTCACAGAACCAAAGGACTCCCCTCCCATTGATGACAGATAGGAAACTTTAACTCCTTCAGTCCTTCTCCTAAAACCTCCATTTGGGTCCCTGTACTCAGTTCAATGGTTGACTGTGAGCATCCATATCTGTATTGGTCAGGATCTGGCATTGTCTCTCAGGACATAGCTGTATCAGATAGATGTATTTACTGTTTGTAAATACTTCTTGCCATCCACAATAGTGTCTGGGTGTGGTGACTGCATTTGGGATGGATCTCCGGGTGAGGTAGTCACTGTGTGTCCTTTTCTTCTGTCTCTGCTCTACTCTTTGCCCCATTATTTCCATTAGATAGGAACAATTCTGAGTTACATTTTGTATATGTGTGGGTGGCCCTATTCCTCAACTGGGGGGCCATGCCTAACCTCTGGATATGGTGTCAACAGACTCTTCCTCCCCATTCTGGGATATTTCAGCTAATGTCATCCCTGTGGGTTCCTGGAATGCTCTTGATTTCCTGGCATCTGGGACTTTCTGGTTGCTACCCAAAGAACCCCATCCCTGATTGCTATACACCTCTGTTCAATTTCCTGACCTCTCTACACATCTTCCATCTTCTACCATACCTGATTCTTGTTCTATTTTTCCTTTCCCCCTGTTTTCTTCCTCTAAGGGAGAATTTATTTCAGGGATGCAAGCATACTTCAATATAAGCAGTTCCATTAAATGAAATGCACGACAAAATATAGAATTGCATTATTATCAAAAACCTTCAGATATGGCTCTTAGGCAACTCCAACATTAATTCCTATATAAAGAAACAAAAATAGTGATAGAACAGAAGGAACCTATATTGATATTAGAACATTTTCTTTTACAAAACTAGTTATAATACTATAGTATATGCAGAGAAAATTTTATCTATGAAAGTCAGAAATAATGTCAGGTTGTTTTTGTGATTCATGTTTTCATCCAAGCACTTTATAGACAAAATCTAAAAATCTCTGTCTGTTTCATCCAGTCTAGCCTATATTGTGAGTCCAAGACAGCCATGTGTGATATGGAGACACTACCTTAGAATAAATTATCATAAAATACAAAAGTATGCAGACTTTCCATACTCTAACTCTAAATAGTCTTCAAATATAACAAAGGGTTAATATACAGTTAAAGGAAATGATGGGAGCCAGGTGTGGTGGCACAGGCCTATAATCCTAGCACTTGGAAGGCAGAAGCAGGCAGATTTCTGAGTTTGAGGCCAAACTGGTCTACAAAGTGAGTTTCAGGACAGCCAGGGCTATACAGAGAAACCAGTCTCAAAAAACCAAAAAAAAAAAAAAAAAGAAAAAAAAAAGAAAGAAGGAAAGGAAGGAAGGGAGGGAGGGAGGGAGGGAGGGAGGACAGAAGGAAGGAAGGAAGGAAGGAACGAACAAATGAATGAACAAACAAACAAATGAACCAAGGAAAAGAAAGGAAGGAAGGGAAAGAAAGGAAAGGGAAGGAAAGAGAAGGAAAGGAAAAAGAAGAGAAGGGAAGGGAAGGGAAGGGAAGGGAAGGGAAGGGAAGGGAAGGGAAGGGAAGGGAAGAAAGAAAGAAAATGATGGAGAAAAAAGAAAGAAAGAAAGAAAGAAAGAAAGAAAGAAAGAAAGAAAGAAAGAAAGAAAGAAAGAAAGAAAGAAAGAAAATATGTGATAGGCAGGAGAAATATACTCTGGTCTGTGATGGGAAAGTGTAAGACCGTTTTCAACAATATCAAAAATATAGAAAGAATTCTTCAAATCTTTAATTAACTTTAAACAATATAATATTTATCCAGCTTTTTACAATATTTGAAGCCACTGTAGAGCATTTTGACATCATGGAATACTCCATATTCAAGGTCGTTACAGAATAATTTATCATCCCCAACCATGTTAAACCAGTGTCTGTCTCCACTATTTTTTATATACATTTTCTCATGCTTTGCAACAGTAATTTTTTTGAGGTCATATTTGTTACCTGTGACTGAAGGACATATTTTTCCTATTTCAAATTTCTTCAAATACTCACTTGCCTCTCTGATTCTTTAATTAAATTTGATATTAAGGAAAGGGAGGAGGAAGGTGTGATTTGACATATGGCTTCTAGTTATAGAAAGACAAGTGTGGATATCAGGAAACTGGAACTAAAGAATAGATTTTTTTCTTTATGATAAGGCAAGGCAACATCTTTTAATATCAGTTTCTCAAAACATTTTTCTGATTCTCCCATTAATGGAAAAAACTGCCAACATTATTTTAGGCTGTTTTTTTTTTTTTTTTTTTTTTTCCAAGAGATCTGAAAAGAACACTACTTACTGGCTCAACTGCCCATAGTAAGATGGGCATTCTTATATCAATTACCACAGAAGAAATTGCTTCAAAGATATGAGGACAGGCTAGTGTTGGCTGAGAGAATATTTTAATTAAGTTTCCTCTGCACTTAGTACCAAGTTGAAAGTAATTAACTAAAAAATATCAGGTTGTAGTTTTCACATAGAGCTCAATATCAGCACATTTTTCCTAAATTACTAGACGCTCAGATACTATGCAACATTTCTTCAATGCATTTCCAATATTCATTTCTGGCCATTAAATAATGGACATTGTAAAATGTCAATCATCGGCCTGGCGGTGGTGGCACACACCTTTAATCCCAGCACTTGGGAGGCAGAGGCAGATGGATTTCTGAGTTTGAGACCAGCCTGGTCTACAAAATGAGTTCCAGGATAGCAAGGGCTACACAGAGAAACCCTGCCTCAAACACACACACACACACACACACACACACACACACACACACACACACACACACACACAAAATATATGTTATTCAGATGGTGTGAATAAAATGAGCTTATTGAAATCTTGAAGTGCTAATCTAAAACATAAGAGAACCTTCTAAGACTCATTATCAATATGTATCTAATTTTTCTCAGATGCCATCCTCTGTGTGCAGTGCAGATTGTAGTCCTGGATTCAGAAGATTATGGAAGGAGGGAATGGCAGCCTGCTGTTTTGTTTGCAGCCCCTGCCCTGAAAATACAATTTCTAATGAGACAAGTGAGTATTTGCTACTCTGATAAATCCTGAAAATATGTATTTCTCTTGCATTACCCTGGAACAATGAAGTCCACTAAAAGGCAACTGCAGATATAAAGTATATTAATTATCAAATTTATTACTTGTAGATACAAAAATCCTTAACAAAATCTTGCAAAAGCAAACAAACATGCCTGGTGCCTTGACCCACATATTGACTCATTGAAAATTCATGGTAGATTATATTTCACAAAGAAAATACTTTAGAAAATATAACTGCAATTTGCAGGAATTCTGCACAAGATTATCAAATAGATGATCTATTATAAAACTACATGTACATTTAGATTTTAGTCACGAATTTTGTTAGTATTGATTTAGTCATAGTTTATGAATCTATCTATCCTAAATATGATTATGCACACCATGTACATATAAGAGCCCATGAAGAACTGAATGTTATATTTAATCCACTGGATGAGATCATGAGACTACTAGGTGCTAAGTCCATGTTCTCTGTAAGATTAATATAGAAGACAAAAGTATTTGCAAATTTATGAAAAATGCTAAGTATGCGATATTAAGAGGGCCATGTTCAAAACCAGATGTAGTAAGAATCCAGGATGTAGGGGATAAGAGTTGAGCTATGAATTGGAATATACCATGAGACTCATATTCAGTATATTACATACTACACCCATTGTTAAGATAAATTTTTAGGGTTGGAAAAATACAATATGTTTATGGTTACATTTTCAAATATTTTGCCTTTCCCTCTACATAATGTATTAAAATTCTTAAAAGACATAATATGCCTGTGAGACACTTAAACAGTTAAATCATTTGTTGCTAAGGCTTACAGTTTGAGTTTATTCCCATGATGCATGGAGTAAAACCAAGCAATCTACTAAGTTGTGTTTTGAAGTCATACATTTTAACATATACTGTGCTTGAAAACAAATTTAAAGCATACAAAATTGTTTTAGATGTAAAAAAATTAGTATTTACATCAAAATTAAATACAAAAATTCCAAAAAATATTTTATTGCAATAATTGCTTATGTATGTGGAGTGGATAACACATATACGGGTGCATATATGAGCAAATAATACTACTGTCATTAAATATATATTTACTTGTGAGATATCTATCATGGTTACTGGGATCTGAACTAAGATTGTCTGGTAGAACATCATATTCCATTATAGCTAATCCAACTTCTTAGGCTCTTAGGCAACTTATCAAATAATATATGTCCACAAATGCATTGTTGTAGATAAGAATTCTGAAATCAAGGAAGCACATCAACATTCTCTAAAATGACTTGGGAATTAAGTGCAATTACAATCACTGTTCATGTTGTTACCATGTTGGGGATTACAATTTTAGAATGGAGTATAATTGCTTAACACAAACCATCTGGGTTACCACCCTTTCCAGAGGATTCCTCTGTTATTTTCCTCATTCTGTTTCTCAACACTGATTTCATCCTTGATTCTCATAAGAATGGAGGTGAGGCAAAGATTAAAGTGCTCAGCTTTCCATATGAAGATGGAATCAAGGTGAGGATCTTTCAGTACAAAGTATCTACAGAGGTCTTTTTCCTTCAGTGCCAAAATTAGTACAACTCATGAACAATAACCACAACTTTTGATTAATTATTGCCAGATGAGGAAACATCTTAGGGCTTATTTCATTAATATTTTTTACTATTAAAGCATAAACATTATATTTCCTCTCATATTCCACCCTGTTCCTATGACATGACAGGAATCACTTAAATACAATAATGCAATATCTACCTTCATATGAACTCACACATATAAGTATTTACATATATACAGCCTACCTGTTCAATTTTGTGTTGTTTCTGTGTCAACAAGTTTGAGCTAGTAAATTCTCCACAAGCTATTATACATCTTTTCCCAGTAGAAGTCAGAGTCTCAATGTGTCATAGGGAATGAATTCATAAAAAAGTCAGTGATCTCAGAGAACAGTGAGTATAGGGTTTTGTATTTATAAGATATACCCAACCACATTGTGGTTTATGAATGTATCTTCTCTGAATTAAATAATCTACTTGATGTTAACATAGAACCAAAAATAAATGGCTTAGGAAATCTTTGCTTTCTGATAACATTATTTTTATTTATTTTTTACATTTCATATTCCATTCCCCATCCACCCATACACCAACTAAATACTCCACATCCCACACCTTTGCCCCAACCCAACCTGTCTTGACTTTGAACCCCCATCCCTCACACCACCTTATAGGATCTAAAAAGGGGCCTGGGAAAGAGTAGGGTGTGAGGACCCATGTCCCGCTAGAGTTCCAATTATGCCCTGGACAGGCAGACATGGGAGGGCTTCCAGACACTTTCCATTCAGCTCTGGGTGAACACCCAAGCCTCTGACTCACTCAACAGGGGATGGACAAGGGGCAGCCCAACCTGGGAGCCCTGGGGCAACACCCTGTAGCCCAGAGCTTATGGGAGAGAGGGAAGAGGGAAGACAGTTTTCCACACTGGCAAGAGTGATCATAGCCTTGATGATCAGAGACTGTCTATGCTTTTAGAACTTTATTGTAGAAAGGCCAAGGGAAAGAAACAATGTAGGAGACAGAAGGGGGGGCTAGAAAAAAAGAGATAGTAAGAGGGAGAGAGTGAGAGGAGAGTAAGAGCAAGAGAACAAAGGAGAGAGAGAGAGAGAGAAAGAGAGAGAGAGAGAGAGAGAGAGAGAGAGAAAAAGAGAGAGAGAGAGAGAGAGAGAGAGAGAAAAAGAGAGAGAGAGAGAGAGAGAGAGAGAGAGAGAGAGAGAGAGAGAGAGAGAGAGAGAGAGAGCAAGGAGTGGCCAATCAGCCCCTTTTAATATATGCTATCTTTTCAGTTGCTAGGTAACTGGGTAGGAGTTTAGCCTGAAGGTCAAAAGCTTGGGATATTGCCTACATGACTTCTAGCCTTGTTTCTCTTGTGGCGCTGCAGTGGAAGGTAACTTAGGCAGGATCCAGAGTTCCAGGACCATGAGAGAACTCCTTCCCTCCTATGTAAGTAAATTATGACCACCGAGTCCCAGGGTTCAGCATCTGAGCTCGACTGCAGACCAGCCTGTCTGTGCATAGACCAATGCCACACACCACCTGACCTCTAAACTCCCTGGGGCCTTCAGTGTTTGAGGGTTAGGTGCATCTTCTCTGAATGAACACAGACACAGAAGTCCTAACTGTATTGAGGGATCCATATCAGCTTGTGTTTGTTGTCTATTTGGTGGTACATTGAGAGATTTCTTGGGTCAAGATTAATTGAGACTGCTGATCTGCCTGCAAGGTCACCTTACTCCTCTACTACTTTCAGCCTTCCCTAATTCAGGAATTAGTTGCTTCTGTCCATTGATTGGGTGCAAATAACTGTATTTAGGAGGGCAGTCATGATAGATCCTTTTTTTGAATGCTCCAGAGCCTCAGTAAAATGTGAGGCCATAAGACCTCCTCTTGACCTAGATCCCACTTTGGGCCTGTCAGTGGATCTTCTTTTCCTCAGGCTCCTCTCCATTTCATCCTTGCATTCAGACAGGAAAAATTATGGGTCAGAGATGTGACTATGGGATGGGAACCCCTATCACTCACTTGATGTCCTGTCTTCCAGCTGGAGGTGGGCCCTCTATGTTCCCTCTATCTACTGTAGTACATTTCATCTAGGGTCTCTGACCTCCCAAGTTTCTGGTGCATTTTGTTGGTTCACGTACCCTACTATTACCTGAGGTTGCCTGTTTATATTCTTTTTACTGGTCCTCAGGGCTTGGTTCCCCTCTCACCCCCCCATACACACCCCACAAACCCCTTTCTAATAACATCATAAATGATACAATCAAGTTAAGTAGATAAAAAAAATTGCTTGGTTTTATTTCCTTAAAAATTTATGAACATTATTAATTGAAATCAATGCTCAGCAGCAATATCCTTCACATTACATATCAGCCTTAAAGGCAGCATTGCAAGGCTTCTTTCATTACCCTTTCTTGAAATACCTTGACAATAAGTTTTCTAAACAGACCTAACTAAGCTTTCCTTTGGAAATCAGATATGGATCAATGTGTGAATTGTCCAGAATACCAATATGCCAACACTGAACAGAACAAATGTATTCAGAAAGGTGTCACCTTTCTAAGCTATGAAGACCCCTTGGGGATGGCACTTGCCTTAATTGCCTTCTGTTTCTCTGCATTCACAGCGGTGGTACTTTTTGTCTTTGTGAAGCACCATGACACTCCTATTGTGAAGGCCAATAACAGAAGCCTCAGCTACCTATTACTCATGTCACTCATGTTCTGTTTTCTGTGCTCCTTTTTCTTCATTGGCCTTCCAAACAGAGCCACCTGTGTCTTACAGCAAATCACATTTGGAATTGTATTCACTGTGGCTGTTTCCACAGTTCTGGCCAAAACAGTCACTGTGGTTCTGGCTTTCAAAGTCACAGACCCAGGAAGAAGATTGAGAAACTTCCTGGTATCAGGAACACCCAACTACATTATTCCCATATGTTCTCTATTTCAATGTGTTTTGTGTGCAATCTGGCTAGCAGTTTCTCCTCCATTTGTTGATATTGATGAACACACTCTCCATGGCCACATCATCATTGTGTGCAACAAGGGCTCAGTTATTGCATTCAACTGTATCCTGGGATATTTGACCTGCCTGGCACTTGTAAGCTTCTCTGTGGCTTTCTTGGCCAAGAATTTGCCTGACACATTCAATGAAGCCAAGTTCTTGACCTTCAGCATGCTAGTGTTCTGCAGTGTCTGGGTCACCTTCCTCCCTGTCTACCATAGCACCAAGGGCAAACATATGGTTGCTGTGGAGATCTTCTCCATCTTGGCATCCAGTGCAGGGATGCTTGGATGTATTTTTGTCCCCAAGATTTATATCATTTTAATGCGACCAGAGAGAAATTCTACCCAAAAGGTCAAGGAAAAATCATATTTCTGAACAAATTCTTCAGGAATTCTGTCAAATGTAAAGTTGGTACATACCCACCAATATTGGGTTATAGTGCATGTGTCTAGTTTTAGAATCACTCTCACTGGTTGCTTTAGTGATATCAGGAAATATCATATCTACTGAACTTCTGTACAGTGTCCATAAAATCTTGCACTTATTCACTTGCTTCATTTCCTCTTACAGAACTAAACTCTCTAATTATTACAATTTTATTCATCATTTTGCATTCATGGAGATTGCCCTCTGGTAACTTCCAAATATGTTGATAAGGCAGTTGAATCCATCACTTTGTATAGAAAAATGAGATCTAAGACAGACAGTTTTACACATAGAAACCATCTCCCAAATCAAATAATCAATGAGAATCACAGAATAACTAAATAATCAACATAGAGGAAATCAGAATATATTTTCTGATTTCCAATAAAAGCACACACATAACAAAATACTACCTTTTTTTCTTCAAGCTATTGGCCAATAGTTTAATGAGGAAGTGCTCCTTTTCTGCTGTCAAATACAATTATATTATATCCAACAATGATCAGAACCCCAGGGACTCTGTGGATGAATTGGGAATAGTTGTAAGAATCTGAGGAGGAGAGTGACCCATAGAAAGACCAGCATTCTCAACAAACCTGGACAAGCAAGATCTCTCAGACATTGAGCCTCTAACCAGAGATCATACACTAGCTATTGTGAAGTCCCCAACAAATAAGCAGCATAAGACTTCCTGGTCTAGCATCTGTGGGAGAGACACACCTAACCCCAGAGAGACAAAAGTCCCCAAGGATTGGGAAGGACTGGGCGTTGGGGATTCAGGGATATCATCTTGGAGATGGGGGAGGAGATGTTAGATGAGGAAGAGTCAGGGGGGCAGACCCATCTAACAAAATGGCAACAATCTGTTTATTGCCATTTTGTAACACAAAATGGCAACAAACAGATTGGGAAAAGATCTTTAGCAATCCTAAATCTGACAGGAGACTAAGATCCAATATGAAGAATTCAAGAAGCTGGACTCCAGAAAACCAAATAACCCCATTAAAAATGTGGTACAAATAGAGCTAAACAAAGATTTCTCAACTGAGGAATACTGAATGGCTGAGAAGCACCTAAAGAAATGTTCAACATTCTTAATGATCAGTGAAATGCAAATCAAAACAACCCTGAGATTCCATTTCACACCAATCAGAATGGCTAAGATAAAAAATTCAGGTGACAGCAGATGCTGGGGAGGATGTAGTAAAAGAGGAAAACTCCTCCATTGCTGGTGGTATTGTGAGCTGGTAAAAACACTCGGGAAATCAATCTTGTGTTTCATTAGAAAATTGGCAGACATAGAACTACTGGAGGATCCAGTAATACCTCTCCTGCACATATACCCAGATGTTCCAACTTGTACTAAGGATATATGCTCCACTATGTTCATAGCAACCTTATTTATAATAGCTTTGTAGCCCTGGCTGTCCTGAAACTCACTCTGTAGTCCAGGCTAAACTTGAACTCCATCATATGTCTGCTATATGTACCAATGACACACGGCTACAAACACCATCTTTATAAGAGTAAAATTAATAAATAAAATTGACTGTAAGACTGGATCACTATCAGGGACATCAGCCCTCTGCCTGGGCGTAGGACGAACACCCCAGAGAGCTGCAAAAATCAGATAAACTAAGGATCCTCTGCCACCCCATCCAGCATCTCCAGGCCCGCAGACAGGGCTGTCCAGATTGGCACATGAATAGGGGTGATTCTACCCAAGGCTTAGATGAGTTATACTGTGGTGGTCCCAATTTCAGACCCTTCTAGGCTCCAGGTGAATGCCCTTCTTCTTCTTCTTCTTCTTCTTCTTCTTCTTCTTCTTCTTCTTCTTCTTCTTCTTCTTCTTCTTCTTCTTCTTCTTCTTCTTCTTCTTCTTCTTCTTCTTCTTCTTCTTCTTCTTCTTCTTCTCTCTCTCTCTCTCTCTCTCTCTCTCTCTCTCTCTCTCTCTCTCTCTCTCTCTCTCTCTCTCTCTCTCCCTCCTTTCTTTCTTTCCTTTGAGTCAGGCATCTCTGTGTAGCCTTTGCTGCACTAGATGGTAGACCAAGCTAGCCACAAACTCAGATATCCACTGGGAGTATACATATGCACTAACACCTCCCTCCACTCTTCCTGCCTTTATGCACACAGTGGGTTCTGGTTAATGTAGTTCAGACAGCTTCGCCATGGATACCAGGACAGGTGCAGAGATGGACAGCTGAGAACCAAAGTGTAAGGACCCCTGCAGACTAGATCACATTTACATATGCTCCAGTGTTCTCTTTCCTTGGAAGCTGCTGCTCTAGACTTTCCTTATGAAGTACATCCTCAGTGCCACACCAATGTGATTTTGTGGGCTGAATTCCATTATGCATCTCCAAATTTCTCTTAGCGTGGGGATGCACAATAGAAAAGTTATTGGTGATGACATCATATCTGATGTGTATAACTGAGAAGAGTTTGAATTCTTGAGATCAGTGGTGAAAGAATACTCGATTTCAAATTTGTCCTTTCTTTCTTCCTCTGTGGTAATTTCCTGAGTTTTCTTTGCAAGAAAACATATCAAGTATCATTCACACAAAGGCCTAAAACCAGTTGGGTCTTAAATCCAAGGCAAAAATATTGAACTAAAGTGTCCATTAACATATCAACTGTACAGTGGCCTCCAGTTTCTCTCAGCATCCCTCTGTCTCTACTGCATATAGGTCCCTCCTGGCTGGCATGCCTCCCCAACTTAGCCCCAGACCCCCCAAACTTTCTAGTTCTGGTGATCCCCTGGGCTTTCCTCCTTCCAGCTCTTCTGACACCTATATAACTCAGCCACTTTTAGCCATGCTAGTCTCTTCACTCAGGCTGCCCCTCTTGGTTGGTGGCTCCTATTTCTCTTTTCAGATCTCCTCTCCTCACATGGCACAGCTTAGGATCATGTTCACACTGTAACTCTCCCAGAGGTTTCCTGTCTGGTCTGGAACTCACAGTGACAGGCTAGGTTCTAATCCCAGACATTAACTTGCCTCTGCCAGCAGTTCTGTAATTTAGGAGTATTTCAGCAAGCCCGGCCTTTGTAACTCAAGGAAATATTGGCACATCTATAATCACAACAATCTCCCTAACAGATTGAGTGTACAGCTCCATCTGGGGAGGTGTGTCTATTTCCTGGCACTTGATCATGTCTGAACTACATTGTACTGAAGACAGTGCACCGAGAACAGCCAGAGAAAATAGGCATTTTGATGAAGACAAAATGATGGGATTTTCGGCTTGTGTGCAGGAAGTTCTTTGAAACTTTTTGGATCTGTCAGTCACAGAAAACTAGTTTTATCAGTATTGGTCATGGCAGGAAAATGGGAGTTTTGAAGCATTTTTCTTCCATCATGGAGGTGGAACTGAGGTTTTCTACAACCCTTGTGATCTGATCCAGGCTTCGATGGGGGATGAAAATGCTCCAGGGCCTGGCAGGCCAGTGGAGTCAGGTGGTGAGTGTGGAGGCTGCTGGTGGAACCTTGCCCCAGGTGAGTGCCAAGTGATCGCCCAGCTTCCTGTGTTCTGGGTCAGGAGCCAACAGGATAAACTCCCATGTCCTCCCTGACTGTAGGACACCTGTGGAAAAAATATTTTTTGACATCTGTGTGCTCAATCTCTAGAGCCATCCCCTCTGACTCACAGGGTCTGGTGGACTGTACCCCCTAAGGCTTGTGGGCAGGCCTGTGCTTGGAGACAGAGTCCTGTGGTGACCTTTACTGGCATTAGATGAGGGAAAGGGCTCAGTGCACCTAAGGACCTGACTGACATTTTTATACAGAGACTGTAGTGGCCAAGAAGTTTTGAAAAGTTGAGAGATTTGATCTAGTCAGTTTTCTAAGGGTGGGGTGGGGGTAATTTGGGTGTAGGCAGAGACCTGTGAATCCTTGGGTAAATCCTGTGCACTAATGTTCGAGTTGGAATGCAAGCTGTAGCAGGCATGGGGGAGTTTAAGATTGGTGATGGTGGTGTCCAGATCTTTGATGGAGTTATTTTATTCTCTCATATGTCCCTCTCCCACCCCCTCTGTCCTTTCTTGCTCTGCTGTCCCCCCACAGGGTGCCTTGTGAGCTCATGCCATCACTCCCTTCCTCTCCCCTCTCCCTTTGCCCCTCTCCCTCTCCTTCTCCCTTCCCCCTCCACCAACCTCTACCGCAGACTGTGTCTCTCTGTGTAGTCATGGCTGTTCTGTCTCTCTATGTACCACACTATCTTCAAATTCAAAGAGATCCTTCTATCTCTAACTCACAGTTGATGAGAAAAAGCACCCTTTGTTATATTTTTACTTTGTTTATTATATTTAATCTTGGCTCAACTCACTGTTTACATCACACTAGCCACAAATTCACAGATATTTCCCTTCTTGTGGGTTAGGGTCTCCTTTGGGTAAGGGCTGCCAACTGAACACTGGTTCATGGTGGAAGTGCCCTAATTGGAGCCAACCTGTCTGACATTTCCAAAGAATTTCAAAAACTCAGCCATCAGGACATGCTGCTATGCTAAGCTTAGCTGTGAAGAAAAATTAAATTAAAAATAAATTTTAATTTTTAAATAATATTACTAAATTATATTAGTAATTATAATTAATAATATTACTAATTTTTAAGTACTACTCAAAGATTTTATAGTTGTGTGATTGCATTCAGTATTTGAGTAAAGTCTGCCTTGTTATTATCTATCCTCCCTCTCCCGATTGACACTCCCCATGACTCTAACTGGCCTAATTACATCATGGTGGCCTCAGATGCACAAAAGTCTGCTTCCTTCTGCCTTGCAAATGTTGTGTAAAGGCTAATTAATTCCAAATTCGTTATTCAATGTGGGCAGATAAAACTACATTTTGAAATCATATGTACCCATTTGTGAAATTTGTTAAAGAAGCACTAGTCATGTGCTCAGGAAGAGCCTGTACCAAATACTTGACACATAGTGAAAGAGGAAAAACTGAACTGTTCCTGAACTCTCTTACCCCTCCTATCCAGAGACTGTTCCCGGAGCACACCTGAACTTTTTACCTCAGAGTACATTCTTAAACTCTTCACCCCAGAGTCCGACCCCCTCCCAAGTGAGAACGGTTCCGGGAGCATTTCTGAGATAAGGGAGCGAACTCAGTCCAACCCCTCCCAACTAAAGACTATGCCAAGAACATTTTTGAGATAGGGGCCTCCTGGTACTACCCCAGAATGTTCCAATAGATCGAGTACATTGCCAAAATATAGGACACGACCCCTTGGTTACGAAAAGTCTCTTGGAAAGTCCCTGAGAATAACCTTTGGCAGAACCCCTTAGTGACGCACATTTGTATCTTCTCTGCCCTAATCCCCCCTTACCCTTCTCCTATAAAAGCCTGTGAAAAGTTTGGGCCAATTGCCGAATCTCCTCTGCACCTTGCTGGCTGCATGAGTTTCGACCCCAGATATCTGGTATATGTGCTTTTTATGTGCTTTCTTGTCGTTGCTGTATTAAATCTTACTCTCTATACATCTTAAGTTCAGTCTCAGTGTCTTCTTGGGTGCGCGGCTGTCCCGAGGCTTGAGTAAGTGCCTCCCTTTGGGAGTCTTAGAGTCTTTCATTTGGTGCATTGGCCGGGAATCAGCGCGTCTACCCAGAAGTCCTGGACCTACTCAGAGGTAAGATTTTCTGTTCTGTTTGGTCTGGTGTCTGTGTTCTGTTTCTGGAGATCAGGAGGGTCTCAATCTGTGGGCCTTGGAGAGGCCATCTGAATCTGTATCTGGTGCGATCGCAGTTCTGGTTTTGCGTGACGCTCTGTGCTCAGTACGAGCACCAGAGACCGTGCTCCGGGAGCTGGAGACCAGGCAGGTCTCAATAGAGAGCGCGGGGTGGATAGAGACAGACGTGTCTGGTGTCCACCGTCCGATCGCCCTGGGGGACGCCCCAGGAAGACAAGGGGAGGGCCAAGGACGCTTGGCGGACCCCTCTGAAGGCCGAGAGACCATCACTTTGGTGAAAGGTCAAAGCCGGCCGGCCTTGGAGAGGCCATTTGAATCTGTGAGTTGCCTGTGGGCGACGGGAAGTCGCCGCTGTTTTTGGTTTCTTTTGTCTGAGTCTCGTGTCTGCTCTTGTTGTGTTTGCTATTATTCTAGAAATGGGACAATCTGCTGGGTGTGTAGGTGTGGAACTGCTGCATTTGTGTATTCTGAGATTGTGGGTTTATTCTGGCAGCTGCCACTGTGGACCGTAAGGACCCTAGTGGCTGTGAGAGGACGACTGTCTATGGCCTCACAGTCTGCACCCCAAAAAGATGTTCCAAGGGAGACCCTGGAAGGAGTGCCCAGGGTACAGAACAGTCAAAAAGACCTGGCTGTTGCCTGGCAGAGTGAAAGAGAGAGAGAGTGTTCTCTGTGCCAGAGCGGGAGTGGATGTGGAATCCCACCCCTATCAGGAAAAAGAGTCAATGTGGAATCCGACCCCGTCAGAAAGTGGCGTTTGGCTGGTTGTGTTTTGGTCACGTGACAAGACTGTGTGTGTGTGTGTGTGTGTGTGTGTGTGTGTGTTAACCCTTTGTCGACTGTAGACTTGGACTGACGTCAGGACAGAATTTGTCAGCAATGGTTTTAAAAAAGGAAAGAAAACCACCAGGCCGGTCCTCCCCAGGCTGCTCAAAAGAGCTCTGAGATTCAGAGCTGCCGCAGTGGTGCTGAGGTTCTGAGTTCTGCAGACACAGCAGCAACGGAGGCTGTCTGTGCCCTGCGAATGAGTTGTAAAATGCTGATAGTGAGTGCAGCGGCCTGCCGGCCCCCGCCTGCCAGTCCCGGAGTGGCCGTGAAGCCTGCCACAGCTGGGGAGGGGCCAACTGTGGCCGCCGTCCCTCCTTTGGCTTTCCCCTGGAGTCTGCCCGCACTCCCTTGTGTCTGCGCGCCCGCCGCGGGGCACACAGAGAAGTTCCCCCGCCCTGCCGCGCAGGCGCCTTGCGTTTCCAAAGCTCGGGAGGCCGCCGTTGCCTCCGGCCAAGAGAGCTCCGTGGATGCCTGTGTGTGGGGTGGCGGACGCCGCCGCCTCCGGGGGCTCAAGCCATGCCGGAAAACAAGTGGTTAAGTTGCCCCTCATTTGGCTCCTCCCGGGGTCTGCGCACGGGTGCCCGCCCACACTCCCTCCCTTGTCTCCGCCACCCGTGCCGCCGCTGCTGCTGCCCCCACCGCAGCCGCTGCCGCCCCGACCGGCGGCAGGGCCGTTTCGCAGGAGGAGGCTGCTGTCTGTGCTCCGCCAGGCCCGCCGCCGCCTCCAAGCCATGCGGAAAAACAAGTGGTTAAATTCCCCCTCTTTGCCAGTGTTTGTTTGCCACTCCCACATTTCCCGCGCCGTGGCGCGGGAGACTCGGCGCTTGGCTCCTCCCTGTCCATTCGCCGTTACTGAGAAAATCCTGGTTAGTTTCTTTCCCTCCGCTGACTAGTATGCTTGAGTTCAGCGGGTTGCCGCGTCTGATCTGAGGACGCCACAAGGTTCCCTGGTTGCTTCTCATTTCCCTGTCCCCTGTATCCTGTCTCTTGTTAACTGTTAACAGAAAAAAATTGTGTTCATTTTGAAATATCAGTGGTCTGGTGTAGCTAGATGTGAGAACTGCACTCCCTTCTCTGCCCCATGTGTCTTCTCTTCTCAGGCACTGCCCTGAGTTGCTGGCAGTGAGTCTGTTCTGGGCTCCGGTGAGGGAGACATACAAGGTAAGGAGCACCTACGGGTCTAACTGCCAGGCTCTGATGAGGTCTCGTCTCTGTGGGACTAATGCCCCGAAAATCTGACCTAACAGTAAAAGAGGTGAACTATAAAAAAGTTAAGTGACAGAATATAGATGTAATAATTAGATAACATTCAAAGTAAGCAAAAACAAGAAAAAGATATATATAGATAGAAAAAGAGACATTATATGAGATCTCCATTGTGGTTAAAAAACAGGAGTAAAGAGAGATAACTGACAAAGACTAGAACCTAGCAAAGTGACACTTGCTAATAATACTAGCACTTAGAGATGATCTGTAAGAAATAAGGAGCCAGAAATTTTTCTAAAAAGATAAGAGAAATGAAATGCTGGTCACAAAAGTCAGGGAGACTAGAAAACTTAGTACCTGGCAACAGAAAAAAGAAAGCTTTTGGCTAAAGATTAAAGTCTTCCCTAACAAAAAGAAGAAGAGCCCCCCTCATGACCAAACCCTTCACCTGTTCGTGGCTAAAAATAAAGAGATAGCAGAAGGGGTGCTAATACAGAAGCTGAGTCCTTAAAAGAGACTGGTAGCCTACCTGTTGATGCAGCTAAAAAGAGACTGTGTTTCATATTCCTCCACTGACCAGTGCAAAGCAAGTTTAAAAGGTTCCTGGACACTACAGGTCTTTGCAAACTGTGGATTCCAGGTTTTGCTGAATTAAAAAGATAAACAGCCCTTCGTATAAGAAATAAAGAACAACCTTGGAAAAATTAGACCTGGTGACTGAGAGATGGCCTGCTTGTCTGCACATAGTGGCTTTTGGTCAGGGACACATGATCCAATTGTTTCCCTGACTGATGGACACATTATTAGAGCTTTTTGTTGACAGAACAAGTGACCTTCGCTTCCCCTGCTAACCTGCTGAGTCTTCACCTACTCATCACTGCTTTGACATTCTGGCAGAAGGAACTTTGGCTCAGAAGGCTGAACTCCTGGCGCTAACCCAAGCCCTGCGGTTGGCTGAAGGCAGAGACATCAAAGACAAAGAAAAAATTCTGGCCCTCCTAGAAGCTCCTGAATGAACTGGGTGAGTTGGGTTACCGGGTATCGGCTAAGAAAGCTCAGTTAAGTGGTGGCTCACCGAAGCCAAGAAAAAAGACTGTGATGCTGACCCCAACCCCCACCATCCCGCGCCAAGTACGTGAGTTTCTGGGAACGGTGGGCTCAAAGGCAGCCCTGCTTGCAGCCCCCGCCCTGGCTTTGCCAGATCTGACTAAGCCTTTTACCCTATATGTTGATGAGCGGGCTGGAATAGCCCGTGGGGTTTTGACTCAGACTCTGGGGCCCTGGAAGCGGCCAGTGGCCTACTTATCTAAAAAGCTCGACCCAGTTGCCAGCGGCTGGCCTTCTTGCCTGAAAGCCATTGCTGCAGTGGCTCTGCTTGTTAAAGATGCTGACAAACTTACTCTGGGTCAGCATGTGACTGTAATCGCCCCCCCCATGCTCTGGAAAGTATTGTACGTCAGCCCCCTGACCGGTGGATGACTAATGCCCGGATGACCCACTACCAGAGTTTGTTGCTAAATGATCGAGTAACTTTTGCTCCACCTGCTATCCTCAATCCTGCTACCCTCCTCCCCTTGGCGGATGACTCCATTCCTGTACATCAATGTGCTGATGTCCTGGCTGAAAAAACTGGAACAAGGAGAGATCTGACTGATCAGCCTTGGTGTGCCTGCCTGGTACACAGATGGCAGCAGCTTTGTCACAGGAGCAGCAGTAGTAGATGGAAGGCAGCTCATATCCATGGGGCCATCTACCAACAGAGGGGGCTACTTACCTCGGCAGGTAAAGATCAAATCAGGCCTTGGCCTGAAAGTTTGAACTGGTACACGGATGGCAGTAGCCTCATGGTTAAAGGTAAGCGGAAGGCAGGGACAGCAGTGCAGCGGTGAACAAAAAGCAAGTGATCTAGGCCAGCAGCCTCCCTAAAGAGACTTCAGCCCAGAAAGCTGAATTTGTGGTTTTGATACAAGCTTTATAAATGACAAAGAGAAAAGTCTACACTGACAGCAGGTATGCTTTTGCCACTGTATGGAACAATATACAAACAAAGAAAGCTGTTGACATCTGCAGAAAAAGACGTCCTCAATATGGATAAATGATACTGCTCACATAGTCATCAAGAAGACTATTAAAGAAAAATTTTCCAAGGTTCAGAGTGCCAAAAGCAATAGTTGCCCAGGTAAGTCAGGGTGTGGCCAAGCATTTAGAGGTCAAATAACATTGTGTGTATAGACCTCAGAGCTCAGGACAGATAAAAAAAATTAGTTTAAAACTCTAAGACAGACCTTGACAAAATTAATCGTGGAGACTGGCATGGACTTGGTGTTCCTTCCCTATGCCCTATCTCTCGATTCAGTTTTACTCTTTTTAAGATCCTTTATGAGACTCCTATGCCCATCACTGTCTTAACCTATGTTGTTAAACTAGCTATTGAGACTGACGGTACAGACTGGGTGACCTTCTTTCCCTTTGCGCTTCTTAGAGTTCGAAACTCACCTGGAAGTTTCGGTCTTACTCTTTATAAAATCCTGCATGGGGGACCGCCCCTTAACTGAGTCTGGCGGGATATTGGATCCCTGAATCGACTCTTTCTACACCCTGCTTTGTTGTCCAGCTCCAGCAAACAGACCCGACGACTAAAAGGAAAAGATGGGGAGCCCCGAGGATGACCTAATTGGAATCTCATTCCCAGATCACAGCAGCGAGCTCCTGAGCTGCCTAAACGAGCAGCGCCAGCTGGACAGCAGTGCCATCAGGACACAGGGTTTTGAGTACCAAACCCACAGGGCTGTGCTGGCTGCCTGTAGCCACTACTTCAAGAAGCTCTTTACAGAAGAGAGAGAGAGAACAGTAATAAAAACAGAGAGTGTTGAAACGGCTTCTGGGGGAGCAAAAGCCAGTGTGTGTGAGCTGAACTTTGTAGGGCCAGAGGCCCTAAGTGCCCTGCTCGAGTTTGCTTACACTGCCACACTGACCACCAGCAGCGCCAATATGCCGGCTGTACTCCAAGCTGCTCGGCTACTGGAAATCCCATGTGTCGTCACTACTTGCTTGGAGATTTTGCAAGGCAGTGGACTGGAAGCCCCCAGCCCAGATAAAGATGACTGTGATCGAGCCCGACAGTACCTGGGGGCTTTTGCCACTGCCACCCCCACAGCCTCAACCTCAAAAATGCTCAACGGTAAAGACAGTCCTCCCACAGGTGCTGCCTCACCTGCTGAGGGGCCCCTGAATTATAAAGTTTTTAAAACTGGAAAAGAGATGGCATACCCACCAGGCTGCGGGCTGGCCCAGAGTAACGAACCTCCACTATCATCAGAAGAGCTGGGCTCAGATGAAGATCTCATTGACCCTGACCTGATGGCTTACCTAAGTTCGCTGCACCAGGATGCCCTGACACCAGGCCTAGATGACCAAGACAAGCTAGTGCCTAAACGCCATTCACAGATGCCCCAAGAGTGCCCAGTCTGTCACAAGATAATCCACGGGGCAGGCAAACTGCCTCGGCACATGAGGACCCACACTGGTGAAAAGCCTTTTGCCTGTGAGGTCTGCGGTATCCGCTTCACCAGGAATGATAAGCTGAAGATCCACATGCGAGAGCACACAGGAGAGTGACCCTACTCATGCCCCCACTGTCCAGCCCGCTTCCTGCATAACTACGACCTCAAAAACCATATGCATCTGCACACAGGCGGCCGGCTCTATGAATGCCACCTGTGCCACAAGGCCTACGCCAAGGAAGGCCATCTACAGCGCCATCTAAAAGATCAGAACTACCACAAAAATAACGTGGCCATCTCATCCCCTGCTGGCCACGACCTCCCCAATGGCCACATAGACTAAGAGCTTTCTTAAGTTTTAAATAGAACTAATCCTAATATGACTCAGTCCTGTTGGTTATGTACAGCTATGGATGTTGATCTTAGAACTATAAAACAGTCTATCTTTGACTTCCCTGTCCAAAGTGATGTTACAAAACAGAAAGAGATTGGACTCTGTGGAGGGGGATAAATGCAGTGCAGGTTATGATACTAAGGCAACAATATCGGGTCCTCCAGGAGGCCAAGACCCCGCTCTAAGATTAGAGCTATTCACTAGAAGAAGGGGGGAATGAAAGAGGAAAAACTGAACTGTTCCTGAACTCTCTTACCCCTCCTATCCAGAGACTGTTCCCGGAGCACACCTGAACTTTTTACCTCAGAGTACATTCTTAAACTCTTCACCCCAGAGTCCGACCCCCTCCCAAGTGAGAACGGTTCCGGGAGCATTTCTGAGATAAGGGAGCGAACTCAGTCCAACCCCTCCCAACTAAAGACTATGCCAAGAACATTTTTGAGATAGGGGCCTCCTGGTACTACCCCAGAATGTTCCAATAGATCGAGTACATTGCCAAAATATAGGACACGACCCCTTGGTTACGAAAAGTCTCTTGGAAAGTCCCTGAGAATAACCTTTGGCAGAACCCCTTAGTGACGCACATTTGTATCTTCTCTGCCCTAATCCCCCCTTACCCTTCTCCTATAAAAGCCTGTGAAAAGTTTGGGCCAATTGCCGAATCTCCTCTGCACCTTGCTGGCTGCATGAGTTTCGACCCCAGATATCTGGTATATGTGCTTTTTATGTGCTTTCTTGTTGTTGCTGTATTAAATCTTACTCTCTATACATCTTAAGTTCAGTCTCAGTGTCTTCTTGGGTGCGCGGCTGTCCCGAGGCTTGAGTAAGTGCCTCCCTTTGGGAGTCTTAGAGTCTTTCAATAGGACTGGCGTGGAGAGTGTGATTCTCTTTTGTTTCTTTTTTTAAAGATATATTTTATGTATATAAGTACATGGTTGCTATCTTCAGACACACCAAAAGAGGGTGATCTCTCCAGCCCTATGAGTCTCTTTTGGGAATAGGAAGGTATGTTAGTTTTAATGAGTAGTGTTTCCATAGGCTTAGATATTGTAATGCTCAGTCCCCAGGGTGTGGAACCCTTTGAGAAGAATTGTAAAGATTAAGATGTAAGGAACTTATTGTTCGAGGAAGGATGTGGCTGGGATTGATCTTTGAGGTTTCAGAAGCCCACAAGTAATCCAGTGTATTTGTGTGTGTGTGTGTGTGTGTGTGTGTGTGTGTGTGTGTGTGTGTGTGTTTGTGTGTATGTGTGTGTGTCTGCCTCCTGCTTGTAGATCAGAATATAAAGTCTTCAGGTATTGCCCTGGTCCCTTGCCTTTCTTCTCACCCCGATGTTCATCCTGGACAAACACTCAGAATCTGTTAGCTAGCACCAGTTAAATGTTTTCTTTTATATTGTAAGATATGCCTTGGCCATGGTGTCTCTTCCAAGCAATAAAACAGTAAATTTTATCCTCACATAACAAACAGAAGAGATTGATTCTTTGTCCAAGGTCACCCATTAAGAGACTCCAAGGATGGAGCCCAGTGGGTACCTGACTGCATGTATGAGAGAGGACTTGGGTGAACCTTTGGGATACCAACACTCTTACTTATTACTCACAACCTTGTTTTTCTAAAGTTTTCCCAGTATTCAGTTAAACCCTGCCATCCAGGAAGAGCTAAGTGGAGGGAGCCCAGGAATCACACTCCCCACTTAACACATAAGTGATCTCTGGGACTGTGGTGTCCTGGGACTGTGTGCTGGAATTCTCTCTGCCTTTCCATTTTATTTCCTTGGCACATGCTCAGAATGAAAAGTCCCACATCCACAGCAGGGATTAAATGGACAGGTTTCCCTTTATGGTAACCATTGGCTAAAGATTTGAAGGTCTTTTTGTCCATTTTTTAATTAGGTATTTAGCTCATTTACATTTCCAATGCTATACCAAAAGTCCCCCATACTCACCCACTCCCACTCCCCTAACTACCCACTCCCCGTTTTAGACACTGGGGTTACCCTGTACTGGGGCATATAAAGTTTGCAAGTCCAATGGGCCTCTCTTTCAAGTGATGGCCTATTAGGCCATCTTTTGATATATATGCAGCTAGAGACAAGAGCTCCGGGGTACTGGTTAGTTCATATTGTTGTTCCACCTATAGGGTTGCAGTTCACTTTAGTTCCTTGGGTGCTTTCTCTAGCTCCTCCATTGGGGGAGATTTGAAGGTCTTAAAGCTCCAGTGATGATATTAGACCAGGCCTGGAAGTGAAATTGGTTGGGGATGATTAGAAATGCTCAGGCCTGCATGAGTTCGGCTGGCTTTAGTGGAAGGTAGGAATTGTGATAGCACAACAGCTGAGGGCTGAGTCTGCATACTGAGATTGAATGGAAGCTCAGTGTGAAGACTGATGTGTGTGTCCTGAGGTCATGTACACCTGGCTTCCTGGCCTTTGTGCCAGGGAGAGAGTGGACAACAATAACCCAAATGTAGTCTGTGTGAAACAGATGATTGGGAGGAATCCATGTTAGTGTCTGATTGGGAGGCATCCATGTGAATTCTCTGATTGAAAAGAGGGACATTCTTCTAGCTTGGATTGTCTCCAGTGGTGATGATTTCAATGAACTCACTCTCCATATATTCATAGACTTGAATACTTGTTCCATTTGGTGGAACATTTTGGAGATAATAATGATGTATAGCCTTGTTGGAGGAGGTGTTTCACTGGGGGTGGGCTTGTATGTCTCAAAAGCTCTTTCCATTCCCAGTTAATTCTCTATGCCTGGTACTGTACTATGGATCAGGATGTAAGCTCTCAGCAACTGTTCCAGTGCTGTGTGTGCCTGTATCCATCCTCCCTGACTTGAAGTTTACAGGTTGACCCTCTGAGGTGTAAGCCCCAATAAAATCCTTGTTATTATAAGTTGCCTTGGCCATGGTGTCTCTTCACAGTAATAGAAAAGAAATTAAGTCCCTATGTCAACTTGACTGTTGTTGCTGAGTGATGAGCACAGTAGTTGGTGGGAACTTTAGGATAGACTGGCTATCAATAGAATAGGATCACAGCCTAGTATCCTCTGAGGTAGAAAGCTAAGTGGGAATGACTTAAGGGAACCAGGAATCTCTGACAAGGAGGATTCATATAAATTCAACTTTCTCCACTGTTCAGGATTATTTATCCTTTGAGGAGGTGGCAGTGTATTCTCCTGGGAGGAATGGAAACTGCTTGATGACTCTCAAAGGATCCTACACCAGACTGTGATGACTGAGATCTTCATACTCATGTCTTTGCTGGGTAAATACCCTACCATCATTTCAGAGCAAGGCTAGGCTTTCCTTTGTTTTTGGTTTGTTATTGTTTTTGTTTTGTTTTTTGTTTTTTGTTGTTTGTTTGTTTGTTTGTTTTAGAGACAGCTGTATCATTCTCAAAGCTTGCCTATGAACACCAAGTCTTTCCCCCACAGTCTTGGAGTATAAAATATAGGTTAAAAACCAAGTCAAGTTTCACAACAGCTCTGTTTCTCTCAATTGCAGCAAAGGCACACAGGAATCAATTTGGGGTAAAGATTTTATTGGGGTGTAGTTTGATACATCGGTCTATCTTTAGAATCTTAGCTGTGCTAGATGCACTCTGTATACCTGGATGTACTCTGACTTGCCAATGTCTTCTTGATCTGTCTTTTGAGAGTTGCAATTAAAGGATTGCACAAACACACCTGGCCTGGGGTCTGGATCTTAACACTGATGGCTTCTCTGTGACTTGATGACACTGCAAATATTGGGGATCTTTGTGACTCAAGTATTTCTGGTGACATGCCTTATGTTTGAATATAACAGGAATTGTGGCACTTGTAAGCTCATTTTATTTTATTTTGTTTTTGTTTTGTTTTATTTTATTTTATATTTCAAAGACACCATTAACAGGACTACTCTCACTAGGCTTTATTCTTGTCTACTGTATGGGTTGCATCACTTAGTACAGAACTGTCATTTTTTGTATCATTGTCCTTTTGGACTTATACCTTCTGGGATCCATGACATGACTCAGCTGGATTCTTGGGGAGAGCCCTCTGTGACTGCATTAATATTCCTGACTCCAGGCATGTTGTAGGTACATAGAGTGTGGTGGTTTTTGATGTTTGAAGGTATTAATTCTGAACCAGAACTGTCCCTTGGGTGTCAGTCTTGAATATTTTGCCTGTTGCCTTGCAACCCTGTGAAACACAGCTGTTCCTTTATTTTGATGGTGTGCACTGTAAATGTAACTCCTATTTGGCTAATGTAATTGTCATCTCAGAGGCAGTGAGCTTTCAACTGGTAAGCAAGGCCTAGTCTTGGAAGATTCTAGCCTGTGTACAATCTAATCAAGGCCTAGAGTGGTTTCAACCATGGAGACTTACTGTTGAATAAGCTCACCTGTCTAGCTTTTTTTGAACTCTGGCAGGATGGTCAACTCAGCTATTTCTGTTCAAACTCCTTCGATTCAAACTGGCTTCTTTTAGCTTCTGACTGAATTGCTCTGTTTGGTCTCAAAGTAACTCTAGAAATCTGTTCTACTCTTCTGGTTTCTCATTCTCTGGTTCATTCTGTCTTCACCTTAATCTAGCTTGTTCTCTCTGAAACCTGTCTGTCAAACTGTTCAGGTAAAAACTTTATCTGAACACTCTGTCTGCTCTGAAGTAAACATATTTCCTGTCCTATCACTGAATCATTTAGTCAAATATTTCTCTGATTCATCACTTTGCCTGCTTCTCAATTTGATGTCACTTTCCAACATGACTTCCAGTTGTACCAAGTTTAGTTGGTAGAACAATGTTTTGGATTAAATGTGTGTACTATAGGAGTGTCCATATTCCAGCCAGAGCAGTCATGTTGGATTATAATTCATCTACCATGCACTATAACTTGTCAGTCCTTAAATTCAGGTACTTTAGGAACCATTCTGTATAGCTCTACACAGCCTTCTGCACTGTGTCTTGAATCCCCAACAGTTGAAGCTTGCAGAAAGCTATTGGTGAGGAAAGAGTTTGTTACAGTTCCTAGCATACCTCCCTGTCACTTATTCCATGCTTGTGTTCTTGCTGCTCCTAAGGTTCATAGAACATAAGATACTGAAAAAATTTAGCATGATATTGGACACTGTCTACCCTAAACTAGCCCCTTTGTTCTGTGAGAAATTCATCCACTCTGCAACAGCACATACTGTGCTGTGCTGAGACACATTTACTAAGCATGAACATTGTGATGATCCTCCAGACTTCCTCGGGTATTCTAAGGCATCAAGTGACTTATAATGTTGGGGATACCCCCACGAACACTGAGAGTGGAGAGACCATTCAGAGTGAGAAGAAGAACTGCATATAAAGCTACTGTAGGAAAACTTTTACTAGTATTTTCCATCTCAATCATCACCGGATGATACACACTGGAGAAAAGCCTTTTCAGTGCAGTGAGTGTGGGATGTCCTTCACACAAAAAGCCTTTCTTCTTAAGCATTTTAGAATTCACACCAGAGAGAAGCCATTCAGTTGCAGTGAGTGTGGCAAAACCTTCAAACACAACTGCTTCCTTGTTGCTCATCAGTGAGTTCTCAAAGGAGAGACACCCTTTACATGCACTAAATGTGGCAAGTCATACATGAACAGATCCAGGCTTTTATATCGTTATTTGGTTCATGCTCGAGAAAACCAGTAGAAGTATACTGTAGTGGTTTGAATAGGTCTGGTCAAAGAGATTCATGTGTTTGAATGCTTGGCCCATAGGGAGTGACATTATTACGTGATGTGGCCTTCTTAGAATAGGTGTGGCATTGTTGGAGAAAGTGTGTCTCAGTGGCTAAGGTCTTGGAGGTTCAGTGCTCAAACTCCTCCCAGTGTGGGAAAGTCTCTTCCTGGCTGCCTTTAGATCAGGATATAAAAGCTCTGCTCCTCCGAACCATGTCTCCCTGCATGCAGCCATGGTTCCTGCCAAGATGATAATGGACTGATCTTCTGAAGCTGTAAGCCAGACCCAATTAAATGTCCTTTATAAGAGACCTTTTCAAAGTTTTCTTTTTTTTTTAATAAGGTAATTTCCTCGATTACATTTCCAATGCTATCCAAAAAGTCCCCAATACACTCCCCCCCAGCCCCCCACCCTCCCACCCCCACCCCTTTGCCGTGGCATTCCCCTGTACTGGGGCATATAAAGTTGGCAAGTCCAATGGGCCTCTCTTTCCAGTGATGGCCTACTAGGCCATCTTTTGATACAAATGCAGCTAGAGACAAGAGCTCTGGGGTACTGGTTAGTTCATAATAATTATCCACCTATGGGGTTGCAGTTCCCTTTAGCTCCTTGGGTACTTTCTCTAGCTCCTCTATTGGGGGCCCTGTAATCCAACCAATAGCTGACTGTGAGCATCCACTTCTGTGTTTGCTAGGCCCCGGCATTGTCTCAGAAGAGAGAGCTATATCTGGGTCCTTTCAGGAAAATCTTGCTAGTGTATGCAATGGTGTCAGCGTTTGGAAGCTGATTATGGGATGGATCCCTGGATATGGCAGTCTTTAGATGGTCCATCCTTTCTTCACAGCTCCAAACTTTATCTCTGTATCTCTTTCCATGGGTGTTTTGTTCCCAATTCCAAGAAGGGGCACAGTGTCCACACTTTGGTCTTCGTTCTTCTTGAGTTTCATGCGTTTAACAAATTGTATCTTATATCTTGGGTATCCTAAGTTTTTGGGCTAATATCCACTTATCAGTGAGTACATATTGTGTGAGTTACTTTGTGAATATGTTACCTCACTCAGAATGATGCCCTCCAGATCCATCCATTTGCCTAGGAATTTCATAAATTCATTCCTTTTAATAGCTGAGTAGTACTCCATTGTGTAAATGTACCACATTTTCTGTATCCATTCCTCTGTTGAGGGGCACTTTTCAAAGTTTTCAAAGTTCTTTTCAAAGAAATGGAAACCCTAACTAAGACATGATACCAAATGCATAAATCATAAAAGGAAAATTACAGCCTTGTTTATCATGTACAAGCTCATATAGGGGAAAGGAAATTTGAATGTCATGCATCTGGGAAGTGTTAAAAAACAAAACTCACCCCATCAATGACCAACAACTTTATACTAGAGGAAAGGATTTTATGTGTAGTGTATGTGGGATGCAGCCTCATTTAACATCAACGATTTTATGCAGCAAAGCATCATGAGTGCAAAGAATGTGGCAAAGTGTTTTGCTGCAGGACTGGCACCACATTAAATCGAGTATATGTATTGAATGCAATGAACATGGGGAAACATTTCCATCATCTACCCTATATAGACAAAAGGGTTTTCACTGGACAAAAGTCAAGAGTGCTTCAGATGAGCGGAGTGTTCACCCACACTTTCATCATATTTAACTGAAGAAACCAGAGTGCAGACATGCATCATGATTCCACTGAATCTGGGGAAGACTTTGAACAAAGTTTGTTCTTATTAACAACACAGACACAACCCAGATAGGTTTGTGAATACAAACAATGTAGAGAAAGCTTCAGCCATTGACCAAGCTTGTTGAACCTTAGGAGTGAATGTGACTTTGAGCAAAGAAGTTCTAAGAGTGGCTTTTGTGAGGAAGCCAGACATTGAAAATTACTCATCAAATAAGAACATGGAATCAAGGTGAGGATTATTGCCATCTTATTCCTAAGAAGTTAATACTTCCCTGAGACTTAGCAAGACGAAGTTGTGTTCTTGGCTGCATCAGTGTGGATTGGATTCTCCATGTTACTGACTTTGAATGGAGGAGGAAGAGGTTGACCTCAGTTTAAAAAAGACATATATATATTTATTGTTGTTTGTTCTATTGGTTGCCCTTTTTTCCCTCACTGAATATTGAAGTCCGTGGGATAAATGATCATTTATTGTAAAGTCTTCATGACTATTGTGTCACTACTTTTGTTGGGTCCAGCTCTGTGTAGCACCTAATGCTCTTACATAGGAGTGCAACCCATATGTTTTAGGAGTTTGTTGTTTGTTTCATGTGTCAGTATCTCAACTGCACATATATATGAATATTACGTGCATAACTAATGCCTGTGAGGCCCCCCAAAATAAATTGGATTCCTGGAACAGGAGTTACAGATGGGTATGAAGCAGTCTGTTTACTGGAAACGGAACCCTGGTCCTCTACCATAGCATAATATGGACTCACACTCTGAACCCTCTCTAGAGTCCATGTTTTACATTTTAAGAAGTTACTAGACTTTGTTCTAAAAGGCTGTGTGTTTCAGATTTCCTCCTGCAGCATATCAGTCACCAGTTTGTCACATCCTGACCTTTTTCCAAGTCATGAGATATTCACTTTAACAATCTTAGTCTCTATGTTGGCTCAGGAATGATGGCGCAGGCTTTAATCCCAAAACTCGGGAGTCAGAGGAAGTTGTAGTCAGTGAGTTCAACGTCATCATGGTCTAGGAGATCCAGATCATTTTATACCTCTAAGTGAATGCTGGGAACTGAACCAAAGTTTTCTGAAATAAGAGTAAGTGCTGTTATCCAGTGAGGTGAGCCATTTTTCTCACCATGTATCTATGTTTCATATATATTCATATATATATATATTCCAGAAAAAGAATATATATATTCTTACTATGTTGGTTTTCCCAGCTTGTTTCTCTCTCTATCTCAAGTTGTCCTAGAATTCATAGACCTACCCATATTCTGGTTTTTGAATGCTTGTATCAAAGACATAGTCCTCTGGGGGATCAAAAGAAACTGATGCCTTCCTGTCTTAGCCAGTGCCCTGAGTAGATCTCCCATGCTAGCTCTGCACCCAACCACCCACCACCCAGAGGAAGCTGGACTCCCAGGTGTTCTAACACACCTATGATCATAGGATCACAGTTTCTTAGGAATTTGATCATGCCAGGATTTCAGGATCCTAGAGGCAGCTTGAGTCCCAGGCACTCTTACATGAAGAATTTCAGGATCAATGGATCACAGAGACATCTGGACTCTGAGGAGGTCTGATACACCCAGGAAAACCAGACAGTCAAGCTCCTGTGAGATACAGTGAGTGCAGGTAGCAATAGAGATACCCAGAGGGAGAGAGGCAATATCAAGAACATAAGCAACAGAAGCCAAGTTTACTTGGCATCATCAGAACCCAGTTCTCCCATTATAGCAAGACGGGGTACCACATCACACCAGAACTGTACAAAGAGTCAATAAACCCAAGAGCTGGTTTATTGAGAAAAATCAACAAGATACATAAACCGTTAGCCAGAGTGACTAGAGGACATGGAGACAGTATCCAAATTAATAAAATAAGAACTGAAAGGGGAGACATAACAAGAGAATCCATGAAAATCCTCAAAATTATCAGATCCTACTACAAAAGCTTATACTCAACAAAACTGGAAAATCTGGATGAAATGGACAATTTTTTAGGCACATACCAGGTATCAAAGTTAAATAAGTATCACACAAACCATGTAAACAGTCCCATTGTTTCTAAAGAAATAGAGCAATTATTAATAATCTTCTAACTGACAAGAGACCAGGACTAAAAGGATTTAGTGCAGAGTTCTACCAGACTTTCTAATAAGAGCTAATACCACTTCTGTTCTAACTACTTCTTAAAATAGAAACAGAAAGACACTACTCAATTCATTCTATGAAGCAACAATTACATTTATACCTAAACCTTACAAAGATGCAACAAAGAAGGTAATGTCAGGCCATTTTCACTTATGAATATTGATGCAAAAATACTTAATAAAATTCTCACAGAGTGTAAGAATATAACAAAACAATCAACCATCATGATGAAGTAGGCTTTTTCCCAGGAATGCAGGGATGGGTAAATATAAGGAAATCAAAGAAACACACTATATAAATAAAAGCAAAGAAAAAACTCACATGATCATCTCATTCAATGCTGACAAAGCATTTGACAAATTACAACATCACTTCATGCTAAAAGTCTTGGAAAGAACAGGAGTACAAGACCCATATGTAAACATAGTAAAAGCAATATATAGCAAACCAGAAGACAACATCAAACTAAATGGAGAGAAACTTGGAACAACCCCAATAAAATCAGAAACTAGATGAGGCAGCCTACTCTTTCACTACCTATTCAATATAATACTAGAAATCCTAGCCAGAGCAATTAGATATCAAAAGGAAGTGAAAGGGAAAAATTGGAGAGGAAGCAGTCAAAATATCAGTATATGGAGATGATATGATAGTATACTTAAGTGACCCCAAAATCCCACCAGAGAATTCTTAACCTGAAAATCAACTTCAACAATGTGGCTGGATGTAAAATTAACTCAAACAAATCAGTAGACTTCCCCTACTTAAAGGATAAATTGGCTAATAAAGAAATTAGAAAAATGACACCCTACAAAATATTCACAAATAATATTGACTACCTTGGTGTGACTCTAACCAAGGAAGTGGAAGATATGTATGACAAGAACTTCAACTCCCTGAAGAACAAACTCAAACTAGATCTCAGAAGTTGAAAAAAAACTCCCATGCTCATGAATTAGCAGGACTAATAAAGTAAAAATGGCCATCTTGCCAAAAGCAATCTACAGTTTCAGTGCAATCCCTACCTAAATTCCAACTTAATTTGTCATAGAGTTAGAAAGAGCAATTTGCAAATTCATTTGGAATAATTAAAAAACCCAGGATCTCGAAAAATATTCTCAACAATAAAAGAACTCCTGGTGAAATCACCATCCCTGACCTAAAGCTGTACTACAGAGCAATTGTGACAAAAACTTCATGGCACTGGTATAGCAACATAGAGGTTGATCAATGGAATGGAACTGAAGATGCAGAAATGAACCCACATATCTATGGTCACTTGATCTTTGACAATGAAGTAATACCATCCAGTGGAAATAAGACAGCATATTCTATCAATGGTAATCGATCAACTGGTGGTTAGCATGTAGAAAAATATAAATTGATCCATTCGTATCTCCTTATACAATGCTCAAGTCCAAGTGGATCAACGACCTCCACATAAAACCATATACACTGAAACTAATAGAAGAAGAAGTGGGGAAAAGCCACGAATACATGGGCACAGGGGAAAAGTTCCTGAACAGAACACCAATGGCTTGCTCTATGATCAATAAATGTCAAATGAAACCTCGTAAAATTGCAAAGCATCTGTAAGGCAAAGGTTACTCTTAATAGATAATGGCAACCAACGGATTGGGAATAGATCTTTACCAGCCCTACATGCAATAGAGTTCTGATACCCAATATATACAAAGACCTCAAGAAATTAGACTCAAGACAATCAAATATCCCTATTAAAAATGGGATACAGAGCTAAACAAAGAATTCTCAACTGAGGAAACTCAAATGCTTGAGAAGCACATAAAGAAGTGTTCGAAATCCTCAGTCATCATGGAAATATAAACCAAAACACACATGAGATTCCACCTCACACCAGTCAAAATGGCTAAGATCAAAAACACAGGTGAAAACAGATGCTGGCAAAGATGTGTAGAAAGAGGAGCATCCCTACATTGCTGGTGTGATTGCAACCTGGTACAACCAATCTGGAAATCAGACTGTCAGTTCCTCAGAAAATTGAACATAGTACTACCTGAGGAGCCAGCAATAACACACCTGAAAATATAACCAGAAGATCCTCAACTATGTCATAAAGACACATGCTCTACTATGTTCATAGTAGCCTTATTTATAATAACCAGAAGCTGGAAAGAATCCAGAAGTCCTCCAACATAAGAATGGATACAGAAAATATGGTACATTTACACAATGTAGTATTACTTAGTTATTAAGAACAATTAATTCCTGAACGTTTTTGGCAAATATATGGAACTAGAAAATATCATCTGATCGTGGTAAGACAATCACAAAGACACACATGGTACGCGTTCACTGATAAGTGGATATTAGCTCAAAAGCTCAGAATTATTCAAGATACAATTCAAACACCACCTGAAGCTCAAGAAAAAGGAAGACCAAAGTTTGGATACTTTGGTCCTTCATAAAGGAGTAACACATGGAAGAAGATATAGAAAAAAAGGTATGGGGCAGAGAGCAAAGGAAAGGCCATCTAGATACCACCCCACCTGGGGATCCATCCCATATACAGTCACCAAACCCAGATACTATTGTGGATGCCAACAAGTGATTGCTGACAGGAGCTTGATAATAGATGTCAGCTGAGAGACTCTACCAATGCCTGACAAATTCAGAGGTGGATGCTTTCAACCTACCATTGGACTGAGCACAGGGTCCTCAGTGGAAGAGCTAGAGAAAGGAACCAAGTAGCTGAAGGGGTTTGTAACCCCATAGGAGGAACAATAATATAATCTAACCAGTAATCCCAGAGCTCACAGGGACTAAATCACCAATCAAAGACTACACATGGAGGGACCCATGGCTCTAGCTGTATATGTAGCAGAGGATGGCCTTTTTGGTCATCAATGGGAGGAGAGGCCCTTGGACATGTGAAAGCTCAATGATCCAGTGTAGGGTAATGTCAGGACCAGGAAGTGGGAGTTGGTGAGTTGGTGAGAAGGGGGAGGGTTGAGTGGATAAGGGCTTTTCATAGGGGAAATCAGGAAAGGTGGTAACATTTGAAATGGAAATAAAATATCTAATTAAAAAGAAAGGAAAAGAAAGGATTACATTTTCATGAGATTTTGTAATGTCTGCACATACTTTAGCCTTTTTGTTCTTTCCCAGACTGAAGGACATGACCTCTTGCAGAAGCCTTTGGTGTAGTATGAGATAGAGGTAGTCTTGTATTTTTGCCTTGTATACACTGGATTTACCTGCAGTTGACTGCTTTCCAGGGACAGCAAGTGGACCATGTGATAGCATGGGAGCATGACCCACAGGCTGAGAACCACCGCACTAAGGTATGTCAGTACATCACTGACCTGTTAACTAGACAATAAAACCCTCCTGTTTAGGACACATTATGTGTCACTCAAGACATAAGTATCTGAAGCCTACCCACAGTCAGCAGAGAGAACGTGAAGAGGAATTTATGTGACAGTACATATACAATGATTACACCTAAATATTTCATTTAAAAATATAAAAAATCTGCATAAGATTGATGGGAAGTGTATTGGTCAGTGGAATAACAGATTTATACATAGATAGATACATAGACATGCAAATACAAGAAGTTGTAAAATTCCAAGTGGATGCTGAAACTCCAACTTGTCTTTTGTAAGAACAAAATGTACTGAGCTGCTGAATCAATTCCCTAACTGACTTTTTAAAAAAGTAGGCCAACATAATGGTGAAGTAAAAATTTGAGAATAGCTAATTTGTACCTCAGAAACCATGAGAATAGCTTAGGTTGTGGATCAGTTGGTAGAGGGCTTATAATGCAAGGACATGTTGATTCACAAAAGCATATAATCCAGAGGTGGTGGCTACTTGTTCAGGAGGTAGAGGGAGGTGGATAGGAAGTTCAAAGTCATCCTGAGTTATAAAGATGGAGGCCACCCTGCTCCACAGAAATTTGTATCAAAAAATTACATGGGGAATGGGGGCAGTGTAGAGATGGCTCCGCAGTTAAGAGCACTGACTGGTTTTCCAGGGTAATGAGTTTAATTCCCTGCAACCACATGGTGACTCAAAACCATCTATAATGGGATATGATGCCTTCTTCTTTTATTATTGTAATTTCATTAGGTATTTATTGCATTTACATTTCCAATGCTATCCCAAAAGACCCCCACATGCTCCCCTACCCACTCCCACTTCTTGGCCCTGACCTAACCCTGTACTGAGGCAGATAAAGTTTTCATGACCAATGGACCTCTCTTTCCACTGATGACCGACTAGGCCATCATCTGCTACATATGCAGCTATAGACACAAGCTCTGAGGAGTACTGGGGAGTTGATATTGTTGTTCCACGTATAGGATTGTAAATCCCTTTAGCTCCATGGTAACTTTCTCTAGCTCCTCCACTGGGGGCCCTGTGATCCATGCAATAGCTGAATGTGAGCACCCGCTTCTGTTTTTGCTAAAGGCCAGCATAGTCTCACAAGAGACAGCTATATCTAGGTCCTTTCAGCAAAATCTTGCTAGTGTATGCAATGGTGTCAGCATTTGGAGTCTGCTTATGCGATGCATCCCTGAATATGGCAGTCTCTAGATGGTTCATTATTTTGTCTCAGCTAAAAACTGTGTCTCTGTAACTCCTTCCATGGGTATTTTGTTCCCAATTCTAAGAAGGGGCACAGTGTCCACACTTTTGTCTTCGTTCTTCTTGAGTTTCGTGTGTTTAACAAATTGTATCTTATATCCTGGGTATTCTAAGTTTCTGGGCTAATATCCATTTATCATTGACTACATATTGTGTGAGTTCTTTTGTGATTGGGTTACCTCACTCAGGATTATGCCCTCCAGGTCCATCCATTTGACTAGGAATTTCATAAATTCATTCTTTTTAATAGCTGAGAAATACTCCATTGTGTAAATGTACCACATTTTCTGTATCAATTCCTCTGTTGAGGGGCATCTGGGTTCTTTCCAGCTTCTGGCTATTATAAATAAGGCTTCTAGGAACATAGTGGAGCATGTGTCCTTCTTACCGGTTGGAACATCTTTTGGATATATGCCCAAAGAGGTATTGCTGGATCCTCCAGTAGTACTATGTCCAATTTTCTGAGGAACCGTGAGACTTATTTCCAGAGTGTTTGTACAAGATTACAATCCCACCAACAATGGAGGAGTGTTCCTATTTCTCCACATCCTCATCAGCATCTGCTGTCACCTGAATTTTTTATCTTAGCCATTCTGCCTGGTGTGAGGTGGAATCTCAAGGTTGTTTTGATTTGCATTTCCCTGATGCCTTCTTCTGATGTGCCTGAAGAGAGCAATGGTGTAGTCATATATTTTAAATACATAAATCTTTAAAAACAAATTAAATGGAGCAGTACCCATATGTGTTTGCATAAGTCACTAATCCTATCTCTTGAGAGACGTAGGCAAGTAGATCTTAATGAATTATATGCTATCCTGGCCTACAGAGTAAGTTCCAGACCAGGCAACATTGCATAGTAAGACCATGCCTTAAAAACCAAAATCCAACCAGAAAAAAAAAAATCTAAAGCAAAAACAAGCATTTTAACGTTTAACGTTTAAGTACTATGAGACCTGAGCAGCACGTCAAACTTATGAATACAATGAGTAGAAACAATACATGAAATAAAACCTAGGGTGGGCTGGACAGATGGGACAACAGTTAAGATAAATTGCTGTCCTTGCAGAGGACTTATGTTCACTTTCCAGCACCCAACACACTGTGGTCTACCAACATCAAAAACACAGTGCACAAGGTGCACACACATATCTAGACAAAACACTCGTGTATGTACTATTATTAAATACCCAAACATTGTTTGGTTTTTTTTTTTCTGTTATTATCCTTTGATGGGCTGGATTCGTGGAAAAGTAATATGTGAATTTGGTTTTGTCGTGGAATACTTTGGTTTCTCCATCTATGTTAATTGAGAGTTTGGCTGGGTATAGTAGCCTGGGATGGAATTTGTGTTCTTTTAGTGTCTGTATAACATCTGTCCAGGCTCTTCTGGCTTTCATAGTCTCTGGTGAAAAATCTGGTGTAATTCTGATAGGCTTGCCTTCATATGTTACTTGGCCTTTTTCTCTTACTGCTTTTAGTATTCTATCTTTATTTAGTGCATTTGCTGTTATGATTATTATGTGTCGGGAGGTATTTCTTTTCTGGTCCAGTCTATTTGGAGTTCTGTAGGCTTCTTGTATGTTCATGGGCATCTCTTTCTTTAGATTTGTGAAGTTTTCTTCTATAATTATGTTGAAGATGTTTGCTGGTCCTTTGAGTTGAAAATCTTCATTCTCATCCACTCCTATTATCCGTAGGTTTGGTCTTCTCATTGTGTCCTGTATTTCTTGGATGTTTTGAGTTAGGATCTTTTTGCATTTTCCATTTTCTTTGATTGTTGTGCAGATGTTCTCTATGGAATCTTCTGCACCTGAGATTCTCTCTTCCATCTCTTGTATTCTGTTGCTGATGCTCGCATCTATGGTTCCAGATTTCTTTCCTAGGTTTTCTATCTCCAGTGTTGCCTCATTTTGGGTTTTCTTTATTGTGTCTACTTCCCTTTTTAGGTCTAGTATGGTCTTGTTCATTTTCATCACCTGTTTGGATGTGTTTTCCTGTTTTTCTTTAAGGACTTCTACCTGTTTGGTTGTCTTTTCTTGTTTTTCTTTTAGGACTTCTACCTGTTTGATTGTGTTATCCTGTTTTTCTTTAAGGACTTGTAACTCTTTAGCAATGTTCTCCTGTAATTCTTTAAGTGAGTTAAAGTCCTTCTTGATGTCCTCTACCATCATCATGAGATATGCTTTTAAATCCAGGTCTAGCTTTTCGGGTGTGTTGGGGTGCCATGGACTGGGCGAAGTGGGAGTGCTGGGTTCTGATGATGGTGAGTGGTCTTGGTTTCTGTTAGTAAGATTCTTACGTTTACCTTTCACCATCTGGTAATCTCTGGAGTTAGTTGTTATAGTTGTCTCTGTTTAGAGATTGTTCTTCTGGTGATTTAGGATTTGTAAAAATCCTTTTTTAATCCGTTGGTGGCCTTTTTGTCTTGTTGACAGTGTCTTTTGCCTTACGTAATCTTTGTAATTTTATGACTTCCCATTTTTCAATTCTTATTCGTATAGCACAAGCCATTACTGTTCTGTTCAGGAATTTTTCGCCTATGCCCATATTGTCAAGGCTCTTCCCAACTTTCCACTCTATTAATTTCAGTGACTCTGGTTTTATGTGGAGGTCTTTGAACCACTTAGACTTGATCTTTGTACAAGGAAATAAGAATGGATCAATTTGTATTCTTCTACATGATAACTGCCAGTTGTGCCAGCACCATTTGTTGAAAATACTATATTTTTTTCCAATGAATGGTTTTAGCCCCCTTGTCAAACATGAAGTAACTGTAGGTGTGTGGGTTCATTTCTGGATTTTCAATAGTATACAATTGCTCTTCCTGTCTGTCACAGTACCAGCACCATGCAGTTTTTAATCAAAATTGCTCTGTAGTACAGCTTTAAGTCAGGAATGGTGATAACACCAGAATTCTTTTATTGTAGAGAATAGTTTTGGTTCTCCTAGGCTTTTTATTTTCCCAGATGAATTTGCAAATTGCCCTTTGTAACTCAGTGAATTTCGATGGGGATTGCAATGAATCTGCAGACTGCTTTCAGCAGGATAGCCATTATGACTATATTTATCTTACAAATCCATGAACATGGGAGATCTTTCCATCTTCTGTGATATTCTTCAATATCTTTCTTTAGAAACTTAAAGTTCTTTCATACAAATCTTTCACTTCCTTAGTTATCACCACACCGAGGTATTTTATATTATTTGTGACTATTGTGAAGTGTGTTGTTTCCATAATTTCTTTCTCAGCCTGTTTATCCTTTGTGTAGAGAAAGGCCATTGATTTGTTTGAGTTAATTTTATATCCAGATACTGCATTGAAGCTGTTTACCAGGTTTAGGTGTTCTCTGGTGGAGTTATCGGGGTCACACACACACACACACACACACATATATATATATATATATATATATATATATATATATATATATATATATATATGTTGGGGGCCGGCCAGCAGCCCACAACGTGAACAGTTCCACTGAGATGGCAGCTCTGAGCTGAAAGGAGAGGAAGCTAGACGGGGAGGAAGAAGAAACGAGGCCAAGACAAGCTCAACCTGTTCAAAGCCCCATTTTACTAGTACCGACATCCAGTTATAAAGGAAGGGGGAGGGAAATCGATTTCCCGCCAAACAATCTCGGGATCAAGTAACAGGGTGGGCACATGTGTGGCTCCAAGCAGCAAAACGGCAGGTCCAGCAGTAGGCGTGGCAGGACGAATGAGCAGGAAGCTCCACCCCTGAGCAAACAGGATCCAGGCTGGGTGAGGGGGAGGCTACATCTCCTCACTTTTGTAAACAAAAATAAAAATAAAAAAAGAAAAGGCTGTCCTGAGGGGGAAAAAATTATCTACGCTCAATAGTTCTGCCTGAATTCTTAGGGCTAAAGGAAAAACCTGTTTCCATGGGATTCCCTAACCTTTCTAATGGTAAACTGTATCTGGCTAAGAGTGTCTTTTCTATCCTCGTAAACAATAGAAAGGCCTTGAGCTGTAGGCTCTGACTTATAATGCTAATTATTCCTGAACAGGTAACTTCCTAGTTGAATTTTTAAGTAGGAAGTTGGAACTCTGGCTAAACAAATTTGAACTGTACTCTATTAAGAATAACACTGAGTTGATTATTTCTCTGCATTTTGGATGACAGGCGGGAAAACAGGGAGAAGGGGTAAGACCCGCTCCATAGTACAAGGCCAATTGGCTTTTTAAAATAAAGATAGAATACTAAAAGCAGTAAGAGAAAAAGGCCAAGTAACATATAAAGGCAAGCCTATCAGAATTACACCAGGTTTTTCAACAGAGACTATGAAAGCCAGAAGAGCCTGGACAGATGTTATACAGACACTAAAAGAACACAAATTCCATCCCAGGCTACTATACCCAGGCAAACTCTCAATTAACATAGATGGAGAAACCAAAGTATTCCAGGACAAAACCAAATTCACACATTATCTTTCCACGAATCCAGCCCTTCAAAGGATAATAACAGAAAAATACCAATACAAGGACAGGAACCACACCCTAGAAAAAACAAGAAGGTAATCCGTCAACAAACCTAAAAGAAGACAGCCACAAGAACAGAATGCCAACTTTAACAACAAAAATAACAGGAAGGAACAATTACTTTTCCTTAATATCGCTTAATATCAGTGGGCTCAACTTTTCAATAAAAAGACATAGACTAACAAACTGGCTACACAAAAAAGACCCAACATTTTGCTGCTTACAGGAACCTCAACTCAGAGTAAAAGATAGATACTACCTCAGAATGAAAGGCTGGAAAACAAATTTCCAAGCAAATGGTATGGAGAAACAAGCTGGAGTAGCCATTCTAATGTCTGATAAGATTGACATCTAACCCAAAGTCATCAAAAAAGACAGGGAGGGGCACTTCATACTCATCAAAGATAAAATCCTCCAAGAGGAACTATCAATTCTGAATATCTATGCTCCAAATACAAAGGCAGCCACATTCATTAAAGAAACTTTAGTAAAGCTCAAAGCACACATTGCACCTCACACAATAATAGTGGGAGAGTTCAACACACCACTTTCACCAATGGACAGATCATGGAAACAGAAACTAAACAGGGACACAGTGAAACTAAGAGAAGTTATGATTCAAATGGATCTGGCAGATATCTACAGAACATTCTATCCTAAAACAAAAGTATATACCTTCTTCTCAGCACCTCATGGTACTTTCTCCAAAATTGACCACATAATAGGTCACAAAACAGGACTCATCAGATACAAAAATATTGAAATTGTCCCATGCGTCCTATCAGATCACCATGGACTAAGGCTGATCTTCAATAATAAAATAAATAATAGAAAGCCAACATTCACATGGAAACTGAACAACACTCTTCTCAATGATACCTTGGTCAAGGAAGGAATAAAGAAAAAATTAAGGACTTTTTAGAGTTCAATGAAAATGAAGCCACAACATACCCAAACATATGTGACACAATGAAAGCATTTCTAAGAGGAAAACTCATAGCTCTGAGTGTCTCCAAAAAGAAACTAGAGAGAAAACACATTACCAGCTTGACAACACACCTAAAAGCACAAGAACAAAAGGAAGCAAATTCACCTAAGAGGAGTAGACGGAAGGAAATAATCAAACTCAGAGGCGAAATCAACCAAGTGGAAACAAGAAGAACTATTCAAAGAATCAACCAATCAAGGAGCTGGTTCTTTGAGAAAATCAACAAGATAGATAAACCCTGAGCCAGACTCACTAGAGGGCACAGGGAAAGCATTCTAATTAACAAAATCAGAAATGAAAAGGGAGACATAACAACAGATCCTGAAGAAATCCAAAACACAATCAGATCCTTCTACAAAAGGCTATACTCAACAAAACTGGAAATCCTGGATGAAATGGAGAAGTTTCTAGACAGATAACAGGTACCAAAGTTGAATCAAGATCAGGTTAATGACCTAAGCAGACCTATATACCCCAAAGAAATAGAAGCAGTCATTAATAGTTTTCCAACAAAAAAAAAAAGCCCAGGAACAGATGGGTTTAGTGCAGAGTTCTATCAGACCTTCAAAGAAGATCTCATCCCAGTTCTTCACAAACTATTCCACAAAATAGAAACAGAAGGTACTCTACCCAACTCATTCTATGAAGCCACAATTACTCTGATACCTAAACCACAAAAAGACCCAACAAAGATAGAAAACTTCAGACCAATATCCCTTATAAATATTGATGCGAAAATCCTCAATAAAGTTCTTGCTAACCGAATCCAAGAACACATCAAAACACTCATCCATCCTGACCAAGTAGGTTTCATCCCAGGGATGCAGGGATGGTTCAATATATGGAAATCCATCAACGCAATCCAGTATATAAACAAACTCAAAGACAAAAGCCACATGATCATCTCGTTAGATGCGGAAAAAGCATTTGACAAGATCCAACACCCATTCATGATAAAAGTCTTGGAAAGATCAGGAATTCAAGGCCCATACCTAAACATGATAAAAGCAATCTACAGCAAACCAGTAGCCAACATCAAATTAAATGGTGAGAAACTTGAAGCAATCCCACTAAAATCAGGGACTAGACAAGGCTGTCAACTCTCTCCATACCTTTTCAACATTGTACTTGAAGTCCTAGCCAGAGCAATTCGACAACAAAAGGAGATCAAAGGGATACAAACTGGAAAAGATGAAGTCAAAGTATCACTTTTTGCAGATGATATGATAGTATATATATGTGAACCTAAAATTTCCACCCGAAAACTCCTAAACCTGATAAACAGCTTCGGTGAAGTAGCTGGATATAAAATTAACTCAAACAAGTCAATGGCCTTTCTCTACACAAAGAATAAACAGGCTGAGAAAGAAATTAGGGAAACAACACCCTTCTCAATAGTCACAAATAATATAAAATATCTTGGCGTGACTCTAACTAAGGAAGTGAAAGATCTGTATAATAAAAACTTCAAGTCTCTGAAGAAAAAAATTATAGAAGATCTCAGAAGATGGAAAGATCTCCCATGCTCATGGATTGGCAGGATCAACATTGTAAAAATGGCTATCTTGCCAAATGCAATCTACAGATTCAATGCAATCCCCATCAAAATTCCAACTCAATTCTTCAACAAATTAGAAAGTGCAATCTGCAAATTCATCTGGAATAACAAAAAACGTAGGATAGCCAAAAACTCTTCTCAAGGATAAAAGAACCTCTGGTGGAATCACCATGCGTGACCTAAAGCTTTACTACAGAGCAATTTTGATAAAAACTGCATGGTACTGGTATAGTGACAGGCAAGTAGACCAATGGAATAGAATTGAAGACCCAGAAATGAAGCCACACACCTATGGTCACTTTATTTTCGACAAGGGAGCTAAAACCATCCAGTGGAAGAAAGACAGCATTTTCAAGGAACGGTGCTGGTACAACTGGTTGTTATCATGTAGAAGAATGCGAATTCACCCATTCCTATCTCCTTGTACTAAGGTCAAATCTAAGTGGATCAAGGAACTTCACAGAAAACCAGAGACACTGAAACTTATAGAGGATAAAGTGGGGAAAAGTCTTGAAGATATGGGCACAGGGGAAAAATTCTTGAATAGAACAGCAATGGCTTGTGCTGTAAGATCAAGGATTGACAAGTGGTACCTCATGAGACTGCAAATTTTCTGCAAGGCAAAAGACAGCATTAATAAGACAAAAAACCACCAACAGATTGGGAAAGGATCTTTACCTATCCTAAATCAGATAAGGGACTAATATCCACTATATTTAAAGAACTTAAGAAGGTGGACTCCAGAAAATCAAATAACCCCATTAAAAAATGGGGCTCAGACCTGAACAAAGAATTCTCACCTGAGGAATACCGAATGGCAGAGAAGCACCTGAAAAAATGTTCAACTTCCTTAATCATCAGGGAAATGCAAATAAAAACAACCCTGAGATTTCATCTCACACCAGTCAGAATGGCTAAGATCAAAAATTCAGGTGACAGCATATGCAGGTGAGGATGTGGAGAAATAGGAACACTCCTCCATTGTTGGTGGGATTGCAAGCTTGTACAACCACTCTGGAATTCAGTCTGGCGGTTCCTCAGAAAATTGGACATAGTACTACCGGAGGATCCAGTAATACCTCTCCTGGGCATATGTCCAGAAGATGTCCCAACCGGTAAGAAGGACACATGCTCCCCTATGTTCATAGCAGCCTTATTTATAATAGCCAGAAGCTGGAAAGAACCCAGATGCCCCTCAACAGAGGAATGGATACAGAAAATTTGGTACATTTACACAATGGAGTACTACTAAGCTATTAAAAAGAATGAATTTATGAAATTCCTAGCCAAATGGATGGACCTGGAGGGAATCATCTTGAGTGAGGTAACACAATCACAAAGGAACTCACACAATATGTATTCACTGATAAGTGGATATTAGCCCAAAACTTAGGATACCCAAGATATAAGATACAATTTGCTAAACGCATGAAACTCAAGAAGAATGAAAACCAAAGTGTGAACACTGTGCCCCTTCTTAGAATTGGGAACAAAACACCCATGGAAGGAGTTACAGAGACAAAGTTTGGAGGTGTGATGAAAGGATGGACCATCTAGAGACTGCCATATCCAGGGATCCATTCCATAATCAGCTTCCAAACGCTGACACCATTACATACACTAGCAAGATTTTGCTGAAAGGACCCAGATATAGCTCTCTCTTGTGAAACTATGCCGGGGCCAAACAAACACAGAAGTGGATGCTCACTGTCATCTATTGGATGGATCACAGGGCTCCCAATGGAGAAGCTAGAGAAAGTACCCAAGGAGCTAAAGGGATCTGCAACCCTATAGTTGTAACAACATGATGAACTAACCAGTACCCCTGATGTCTTTTCTCTAGCTGCATATGTATCGAAAGATGGCCTAGTCGGCCATCACTGGAAAGAGAGGCCCATTGGACTTGCAAGTTTTATATGCCCCAATACAGGGGAATGCCAGGGCCAAAATAATGGGAATGGGTGGGTAGGGAATTGCGGGGGGGCAGTATGGGGGACTTCTGGGATAACATTGGAAATGTTATTGAGGAAAATACGTAATAAAAAAAAAGAAAATAAACTATCAATCAAGTAGGAATGAAAAAAAAGAAAAAAAAAACACTAACCATCTGTAGCAATGTAACAATTATTAATCTTAACCAACAACTTATGAGCTGAATGTGAAAACATGCAGAGCACATTATAAATAAAAAAAGAACCAAATGAAGCAGTTAATTTTTGACCAATCAGAGAATATTAATTTTTGTAGCTACAATCATAGAATAAAAAGCACTTTACCATTGTCAAACACATTAATCATCAACCATTTATCAGATGTTTTTACTCTGAACTAAGAGGCTGTGCACTGGCCCCTTTTTCCTAAAACGAACAGTTTTTCCAGCAGGGGCCCTCCTGCCACGTGTCTGGTTCTTGGCTGAAGTGCGTGGCAGCTCTGGGCTTTGCAGATAAAGTTTTTTATACTATCTTTATTATCTAACATAAAACATAGAACATACACTCATACAGACTGGACACGAACATACATGAATTAATACGAGAAGAGATTGGTGCAACAGATATTAAACAAGACACAAAAGGGGACACAGTACTCTTGCTATAAAACCCAGAGAGAACAAAGCATGGCACTCCTGAAATTTCTTCCTTCTTTTTGGGACATTTTTCTCCCTCATGATGCATTTTTTTTATTTGAACTGGGGCAATCTGCCTGATCCATAACTTTAAACCCTTTCTTCTTTCACCTAAGCAGCTTCCTAAAAAGCTTCGGCACACCACCTGTTTCCGTATCTAGTTCCGATTAACATGCTGCTGACCCAAGCAGAACCAGCGTTTGGTTAGCACTGATTCAAGCTTAATTCGTATCCTACCGCATCCTCAGCAACACTTTACAAAACTGAAATTTTAAGCTAGTGCTAGCATGTGTACCTGTCCGTTGCTCCGGTGCCCTATAAGAAGATCCTTGCCTTTCCTGTGGAGCTCCACACCAACAGTGTTTCTCTTAGCATCCCTCTGCCATTTTTCAGGTCCCAGTTCTGGCACCAAACTGTTGGGGGCGGGCCAGCAGCACACAATGTGAACAGTTCCACTGAGATGGCAGCTCCGAGCTGAAAAGAGAGGAAGCTAGACGGGGAGGAAGAAGAAAAGAGGCCAAGACAAGATCATCCTGTTCAAATCCCCATATTACTAGTACCAACATCCAGTTATAAAGAAAGGGGGAGGGAACCTGATTTCCTGCCAAACAATCTCGGGATCAAGTAACAGGGTGGGCACATGTGTGGCTCCAAGCAGCAAAGCGACACGGTCCAGCAGTAGGCGTGGCAGGACAAATGAGCAGGAAGCTCCACCCCTGAGCAAACTGGTTCCAGCCTGGGTGAGGAGGAGGCTATATATATATATATATATATATATATATATATATATATATATTATCATATCATCTGCAAATGTTGATATTTTGACTACTTCCTTTCCAATTTGTATCCACTTGATCTCTTTTTGTTGTCTAATTGTTCTGGCTAGATCTTCAACTACTAGGGAGAAAGTTGGCAGCCTCGTCTAGTTCCTGATTTTAGTGGGATTATTCAAATTCTCTCCATTTAGTTTGATGTTGCCTAATGGTTTGCTGTATATTACTTTTATTCAGTTTAGGTATAGGCCTTGGTTTCCTAATCTTTACAAGACTTTTATCATGTAGGGGTGTTGGATTTTATCAAATGCTTTCTAAAAATCTAATGAGATGATCATGTGTTTGAGTTTGAGTTCCTTTATATAGTGGATTACATTGATGGAATTCTGTATATTAAACCATCCCTGCATCGCTGGAATGAAGTTTACTTGGTCATGATGGAGGATTGTTTTGATGTGTCCTTCGTTTCAGTTTGCGAGGATTTTGAGTATTTTTGCATCGATATTCATAAGGGAAATTGGGCTGAAGTACTCTTTCTTTTTTGGACCTTTGTGTACTTATGGTATCAGAGTAATTGTGGCTTCATAGAAAAAATTGGGTAGAGTTCCTTCTGTTTCTATTTTGTGGAATAGTTTATCAAGAGTTGGAATTAGTTCTTCCTTGAAGGTTGGATAGAACTCTGCACTAAACCCATCTCTGTCCGGGGCTTGTTGTTGTTGTTGGGAGGTGATTGATGCTTGCTTCTAATTCTTTAGGGGAAATGGGACTGTTAAAATAGTTAATATGATCCTGATTTAACTTTTGCACTTGCTGTCTAGGAAGTTGACCGTTTCATCTGGGTTTTCCAGTTTTGTTGAGTATAGCCTTTTGTAGTAGGATCTAATGATGTTGTTGATTTCCTCAGGTCCTATTGTGCTGTCTACTTTTTCATTTCTGATTTTGTTAATTAGGATACTGTCCCTGGGCCCTCTAGTCTGGCTAAGGGTTTATCTATCTTCTTGATTTTCTCAAAGAACCAACTCTTGGTTTTGTTTATTCCTTGAATACTTCTTTTGTTCCACTTGGTTGATTTCATCCCTGAGTTTGATTATTTCTTGCCATCTACTTCTCTTGGGTGAATTTGCCCCCTTCAGTTCTAGAGCTTTTAGGTGTACTGTCAGGCTGCTAGTGTATGCTCTCTCTAATTTCATTTTAGAGACACTCAGGGCTATGAGATTTCCTCCTAGGACTGCCTTCATCGTGTCCCATAAGTTTGGGTATGTCGTTGCTTCATTTTCATTAAACTCTAAAAAGTCTTTCATTTCTTTCTTTATTTCATCCTTGACCAAGTAATCTTTGAGTAGAGTGTTGTTCAGTTTTCATGTGAATGTTGGCTTTCTATTATTTATGTTGCTATTGAAGATCAGCCTTGTCCATGCTGATCAGATAGGATGCACGGAATAATTTCAATAATTTCGTATCTGTGGAGGCCTGTTTTGTGACCACTTATATGGTCAATTTTGGAGGAGGTACCATGTGGCACTAAGAAGAAGATATATCCTTTTCTTTTAGGATAAAATATTCTGTAGATATCTATTAAAACCATTTGTTTCATAACTTCTGTTAGTGTCCATGTTTCTTTGTTTAGTTTCTGGTTCCAGGATCTTGACATTGAGGAGGGTGGAGTGTTGAAGTCTCCCACTATAAATATATGAGGAGCAATATGTGCCTTGAGCTTTACTAAAGTTTCTTTAATGAATGTGGCTGCCCTTGTAGTTGGAGCAAAGATATTCAGAATTGAGACATCCTCTTGGAAGATTTTACATTTGATAATTATGAAGTGCCCCTCCTTCTTTCTGGGTAACTTTGTGTTGGAAGCCGATTTTATTCAATATTAGAATGGCTACTCCAGCTTGTTTCTTCAGACCATTTGCTTGGAAAATTGTTTTCCAGCCTTTCACTCTGAGGTACTGTCTATCTTTTTCCCTGAGGCGGGTTTCCTTTAAGCACAAAAATGTTGGGTCCTGTTTGTGTAGCCAGTCTATTATTCTATGTCTTTCTATTGGGGAATTGAGTCTATTTGATGTTAAGACAAATTAAAGAAAAGTGATTGTTGCTTCCTGTTATTTTTGTTGTTAAAGTTGGGATTCTGTTCTTGCAGCTGTATTCCTTTAGGTTGGTTGAAGGATTATTTTCTTAGTTTTTCTAGGGTGTAGTTTCCATCCTTTTGTTGGTGTTTTCCCTTTATTATCCTTTGAAGAGCTGGACTCGTGGAAAGTTATTGTGTGGAATTGGTTTTGTCATGGAATAATTTGGTTTCCAAATCTATGGTAATTGAGAGTTTTGCTGGGTGTAGTAGCCTGAGTTGACATTTGTATTCTCTTAGGGTCTTCATTACATCTGTCCCAGGATCTTCTGGATTCCATAGTCTCTGGTGAGAATTCTGGTGTAATTTGAATAGGTGGGGCTTTATATGTTACTTGACCTTTTTCTCTTACTGTTTTTAATATTCTATCTTAATTTAGTGCATTTCTTTTTCTGATTATTATGTTTCTGGAGGAAAATCTTTTCTGGTCCAGTCTATTTGGAGTTCTGTAGGCTTCTTATATGTTCATGGGCCTCTTTCTTTCAGTTTGGGAAGTTTTCTTCTATAATGTTGTTGAAGATATTTGCTGGCCCTTTAAGTTGAAAATCTTTCTCATCTACTCCTATTATCTGTAACTTTGGTCTTTTCATTGTGTCCTTGATTTCCTGGATGTTATGAGTTAGGATCTTTTTGCATTGTGCATTTTCTTTGATTGTTGTGTCCATGTTCCCTATGGAATGTTCTACACCTGAGATTCTCTCTTCCATCTCTTATATTCTGATGCTGATGCCCACATATATGGTTCCTTATTTCTTTCCTAGGGTTTCTATCTCCAGAGTTGTCTCACTTTTTGTTTTCTCTATTGGATTTACTTACCTTTTTAGGTATTGGGTTGATTGTTCAATTCCATCACCTGGTTAGTTGTGTTTTCCTGTATTTCTTTAAGCGATTTTTGTGTTTCCTCTTTAAGAACTTCTAAGTCTTTAGTATTGTTCTTCTGTATTTCTTTAATTAATGCCCTACTTGATGTCTTCTACTAGCATCATGCCATATGATTTTAAATCTGCATCTTGCTTTTCGGGTGTCTTGAGTATTCTGAGACTGGTTGAGGTGGGAGTACTGGGTTCTGATGATGGTGAGTGGTCTTGGTTTCTGTTAGTAAGATTCGTACGTTTGCATTTCACCATCTCATAATCTCTCTGGAGTCAGTTGTTATAGTTGTCTCTGGTTGGAGCTTGTTCCTCCTGTGATTCTGTTAGCCTCTGTCAGCAGTCCTGAGAGTCCAGCTCTCTCTCAAGTCTCAGTGGTCAGAGTACTCTCTGCAAGCAAGCATTCCTCTTGCAGGGACGGTGCACAGAAGTCTGGCATTCAGACATGTCTCCTGGCTGAAGATGAAGGCCTGAGACAGGGCATGTCCCAGAAGATGTGTTGCCTCTGAAGTCTGCATGTTCACCTGCACATTCTGGTCTCTGAGAGATTCAGGACACAAGATGGCTCCCTCACCTGATCTGGTGGTCAGAGCTCTCCCTGAAAGACACCTCTCCTCTGGCAGGAAAGTTGACCAGTTGTCTAGAACCAGAAATGGGGTCTGTCCCAAAAGCTTTGTCGCTTCTGTCTGCCCCAGGAGTTGTGTTGCTTCTGCCTTCCACACTCTCTATTGTTTGTGCACACTGGTCTCTGAGGGACCCGGGACCCAAGATGGCTCCCTCATCTGCTCAGGCATTCAGCAGCTCTCCTCTGGAAGGGAAGGTGCCCGGATGTCTGGAGCTCAAAATGGGGTCTGTCACAGAAACTGTGTAGCTTTGTATACCCTTCTATCGACCCTTCTAATACATTTGTATTCCCTTCTATCCCTTGTATTCTGTTGTTGATGCTCACATCTATTGTTCCAGATTTCTTTCCTAGGGTTTCTATCTCCAGAAACCATATCTCCTGCATGGAAGTGCTGGAGCCAGATGACAAAAGAAAATAGCAAAATGTGAACTAGACAGTACTAGTTGGATACTGGAAGCCAAGGAACATGACCTCTGTTAGATTAATGAAGGAGACAAATGACTTCTTATAACATTAAAAAAATCTTTCTAAAGAAGGGATTGGAGACTTTATTCATAATCTAGACACATCCATTTCAAAAATTCACATGACTTGATATCTAAACATTTGTGGATCATTTTTCATAAATGATGTATAGAATATGAGGAGTCTTATATTTGATATTTTCAAACATGCCCAGTGTATTGTGCTGCAACGTATTGGGTTAAAATGTTATTGCACACTTAGCCACAATTATTCAAATTGTGTTCTATACTACAGAACCAATATTATTCAAAAGGTTCTTTGTTTTGTGTTGGATACATATAAATTGGAGACTGATATATTTAGCCTGTAATCATTTGTAAAGAGGTCAATGTCTTTAAAGGACATTTGTGGCCAGTAAGATGGATAAGGAGTTAAATATCTTAATCCTAAATATGATGAACTACTTCCATCATCAGGACTATTTAAAAACATGAAAACCCTAGGATGTGTCTTCTGAAATTAACATATTCTCACATAACACATACTCAAAGTTATTATAAAAGTGTTAAAATCATTTCTAATAAAATAAATTAGAAGCAAACTTATTAGTACAATAAATAAGATGAAATTTTAACAAAATCATTTTAATATTTAACTTATATGTATATGTGCGCAGTAGGTACATGAGTGCTTGTATGTATTCACAAGTGTAGCTGCAAGAGAGAGGCATCCAGTGACCCTGGAGTTAAACACAGTGACAGCTGTGAAAAACCTGATGAGAGTAGAGGAACAGGGATACACATTCTTTCCCCACATGAACCAATCATCGAGGCCAATAAAAATATTAACTAGGCATATGTGGGAGACATCTAGGATCCCAGGTTCTACCTAGACTAATCTGCACAGAGCATAGGTGTCCACCTGCCCCGGGAGGGCTTTGCCTGAGCATCTGCGGGAGACATATTGGTTCCCAAACGACACCAAGACTACTCTGCACAGGTGAGAGTGTGGACTACAGAAACTAACTGCTTCTGGGACACGTGGGAGCCACAGAGCTTCTGAGGCAGCCCCCTTTTTGGGCTCCAGACATCCGGGCACATTTCCTGCCAGAGGATAGGTGTCCACCTGCCCTGGGACGGCTTTGCATGAGCATCTGCAGGAGACATCTTGGACCCAGACACTACGGAGACTACTCTGCACAGAGGATAGGTGTTCAGTTGTCCCAGGAGGGCTTTGCCTGAGCATCTGTGGGAGACATCTTGGTTCCCGGACTCCACCAAGACTGGTCTGCACAGGTGAGAGTGTGGCCTACAGAAGCTGATAACTTCTGGGACAGGTCCTGTTTTGGGCCTTCAACTTCTGCCAGGAGGCAAGTCTGAATGCCAGATTTCATGTAACTTCCGTGAAACAGGAGAGCCTGCCTGCAGAGAATGCTCTGACCACTGAAACTCAGGAAAGAGCTAGTCTCCCTGGTCTGCTGGTAGAGAATAACAGAGTCACGAGAGGAACAAACTCTAACCAGAGACAACTATAATAACTGACTGCAGAGTTTACCAGATAGCAAAAGGCATCCAGTGGAAAAAAGACAGCATTTTCAACAAATGATGCTCGCACAACTGGCAGTTATCATGCAGAAGAATGTGAATTGACCCATTCCTATCTCCTTGTACTAAGGTCAAATCTATGTGGATTAAGGAAATACACATAAAACCAGAGACACTGAAACTCATAGAGGAGAAAGTAGGGAAAAGCCTCGAAGATATAGGTACAGCAGAAAAATTCCTGAATAGAACAGCAATGGCTTGTATTGTAAAATCGAGAATCAACAAATGGGACCTCATAAAATTGTAAAGCTTCTGCAAGGCAAAAGACACCGTCAATAAGATAAAAAGGCCACCAACAGATTGGGCAAGGTTCTTTACATATACTAAATCAGATAAGGGACTAATATCCAATATATATGAAGAACTCAAGAAGGTGGACTCCAGAAAATCAAACAACCCCATTAAAAAATGGGGCTTAGAACTAAACAAAGAATTCTCACCTGAGGAATACCGAATGGCTGAGAAGCACCTGAAAAAATGTTCAACATCCTTAAGGATCTTCTACATCCTTAATTATCAGGGAAATGCAAATCACAACAACCCTGAGATTTAACCATACACCACTCAGAATGACTAAGATAAAAAATTCAGGTGACAGAATATGCTGGCGAGGATGTGGAGAAAGAGGAACACTCCTCATTTGTTGGTGGGATTTCAAGCTTATACAACCACTCTGGAAATCAGTCTGGCGGTTCCTCACAAAATTGGACATAGTACTACTGAAGAATCCCACAATAACTCTCCTGGGCATATATCCAGAAGATGTTCCAACACATAAGAAGGACACATGCTCCACTACGCTCATAGAAGACTTATTTATAATAGCAAGAAGCTGGAAAGGACACAGATGCCCCTCAACAGAGGAATGGATACAGAAAATGTGGTACATTTACACAATGGAGTACCACTCAGCTATTAAAAAGAATGAATTTATGAAATTCCTAGGTCAATGGATGGACCTGGAGGGCATCATCCTGAGTGAGTTGACCCAATCACAAAAGAATTCACAAAATACGTACTCAGTGATAATTGGATATTAGCCCAGAAACTTAGAATACCCATGATATAAGATACAATTTGTTAAACACATGAAACTCAAGAAGAACAAAGACCAAAGTGTGGACACTTTGCCACTTCTTAGAATTGGGAACAAAACACCCATGGAAGGAGTTACAAAGGTTGAAGCTGTGACGAAAGAATGGACCATCTAGAGACTGCCATACCCATGGATCCATCATATAATCAGCCTCCAAACGCTGACACCATTGCATACACTAGCAAGATTTTGCTGAAAGGACCCAGATATAGCTGTCTCTTGTGAGACAATGCTGGGGCCTAGCAAACACAGAAGTGGATGCTCACAGTCAGCTATTGGATGGATCACCGGGCCCCCAATGGAAGAGCTAGAGAAAGTAACCAAGGAGCTAAAGGGATCTGCAACCCTATAGGTGGAACAAAAATATGAACTTACCAGTACCCCCCAGAGCTCATTTCTCTAGCTGCATATGTATCAGAAGATGGCCTTATCGGCCATCAGTGGAAAGAGAGGCCCATTGTTCATGGAAACTTTATCTGCCTCAGTACAGGTGAATGCCAGGGCCAAGAAGTAGGAGTGGGTGGTTGTGGGAATGGGTAGGGGAGCCTGTGGGGGAATTTTGGGATAGCATTGGAAATATAAATGAAATAAATACCTAAGAAAAAACAAAAATATTAACTAAAAATTGCTTTCCATAAATGCATTTTATAGGTTAAAATAAAAAAATACCTGAAAGCACATCATCTGTCTCTGCAAATATTCAAATATTAAGTGCACTTGCAATAACATTTCTGGATTTTGTCCTTGTTTAATTTTTTAAAAAAATATTTTATCAGTTTTCTACAGTCCAGATTTTATCCCCCTGCAGGTCAACCCTCTGACTCTTCTAAATACCATACCTCCTTCAGTATTAGGAGAATGTCTACCCCCCCCCCCACTTACTCCACACACCAAGACCTCCACATTCCCTGGGTACTCCAGTCCCTTGAGGGTTATGTGCATCTTCTTGAACTGAGTCAGACCTGTCAGTCCTCTGCTGTATATGTGGTAGGGACCTTACACAACTGATGTATGATACCTGGTTGGGGGCCCAGTGTTTGAGAGATTTCAGGGTTTCAGTTTAGTGGAGACTGCTGGTCCTTCTCTAGGGTCACCCTCCTCCCTAGCTTTTACCCAATTCAACCACAAGGGTCAGCAGCTTCTGTCAGCTGGATGGATTTAAATATCCTCATCTGACTCTTTCAGCAGCTCATTAGATCTTTCAGAACATTTCTTAAGCTTGTTACAGTGGGTATTACATCTGATGAATGGGGTAAGATTGCTGAACACATACTTTCTGTTTCACCATTCTTGTTTGATTTTTGTTGTTTTTTTTTTTTTCTACAAGGAAATTAATCAATATCATCTTCACTATAAAATGCTAAAGTGTAAGTCTAACAGAGATGGAAATTTTTGAATGGGAAGTAGATGACTCACCTTAAAGCCAATAGAATCAGGATGTAGGGTTTTCTTTTTTTACCTTGGAGATGTAGGGTTTCTAATAAATGAAAGGGAGTGGGTGGGTGGGTATGGGAGCATCTCCTTGGAGGCAAAGGAAGGGGGATGAAATTGGGGGCGTTTAGAGGGGAATCCTGGTTTGTGGATAAACTTTGAAATGTAAATAAACAAAGTAAAAAATAAAAAAATAAAATAGAGAGAGAATGTTTCCCAATTAATGATAGGGCTATTGCAACTTATTAAAAAGACTCAAGAACTCAGTGAAGCTACTGTCAAATGAGGATGCGACTGAGTGCATGTCATTAGTATTTTTACAGGTTTCAAGGATTAATATCATAATTTTACAACACTCATCTCTAACACTTATATTCTCCTTGCACTCATATAAGACACAATTTCCAAATTAATGAGCACTTTTATTATGTTTTCATGCACACACAACACACAATCACACACATACATACACAAACTATTCAGATTCCACTTAATATTGCTTTGTAGGTCAGTGTGTTTGGGCTGGTGAATTCAGACTGTGAAACCTATTCCATGTCTTGCCCCACTAAAATACAGGATTTCCAGCTCTCATAGGGACAGAACTCATAAAAATTTTAGTGATACCATAGGAAGCACTAAATGCACAGGAACTGAAATGCTGAAGTGCATTACATATGATATTAGTTCATGTGAGTTTATCAATCTAGGTCAATTTATAGTAGTTTGATAATTTACTAAATCTGTGATTTCTGTACATAAATATTGATATTATCATCATAATAGAGTGGAATAGATAAAGAAATGATGGATTCATTTGATTCACTGTAAAGATGATATGAATTATGAAACTGAATCCTTGCTGTATGCCAGAGTCCTACAAATACTTGTGTGACAAATGGGTATCTGTATATATGTGTGTATTTATACATATGCTTATATGTAATATATATATATATGTGTGTGTGTGTGTGTGTTTGTATAAATATGATTTATAATACATACATAAAAGTCACATTTATACACACATATATACATATTTGTACACACACACATATATATATTTATAGGCTTTTTAAACACACTTAAGTAGCATGGACTGTCAATAAGAATACTGAAACTGTACTAGCAACATTTTCCTTTCTCCATAAGTTATGGACTAGTGTATGAAGTGACCATCACACAAGTATGCCAACATAGAGGAGACACATGCATTCACAAATCTGTGGTATTTCTCACTCATGAGGAGACTTTAGAGATAGCTTTGTCTTAATTACACTGTGTTTACACACATTTCCAATTGGACCACAAGGTCTTTTTAATAACCACAGCAAGATACTTGTGAATTCTAGTTAACTATTCATTAAAATATGTCATCCTCATGTGAATAAAATTATTTTTTGTGCTCCATGCTCTTAATTGGCCATTCAAACTCTGACTGCTGGAGCCTGAAGTAAATCTTATTTTGAGTGTAAATTCCTCTTGTTCTTAGGTTGTGCTGGCCAAAACAATTAGTATGTGGCTTTCAAAGTCATAGTCACTGGAAGACAAATTAAGTACATACTAGTTTTACTAATATCCAAATCTTTCATTCCCATTTGTTCCCACATAATAATTATTCTCTATGTAATCAGACTGGGGATTTCTATTCTCTCTGTTGATAATTTGTGAGAGACCAAACTGTAGGAATGAAGGTCCCACCAGTAACTCTTACCTTAAAGGTTCGGCTGACCCTTTGAAGGGAATTATGTCACCCACTCCTTCATTGCCTCCACCTGGAGTCTGAGACTGCCAGCTTCACTCCCTCCTTCACTTGGCACCGAGAACTGCATAGATTAAGGCAGCTTCACACCCTCTTCCATGTCTCCATTTGGTGACTGGGACTGTTTAGTCAGGACAGGCACTCCAAGATAAACAGCAGAATGTTTGAAGGCCGCATGGAACCTTTTAAGGGCCGACATTCCAAGATAAGCTACAAGAAGCCTGTAATAAGCATTCACACGAGATGTCCATCCCTTTCTCTGTATTTTATTATACCCCCTCGACACATCCCTATTTTCTCTCACTGTGTGCTTATAATACAGCTCCTATACTTCATTGTACAAACCTTGACAACTCTTTGCTTGGTCTCGCTCGCCTTTCCCTGCCCGCTTCTCTTCTAGACCTTGGTCCTCCTCAACCCACAGAATAATTAGGTCCTGCTGGACCGGACAATATTTATTGACACTTTGAACAAGCCCATATCATAGAATGCACCAAGATTACTGCACTTTACTCTGTCTTGGGAAAACAGGTCTAACTTGCCTTAGTGATCTACACTGTGGCATTCTTGGCTAGGAATCTCCCTGACATATTCAGTTAAGCCACTTTCTGGACTTTGCATGCTGGTGTTCTGTACTGGCTGATGTATATTCCTTAATATCTACCATAGCACCCAGAGCAAAGACATGAGTTTGTGGAAGTCTTCAAAATGCAGGCGTTCCTCACATACCTTAGAGGGTTAATCTTTTTACACATATGTTTTGCAATTTTGTTATGGTCTGAGAAAAAAATCTCTTCAAGATTTAAGAAAAAAATTCTCTGTGAATCGATCGATATATTATTGATTGTAACTAAGAGATATAATGTTGGTTCTGAAACATCATTTAGCATTCAGTTAAGATATATGCATTAAATGTACTTTCTTAGTTTTTTTTTTGTAAGGGGAAAAAAAAGTAAAATGAAACAAAACAAATAGAAACTGCTTTTCCTATACATTGTCTCATATAATCATTTACTGACTCACTAATCTTTTTCAAGGCCCTGCTCTTGGATAACACCGCACTTTGGAAGAATTATTTTCCTACTTTGATCCAGAAGAACAGTTAACATGAGCTCTGATAAGTTATTTTGGTATCTGTGTGAGTGTGTGACTTTAAAATTAGTTGATTACTAAGAGAAAACACAGAAGTGTGTGGGGGAGTGAATGACATGCCAAAATTCTTTCCCTTTGCAGGAGGAAAGATAAATAAATCATTACCAATCCAAAGAGTTAGAGGAGCAGAATATATGAGAGAGAGAGAGAGATAGACAGAGAGGTGGGAGGGAGAGGAAGAGAAGGAGAAGGGGGAGAGTGAAAGAGAAAAAGAAATAGATAGAGAACAAGAAAGAGAATGAGAAAGAGAATGAGAGAAAGATGGGGTAGAGAGAGAGGGAGAGAGAGATGGGGAGAGGGATAGAGAGAGAGAAGAAAGAGAAGAACGGGAAGAAAGGGAAGAAAGAAGAAAGAGAAAAGGGAACAGGAAAGGGAAGGGAAAGGAAAAGAGAAGGGATAGGAAAAGGGAAAACGGAAAGGGAATGGGGAAAGAGAAAGAGAGAAATGTTTTAATTATCACATTAAATATTGTAGAGCACTGACAGAAATCTCAGTAATTATACCATGGATTCTTGTGCATAGGACCTGTTTGAAGCAGGCAGTCTCAGATTTCTGAATTCACATACTTGTATTAATGGTCACAACAAATCAAGTGCCCTATATTCCAATTCTTGATTCAGAGTCCACTTACATTCACACGTTCACAAAACCGCACAGTCAAACAGTACACATATATATAACTGAAATTATTACTGCATTAATTGCTTTAACAAAGAAAGAGCACTGGGACACTGGTTTTCTTTTATCCCATTCATTCGATATACATTGACTCACCCAATATATTCTGAATATGGATTAATCTCCCTATAAAACCCCCAGTTCCTCTCACTATATCATTTCATCTAATTCCATTTCTTTTATATCTCTAATTAAAGAACAATTAGGGTTCTATTGGATATAAATTAAATTTATATTAAAATACACTAAGTTGGTGTAAGGTGGATGTAAGGTAGAATACCAAGATCGTTTTGATTTTCATTTCCCTAATGACTAAGGACTTTGAATGGTTAATATAAAAAACTCAAGCACATACTGGTGAGGACTTAGAGAAATAGGAGCACTCATTCATTCCTAGGTGAGTTGAAAGCTGGCACAATGACTCTGTAAATGACTCTTGAACTTCCTTGGAATACTGGAAATCATTCTGTCAGAAAACCAATCTCTCCTGCTTTTGGACATATGTCCAAATAATGACTCACCAAACATACCACAAGGATATGTGTTCCACTATGTTCATACTATATTATTTGTCATAGCCAGAAGCTAGAAACAACAATCCAGATGTCTCTCAATCAAAGAATGGATATAAAAATTGTGGTTCATTCAAACAAGGAAATATTGTTCATATATTGTAAATGAAGACATCAAGAAATTGCAGGCAATCAGATGGAACATGAAAACAGCAACCTGATTGAGATAATTCAGTTCCCAAAAAGATATGCATGCTATGAACTCACAAATTTATGGATATTTACCAAAGGGTACAGACTACACAAGACATATTCCACAGACCTTAGAAAGTTTAACATACAAGAAAGCCTATGTGGAATGCTTCCATCCCACTTAGAAGGGGGAACAAAAGAATCCCAGGACACAGAGAGAGGCACGAGGCAAACAGGAAATGGAACTATCTCAGGTGTTTTTGGAGGTAGGTGCTGGAGAAAGGTCCAGAGATCTAAGAGAATTAATTGAAATGTGCAACCTCCAGGATAGGGGTATTGGTAGACCCTCTAGAAAGTACTAGAGACCTGAGAGGTAAGAGACTCCCATGACTCAATGGAGGTAATCATAAACAAATTACACAAAAGTGGGGAAAGGGAACTCATAGAGACCATTTCCAGGAGATAAACACTTCCTCTATTTGGAGGGACAGGGTTATGAACACAGAGTCAAAGTTTCTGACTCAGGAAATTTCTTGTCGAAAATAATTGCAGGGAAAAAATGGAGAAGAGACTGTAGGAAAGGCGGTCCACTGACTGGCCAACTTGTAATCCGTCTCATGGGGATTGGGAGAAAAACTAAGGCCTCACACTATATCGTTTCTTTTTTTTATTACATCTTTTCCTTAATTACATTTCCAATGCTATCCCAAAAGTCCCCCATACCCTCACCCCTACTTCCCTACCCACCCATTCCCATTTTTTACCCTGGCGTTCCCCTGTACTGGGGCATATAAAGTTTGCATGTCCAGTGGGCCTCTCTTTCCAGTGATGGCCAATTAGGCCATCTTTTGATACATATGCAGCTAGAGTCAATAGCTCCGGGGTACTGGTTAGTTCATAATGTTGTTCCACCCATAGGGTTGCGGATCCCTTCAGCTCCTTCGGTACTTTCTCCAGCTCCTCCATTGGGGGCCCTGTGATCCATTCACTAGCTGACTGTGAGCATCCACTTCTGTGTTTGCCAGGCCCCAGCATAGTCTCACAAGAGACAGCTATATCTGGGTCCTTTCAGCAAAATCTTGCTAGTCTATGCAATGGTGTCAGCATTTGGATGCTGATCATGGGATGGATCTCTGGATATGGCAGTCTCTAGATGCTCCATCCTTTCATCACAGCTCCAAACTTTGTCTCTCTGTAACTCCTTCCATGGGTGTTCTGTTCCCAATTCTAAGGAGGGGCATAGTGTCCACACTTCAGTCTTCACACAATTCTTATTGTTTAGCAATTGTTTAGCTTCATTTGTTTAGCAAACTATATCTTATATCTTGTGTATCCTAAGTATTGGGTAATATCCATTTATCAGCGAGTACATATTGTGTGAGTTCCTTAGTGATTGTGTTACCTCACTCAGGAGAAAAGCCTATCATTGATGTCCTCTGAGAGACCCTACCAGCAGCTGAGTAACACACATGCCGATACGTATACCCAACCACTGGACTGAAGAGAAGGATCCCTATGTTTGTCTCAGGGGAAGGATTTAAGGAGCTGAAGAGGAGGGCCTACGCATAAGAAGACCAGCAGTCTCAACTAACTCGGTCCTCTGGGAAAACCCCAAACTGAGATACCAACCAGGCACCATACATGGACATGGGCCCCAGGCACATATATAGCAGAACACGGTCTGGTCTGCCCTCAATAAGAGACGTGATGTGTAGTCTTTGACTTACTTGAGGCTCCAGAGAAAAGAGATGCCTTTTTTAGGTGCAGTGTGGGAGGTCAGGAAGCACTCTCTCAGAGGCAAGAGGGAGGAGGAATGGGATGAGGAATTGTGGGAGGAAGAACAAGGAAGGTGTCTAATGGCTGGAATGTAAATAAAAAAATAATTAAAAGGTAAAAGAAAGAAAGGGGCTGTAATGATGGCACACCAGTCTCATACTTCTTTCTCTCAAAGAGGACCTTACCTTAATTTAGATATCAAAACACTAATTGAGAATCACAACTCTCAATAACCACCATTCCAGTGTATCTGCTTCCTTCTTCTGGTCTACATAGGCAGTGAATTCATGTCATGCACAGACAAACAGGTAGGCAAAAATGCATACACAGAATATACAAATAAAATATATTTTAGAAAATAATTAATATCTGAGCTACAAACTAGTAAGAAAGAAAGAATAAATTCTTTCATACTCTAGCATTGTTTTTATTAATTTCTTCAAATATAAAGATAAAGCTCAATGAAATGGGAGAGCCAAACTAAAATTAAAACAAACAAAACCCAAAGGCCATAATACAAAAAACAAAAGCCCACTAAATTAAAACAATACATCAGAATTGAAATATAATATAACAATAAAAGAACATAAAGGGTACAACCTAAAATAAGGAATGAAAATCAGAAACTCATACATTAAAATATAAAGTAATATTATCAATAAATGGAACCTGGAAGATATAAAACACACTCATACACACACACACAAACACATATACACACACCAACACAAACACACACATACGTGTGTGTATGTATGTGTGTATGTGTGTATATGTATGTAATTATAAGTATGTATGTATGTATGTATGTATGTATGTATGTATGTATGTGTATGTATTAGACAACAGTGTTGAGGCTCAGAATCATCACATGACATTTTCAGACAAGATCCTCCAAAGATGCAGTGTGATTCCTTTCCTCTTTGCTGTCTATTGCCAACCGTGCATTCTACCATTAAGAACAGTTTGCTTCTCTGATGAGTCTTCTTTGGAGACTTTTGCCTTATAAGATTCCTCTGAATCAAGCATTGCTTCAGGATTTGAGATGATTTATATGTCCACATCAAATATCTGCACTAGGACCCCAACTGGGACAGATCCATGGAGATCATATTCCTTTTGTTTAAATCTATGTGTTTTCTAATGCTGTTGATGTAGAAGGAATTGGTTCCTTGGTGTGCTCCCTGCCCAGCTGTTGCATTCACTTGACTCCAACACCATGATGTTTCCTGAGGCATGTAGACAAATATTTAATGGAGACATCTGTTTCATACTTAGGTTGTTACTCTCCACATAATATCTGGGTGATAAACTCTTGATTTCTTCTAACTAGAAAAGAAAGAAGATACTGACTTATTGCTTTAACAAAATGTCATTACAAATAATTTTACAACTAATTTGGGAATAATAGGATTTGGTTTTATAGGTACCTAGACTATTTAGTATCTCATACTTTATCATTCATACAGTGTATCCTTGACTCAATTTTGTGAATTGTCTATTCAGTTAAATGAGATATTGTTTGCTTATTATTCACACAATTCTTGAGCTAACATTGCCCTAACTCTTGTAGGCAGGACAACATTATGGACCAAAGATTTCTCTATTGTTTACATTTCTACTATCATCAAAATACCTTACTGTGTCAATTGTTTAGAATAGAGGATGAAGCCCCTATGAAGTTATATGGACAACTGCTCCATTTTCGAAGAATAATATTGATGTTTTCTTTATCAATGAGTCATTGTCATCAGTTTGTAGAAATAAACTATGATGTTTTCATTTCTTGAGATGTTGTTAGGTTCCATGGATTCCTTTGGCCAACAATTTAATTAAATATCACCCAATGTCAGTACTCAATGGGTCATTAACTGGAAAAAGCTGGCCATCTGATGCTATGTCTATTCTATTACTTAGTGATTCTTTTTATACTTCTTTCATATATATATGTAATTTAGGACAAATCTATTGTAATAATATTCCACAAGTGAACTTTAATTTTAGCTGTTTCTCAAATTAGTTCCTCCAATTTCCCTTCTACATTTCCCACCTTCCACTACTTCTTCAAATTGTATTTAATTCTCTGTTACTTTGTGGCTAAGAATATTTAACTTTCTCATGTCTTGTTGCTCAGTCATTTGAATTTTAGCTTTTGAGAATATTATGCCTCATTACTTTTACAAATCATGCTAAAATATTCCTTGAATATCAGACTTGTTTATTCTTTATATAATTTAGATACTACTTCTTTATTTACAGTATAGAAAGAACATTTGGTAAGTAGCTGTATAATGTTTCTTGGCTGCTTATGAGACTTACATTGACGCTAAGCTGGATATGACTACAAAATCTAATTATACATTTTCTACTTCACTCAAATATCTAAATTATTATACTAGAAGCCTTGTGGTTCTCTTCAACTATTGTCCTAGAAGCATTTATAAACAGGTGTAATGACTCATAAATACTATTATATCTGCATATTTTCCTCCCTTTACACTATTTATTGTTCTCTAAAATGAATGGTTTTTTATTTGAATTTTAGAATGTTTCTTCATAGTTCTCTTTTTTGTAGAATCAAAGAAATGGGAGCACTCACATACACACAGAGAGAGACCGAGAGAGAGAAACACACATATATGCTACTACTAGCAATCTTATGATACCTGAAATTAATAAAAGGAACACTGACACTTTTTTAATCCACAAATCAAAGTAAATAGGGAGACATCATAACAGAAAAATGAGGGAAAAAAAGAACCATCAGGTCTTCAAGAATCATTAGCTACTTCAACAGACTATAAACCAGAAAATTGGAATATCTACATGATTTGGAAGATTTTCTTGATAATTATGAAATACCAAATATAAATCAAGGTCATATAAACTACCTAATTAGTTATATAACCACTAAGGTTATAGAAGCAGTCATTAAAATCTCCCAACCAAAATATAAAATGTCAGGGACAGAAGGGTTTAGCTCAGTGTTCTTCAAGACTATCACAGAAGAGATAACATCATTACTCCTCAAACCATTCCACAACATAGGAACAAAAGGCTAATTTTCACACTTATTCTATGAGGACACAGTTACCTGATACCTAAAACACAAAAAGGTTTTACATAGAAAGAGAATTTGAGATCACTGTCTCTCATGAACATAGATGGAAAATACACAGCAAAATATGTGCAAGTAAATCCAAGAACACATTAAAGACATAATTAACCATGATCAAGTCCACTGTATAGCAGATTTGCATAGATGGTTCCATATACAAAAGAATAACATAATAAACCTTAAATAATATTTGCAAGAAAAATAATCCATAATTAATTTATTTGATGCTATCCTTCTTTGACAAAATGTAACACCCCTTTTTTATAAAATGTCTTGAAGAGATGAGGTATACATGTTATATAACTAAATATAATACAAGTGATATACTCCAAGGCAAGAACCATCAATAAATTAGCCAAGGGATATTTAAGCAATTTCACAAAATTTGAGGCTGCTATTACTTCCATAATTATTCAACATACAACTTGGAGTTCTGTCTCGAAGAGTAAGAAAATTATAATGGCAAACTCAATGCAAATTTAAAACAAACAAATCAAAATTTTCCTACTCATATATATGTTTGTATACATGAGTGATTCCAAAATTTTACCTGAGAATTACTTCAGTGGAAAGTACCTCCAACAAAGATGCTGCTTTTAAAATCGTCTCAAAAAACCACTGGAATTTATTTTTCCAAAAATAAAAGTTTTGAAGAAATTAAACAAATTAAATGTATAAGTAATATAAATTGTTTACAATGTGATTTAAAATGTCGTGGTACAATTCTAAACAAGGGAGTGATAGACACATGAAAATTTGTTTAAGACTCTGAAGAAAGATATTGAAGTGGTATCAGAATTTGGAAAGACCCCAGTACTCAGAGATAGGTACAATAAGAGAGTAAAAAAATGCGATCTTACCAAAGGAAATTTCTAGATTCAAGGCAAAACCAAACAAAATATTAACACTATCATTTATAGTCCATGAAAGAAAAATTCTCATCCTCATATGAAAAAAAAAAAAGAACTTATCAGTGAATACATATCATGATTGTTCATTTTTGATTGGGTTACCTCGCTCAGGATGATATCCTCCAGATCCTTCCATTTGCCCAAGAATTTCATTAACTTAGTTTTTTAAATAGCTGAGTATTAAATATTGTGTAAATATACCATATTTTCTGTATTGATTCCACTATTGAAGGACATCTGAGTTCGTTCCAACTTTTGGCTCATATGAATAGGCTGCAGTGAACCTACTTGAGCTTATGCCCTTATTGCATGTTGGAGAATTTTCTAGGTATATGCCCAGGAGTGGTATTGTTGGGTACTCCAGTAGTACACTGTCAAATTTTCTTAGGAACTGCTAAACTGATTTCCAGTGGGGTTAGACCAATTTGGAATCCCACCAACAATGGAGAAATTTTCCTCTATCTCCACATCTTCACCATCATCTGTTGTTACCTGAGTTTTCTATATTTTCCATTCTGACATGTGTGTGGTGGAATCTCAAGGTTGTTTTGATTTGCATTTCTCAAGATGACTAAGGATATTGAACATTTTTACTGCTACTCAGCCTTTAGGTATTCCTCAGGTGAGAATTCTTTCTTTAGCTCTGTACCACATTTTGAAATAGGGCTATATAGTTCTATTTAATCTAAATTCCTGAAACTCAAGAAGAAAGACAAAAGTTTGGATATTTCAATCATTTTTAGAAGAGTGGACAAAGTATCCATGGAAGGAGTTACAGAAAAAAGTGTGGAGTAGAGACAGAATGAATGACCATCCAAAGACTGTCCCACATGGGGCTCCATCCCATATACAACCATCAAACCCAGACACTATTGTAGATGCCAACAGGATCTTGCTGACAGGAGCCTGATAGGGCTGTCTCTGGATAAGTTCTTCCAGTGCCTGACAAATACAGAAGTGGATGCACACAAGCATCTATTGGTATGAGCACAGGGTACTCAATGAAGGAGCTAGAGAAAGTACCGAAGGAGCTGAAGGGCTTTGAAGTTCCATAGGAGTAACAACAAAATGAAATAAACAGTACCATCAGGGCTCACTGAGACTAAACCACCAAGTGAAGAAAACACGTGGTGGGACTCATGTATGAGCCAATGACACCACAAGTTATTTTATTGCTGTATTATTTTTAAATAGCAGCATTTACTTTTGTAGGTACAGAGACTATCTAGTTTCTGATTGTTGGTATTCCAAATACTCTCTTGGTGGGTTCAGTTCTGTATACTAGTAACTCACACAAATCAAATATCTTTGCTTCCCTGCCCTACAAACTTTGTGCCACCAATGCTCTAGTTATCTTGTAGGCAAAAATACCATTTCTGGTCATGATTTTGTTAAAGAGCAGTAGATTCCTGTACCAAAGACAGTAGAAGATTGTAAATGTTCTGTGATAACACCAGCTCAAAATCTAATATAGTTTTCCCAGTGTGTAGACCACACTGACATCATAAATTAGCATTTCTTACTAATTCACTTTCATGAGTTCTAGATTTAAATGAGTTTAATTTAGTGAACATCCACTTTCTCCCCTGCTATCCTATTCAATAATTTAGATCTAATCAAAACTATATATAAAGAAATACAAATTTAAAAAGGAATGCACAAAGGTCCAATACGGATTTCAACATATTTAATTTAAATAAATGAGCAGATTGCAAAATTAACACAAAATTGAGTACTTCTCATATATGAAAAGAACAGAATTTCTTTTTTTTTAATTTTTTTATTAGGTATTTTCCTCATTTACATTTCCAATGCTATCACAAAAGCCTCCCATACCCGCTGGAGGCTTTTGCCTTAGGTTCAGCGGTAGCAGAAGAACAGAATTTCTAAATAAATAAATAAATAAAGCAAACAGCAGTGTTGTCTATTGCCCTAAAGAATGGGTCAACTAACTGACATCAGTTTCTTTCTGTGTTGAATATGTGTTATATTTCTTTGTTTATGCTTCTTCCCTTTATTGTTAGAGAGTTTCATGAATGCATGATGTCTGATATAATATTTTCTATAGGCCTGATAGTTTTGTATGCTGTGCACTCATGTTATAATTATGTTTTGAGGAATTAGGATGTGAAAGGAATGGTTATACACTGTGTTTCTGAAGTGGTTCCTAGACAGGAATGAGAGAGTTTTGTTGCTTATTATTGGCTCATTCAGTGTATTTGGGAAAAGGGTAGAAAGTGAAGGGAAGTCACTCCTGAATGTCAGCTATTGCATTGGGTATAAAACTGATAGTTTGAATGGTGAGAATAAGAGGGTAAAGGAAAAATCTGCATTCGTCCTATCATTTCATCCTAATTGGCCCTTTGTTTTTTTAACAAGTGTGTCAAGTGGCATTGAGTAACTGCAATAAAGGAAAAAGAAAGGGAGACTGATTAGGAGTAGAAGAATTCTGGTTTCCAGAGGAGGTTGTATGTTGGTCACCTGTCATGAAAGACTGCAGCAGTTGTTCACTTGCATAGCCTGGGAGACATGGTGTAGTACAGAAAGAAGTAAATTCTTTCCATCCCTTTCCATCATATCTTGTACAGAATGTTCTGTGGTTAGTCTCTATGTTCATTTTAGAATATTCCTTTACAGTGAAAAATTATACTGATGAGTGTAGACATAGGAATCACCTTAGATATTATGGCCTACAGAGTTTGAGGTAAATCCAGGCCAATTCCATTGTGTGAAGGCTAATAGATGTTATTAGCATGTGATATGACATATATGGTTGGTTTCAATCTATGACTCTTGTTGATCATTGAAAAATGAAAATGTAGCATGGTTATGATCACTCACTCTGTCATGAACTGTACTTTTTTTATTAGTACATATATAGTTCAAAAACCAGAGGAATATTTCACAGAAAGCTAGAATATCTCCCCTTTAAAGATTGCATTTAAGGTTTCTAATGCTCTATGTTGCATGTGGAATACAGAATTAACATTGTTCATTATGATTATGATGTCATTCCTCTGTATGTTACAGTGTATTGGGATTCATTATAGCAATTTCATACACATGTAGCACTCTGTTATTCTGGTTCTTGATTGTCTATCATCTACATTTGTAGGCTAAATATTACTGAGAAGGCACAGTTGTCCATGAATTCTACCTTCCTTTTTTAAGTCCAATGTGTGTATCACAGGTCATTATTCTTATGTTAATTCTAATCCACTATGTGATTGTAAACAACATGCACCTGACTTTCAGACACCTAATATCTAATGTCAATTCGAAACAGTGTTGATATATGCTTAATTTTATCACTCCCTTCTATCACATAAACAACCTTTTTATTTAAAATTTAATAACATTTCAGTTCATTATTCAGTTTAATATTTTGTGTAACAGTTTAACATTTTGTGTAACATCCTAAACATATAGTTTAATGGATAACAACATTGAGTGTTCTTAAAGAATTGACTAATATTTCCAGGACTAACAGAACACATTAAATCCTATTGTATTGATATCCTTGGTTATCAAACAACTTCTTCTAAATTCAAAATTGGTATATATATATATATATATATATATATGACATAACAAGATGTATACACACAGAGACATATACAGAACCCTACATACATCAACACACTAAAACACACATAATTTGACCACATTTGACATGCATAGGCTGTGATCATCTCAGATTGCTTTAAAATTGGTTTATAATGATACCTTTCAGGACAGGCAATATCACAATCAAGATACCAATGCCAAATATATAGAATAACTTGTTATGCAATGTCTCATGCAGACTTTGAATTTTCCTGAACACAAAAAATCCTTGCACTGAGTACTCAGCCTCGATGGCCACCAGTGCATTCTGTTCAGTTTATGAAATGGTTTGATTTTTTTATGTTGCTGTAAGAAACTCTAATCTCATCAGGACATGTGTAATATTGTATGACTTAAATACTACACTATGGGCCAATATATACAGAGAGAAAATGGGAATGAGGGATAAAACTGGACAGATGGAAGTAGGGGTGAGAGGGAGAATGAGAACAAGATTGAGAGAGACATAGTCAGAGATGGATAGACAGAGACAAAGAGATAGAAATGAGAAAGAGCAGGATAAACATCTCTTTGAAAATTGCTAATTACGAGCTTGTTCACTGAAGATCAGATCACAAAATTTTCTTGACTTTCTTTCAATACTAACTGCAGTAACTCTCACATATTAAATACTAAAGATGACTTCCTAAATTCAACCACAATGACATTTATTAGCAAATACAAGGACTGATCTATGTGACAGAAGATAAGATATTCCATATTAAACATTCACTGGTAAATGAATGGAAGGTAATGTGATGGGTTTTGCCTTTTTCTTTTTCTTTAATCTTTTTTAAGTTTAATGGAAAGTATGTTGCTTAAGGGACTTTCCAATTATATTTATAAAATATATATGATTTAAATGAAACATCCAATTTTTTGTATGTCAGGAGAGTTTATTCAACTTCTCACATAAAAGAAAAAAAAAGGATTCCCTAAAGACTAACTTTCTTAATGATTATTCAGTGGTGTTGATCTACATAGAAGAATATACAAATAGATACTTGGATTTTTTTAATATTTATATTTAATCATTTTTACAGTCCCATCAAATTCCCTTCTTGGCCCATCCTCCATCAGGTCCGCAACATTGTCTCCTGCTCACTGTATCCAAGAGAAAATACCTACCACCCTGTCTATCCCACTTAACACCACCCACCCACCCACCCACACACCCACCCACCCCTTTGCATCCCCTCATTTTCCCAAATAACCTCCACTCCACCTGTCCCAACTAGGCATCCCTACTCCCTGGGGACTCATGTCTCAAGGGTTAGGCATATCGTCTCTCACTGATATAAGACCAGGTAGTCCTTTTCTGTATGTGTCTGGGTCCAAAAAAGAGCTAGTGTATGTTGCCTGGTTGCTGGCTCTGAGAAATCTCTAAGGTCCTAGTTAGTTGGGACTTTAATAATTATAGTAGAATAAGAATCCCATAAGAGTGACTAAACCAAGTTAAAAACCAATGTAATTGTTAACTCTAGAAATGACTTTTAAAATCTCTAGCATAGCTATCTTCCATGATGCCCAACAAGCACTTGACTGTGAATGATGCATACTTACATCGAACCAATGGACTGAAATTGGGGACCCCTGTGATTGAATTAGTAAATGGCTTGAATAAGTTGAGGAAGAGCCTTGTTGTCTACTGTTAAGGTTCTTTTGCTTGCCTTTCATTATCTGGTGATCTCTTTTGTTAGTTGTTCTTGCTGTCTCTGGCTTGAATTTCTCCCTCTTGTGGTCCTGCAATGTTGTGTCAGCACTCCTAGGAGATCAACTCTCTCCTGGTAGAACCTGTGTAAACAGGACTTTGGAACAGACATAGGTCTTGGTGCATTTGGTGACTAGAATAATCCTGTCTCAGCTTCTCCACTCTTCCTGTGCCCTTTTTATCCCTGACAGGTTTCCCTTTAGATAGTTGTTGTAGAGAATGTGACTACATCATCTCTGAGACTGACAATGAGAGCACACCTGTGAGACCAGCTCTCTCCTGATGAGACTGGTATACAGCAGGCTGTGGAACAGCCTTATCTCATGCTGAACATTTGAATGACAGTGGAGGAACACAACATGATTCTGAGTGTGCTGGCCTGCTCTAGCAGATCTGGTGTGACTGAATCTCTTGAATTCACACTGATAAACAGGATTGGAGAATACCAATACTCTATGTTAAGAAAATATTTTAGGAGTGTTTGGACCAGTTTCATCTTTTTTCATGTTTATATTCTGCACAAGTTTTGTAAGAGGAAAATCACTCTGTAGTAGACAGAGATATGTCAGATTTGTTTTTTTCTACTGCATTGCAATTTTCATTTTAGCCACAATGCTAATAACAATGTTTGCTTCAGGATTCCAAATTATTTATGAATGTTTTCCAGTTGATAAATAACAAGAGTACATGAGATATTTTTGTAAACATTTACAAACATACAAGGTGTTTTGTGAAGGCATTAGTTTTCATTGTTTGAAAGCTGACTAGATATCTCTTGGAGATGGTAAAAATCTGAGGCAGTTATGTGAGAAAGTAGGAGAAGCCTCAATGTCTCACTTGTACCAAGTTTTATTGACTATTTCCATCAAAAGAAACTGTCTTCTTTACAAAAAAAAAAAAGACCACTTAAAGCACCTAATACTTAAATATTTCTCAGAATATTTTATATTTGCATATGTGTTTTACTTGTTAGCCTAAAATAATTACTTTTTTCATCTCTTTCTAATCACCTACCACTATTCCCTCCAAAATTCTGTGTTGAAAGAAAAAAAAAAAAACAACACTTGTTCTACATAGTGTACTGAAATGAAAGATGAGTATTGTGGGGACATAAATTTAAGCATGGGTTGCCATCTTGGCCAGTAGATGTTTGGATAGTTGTCGAATTTCCTGACATTCTCTACTCAACTCAGATTTTTCTAGGTGGATTTTGGAAAGGTTTTGTGCATATTGTTAAAACAAATGAAGTTATGAGGGGAACTACCCTATTCTGTCTGAACAAATCTTGCTAACGTGGAGTCATATTACACCTCTGGTTTACATACATTCTGGCTCCACTTACACGATGATTCCTGCATCAGAAAATGAAAGGTGTGATACAAATATCTGATATTCACTCTACACGACAATATTCCTTACTCTCTCCATTTTAAATAATGGTGGACACTGAAGTTAATCCCCAGGTATTGTGAAAAGAAAATCCCTTGATGTGGATAGTCTTAAACTAATCCTCAATATAAAAATAAGAGTTCACGGGAAATAATATTGGTGTGTCCAATTGGCTGAATATTACTCTTAGATCTTTCCCCATGGTTATTGAAACTCTACAGTCACATATTGTTCTCCAGGATAATGGTGCCAAGTGTGGTTACTAACATGCGAAATGGATTTTCAATTCAATTATGAAGTTATTGGTTACTTTTAGAATGGGCACAACACTATTCCAACAGGCATAATGTTATGCCTCTCAGGGCTCAAAATTGGGTAATATTCATGATTACTATTAGGACAATAAAAATATACAGTATAGTTGATGCTTCCAGCTTGATTTCTTGATGTTCTTTGACTCAAATATTGGGTATCTTCAATAATGAGTACATATGTTATGAATAGCATTACTGCTAAACATTACATATCCCAATCATCAATTTATTTCTTTGAATTATTGAACCTGTCATATTTTAAAATACTCATCAAAGAAATATAGGCCCTTGCATCAGAAACAACTTCTAAAGAATTAGGAGTGAAAGGAGAAACTGTCTTGTGAGGCAATTGAGATCATTAGAACACTGAGTATTGCTGGGCCCTATTTGGCCGTGGTTTGGGACTTGAGGACAAACCTGAACCTGGCTCAATTTTTGAGACCTGTCATTTGCTTGAGAATGACTCAGCACAATTTACCAACCTAAATAAGACTGCCTCTGCCTAGCTAATACTGTATCAAATTCTTATGGGCCCTGTTAGATAGCCTGACACCCCTTGTCATCTCATACCACCCTATACATCATCTCACCCCATACCCTCTGTCACAATTTCCAGCTATCAACATCATTTCACCTCAACCAAAATCCCCACCTTTTTTCTTAACCCTGTATAAACAAAGGACTGATACAATAAAATAGGTTCATGCTTAACAGACTCCCTGTAAGGTGTTTGGTTTGGGCCTCAGGCACCATCCTGCTCAATCCTGGAGAGACTTGGCTAGACAGGATTCTCTCCTCTCTTCCAGACCTGCTGGCAGAGAGAAAACAAATATAACCTAATAAAAATATTTTTATAATAAGGAAATTAAAATACTCTGGGAAAATATTGTTCTGTTGTAATGTATTAAATGTTAAAAAATATTCTTTTCCCTTAAAATTTAAATGTAATTACATTTCCCCATTTCATTCTACCCTTCAATCTTTCCCATGTACACCTCTCAAACACTCCTGTCTTCAGTGTCCCATTATGAATGCTATAAATATATAAATAGAACCTGCATACTCCATAAAGTATAACTTATATGTATAATATTTCAGGACTGAACTCTTGGTGTTGGAATATTTACTGAAAAACTCTCCCCTTGGGTGGATTATTTCTTCCAATTTCAACATTCTGTGGTTGTTTGTAGTTCTCTGCATATGGTTGATTCTTTATGAAATTCAACACATTCATGTTAGTATGTCGATTAATATAACCCTTTTCCATTTCTGTTTAGGAAGCCAAATTTATGAGACATCATGTATACCATCAGAAGGTATTCTCACAGCAATCATTCTGTTCCCATTACTCTTGCAACATTTTTAACCTCTATTACACTTTCATCCGTGATTTATATGCAGTTGTTTTGCACATCAACCAGACAGGGATAGGTACCACATGATCTCTTATTCTCTGAATTTTGTTCAGGTTGGTCCTCAGTAATGATTTCCATCTGTTTCAATCCACGTTCTTCTTAAGAAGTGTGAAAGATAAGATATTAAGATAAGATGAAAATAAGGTATAAGAAATTAAGATATTGTGAGTATAAGAATAAATATTTACTGTGTAGTGAGCAATAATATTGGGTTAATAATGTGGCAGTAGCAGATTCTCTTCTAAGATCCATGACTTCCCTAGTTCTGGAGATTTATGTAGGATTGCAACAAAGCTTTAATGTCCTCAACAAAGAAGAAAGTATTCTTAAATCATTTTGTTCAGCAACTAGTAACCTACAATCAAAACTAGATAAATATCCAACAAAATTTGATATGTACATGTATTATAGAATTTTGTTTACAAATACTATCTAGGTCAATGTTATGTACGATGAAGAAAAAATGGATAACAAGAGAGAATTGTATTAAGCAATTAAAGCCAGTCATACAAAAAACAGTTTCCAGTCTGATGTGTTGACCTCATTAATCCCAGGACTAAGAAGGCAAAGAGTCTGATTATAATCGAAGTCCAGATCTATTTATAGAGTGTTTTCCAGTGTTAACATTTCTAGGAATATGTATTGATGGCATGTCATATAGTGCTAGGGGTCCCAACTCAAGCCTTTTTGATGATATAGCAAACTTTTATCCACTAAGAGAGCACTAAATCCCACAACATTTTAAAGGCATCTATAGAACAATTGCTCATAAATGTTTGGAAACCCAGACTGCAGGAGAGCAGAGTAGTTGAAACCTCATACTTTTCCATCAGTCTATTGTCTCTACAATACAAGATTTGTTTGATCCCCTTCCCAAGACTTGCTCAGTTCCTGATATGACTAGAGTGAAGGGATACTACCACACTTCTAACTTGTCTCTCAGAGATGCTCACTCCTCAGTTAATACATTTGCCTGGCTTGCTGATATGAACAAGCATTCCCAAGAAGTAATTCATCTCCATCAACAGACGCACTGTGAAACGTTTCTGTAATCCTTAAGGGGCATGAGGCCTGAGGTATTTTAAATGTAAAATTGAGGACTTTGAGCCACTTGGACTTGAGTTTTCTGCAGGGTCTACTTGCATTCTTCCACGTGCAGATATTCAGTTGGTTTAGCAGCAGTTGGTGAAGATACCCTGCTTTTCTGTTGGAATTCTTTTGCCTTCTTTGTAAAACTCAAATGTCTGCAACTGTGCAGTTTTATTTCTGGGACTTTAATTTTAATCCATTGATCAACCTGTATGTTCCTATATGAATACTATACATTTTCATTACTTTAGATCTGTAGGACACACTGCAGTCAGATTATCAGATTTTTTTTTAAATTTTTAATATTTTTATTACATATTTTCCTCAATTACATTTCCAATGCTATCCCAAAAGTCCCCCATAGCACCCCCCACTTCCCTACCCACCCATTCCCATTCTTTTGGCCCTGGCATTCCCCTATATTGGGGCATATAAAGTTTGCAAGTCCAATGGGCCTCTCTTTCCAGTGATGGCCGAATAGGCCATCTTTCGATACATATGCAGCTAGAGACAAGAGCTCCGGGGTACTGGTTAGTTCATAATGTTGTTCCAACTATAGGGTTGCAGATCCCTTTAGCTCCTTGGGTACTTTCTCTAGCTTCTCGATTGGGAGCCCTGTGATACATCCAATAGCTGACTGTGAGCATCCACTCCTGTGTTTGCTAGGCCCCTGCATAGTCTCACAGGAGACAGCTATCTTTGGGTCCTTTCTGCAAAATCTTGCTAGTGTATGCAATGGTGTCCGCGTTTAGAAGCTGATTATGGGATGGATCCCTGGATACGGCAGTCTCTAGATGGTCCATCCTTTCATCACAGCTCCAAGCTTTGTCTCTGTAACTCCTTCCATGGGTGTTTTGTTCCCAATTCTAAGAAGGGGCACAGTGTCCACATTTTGGTCTTCATTCTTCTTGAGTTTCATGCGTTTACTTTATATCTGTAGGACACACTGCAGTCAGATTATCAGATTTTAATGGTTGCTTGATTCCTTCAGGATTGTAGCTTTACTTGAAATGCGGATTTGTACTTGACCAAAAATTTCTAAGTGATATGCATTGAGAATATTAAACATTTCTCTTGGATTTTCCAATTTAATTGAGTACAGAATTTCAACAAATCCCTTCATGAATCTTAGGGTTATTGTGATCTATTTTTTTAGAATGGCTAAGTGCTTCAGTGGCAAGGTTTTTTTTGTTTTGTTTTGTTTTTGCATTTTTGTTTTTTTTTTTTTTTGAGAAACAAAGTCCTTATTTCTTTTATGCCTTGTGTTTTTTTTTTTTATTTCTATCTTAGTTGTTTTCCTACTCATGTTGGTTATTTTTTATAATTTACTCCTCTTATGTTCCCTGAGTTCTTTTTTTTCTAAAGTGTACTGTTAAGTTGTTGTAGGCACTTAGTGTAATGGAGTTTCTTCTTTTCCAAGCTTTCATTTTAGCCCATAGGTGTGGGCATATCATACATTATTTTCAATGAATTATAGGGTGTCTTTAATTTGTTTATTTTTGTCTTACTCCAATATTCATAACAATTGTCCGGCTTATATGACTTTGAATGATTTCTGTATATTCTATTATTGTTGATACTCGGTAGTTATACATGTCAGTCTGATAATATGAATGGTTTTTCAAGTTCCTTTGTATGTGTAGAGATTGATTTTATGACTGAGTATATGGAAATTTGGGAGAAAAATCCATGCAGGACAAGAAGAAATTATATTCTTTCTTGATTTTTTTGTAATGTTCTTTAGCTATTTGTTAGGTCATTTGGTTTGAAAATATCTGTTACATGCAGTTTTTCCATTTACTTTTTTTTCTGAATGACCATTCTATTGTTCAGAATAATGTATTAAAGCCTCCCACTATCAATGTTTGAAGGTGAATGTGTGATCTATGCTTTAATTGTATATCTTTTACAAAAGTGATATCCTTGTGTTTTGGCAAACAAAATAAGAATCAAAGAAATTTTATGTACATGTAGCACCCTTTATCTCTTGTGATTTTTTTGGATTGAAGTCTATTTTGTTACCTATTGGAATGGCTCTACAATCTTGCTCCTTAGGTTCATTTGTCTCAATTATTTTCCATTTGTTTATTCTAAGATAATGTACATCTTTGATGTTCAGGTATATTACTTGTAAGCAGCAGAAGAATGGATTAGAGAAAGAAAATCATTTGCAAATATCCAGTACCATTTCATAATAAAATGACTGAAGCCATGAGATATGTGTATGAATTACCTAAACATGATGATTATAGTTTACAACCAGTACAGTGCCAATAATAATAATTGACATCTTTTAGAATAGTACTCAATTTCTCCTTCCAAATTTCAAGTTTTGAAAGATTACATGATTATGACATGTGCATTTAATATGAAAATAAAATATAGTTCAGATAAGATGTGAATCTAACTTCACTTTGGGATAGGATAGCTAAACTGGGATTAAATAATATATTGAGCTTGAAAATTTTGTGCAAAGTCTACAAAAGTTTCTAATATGAGAGACAATACTTGTAAGGGTATGTAATAGTTTTCTCACAGCTCTGGTGGATTTTTCTAGAAGTAAATATGAGTGAGCATATTACATAGGTAATTTTCTGTCAATTATTTTCATTTTATGATCATTATAATATGCAAGATGCCACAAATCTTGATGCATTTCAAAAATGTGTAAATAAAGTATATAATATAAAATTTATTTATTTTACTTTCTTTTTTGTATAGATGATTTATTATAAACAGTAAAATATGTCTCAACTACAAACCCTTTTTCATGTGTACAGGGTTTCTAACATGAGTCATTTTAACATTAGGAAACAAAAACATTTTAAGAACCTCACATTGGAAACAACCCAACACTAACAAACTCTAATGATCAAAGATATTCACTTTTAGCTCAGGAAAAAAGGAGAATTCATAAGTACAGAGTATATGTCCTAGCTGTGGGTATGATGAGATAAGCCAACTTTCCAGACCTAAAGGCACTCACAGCTAGGGATGAAACAAATTCCTAACTGAGCCAGCAGTTTAGCTGGTTCTCTGAGAGCAGTGGGGACCTTGCAGCCTATAGCTAAAGGAAACCCAGGGCAGTAAATGGTCCCTTTCCACTACCACCACTAACTGGCCACCCCTATCACTGCTTTGGTCAACGTATGGAAGGCAGCTTCAGTTCTAATTCAGAGCTTTACCTCCCTATGCAAAGCCCCCAAGTGGACAATCCACAATTGCTTTTTTTCTGAGAGATATCTGCCACATGTTCCCATGAGGTGACCAAGACTGTGTACTTCATCTTGTGAATGCCTATGCTCAAGTCAGGACTGACACCAATAGAGCCCATGTCTTTTGGGGCAAATAATTTTCCGTGCCTGATTTCCAGGTCTCCTTGACAAGGCAGGAGGAACTTGAGCATTTGCACTGCAGAACTGCATTGGGACCAAGAGGGAATGTGCAGGAGTAAGGCTTCTTCCCTCTGAAACCACTTAGCCCACTTCAGTATGATGCTGGGCCTTGCCAGCTGGATTCTTGTTTACCGATTCCACAACCCCACCTTTCTGGGTCTTTCTGTTCATTTTCTTAAATGGCAAGTAATCTACCCCACACTCAATAAAACAAAATACACAGTATACATTGGGAAAGACAAGATAGGGCAACATTTCTACAAGAAAAACAGGCTTGAGGAGCATGGCACTGTAGATGCTTGCATGACCAGTCTCACTGGGTGCTCAGGGGTGAAGTTTAGCACCATTTTTTTTTTTTGGTATTTTGCTTTAAATCTTTAGAAATTAAACAACACTTAACATAGAACGCTTGAAAAGTAATGAGTGTAGCCCTATGTATCAATACTATTTTACAAATTGGAAGTGGGTAACAGTCCAGAGCTGAGCACCCTGCATCAATCCATGGCACCTGAGAGCACCTGCTGTCACATGTCAATAGCATAGACTTCATTCCCCTCAGCAAGCAGCATGAGAGCCCTTCATCCTAGGTATGTGAAGGACCCAACCTTGGCAGTAAGGGCCATGCATCCTGGGCATCCCAATGTCATCAGCATTTCATTCATCCATTCCAGGTCTATCATCACTCCTGGTACAACATCTTTGTCCAGTTTTAAAACAAAACAAAACAAACAAAAACGGCAGTAACTTTGAAGTGATGCCTAAAATGTTATAAAGTATATAAATAAAATTTAGTTATTTTACTTTCAAAAATGGATATTTATTATTTCTATTGAAACTGCATCCTCAGAATTTTAACAGTGTAAATCAATGATTATACATGCTTAAATATAAATATTTAGAATAAAACTCACAAACCAAGCTTATAAATTTATAGTAAATAGACCTTATGTAATGGAGAAATGATTGAAAAAAAATGGATGAAATTAAAGTACTCAGGGAGTTGAAGGGGTCTGAAACCCCACAGGAGGAACATCAGTATGAACTAGCCAGTACCCCAGAGCTCCTTGGAACCAAAACACCAATCAAAGAAAACAAATGGTGGGACTTATGGCTCTAGCTATATATTTAGCAGAGGATGGCCTAGTTGGTCATCAATGGGAGGAGAGGCCCTTGGTCCTCTGAAAGCTCTATGCCCCAATACAAGGGAGCTCAAGGACCAGGAATGGGAGTGGATGGATTAGGGAACAGTGGTAGAGGGGATGAGATAGAGGATTTTCAGAGGGGAAACTAGGAAAGGGGATAACATTTGAAATGTAAATAAAGAAAACATCTAAAAAATGATTGCTTCTATTTTATAATGCACAATATTAACTGTTTAAATAATTTCTACAAATTGGTACACTAATTCCTTTAAACCTTATAAATCATCTAAAAGCTATATGGTCCGTGGCATTTTAAGTGAATATTGTAATAATATAAAAATTCAATTATGGGTAGTTACTAATTCACACTATTTATTTTTGATAAATATATGTAAATGTTTCAGTAATTGACTGCTGCTTCTGTTATTTATATGAATTACGGTTTTCATAAATCCAAGATTCCTAAGGGTTTGTTTGCATTTCTTGGATCCTCTTTCCCCACTATCTGTTCTCCATAGCATGTCAAATAACCAAATCTCAATAGTTACACCTGGACAGGAAGCCTTAAGCAAATAAAAAGCATTTACTTCTTCTAATAAAATCTTAATAGTGAATTGTTGAACAGTCGTTCTATGTATATTTGCTTTCACTTAACTAAGAACTGTTCCCAGATGAACTGAGATTCAATGATTTTGTTAAATACTTTACTACACTGTGCCAGCTTATTGCAAAAAAAAAAAAATAGATTTCAGGGTACACTGATCTTGTAGGCATATTACAGTTTCGATGACAGACATGAATGGTTTATATACACATAAAGTTTTCTCCAACATACAAGAATTATATGATTTTTAACATGAATTGAGAATAGAACAGGAGATTGTAATTGCAAATTAAAGACTTACTGAGGATATTTAACTTTATAGTGTCTATCTATATATATATAAGTGTGTGTCTTTTTGTCAGTGAGAGTCCATCCCCTGTGTGTGTGTCTCTGTGTGTGTGTGTGTGTGTTTGTGTGTCTGTGTGTGTGTGTGTTTGTGTGAGTTCACCCATCCTTGCACAAAGAAAGTTGAGAGGTGTTATTTGAAAACTGGAAAACCATCAAAACTGGGAATGGGTGTATCATATGAAGCTGTTAGTAAGAAAATATAGAAGAAAATATCATATATGAATTGGAATTGAACATGCACACAGAATATCATGAAGGGAGAATGAGGTTCATTGAACCGAGGAATGAGTCACTAGCAAGAAAATGGTGATGGAGGTGCAGATATCAGCAAAGTACATGCTACATTTGTGTCAATGTCCCATAATGAAACCAAAAATTAAGTATGGTATTTTCATAAAATGATAATTAATAACCACAAAAAATGAATACTAAATTTGGACTCTTTGAAATTTCATTTGCAGGTTTTTTTTTTATTTTTTCTTCATTATTTTATTTATTTACATTTCAAATATCACCCTATTACCCAGTTTCCAAACTGCTATGCAATCCTGCCTCCACTCTGCTTCTATGAGTGTGCTCCCCCACCCATCCACCTACTACTGTTTAACTGCCCTCCTATTCTCCTATGCTGGGGAATTGATCCTTCACAGGACAAAGGGCCTCCCGTCCAACTGATGCCAGATAAGGCCATCCTCTGTGTCATATTCAGCTGGAATTAGGTTCATCCTGTGTACTCTTTGGTTTGTGTTTAGTCCCTGAGAGCTCTGGGGTGTATGGTTGGTTGATATTGTTGTTCTTCCTTTGGAGTTGCAAATCCCTTCAGCTTTTTCTGTCCTTCCCCTGACTCATCCATTGGGTTCCCTATTCTCAGTCTGATGGTTAGCAGCAATAATCCACATCTTTATTCGTAAGGCTCTGGCAGAACCTCTCAGGGGACAACAATATCAGGCTCCTGTCAGCAAGTACATCTTGTAATCAGCAAAAGTATCTAGGTTTGGTGGCTACATATGAGATGAATCTCATGGAAGGACAGTTCCTGGATGGTCTTTCCTACAGACTCTGCTCCACTCTTTGTTCCTTTATTTCCTTCATACAGTAGCAATTCTGGATTAAAACTTTTGAGATGTGTGGATGGCCCCATCCCTCACTATTGAAAGAAAACTTTACTCTGTATACTTATGAAAGACTTTTCCAATTACATTTCTCTAGACACAAGTTTAAGCACTCAAGGACAGCTTATCACAGAACCAGAAGTTATACATATGGTGAAAATTGATTTTATGTGTACAGCAATATCTAGTGCAAGACTAAACGTGGTTGTCATTAAAACACATAATAGGGCATATAATCACCCCCCCCAAAATGTGTGGCCTATATATCCTGTTTTATTTTTTTTCAGTCCAAATGCTCTGAAAGAAGTTCATGAGTATATAGTTATCAGTAAATTCTCCAATGGTCAGTGTGAATTTTAATGCAAACAAGTATATATGGGTAGAATTTTTTTAAAAGAAAAGTTTACAAATCATAACAAATTGTTGCTTCTCAGGCACTATTTGTTTCTAAGACACTTAGAAACAAAACTTCCTCACAGCCACTAGTGCAATATAAAATGAGAAAAGCCAATGTAGGAAAAAAAAAGATAATTTGAAATAGATAGGTCAGTACAAGTTATTATTATTTTTTTTAAATGAGGTTCAGGGAGGAAGATCATTGTTTGGAATTCAAATATTAAGATTACTTTCTCATTGTTATTGAATGTTTGGAAAGTAAAGTCTGAGGGACTAAATCCACTGAATAGTCTACATCAGGAGACCCATGGCTTCAGCTGGATAAGTTGCAGAGAACTGCCTTTTCTTACCTTACTGGAAGGGTACCTGCTTGGTTCTATGAAGGCTTGATAACACAGGGTAGGGAATGATAGGATGCTGAGGAGTAGTGGATGGGTGAGTGGCAGAGCACCCTAATAGAGGTAGGGGTAGGAATAAGAGGATGGGGAGTTGTGCAAGAGAAACAGGCAAGCGGATAAAATGTGAGTGTAAATAAATAAATAAAATAACCAATAAAAAGAAAGAAAAAAGAAACGAAGCCCACAGCATGACATTCTCTGGATATTGTTGAACGTTTAAAACTGAGACTTTATCATGTAAGTTAACAGGGGGTCTATGAAGAACTGTAAAAATTTGGATAGAGCTGGATAAAATATATTTCTGACTTGGTCTTTTTATTGATTCTCAAGACAATGGTAGAACAAGCCTTGTTTAAATAATCTGTTAGAGTCACAGATATGTCATAGTCCACACTCTACATGGTCTGTGAAACTCAGTGACTATAAACTTGAGAATGCCTATTCCTGACTTAGACTTTGGAATACAATGTCCTGTGTGTCCCAATTAGCTCCAATTGTACTATTACTGGATGCCTCACTGTGAATCTTCTGATACAATCCACTGATATCATTTCTAATTGTGTTCACATAATCACCTTTTCTAAACTTTCCAAGTACAAAATTTGAACAAATGAGTTTCCTCCCAAGTGTTTAAAAACATGAGTGACGTTATGGGGCCTGAGAATATATTATTCTATGTATTTACCTACCTATGTTATTACATGGGTGGTGGACACTAGTTGCAGAACCCCAGGGTAGACAGTGTTTAAGAATTCCTCCAGGGCTCAGGAGCAATTTGAAAATATTATGAATCATAACTATGGAACAAACACCTCCTTTGACTAGAGAAATAAAAGCAGGCAGAAATTTGATGTGCTGATATGCATGGCACTCCAAAATCCAGACTGACCAGGTTTAAGGCAGGACAAATATGTTCATTTTAGTGGGAGTCTTCCTTCTCCTCATGATTCAACATCTCATGGATAATTACATTGATTCCACATGCTTTTGGAGACTAAACCTGAATGAAGTCAATGATAAAGATTTGGATCAAACTTGTTCCTTCATCCTTGGAGGAGTTAACATGCCTATGGAGAAAGATTATTTCAAGGAGACTCTAAATGTCCTATAAGTGCATTTGTATTTTCCATCTAAATGATAATTTGAACATTTCTTGAGTGCTCTGAGGATGGAGATTAGGAAAATGCTTGAGTGTTTTGTACTGTTGCTAAGTCTGAACACTAAGAAACAACATTATTTCTTTTGCAGAATCAATCATAGTTTCTCCTTTTAAGTAATTTAGTGACGGATTTGGTTTTCTTTAAGTCAGGTGGCCTCCGACTTGAAGACTGGAAGCTGAGGAATAAAGGACTATCTACATTGATTCTTCACATAAAGCCCTCCTATTAATAGTTTTTACTGCACCCTAAACAGTGATGACATATTGAAGATGATTCTGTAATATTTCATTGTGTTTTACTCTGAGAATATGCAAAGAGATGGCCATAAGCACTGCTGACAGTCCTTCCTTCAGTTTGTTGCTACCAGAGCTTATGCAGATTACAGTAATTTCTATGGAACATAGAGCTGTGAAGAACTTTATATATATACAAACTTACTCTCTCAAATTCATTAATATGCGGCCACTTCTTGTCTTCTGAAGCTTCATCAAGTTTGGAAAGAGAAGAGCTTTACACTCAGAAATTCACATTTCATAGGATTGCCTAGATGGACATTTTTTAATGTATATGGACAAAGAATATTTAGGTCATTAGGGATCAAGATATCCAAATATTTTAAAAGCTAAAATTCAAAAGCACTGTGGCTTCGTGCTTCCCTCTGTTCATGTACAATCACTGGCTTTTATTGTTTTATTGCGTTCAGTTCTGCACTCTCTTTAGAGTAAAATATATATGGATCACATGGAATCCAATGATATGTTTACATTCCTTGAATAGTGAGGCTGTCAATAGCAATGGAGGCTACTTACATCCCTTGTCACTGCATTGGGTAAAATCTGTGGTGTGGGTTAGTTGGAACACTAGATAACAGTGATACTGTAGTTTTTTATTAACTTTCTCCATTATTTAAGAAATGTCATCTCTTTTCATGTCTACGTTCCTTAATATCTTAATCCATTAATGAGAAATATATATATATATATATATATATATATATATATATATATATATATATATATATATATCTTCGGGGTCTTTATTCAGAAATTTTATTAAATATAGTTGCACCTGTTACAATGTGCACATTGATACCAATGTGGTATTAATACCCATATTTATAGACTACTGGTAGTTCATTTTCCTGGAGGGGGTTGCTTTTTTTTAATTAGGTATTTTTTATTTACATTTCCAATGCTATCCCAAAAGTCCCCCACACGCTCCACCACCCACCCACTCCCACTTCTTGGCCCTGGCGTTCCCCTGTACTGAGGCATATAAAGTTGGCTCCTCTTTCCACTGATGACCGACTTGGCCATCTTCTGATACATATGCAGCTAGAGACAGGAGCTCCGGGGGCACTGGTTAGTTCATATTGTTGTTCCAACTATAGAGTTGCAGATCCCTGAAGACCCTTGATTACGTTCTCTAGCTCCTAAATTGATAGTTCTTTTTAAATACAACCTTTTAGAATACTAGGTTGCACCGACACTTTATGTAACTGGTGCTTCCTAAAGTTAACTTGTAGGAAGTAGTTTGAGGCTTGCACAAGATCTATTCTCAAATTTCTTTTGAGTATTGGAAAATTTTAATTGAGTTTTTTGTGTATTAATAAAGAATATTAAAAATTGGCATATTTTATAGAATATAGAATGAAAACACCAGAGGGGTACAAATTTTGTTGAAAACCTCATTGCATTTACTTCAAATTTAATCATCAAATATATAGGTGTATGTTTAATGTTCATTGAACATATTATAATGAAATGACAAGAATGAGACGTGAGATACTCTACTTTACAAACACATAAATACAAATACAATCACAATATGTTATTATTCCATTGCCACTGTCTTGTGGCAAACTTGTATTACAAAAAAAATGAAAATATTCTATACAATTTACACCAAAATGTCTTCTATTATATAAGCATATAATATTGGCACATAAAATATCACAGAAGTTTCCTTATTTTCCTAGTTCTCATTGGAAGCTAGTGTTGTCTTAGTGTAACTGGAAAGGCTATCAATAATGTTTCCCAGAAATTCAGTTATAAAGATAAGAAGTATCCAGAGTGACTATATCACATTCCTTTGTAACTAGTAAATCAGTGAATGTGTATACTTTCACAATTGAACTGAGGATAGGCTACTGCAAAGTATCTTATAAAACACTTGGATGTATTGCCCTACTATGACCTAAACAAAACTTGTTCATATACATACAAATATATGCATAGGCATGGATCATTTACCAAATACATGTTTGATGTGTGAATTCACTTAAAAATAAATATTTAGAAGAGATTTTCTTTCAGCAAAAGATTGATAGAAAAATAAGAAAATGAGGATAGATATAAGAGAAAACACTAGGAATATTGGAAGCTAATTATATGTGATTATTACTACAGAAACCAAAGTTTGCTGCAAAAAGACTATTATGCACTGATAAGTAATATTTTCACTATCTTAACTAATTAAATGAATTTTACAAAAAAATCATGAACTCAATGGGTCTCATAACACATGTATTTCTACATTCCTCAATAATTTCAAAATGAAGACATGTTCTGAATTAAAGTTTTGTCAATATCTGTGGTTTTCCCTTTCTTAAACGTCTGATCAAGCACTGAAAAACAGATATGGGAATGTTCTCTGTGGATGAGGTCAATACCATATCTTATTTATGGGAGAAATACTGTCATGAAATTTTAAAGTGTTTACTATTTTTCCAGGTTCCCAATTCAATCTTTCTCACAACAAAAGCCATTTGTTTCAATCTTTAGAGGACAGAGGCAGAAGCATCCAGTACAGTATAGTGCTTCTATTGAGTACAAATGATCATGTATTTACATTTGTCCATAATAATCTTTATACTCTTTTACAGAAAAACAACTAAAACCCACAAATATGCTTTAGTATTGGCATTTTCAATGGATGAAATCAACAGAAATCCTGATCTTTTACCAAATATGTCTTTGAGTATAAAATATAATTTGGGCCGTTGTGATGGGAAAACTGTGACAAATACAGCCCATTTTCTTGATTGGAAAAATTATAAGTGTATCCCTAATTATTCTGTAATGAAGAGATTATGTGTTCATTTCTGCTTACAGGACCCAATATGACTGCATTTTAAATTTATATTATCAGATGTTCCTGGACATTTTCTTATCTCCACATGTGAGTTATCATAGGCCAAGTATTCTTAGCATCATGTCCCTTTGGGGGACTTGACAGATATTAAGGAAGTTAATGGATGAAATTAGACTTATGCTTATGTCAATCTATGTAATTCAAGTGAACTTACTATTTAGAGAGATGATAGGCCTTCTGCTATGTACCACCTCCAGAAGTTGATAGATTCCAGAAAGAAGGAATAGAGGAAGAAATGAAGAATTGAGTCTGGCAGGGTGGTAGAGAGAATCTTGCAGCCTTGACTGACTGGCAGTCAGAGTGTTTCTCTATTTAAAAAAATCTCAGTAAGCAGAGAAACATTCATGTTGTTCCAAAACATAAAGAATATTATTTCTGTCCCATATGTGTTATCTTCATTTTGGTCATAAATTTAGATTATCATTGGTAAACTTTACAATAACAGAGTTATGGTGGTGTTATAAGTTTAGTGATCAATGATAAATTATGATGGAACAAAATAATATTTTACAAAAATGGCCTCTATAAGACACCTTTTAAGTATCTGGAGTATTTTTGTGCAAAGATAAGACAGACGATTTTTAGCCTAGCCACTTGTGACATTTCAGTGGCACTGGAGTGGAAGAAAACCTCCAATCCAGTCTGTGAAGTTAGCCATTTTACTAACAGTGAATATATGACTAACAATTAAGGGTCATAGTGCCAATTTTCATTAGACAGTATGGCAAATATTTCATCAATATACTGCTTTAATTATTATAATTCATTTTAATAGTATAAAGGTTATGTCATTAGCTTTATGGAACTTATTGCTATGTCTTATCTTGTTTTTCTTTGGTTTCTTGGTCATAAGATACAGGAGTAGACCTTCACAAGTGAAATTTTCTAAGAAGGAGGAGTTATGAGTTTTCAAAACCTCATTCTTTCATATTTTCGCACATTGTAATTTTTCTATTAATATAAGACACTTGTATGGAAGAGATAACTCCATCGAATCTAACATTGCTTCTGTATATTTTCCTCAAGAGATACAATTTATGAGTCCTAGATATTTTGACACATAATTAAGTGGGTATTTAGTAGTATGAGGGTGTTTGTTTGTTTGTTTTTTTAATATGATCTGCTACTAACACTTTTAGGCTGCTGACCTTGTTTACATTTTTTAAATGGACTTTCTTCTGGTTATCTGTGTCCTGAAGAGCCACAGAGGCAGATATTCCCAGAGTATTTTGGAGTCTTATCTTAAAATGGAGGTCTCTGGCACTTTTTTGCGAGTTACAAACTCTACTGTAGAAGGAATACCTTCAAGTAGGGAAAGGTAAATTTTTCTCTAAAAGGTAAAGCAATATTTTGCATAGGACTTTTCTGTTAAATCTTAGAAGAAGTATTTCTGGATTGAGGAAGAAATGCCTTTTTAAAAAATATTAGGTAAATATCCCCAAGTTGTAAATATATTAAAATCCCTGTAAGCTTTGAGAACACAGATATCAAGACTAAAACTGAAACACAGAATGGCAGTTACTTTAACATGCAGATACATTTTGTTGCATCTTTGTCAAAGAGCTAAGCTTGCAGTTACTATTAGAAATAGATGTGCCAGGATTGAACATTTGCTCATTTGAATCAGAGATGAGATAAAAAGTCACAGTTAATCAACTCTTTGAAGGTAAATATGATTACTGGTTTTATTGGCTGTACTACACCTCATGCTGCTCTTTGTGTTGTAGTTCCTTCAGCTTACCTATGGAACTTTCAGTTCCATCATCAATGATAATGAAAAATATCCCTATGTCTATCAGATGGCCCCAAGGAACACATCTCTAGCATTGGCAATGGTCTACTTCATACTTTATTTCCAATGGAACTGGGTCGGCCTTATCATCCCTGATGATGATGAAGTCTATCAGTTTCTGTCATAGTTGAACAAAGAGAGCAAAGGAAAGGAAATTTGCTTTGCCTTTGTGAACATGATAGGAATCTCTGATATTTTGACCTATGCCACAACTGAAATGAACTACAACCAAATTATGATGTCATCCACAAATTTTATTATTATTTATGGGGAAACAAGCAATTTTATTGAATTGAGCTTCAGAATATGGGATTCTACAGTTATAAAGAGAATATGGGTTACCACAATAAAACTGAATTTCCCTACCAGTAAGAAAGACTTAAATCATGGCACATTTTCTGGGACTTTTACTTTTCTACCCCACCATGGTGAGATTTCTGGCTATAAAAAGTTTGTACAAACATTGTTCCATCTCAAAAGCACAGATTTAAACCTAGAAATGTGATAGTGAAAATACTTTAACTGTGAAGATTCAGCATGTAACTGTAAAATACTGATGAATTTTTCATCAAATGCTTCATTAGATTGGCTAATAGAACAGAAGTTTGACATAACCTTTAGTGATGGTAGCCAAAACATTTATAATGCTGTGTATGCCATGACCCATGCACTCCATGAGACAAATCTTCAACAGGTTGATAATCAGGCAATAGACAATGGGAAAATATCCAGGTATCCCTGCTTTAAGGTAGAGTTTCTTTTATTGGATAATGTTTGGTGTCTTCAATTGCATAGCCATTTAGTGTCTCTCAGATGTTCAGACTTAAAGAAATAGGAAATATTTTGAAAATAGAAAAGTTTCTGATATTTTTTAAAGAAAAAGAAAATCTAATGATTGTTATGAATGTGATTGGTAAATGAAGTTGCAGATTATCAATGAAAATTTGTGGATTTTATATAAAACATTCAGATGTTAGCTCAACCCTTTCAATATTGGATATAATCAGTCTTCCCCATGGATTTTCTCTGTGATGAGAAGATATGTTTTATTTATATTTGCCAATTAAATGGAAATTATTTTAAGGCTCCAGTGAATATGCCCGCAGTGCACTCTCTTGAGTAACTTACTTGGTTTTCTGATAGTAACTGAACATGAAAGAATGTTGGTACTCAGTTCTGTATATATGAATGTGTTTATATGTGTGAATACATATTTTCACTGTGTATATATACATGTTTTACTGTTTCTGTCAATCTGTGTTTATATTTGTGTGGCTTTGAACATACAGGTTTATTTCTTTGTATGACTGGGTAAGAGAGCTACAATTTTTCTATGTATGAATTTCTTATTATAAGTGTGTTTATATATGTGTGTGCGTTTCTTTCTGTTTTTGTCAGAGTATGTGTCTTTGTGTACCCTTGTATGTATTTTGTGAGTGTTTGTATGTGCTTTCATGTATTTGTGTCTGCTTTACTGTTTATCTCTCTGCCAATTTCTTTGTGCTTGGCTTGACCTTTGCCTGTCTTTCTGTCATTAGTTGTGAGCATAAATTTCCCTGTGTGTCAATATCATTCTGGCCTGGTGGTTATATATTTATAACTTTCCGCAGGTGTTCTCTCTCTCTTTGTCTCTCTCTATTTCTATCATCCTCTCTCCTAGTTGTGAGCATAAATTTCCCTGTGTGTCAATATCATTCTGGCCTGGTGGTTATATATTTATAATTTTCCCCAGGTGTTCCTTCTCTCTTTGTCTCTCTCTATTTCTATCATCCTCTCTCCCTCTATCTCTATATCTTTCTCTGTTTGTCTGTGTGCCAGGAAATTTTTATAGCTGTGTTTCTAGTTGAGTGCATATATGTCTTTTATGTGACTGAAAGTTATGAGAACATTTATTTATATTTGTGTGTAATTAAGTATATAGCTGTATTACATGTTTGACTTGGAAAGGACCTGAGCCTCTCCTTGTGTTAGTGTGTGTGTGTGTGTGTGTGTGTGTGTGTGTGTGTGTGTGCGTGTGCGTTGCATACTTGAGTTTTGTTCTGCATTTTAGTCTCTTTGTCTTTGGTACTGTTCACTGAGAGGAATTAAATTCTTGGAATATCATGATACTTTCATTTATCCAATGGCATTTGTTGTGATTTTTTTCTTTCATTCTTTATACATTGTTGCCTTTATTATGGAATCAGAATACATTTTATGACTTGAAGGAATGGTATATACAATATAGTGCAATGCTTGTATTTTAGGTAAACTCCTTTCTGAGGAAGACCCACTTTACTAATCCTCGTGGGGATAAAGTAATAATGAAACAGAGAGTGATACTGCAGGAAGACTATGACATTTTTAACTTTGGGAATCTCTCACAACACCTTGGGATTAAGTGAAATTAGGAAATTTCAATGCATGTTTTCGACATGGTGAACACTTTCACTTACATGTAGACATATTTGAGTTGGCTACAGGAAGTAGAAAGGTGAGTGTGTACTAACTTATTGATTTATAATACACAGCAGTCAACACTGTCAAGTGGATACACATTAACATGTTGAAATAAAAAAAATTAACATCAAGAAACAATTTCTAGGTTCTTATTATGTTTATTTTGACATTTCCCCAATTCTTTGAAGATTCAAACATGCATAAAATTAACCTATGTCATATCAGAACTATTTTCTAAAATTTAATGAATACAAAACTGTTCTTTACCACTGTTTGGTATACTTTCCTTGAAATTAAACAAAATATTTTTTCACTTTGTTGCTGTTAATAAATTGAAGAACAACGTCATATTTTTAATTAAAGTGTACAGAATTTCAAAGGAACGTAAAGACTGCACTAAAACGTCAAACAAAGAATAGATATTAACACACCTCATGTACAGCAATAACAGAAACCAGACAAAAGCAACAAATAAATTTCAGTTATAAATGAACACTTGTGTTAACATTCTGGAAATGAAATCAAAGACCACAGTGCTGGCTTAATTTTTTAAGACACTCCTTAGTTGCCTGCAGAGGGTGGGGAGACACATTCACATACAAGAGGAGAACAGTTCTTTATTAAAACAATGAGGAAAATGTAAAGTGTAGTAAGAGGGAAAAAGGAAATTTGAGAATAATAAAAATTTGAGAAAATTTGAGGTAGATATTTATAGAATAATTCTTGAGAAAAACACCTACACACCCATAAAAGAGAAAAAATCAGAAAGCAAAACAGAAAGTTCATTCTCTGAGAGCAGAGAGAATTTTTTTTGAAATTGAGATTTCTTTTTTTTTTTTTTTAGTTTTTTTTTCTTTTCTTTTTTTTTTAGTTTTTTTTATTACATCTTTTCCTCAATTATATTTCCAATGCTATCCCAAAAGTCCCCCAAACCCTCCCCCCTACTTCCCTACCCACCCATTCCCATTTTTTTGGCCCTGGCATTCCCCTGTAGTGGGCCATATAAAGTTTGCATGTCCAATGGGCCTCTCTTTCCAGTGATGGCCGACTAGGTCATCTTTTGATACATATGCAGCTAGAGTCAAGAGCTCCGGGATACTGGTTAGTTCATAATGTTGTTCCACCCATAGGGTTGCGGATCCCTTCAGCTCCTTCGGTACTTTCTCCACCTCCTCCATTGGGGTCTTTTTTATTTATTGAAAATAGCATGTTACCCTCACATAATATATCCTACCTACAGTTCCCTTTCCTTCTACTGGGATGTGACCAATTCTCAGTTTTACTTGTAATATATCATAGTTAATACGCTTATTTACCTCCCAACAGCCTTTTCATCAGATCTACTTTCTGTTACTCATTAGGAAATAACAGGATTCTATGGGAGAATAACAAAATAAAACAAGATTAAACAAAAATTCAGACATCATAATAGGACAAAATGTTCATAACACTTTATGGTAAATAGACATATGAGGGTATCTTAAAGGAACACTCCATATTCAAGTTCACTACACATAGATTTATCATTTTCAGCAATATGAAACCAGTGTCTGCATTATCTGCTTCTTTTCATAAACAGTCTTTCATGCTTGGAATGCTTATTTATTCAAGGTTGTATTTGTTATCTATAATTTAAAGACATATTTTTTCTGTTTCAACTGTCTTCCAATACTAACTTGCTTTTCTGTTGCTTTAAATAAACTTTGATAATAAGTAAAGTAGGAAGGAAAGATTTGATATACGGGTTATGTACCCTCATGAAAAGAAAAGTGTGGATACTGGGAAATGGGCATTAAAGCATAGATATTAAAGAACAGATAGGGTATTTCAAGGAGGAATGGAACTCGGAAAAGTGGATAACATTTCAAATGTAAATAAAGAAAATATCCAATAAAAAATGGAAAACAAAGAATAATACTTACTGACTCTGCTACCCATAGTGAGATGGGCATACCTATATCAATTACCAATTAAGAAAATGATTCAAACTCATACAGACAGGCTAGTTTTGGATGAAAAAAAAATCTCAAATAAAGTTCCCCATGTCTGTTTACAATGCTTAGTGCCAAATTGAAAATAAAAATGTAAAAGCATCATGTTGCAATCTCTATAGTTTCTGCACAAAGATCACTAGCAGCTCTTTTTCCTGAATTAAGAGACATTCAGAAAGTATCCAACATTTCTTCAATGTCTTTCCAATAGTCACAGCTGTCCATTAAACAATGGACAATACAAAATGTCTACCAGTTGTTATACATAAAATAAGCTTATTAAACTTTCAATGGGCTTATATAATACATAAAAGAATATCTAAAACTATTATCAGTATCTGTCTAATTTTCTTCTTAGAAACCATCCGCTGTGTGCAGTGCAGATTGTGGTCCTGCATTCAGAAGATCCTGGAAGGAGAGAGTGGCAGCCTGCTGTCATTTGCAGCATCTGCCCTGAAAATGATGACGTCAACTACAAGGCAACTTTTAATATAAAATAAATTAATTTTCTAATTTACTAGTTGTAGACATAAAAATCCATCACAAAAATCCTACCAAAAACCAGCAAATAAATTAAAAACCAAACACATATACCTTGTGTCTTTGCCCACATACTCACTCATTCCAAGTTCATGGCAGATTACATTTTCACAAAGAAATACTTTAAAAAATAAAACTCACTTTGAAGGAATAACCCACAGGACTTTCCCAATAATTAATCTACTATAAAACTACATGTACATTACATTTTTGTCACAAGTTTTAAAAGAATTTATTTAGTCATATTTCCTGAGTATGTCTGTCCTATATATGATTATGCACACCACATACATATAGGAGTCTATGAAGAAGCGATTATAATATAATAATCTACTGGAATGGATCATGAAGCTGACTGATAGATACAAAATACGTGTTCTCTGTAAGATTAATGTAGAATACAAAAGTATTTGCAAATTTATGACAAGCTGTTATGTATGTAATATTCCCAGGGCCATGTTAAAAGCCAAGTGTGATATGAGTCCAGACACTATAAAATAAGTGTTGAACAATGATGTTAAATACATGAAAAGACTCATGTTTAGTATACTAGATACCACATCAATTACTATAATAATTATTTATGGTTGACAATATTCATAAAGTTTGTAGTTATCTTTTCAATTATTTTGCCTTTCATTCAATATAATGAATTAAAGTTCTCAGAAGAAATATTATGCCTGTGAGATTAAACAATAGTTAAATCACTTGTGAACAAGGTTTACAATCTGAGTTTATTCCCATGATGCATGTACTAGATCCAAACAACCTACTCAGAAGGTGTCTTTTGAAGTCATGGATTCCAACATACACTACACATGAAAATATTTTTTTAATTATTTTACTAAAATAGTTTTAGATATTAAAACAAATAAGCATTAATATTTACATCAATGAATTCCACAAAAATATCTATGAAATGTTTTATTTCATTAATTGCTTATGTGAATGGGGTAGGTAACACTGGTACAGGTACACATATGAACAAATAATAACCCTGTCTGTACATTTAGATGCACTAATGAGATGCCTGGCATGGGTGCTGGAATCTAAACCCAGGTTCTCTGGTAGAGAAAATTATTCTGTTTATAGCTAATCCAACTTCTTAGGCTTTTAGGCAACTTATCAAATAATAGCTCTACACAAATGCATTTTTGTAGATAAGAATTCTGAAAACCAAAGAAGTACATCAACATTCTCTGAAATGACATTAAAATTAAGTGCAAATACATTCATAGTTGATATTGCTGCCATGAAGGTAATTACAACTTAGGAATGGGGTACTATTGCTTAACACAAACCATCTGGGTTACCACTCTTGCTCGAGGATTCCTCTGTTATATTGTTCATTCTATTTGTCCATACTGATTTCATCCTTGAGTACGTTCACAGACACTGAATCGAATAGGAATGGAGATGAGGCAAGGATAAGTGTGCTCAGCTTTCCAAATAAAGAAGGAATCAAGGTAAAAGACTTCTTAGCAAAGTATCTACAGAGGCTTCTTTTCCATCAGTTCTAATCTTAGTTCATCTCTCAAATAATAATCAGAACTTTTGTTTATTTATTGACAGATTAGGATACATCTGCAGACTTCTTTAAAGTGCTCTGCTTTTTAAATAGTAATATTTTATTACCTCTCATTCTCTACCTGCTTATGGCATTACAGGAATCACTTAAATTCAATAATGCAATTGTTACATTTACACAAACATACATATAAATATGTACACAAACACACAGCCTACATGTTCAATTTAATATTGTTTCTATGTCAATGAGTTTAAGCTAGTGAATTCTCCAGTATATATTAAAGATCTTGCCAAGTAGAAGTAAGACTCACAATGTGTCACAGGGAATGAACTCATAAAAGTCAATGATATCGGAAAACAGTGATCAGAGGCTTTTGTATTTTTAAAATAGCCCAACCACATTGTGGTTTATGATTGTATCGTTTTAATTAAATGATCTATTTTATATCAACATAGTGGCAAAAAGGGGTTTAGGAAATTTTCGTTTCTGATAACATTATAAGTGATATGTTCAACAAAGTTAAATAGACAAAGAAAAAATGGATTGGTTTTATTTTCTGTAAAATATTCATGAATATTATGAATTGAAAGCAATGCTGTGCAGCAATGCCCTTAAAATTACATGCCCAGCATCAAAGGCAGCATTGCAAGGCTCCTTTAAACTACTTTACTTGAAATTCCTTGTCAGTAAATTTCTAAAGCAGCACTCACTAAACATTTCTTTGGAAATCAGATATGGATCACTGTGTGAAATGTCCAGAATAGCAGTATGCCAACACAGAACAGAACAAATGCATTCAGAAAGCTGTGATATTTCTAAGCTATGAAGACCCCTTGGGGATGGCACTTGCCCTAATGGCCTTTTCTTTCTCTGCACTCACAGCGCTGATACTTTGGGCCTTTGTGAAGCACCATGACACTCCTATTGTGAAGGCCAATAACAGAATCCTCAGCTACCTATTACTCATATCACTCAAGTTCTGTTTTCTGTGCTCCTTTTTTTTCATTGGACATCCTAACTGAACCACCTGTGTCTTACAGCAAATCACATTTGGAATTGTATTCACTGTGGATGTTTCCACAGTTCTAGCCAAAACAATCATTGTAATTCTGGCTTTGAAATTCACAGGTCCACAAGAAGTTTGAGAAACATCTTGGTATGAGGGGCACCCAATTACATCATTCCCATATGTTCCCTATTTCAATGTATTCTGTGTGCAATCTGGCTAACAGTTTCTCCTCCATTTGTTGATTTTGAAGAACATTCTTAGCATGGAAACATTATCCTTGAATGTAACAAGGGCCCAGTTCCTGCATTCTATTGTGTCCTGGGATATTTGGCCTGCCTGGCACTTGGAAGCTTCACTGTGGCATTCTTGGCAAGGAATGTACCTGACACATTCAATGAAGCCAAATTCCTGACCTTCAGCATGCTAGAGTTCTGCAGTGTCTGTGTTACCTTCCTCCCTGTCTACCATCACACCAAGGGCAAGGCCATGGCTGCTGTTGAGATTTTATCCATCCTGGCATCCAGTGCAGGTATTCTTGGATGTATCTTTGCACCCAAGATATACATTATTTTCGTGAGACATGAGAAAAATTCTGTCCAAAAAATCGGGGATAAATTACATTCCTGAACAAATATTTCTGGAATTCTGTCAAATGAGAAATTTGTACATACCTACCAAATACTGGGTTACAGTGCATATATCTAGGTTTAGAATCACTCTTACTGGATCCTGTAGTGATGTCTAGAAGTATCATATCTACTCACTTGCATGCAATATGCATAAAGTCTTGCACTCATTCACTTGATTCATTTCCTCTAGGAAAACTAAAATTCTTAAATTATTATTACTGTTTTATTCATCACTTTGCTTTCATGGAGATTTCCCCCTGGTAACATCCAATAAAACTTGATAAGGAAGATTTATCCATGATCTTGTACAGAAAGTAAGTTCTCAGACAGACAACACTACACATAGAAACCATCTATCATATCTAACAATCAATTTGACAAATCAGTAAACTAAGGAATCAACAAAGATGAAATCAGAGCACATTTTCTGATTTTCAATAGGAGCACACACATGAGAGATATTGCCTGTCCTCTTCAGCTGCTCTTCAAGCTATCAGAGAATGGTTGAAAATGGAAATGTTATTTTTTTGCTCTCCAATACAAAAATGTTATATCCAACAATGAACTAAAGCTGAGTACACCTGTGGTTGAACTAGGAAATAGTTGTAAGAAGCTGAAGAGAATGGAGCCCCATAAGATGATCAGAAGTCTTAACTAACATGGACAAACAGATACTCTCAGAACCTGAGGTCCATGACACATATGCAGCATAGACTGCCTTGTCTGGCCTCAGTGATAGAATGCACATCTAACTCCCCAGAATCTTGAGACTCCAGAGATTGGGATTGTCTTGGGTTTTGGGAGGAGGGGGAAGAGGAATGAAATGCAGAAGAGCCAGGGGGCAAACTGGACTGTAAAAAAAAAAAAAAAAAAAAAGATTAAAGGATAAAAAAATAAAAAAGAAGAAATTAAAATAATCTTGTAGATAGGTGAAAATTATAGTTATACAAGAAAAATATAAAATTAGTGATATTTGCATGAAACTAATATCTTCTCAGAGACTGCCCCCAGTTTGCAGTTCTGATTGAGGATCTGGAATCAGAAAAGTCTCAAAGGGTGGCATGGGTGCCCGAGGCTTTGACTATGATGCTTCCTGGAAAATGGAATTTCCAAAAAGACAATGGAGTGTTTGCACCTAAACTAAATCCTTCACATTTGTCAATTCTCTTTCCAAAAAGGATGCCTAATGGGTCTAAATAGCATCAGCATCAATAAAAAGTGTTACTTCCATAAGCTACTATTTATAGAAATATGATCATAGCAATGTCCCTTTAAGGAACACATTAAGCATTAACATCAACAATTTACTCATTGAAAATTCATGGAAGATGTTATTTTTGCAAAGTTAGATGGGATATTCCACTGCAATTTAAGGGAATTCTACACAAGTTTATTATAATACCAGATGATCTCCTCTAAAATTACATTTATATTATATTACAATCTTTAATTTTAATAATATTTCTGATTATTTTTTTAATTTAAATATATGTCCCTATATATTTCCTGGTCACCATGTAAGTGTAGGAGCCAGAGGAGAGGAGAAAATGGCAAAAGATCAATTGGACTGTAATAGTTGGAAGCTGGAAATCAAGGTTCAAGACCTCTATTTAATTAAAGAAGAGGATAAATGATTTCTTGTAACATTAGAAAAACTTGCTAAGGTAGAGATTAACACGTTCTTCATGATCTAGACACTTCCATTTCAAAAAATATCACATGACTTAATATCTAAGGATGTGTGGATTATTTTTGATACATGATGCATAGAATATGAAGAACCTTTTTTTGAAGATTTGCTTTTATTTATTTTATGTCTATGAGTACACAGTAGCTGTATAGATGGTTGTGAGCCATCATGTGTCTGCTGGGAATTGAATTCAGGACTTTTGCTCACTCTGGTCAGTGTGTTCTTGTAACCCAGCCCCCAAAAAGACTGCATGGTATGTGCTCACTGATAAGTAGATACTTGCCAAAATGGAACAGAATACCCAAGATACACTCCATAGACCTTAAGAAGTTCAACCTTTAGGAAGGACTAACAGAAAATATTTCAATCCCACTTAGAATGGGAAACAAACAAAGAAACAAAAAAAAACACAGGGGGGAGGCAGACAGGAAACAGAACTACCTCAGTTGTTTATGGAGGGTGGTGCTGGAAAGAATGAATTGGAGAGCCAGGAGAATGAATTGAAGTGTGCAGCCACCAGGGGAGGGAAGTGGGTGGAGCCTTAAGGAAGTACTACAGACCTGAGAGCTGAGAGACTCCCAGGACTCAGTGGAGTCAAACCTTGGCCAAATTTCCCAAAAGTGGGGGGAGGGAATGCAAATAGTCCATGTTCAGCAGATAGACATAGCCTCAAGTAGAGGGCCAGGCTTATCAACCCAGAGTCAAAATTTCTGATATATATCAGAATAATGCATGGTCTGGCCTCAGTAAGAGTAGATATGCCTAATTCTTGACATACTGGAAGCTCCATAGAAGGGAGATGCCTGGTGTAGGGGTACAGGGGGAAGTTAGTAAGCACTCTATGAGAGGCTAGAGGGAGGAGGAATAGGATGAGGAGATGTAGGAGGGGGATCCAGAAAGGTGTCCAATGGCTGGAACAAAATTAATAAAATAATTTAAAGAAAGTAAAGAATGGGGCTAGAATGATGGCTCAGCTGTTCAATACTTCTTTTTTGTTTGTTTGTTTTTGTTTTTGTTTTTTTGAGAGAGGGGTTTCTCTGTATAGTCCTGGCTGTCCTGGAACTCACTTTGTAGATCAGGCTGGCCTCGACCTCAGAAATCGGCCTGCGTCTACCCCTTTCAAGTGCTGGGATTAAAGGCATGTGCCACCATGCCTGACTTGTTCAATACTTCTTAATCTCATAGAGGACCCTAGTTAAGTTATAAAAACCCTAATTGGGAATCACAATGCTTTGTAACTGCCTTTCCAGTGTATCTTCTGCCCTATTCAGGCCTCCATAGGAAGTGCATTCATGTGGTACATTGACACACAACTGGGCAAATATACATACACAGAAAATACAAATAAAATATATATTTAGAAAAGAATTACTATCCTAACCTCAAACTAGTAATGGAGAAAGAATAAATTCTACCATACTCTAACTTTATATTTATTAACTCCCTCAAATGACAAGATAAAACTCAAGGAAATTGAAGGCCCAAGTAAAAAACAACAACAAAAAGGTCCAGAAACCAAAAACAACAATAACAAAAAAGTAAGTTAAAATAATACAACAGAATTGAAATAAACAACAAGAACAGCAACATTTATATATGTATATATATATATATATATATATATATATATATATATATATATATACATATGTAATTGGATAACATTGTTGATGCTTAGAACCCTGGCTTGACATTTTCAGAAAAGGTCCTCCAATGATACATAATCATTTATTTCCTCTTTCTTGTATAATACTGGCCACGAGATCTAACATTAAGAGAGGTTTTCTTCCCTGATGAGTCTTCTTTGCTGACATTTGCACTACAAGATTGTTATTAATCAAGCATTGCTTCAGGATTTGAGACAGGGTCTGTGTCCACATCTATTTTCTGCAGTAGGACGCCAAATGGGGCAGATCCATGGGAACCGTATTCCTTTGGTTAAATATCTATTTTCTACAGTGCCATTGCTGTTGATGCAGAAGGGATTGTTTCCTTGGTGCCTTCCATGTTCTCAGCTGTTACATTTATTTGTCTTTATCTACCATGGTGCTTTCTAAGGCATGGGCGGCTTATATTTAATGGAGATGCCTGTTTTATACTTACTTTTCTATTCTCCACATAATATCGGGCTGTTGATCTGTCAATTTTTTCTAACTACAGAAGAAAAAAGATACTGATGTAGGCCTTGTAAGGCACTGACTATGAGTTTAACAAAATGTCATTACAAGTAATATCGTTACTCTTTTTGTGAATAGTAGGATTTGTTTTTTAGGTACCTGATCTACTTAATTTCTCATGCTTGATTAAGCAAACAGTGTATCCCCGAGACAATTTTGTGGATTGGTAATTCATATAAATCTGGTACTGTTTGCTTAATGTTCTCACAAATTTTTAGCCACCATTGTCCTGTCTTGTAGGCAGGACTCTATTAAGTATCAAAGAATTTGCTGTTGTATACATTTCTGCTATCATAAAAAATCTTACTGTGTCAGTTGTTTGGACTAGAGCATGAAAAATTAGGACGTCCACAACTTTTTGCATAAAAAAATATTATTTAAACCAAAGTTTGTACTGAGTGGGTAGATTACAAAACTTGTATGAGGTCCATGACACTGAAAACTCATCATTTTTTTTCTCCACAGATTCCTGTACTGAGTGGTAATTCTAACTCCTTTATCCTGTGAATACCTGCAGGGAATTGTAAGCAGAATGAGTTAAATTTTGAACTTCATTCCCCCAGGTTTATGTTTGGAAACAGGTTTAATAAAAACCTGAAAATGCCCAATTCCTCTCCAGGCCAGTAGTTTTTATTCATCTTCATCTCAGTGTTGGTGTCCCATGTGTCCCATCATGGTCCCTTTCTTTGGGTTCCCTTCTCTGCAATATTTCCTTCATATAAAGTCATTTCCTCTGTGAACTATAATTTAACTTTTCAATTCTGAGTGATATTACAAACTGATAAACTGCACAGCACACACTGAACATTTCTAAGGACAATGGAGGAAAACAATGCTGCATTTTAGTGTGCTGTCCTATTATACCAGACCTGTGGTGATGAAATCACAGGAATTCATATTGATATAAACAGAATCTAGAACACTTCCAAATTCTTAGTTAAGGAAATGTTGTAGGACTGTTTAGACCAGTTTCATATATTTTCCCATACACACACACACACACACACACATACACACACACACACACACACATATATATGTGTGTGTGTATGAAAATATTCATATATATTACTAATATTGTTCCAATATTATATTCTGGACAATATTAATATTTTCGGATATTAATAATGTTCAATATATATGTAGTAAAATATATATAAACAATATTATTAAGAGAAGATATCTGGTGTTTAATAGTTCAGTAGTAGACAAAGAGAAGTCTGAGTTATTTCCTACTTGATTGCAATTTTTAAGTCACCTAAAATGACAAAGACAGAGTTAGCTTCAGGATTCAAAATCATTTATAAATAGCTTCAAGTTGATTAATAACAAAAATACACTAAATTTTGTTGTGAAAATTAACAAAGATCAGGTGTTTTGAGTAGGCATAAGTTTTCAATATCCCTGAAAGCTGACCTGGTATGCTGTGGAAGATCCTAAAAGGATTAAGACACATCTGTGAGAAAGTGGGAGAAGTCTCAATTTCTCACTGGTACCAGGTTATAATGACTATTTCCAGCAAAATCAACCTGCCTTCTTTTAAATAAAACTAGTTAGAACTATTAATACTTAAATATCTCTTCCAAATTTTATTTTTGGATGAGTGTTTTGCACAAATTCACTTTCAATTATTATTTTTCCAATCTCTTAAACAACACCACTATTCCCTCTAAATTTCCTATGTTCCACGAAGAAAAAATACCACTTGTTCTACTTAGTGAACTAAAATGAAATATGAATAGTGGTAAGACATAAATTTGTCTGTAGGTGTTCTGATAGTTGTGGAATTTCCTGACACCCTCTACATCACTCAGATTTTTTTAGGTTGATTTGGGGAAGGTTTGTGCATATTGTTAAAACAAATGAATTTATGAGAAGAACTACCCTATTCTGTCTGAGAAAAGCCTGATTCTGTGGATTTATAGACCACGTCTGGTTTTACATATCTTTTGACATCTTCCAGGATGATTCTGGAGACTTGGAATGAAAGGTATAATACATGTGTTTTATTTTAGCTGGAAATACCAAAGTTTTTACTCCCACCATTCTGAATGATTATAGGTCCACAAGTTAATCAACATAAATTGTGAAATGTAAATCACCTATGAGGATTGAGGCACAGAATATTCTTTAAAATGAAAATGAAATACAGAGGAAATATTATCAATATGGCGATTTATTAAACATTACTGTTAGGTCCTTCTCCAAAGTTTATGTAACTTTCTAGCTGCATATTTTTCCCTTAGAAATGGTTCTAGGAATGGGTATCATTTTGTGAAGTGGATTTTCAGTCCATATGAACCCATTCATTAGTTACTCCTTGGATGGTTATGGCACTATTCCAACAGCCTTATTGTTGTTATACCTCTCAGGGCTCACACTTAGAAAATATTTATGATTACTTCAAAGAGTATTAAAAATAGCCAGTAAAGTTGAAGCTTCCAGCTTGAATTTTTTATGTTCTTTAACTAAAGTGTAAGGCATCTTCAGAATGAGTACTTACCTTTTGAATTACAGTACTGCTAAACATTATCATTTATAAGGCTCAGTCTAGGTTTCTGTGATGGTTTGTATATTCTTGGACCAGAAAGTGGCAGCATTTGGAGATGTGGCATTGTAGGAAAGGGTGCGACCTGGTTGTAGTAGGTGTGTCACTGTGGGTGTGGGCTTAAGACTCTAACCCCAGTTGCCTGGAAGTCAGTCACAGAAGTTGGTGTCAGGGTGTGGAGTATTGCAGTGATAGGCCTGACCATGCTTTTATTTGAAAGAATGTAGATTTTTGACGTTGGATTTGGAGCTCAGTGGAATGCTTTAAATGGGGTTTAATGGGTCATCCTAGAAGGAATATGGAAGACTTTGTTACTGGGAGTAATTTGAACTGTGTTGACCTGAACCAAGAGATTTCAAAGGAGAATAATTTCAGTATGTGGCATAGAGACTAGTTTTTGTGGTATTTTGGTGAAGAATGTGACTACTTTTTGCCCTTATCTTAAAAGTCTGCCTGAGGCTAAGGTGAAGAGAACTGGATTAATTGCATTAATTGCATTGACAAAGGAAGTTTCAAAAAAGCCCAGCAGAATGTGTCCAGGGTACCAGGTCCCAGCAGGGGGAGGCAGACTGTTAACTGAACATGCATAGGAACAAGAGGCAGTGAGAGCCTGTGGGAGGAAGGGCCTTCTAGTGACCCTGCTTCTCCATCCTGCCTCCCACCTGTCCACCCAGTTTCAGAGTTGGGAGGGGCCATGGCTCCCTCACCCAGGCTTGGAGGCTGTGGCCCTGTTTTGGAGCCATGGCAGCGCAGGTTGGTGAGTGGTAGAGTTGTACTGCTTCCACTAAGGAGAAGCTGAAGGCTCTCCTCACAAGCCTGGGTTTCTTTCTTCTCTGACATGGAGGGTTTTGGAAGCCCTAGTTTTCTGTTGTGATTTAGGGAGACTGGCCGGAAGCCATTGTTCAAGGTCCCTGGGGCCTTTGCTGCTTTGGGAAGGGCCTGGGGTCTGAGCTGTAGGGGAAGCTATCACTCCCTCATCTGGAGCTTCCCTCTTGCCTGTCTGCTCCCCTCACCCTCACTGCTGAATTGGGGGAAGTGTGCCCCAGGCCACATGACTAGATAGTTAGCAATAAAGTGCTATGCAGTCAGAAAAAAAAAAAAAAAGCCCAGCAGAGACTTTGTTCTCTGGTTAAGTCTGACAAAGAGAAGTTTGAACAAGCATAGCAAGCTTAGAAAGGCAAAATATAAAATATATGATTCGAGTATTAAAGGCATACCAGGAAGTGAATTGGAGCAAAATCCTGTGTTAGGAAATAACAGATTAAGGGAGTGGTAGCTTGAGGCAAGATCCTGCCCAAATGAATTTAGATAAAGGCATGATGGTACACACCTATAATCCCATGAGACAAGCATGCTGATCTCTGCATTCAAGGTTAATCTACAGAGCAAGAACCACAATAGTCAAGCTTGGGCAGTGAAGGATTTAGAAAACATAAAGCTAGTGATAATGTAATAGTACAAGGGGATCATGTTCTAGTTCCTGTAAGCAGCAGAACTCGGCAGCATCAGCCTTGTGGCTCTGGCTCTAGAGTTAAGAATGAAAGAACTACTGGGACAATTGATGCTGGTTAGCTGGAGCTATGACATTAGCAATGATTAAGAAGAGACAAGCATCAATGGGTTGAAATCTGGGAGTTGTTTTCTGGGAGCACAACGAAGCTGTGTTCCAGAGATAGCCAAGTTTGTACCTCATGCTGCAGCTGGATTTGGTAATGTGTAAGAGTCACCCAGGTGGTACTGGTTTTGAAGGCATGAAGGTGTCATGAAAATCAGCTGATGCTTGGCACTGTGAGAGGTCACAGAAGGCCAGTGGAGAAGATGTACCCTCAGCTGTAGCTGTTGGCCCAGGACTGAAGGTGTCAGGCAAAGGATTTGATGCCTGGCACCATGAAGAGAGCCTATGAGAAACTATTGGTGAAGCCTAGTTGGAGTGGAACACCCCAGTGTATTGGAGATGTCAGTACCATGAATAGCAGCCATAGTGGAGTGGATTAACCTGAGCTTAGAGTGCTACATAGGGCAGAGCTGGAAAAGTGATGCCAGTCCTTAGGAGGAGTCAAAAAGACCAAGTTGTATGCCAGACACTGAAACAAGAAGCTGTAACATTGAAATTACCTTGGAGACTCAAAGATGTTAAAGATGCCAGAGCCATTGGATACATGCTGAAGAAAGCTGCTAACAGGGAGTGGAACTAGCTCAGGAGAAAGCAGTGTGTTGCAGGCAACAAAGATGAAAAAGGAATGGAGATCCGAAGACTGCTTTGATATCAGCCATGGTGATGCAGGGTTTGAAGCTTGCCCAGCTGGTTTCCTGCTTTGCTTTGGAGATTACAGTTAATTAGTTGAAACAGTCTCAGAAGAGCCCTTGAACTTTGGACTTTTAACATTGTTGAGACTCCTATAGACTATGACGAGTTTGAAAGTTGGACTAAATGCATTTGCATTATGCTATGTTTAAGTTTCGCCCTCATAAACTCATGTTTTTGAACAAGTCTATGAGTACGAGGGAATGGAATGTTATGGTTTGTATATTCTTGGACCAGTCAATGGCACCACGTAGAGGTTTGGACTTGTTGGAATAGGTGTGACCTGGTTGGAGTAGGCATGTCACTGTCGGTGTGACCTTAAGACTCTCACCCCAGTTGCCTGGAAGTCAGTCTTCCACTAGAAGCTTTTTGATGAAGATATAGAACTCTCAGCTTTGCCTGTGCCATGCCTGCCTGGATGCTGCCATGCTCAAACCTTGATGATAATGGACTGAACCTCTGAACCTGTAAGCCAGCCCCAATAAATGTTTTTTTTTTTTTTTTTTTTTTTTTTTTTATAAGACTTACCTTGGTCATGGTGTCTATTCAAAGCAGTAAAACACTAACTAAGACAGTTGCCCTCAATTAATTTCCTATCTTTGAAACATCTAACCTGCCCCAATTTAAAGTACTCCTCAAAGGAACATACTAATACATGTCAGAATTAATTTCTATTGAATTAGGAGTAAAAGGAAAAACTTGCTGTCACGTGAAGCAATGGAAATCATCAGAACACTTAATATAATCTAATAAAAAATTTCATAATAATAAGATGAAAATATTATGGGAAAATACTTTTCTTTTGTAACTTGTTTAATTTTAAGAAATATGTTTTACTGTTAAGAAATACGTTTTACTTTTAAGATTAAATGTAATTATATCACTTCCCCTTTTCATTCAACACTTCAATCATTCCAATGCACACTCCTCAAACACTTTCATATCATAGTATACATTTATTAATGTTCTAAATATATAAATAAAAATTACTTAGTACATAACATGTATGAATAAAAGTTTTAGGGCTGAACTCTTGGTGTTGTATTACCAACTGAAAATCTATTCTCTTGGGTAGATTATCTCTCCCAATTTCAGCATTCTTTGGTTGTCTGTAATTCTCTGCATATTGTTGAGTTTTCATGAAGTTAAACACTTCCATGTTCCCATGTCAATCAGCATCACCTTTTCCATTTTTGTTTAGGTACCACATTGATGAGACATCATTGGTATATTTCTACCATTAGTATATTTCTACCATTAGTAGGAGAGGCATTCTCACAGCAAATGTCCTGTTTCTCAGGCTCATGCCATATTTTCAACCAGCCCTCAACTTTGTTTTATTTTTATTTGTTATTTATTTACATTTCAAATGTTACCCCATTTCTTGAATTCCCCTCCAGAAACCCTTATCCCATTCTCCCTGCCCCTGCTTCTATGAGGGTGCTCAAACACCCATACACCCACTCCCACTTCCCTCCCTGGCATTCCCCTACATTGGGGCATGGAGCCTACACAGGACAAAGGATTTCTCCTCCCATTGATGTCCAACAAGGCCATCTTCTGCTACATATGTTGTTGGAGTCATGGGACCCTCTATGTGTACTCAGCAGTTGGTGGCTTAGTTCCTGGGATCTCTGTAGGATCCTTCACTTTGACTTCTGAGCTTCATGAACTATTGTACTGTAGATGAAGCAGATAGAGATAGGTACCATATGATCTCCTATTCTCTGGATTTGGTTCAGTTTGTTTCCCAGTAACTGAACTTATCTGTTTCAAGGCACATTTCTCTTGAGAGTTGTGACAACTATTTTTTTTTGCGAGTATGAGATAAATATTTACCATGTAGTGAGGAATAATGCTGGTTTATTAAATTGTCAGCACCAGATTCTCCTCTAAGATTCATGATCTCCTTAGTTCGGAAGAGTTACCTAGGTTTCCACCAAAGCTTTGATTTTCACCAAAAAGCAGGAAATTTTACTAAATCATTTTATTCAGACACGTTTGAACAAAATTAAAACAAGGTAGATATCCAAAAAATTGATATATACATGGATTCTAGCACTTTGTTTCCAAATACTACCTAGGAAAAAGTTATGTTTCATGAAGAACAAATGGATACCGAGAGAAAATTGTTTAATCAATTAAAGCCATTCATACACAAAAACAGTTTCCCTACAGAATTTTTGGCAAACATCATTAATCCCAGGACTAAATAGGTAAGGAAACAGAGTTTGTGCCCAAGACCAGCCTAATTTAGATAGTGTGTACCAGTACAGCCATTTCTAGGAATAGGTAATGATGGCATGTCAAAAGTGCGAGGGTTCACAACTAAGATCCTTATGATTATATAGCAAACCTTCATGAACTGAGAGGACATTCAATCGCACAACTGCATTTTCTTCATTAAAAAAAATACTGAGGGAAGAGATTTCCATGCCACATTCAAAACTCTGACCCATAATTGTTCCTGCTGAAAGAACTGCAGGAATGGAAATGGAGAGAACCCTGTCTAAAATGAAATCCAGCCACAGGCCCAGTGTTGTTTCCAGTTCAAGGGGAGATCCTAAGGCCTGACACTATTATTGAGGCTATGGAGAACTCACAAAAAAGGGCCATATAGTAACTGGCCTCTGAAAAATCCAACTAGCAGCTGAAAGACTCAGATACAGATATTTGCCCCCAACCAATAGACTGAAGCTGCTGACCACTGAGTTTCCTATATGGAAAACGGGAAGAAGAGGAGGAGGAGAGCAACCTTGTAGGAAACCCAGTAGTCTCAATTAACCTGAACCTCCGAGATCTCTCAGACACCGGAATACCAACCAGCCAGCATACAACAGCTGATATGAATCCACCAACACATATGCAGCATTAGACTGCAGGGTGAGTGTTCATTCATAAAGCATACACCCAACCTTCAAGAGACTGGAGGCCCCAGAAAGTATAGAGATCTGGGGGGTGGGTAGTGGGGATTTCCTTGTGGAGTTGGGGGCAGGGAGGAGGTACGGGATGTGGAAGAGTCAGAGGGTGGGACAGGAGGAAAATAAAATTTGGAGTCTAAATAAAAAACTAAAAAATTAAAGTTTTTAAAAAGTAGGTGTGACATTATTTGAACTGAGTATTTTGATTTCTGAAAGGTGAATAATAGGCTAGCCTTCAGTTCTAAATTTCCTGTAGTCTAATTCTGAAAAAGTTGTTTTGCTTTATCTGCATTCAGAGACAGCAGTATCCTGGCAGAAATGATTTAAGATTACCAACACTGTCCATTGTTGCAACTATTCTCAAATAGAGTTTTTCTCCAGTTTTCAATATGATTCTCCACTATAAGTTCTGGGTGCCTATGGGAAACCTTATCTCTCAGTGACCAGGTTGATGGATTCCAGATTGACAAACATATTACATTTTAGTTTACATTGTGGTCTTAATAATATCTTAGAGTTTGAATACCACTTTAAAAAATTCCAAAATCTAAAAGTTTTGGCTTTATATCTGTTCATGTTTCTGTTTTTTCTAGTATATATATATATACTAGAAAAAATTAATATGTATATATTAATTTTTTAATATTTATTGGTTATTTTATTTATTTCTATTCCAAATGTTGTACCCTTTCCCAGTTACCCTCAGAAAACCCATGTTTCACCTCCCTTCTAAGTAGTATTTATTAGGAATATTAATGATTTCTATTGGATTTTCCAATTTAATGGAGTACAAAATTTCAATGAATGCCCTTATGATTCTAAGTGATAATTGATACCCTCTTTACAGTCCAGATTTTGTTACTTTGGATTTTCTCTCATGGATTTCTACTTAGACTGGCTAAGTGTTTGACTGTCTTAAATTTTTTGTAACAACAAACACTTACTTTATTTAATTCTTTGTGTTCTTTCCTTTGTTTGTATCTTATTTATTTCCCTTCATATTGGTTATTTCTTATACTATTCTCTGATTCTCCTTCCTGAACATGAGAATTTAGACTCCAGAGAACCAAATAACTCTATAAAAAACAAAAGTGGGGTAAAGAACTAAATAAAGAGTTTTATACTGAAGAATTTTGAATGGGCAGGAAGCACCTAAAGAAATGTTCATCATCTTCAGTCATCAAGGAATTACAAATCAAAATAACACTGTGATTCTACCTCATACCAGACAGCATGGCTAAGATCAAAAACTCAGGTGACAGCAGGCACTGGGGAGGATGTACAGAATGAGGAACACTCCTCCATTTCACGAAGATGGTAAACAGGTACAACCACTCTGGAAATCATTCTGATGGTTCCTCAGAGAATTGGAAATAGTCCTACCTGAGGAACCTGACATAGCACTCCTGGGCATATAACCAAATTATGTTCATACATATAACAAGGACACATCCTATATATATAACCAGGACACATCCTCCACTATGTTCATAGCAGCCTTATTTATAATACCCTGAAGCTGGAAACAAGCAAGATGCCCCTCAAAAGAAGAATAGATACAGAAAATGTGGTACATTTACACAGTGAAGTACTACACAGCTACTAAAAACAATGACTTCATGAAATTCCCAGGCAAATGGATGGAACTAGAAAAAGTCATCGTGAGTGCGGTAACACAGTCACAAAAGAAAACACATGGTATATACTCACTGATAAGTGGGTATTAGGTAAAAAGTTTGGAATACCCATGATACAACTTACAGACCATACAAAGCTGAAGAAGTAGGAAGACCAAGTGTGGATGCTTCAGTCCTATTTAGTAGTGGAAGCAAAATAATCACAGGAGGTAGAAGATGAAAAGGATTTGGGAGAAAGAGAGAAGGGGAGAAGAAAAAGGGGCAGGATCAAGTGTGAGGGGAGATGAGGGAGATATACAAGGGGTCAATAAATTAAAGAGAGGTGTGTAGCAATGGGAGGTGGAAAACTGGGGATAGCTAACAAAAAGTCCCTGATTCCAGGAAAGCAAACGGCTCTTAGGACAAAACTGGGATGACAATAGCTGAAATGCCCAACCAAGGGGAGAGAGCAGTACAAACCGTATCCAGAGGTTAGGAATGGCCACCAGTTGAGGGTTGGATCCACCCCACCCCTTCTCAGAATTTTAACCCAGAATTTCTCCTGTCTAAAGGAAACACAGGGAAAAAAAGTACAGCAGAAACTGAAGGAAAGGCCATCCAGAGACTGTCCGACCTGGGGATCCATTCCATATGCAGTCAACAATCCCAGTCACTATTGCTGATATCAAGAAATGCTTGCTTACAGGAAACTGCTATGGATGTCTCCTGAAAGACAATATGAGAACCTGAGAGATACAGATACAAATGTTTGCAGGCAACCACTGAATGTTCACAGGAACTCCAGTGGAGGAGTTAAAGAAATACTAAAGGAGCTGAAGGGGTTTGCCAACTCATAGGAAGAGTAATGATGCCAAACACCCAGACACCCCAAAACTCCCAGAAACTAAAACACCAACCAAATAATACACATGGAGAGTCCCATGGCTCCCGCTGCATATATATCACAAGGGGGGCTTATCTGGAATCAATGGGAGGGGAGGCACTAAGTCTCATGAAGGCTTGATGCTATTGCTTAAGAAAAAGTTAGAGCAGTAAGGGGGGAATGGGTGGATGGGTGAGCATACACCCTCATAAAATCAGAAGGGAGGGGATTGTGCTGTGGGGGTTTGAAGGGGAAACATGGAATGAGATTAACATTTGAAATGCAAAGAAAGAAAATAACCAATAATTATTAATAAAATATGCATATATATATATATATATATATAAATAAAATAAATGAATAGACCTAAAGGTAAAAAATTGAAGAAAGTGAGAAATTATTTGTCTAAAAAGACATAAAGGAATTGGGAAGGCATAAAGGAATAAAGGAAATGTGAAGCCTATATTTAGAATTTTTAAAGAAAAATATCATTCTTGAGTTGCAAATTGAGCATGACACAGAATGTCTTGAAGGGAGAAGAAGGTGGATTCAATGGAGGAATGAGTCAGCAGCAAGATGGGCAACAGACATAGGTCATGGAGGTACCGATACCAGCAAAGTACATGCTACATTTGTGTCAATTTGCCACAATGAAACACTCAATAATGTATGGTAATTTCCAGGAAATAATAATTATTTGTTATGTTCAATAAATCTTATTTATTTAAAATTCTATAGCTATTATAGCTTGTTTCCCCAAAGCTTCATTATTTATTCTCAAGGTTATTTTATTATAATACAACAGATGATTCTAAAATAGAAAACTTCCATTAAAATGACACATACTGAATGTTTATTACATATACAGTTTTAAAGAGATAGGCAATTATATAAACTCCATAACTAAATATTTCCAGTTACTGTAAATATTTATTTATTTATTTTTAATTAGGTATTTATTTCATTTACATTTCCAATGCTATCCCAAAAGTCCCCCACCTGATCCCCCACCAACTCCCACACCCACCCACTCCCACTTCTTGCCCCTGGCATTCCCCTGTAGAGAGGCATATAAAGTTTGCACGACCAATGGGTCTCTCATTCCACTGATGGCCTACTAGGCCATCTTCTGACACATATGAAACTAGAGACATGAGCTCCGGGGGATACCGGTTAGTTAATATTGTTGTTCCACCTATAGGGTTGCAGTTCCCCCCAGCTCCTTGGGTACTTTCTCTAGCTCCTTCATTGGTGACACTGTGATCCATCCAAGAGCTGACTGTGAGCATCCACTACTGTGTTTGCTATATCCCGGCATAGTATCACAAGAGACAGCTATATCTGGATCCTTTCATCAAAATCAGGTTAGTCTATGCAATGGTGTCAGCGTTTGGAAGCAGATTATGAGATGCAGCCCCAGATATGGCAGTGTCTAGATGGTCCAGCGTTTCACCTCAGCTCCAAACACTTTATCTGTAACTCTTTCTCTGGGTGTTTTGTTCCCAATTGTAAGAAGGGGCAATGTGTCCACACTTTGGTCTTCGTTCTTTTTGAGTTTCATGTGTTTCACAAATTTAAAAATGGGGCTCAGAGCTAAACAAATAATTCTCACCTCAGGAATACCGAATGGCTGAAGAGCACTTGAAAAAATGTTCAGCAACCTTAATCATCAAGGAAATGCAATTAAAACAACCCTGAGATTCCACCTCACTCTAGTCAGAATGGCTAAGATTAAAAATTCAGGTGACAGCAGATGCTGGCAAGGATGTGGGGAAAAGAGGAACACTCTTCCATTGTTGGTGACATTACAAACTTGTACATCCCTCTGGAATTCAGTCTGGCGGTTCCTCACAAAATTGAACATAGTACTACCAGAGAATCCTGAATTACCTCTCCTGGGCATATATCCAGAAGATGTTCCAACCGGTAAAAAGGACACATGCTCCACTATGTTCATAGCAGCCTTATTTATATTAGGCAGAAGCTGGAAAGAACCCAGATGCCCTCAACAGAGGAATGGATACAGATAATGTGGTACATTTACACAATGGAGTACTACTCAGCTATTAAAAAGAATGAATTTATGAAATTCCTAGGCAAATGGATGGGCCTGGAGGGCATCGTTCTGAGTGAGGTAACCCAATCACAAAAGAACTCACACAATATGTAGTCACTGATAAGTGGATATTAGCACAGAAACTTAGAACACCGAATATATAAAATACAATTTGGGAAATAATAAGTATTTAAAAAAATTACCAAATCTGAACTACTGGAAATTTCACTTGCACACTTGAAATATAAATTTCCTCTGGTTGTTATTGTTGTTGTTTTTGTTGTTGTTTACCCAGACAAGGCTTCTCTGTATAGCCTTGGCTGTCCTGGAACTCATTTTGTAGACCAGGCTGGCCTCAAACTCAGAAATCATCTGCCTCTGCCTCCCAAATGCTGAGATTTAAGGTGTGCACCACCATGCCCAGCCCTCCTCTTTATTCTCATGAAAGAGTGCTGCATTATCATTCATTGTTCTAGATACAACTCTCTGTACTCTGAATTTATCAGAGATTCAGAAGTCATACACAGGAAAAACAGTGACTTTTACATAATGCAGAAATATACAATGCAAAACTCTAAACTTGTTGGTGTCATTCAGACATAAAATGGGGCATATCATCGCCCAAACTGATGAACTGCCTAGATAAACTCTGCCTGTTTCCAGTCCAAATCCTATGAAACAGGTTCATGAGTGTACAATATTCAGTAAACTCTCAGATTGTCACTGTTGATTGTAGACTGCAACCAAATATACATGGGTAGATAGAATGTATAGGAAAAGTTTACACATTGAAACAAAGTGCTCCTTCACAATCACAAGTTGTTTCTAAGATATTTAAAACCTATTTTTAAATAAGATTCCTTAACAGCCACTACCTGAATATAAACTGACAAAAAAACAATGTAGGAAAACGGAAATATATATAGAGAGATTAGATGGGTCAGCCTAAGCTATTAAGTCGAAAAAAAAATTGAGCACATGGGAGGGATATAATGGCTTAGAATTCAAATATTAACATGATTTTTTCATTACTAATTAATTTTTGGAAGGTAGGGTGACCTTTTTTTATTGGAAATAAAGAACAAACATGGCATATTTACTGGGTCTTGTTGAGCCTTTAAAACTCAATCTTTACCATGTAAATTAACTGTGGATATGTGAAGAATGTATGATTTCAGATAGAGCTGGATTACCTATACTTGGGATTTGATCTGTTAATAGATTCTCAAGATAATGGAAGCACAGGTCTTGTGTAGTTATTCTTATCTATCACTTCTGTGACATACTCCATACTCTACATGTTCTGTGGATCTCAGTGAGACTGCATCTGCATGACTTGGACTGTGTAATACAGTGTCCCCTATGTCCTCAGTAGCTCCAGATTTGCTAGTACTGGATATGTCACTATGAATCTGATTCAAGCCACTGACATCATTTCTAACTGTGGTCACATAATCAGATTGTTGAAACTTTCCAAGGAACAAATTTGAACACCGGGACTTCCTTCCACAGATTCACAAACATGAATGATATCATGGAGACTGAGAATGAATTATCCTCCTAAGTATTTACCTACACGTGTTTATTCCATGTGCTGTGGACACCAGTGGCAGAGCCCCAGAGAAGAAAGTATTTAAGTTTCTTCCAGGGCTCAGGAGAAACCTAAAAATAAAATGAATCATGAATATGCAATAAACATCTCCTTTGCCCAAAGAAATAAAAGCTGGTAGAAATCTGATGTGCTGATATGCATGGCACTTCACAGTCCACACTGCCCAGGTTTAAGGCAGGAAAAATATGTTCATTTTCATGGGGGTCTTCTTCCTCTTTAATATTACACTTCTCATGACCAATTTCATTGATGCTAGGTGCTTTTGGAGAATAAATTTGGATGAAATAAATGATGAACCTGTGAGAGGAACTTGTTCTTTCATCCTGGCAGCAGTTCAGACACCCATTGAAAATGATTATTTCAACAAGACTCTTAATGTTCTGTAAGTAAATTTGTATTTTAAATTGAAAAAAGAACATAAATATTTCTTGTGTGCTCTGAGGATGAAGATGAGGCAAATTCTTGAGTCTTCTGTCCTGGTGCTAAGACTGAACTCCAAGAAACAACCTTAATTCCTTTAGAGATTTAATCCTATTTTCTCCATTTAATTAATCCAGTGGAGGTTTTGGTTTTCCTCCAGGTGGCTTCGGAATTGAAGGTTGGAAGCTAAGGAATAAAGGACTATCTACATTGATCTTTAACATAAAGCCGCCTTTTGACCTTTTTTATTGCATTCTAGGCAGAGATGACTTATTGAAATTGATCCTGTAATATTTAATTATGTTTTATCCCAAGTACATGTAAATAAATGGTCATAAATTCTGCTGACAGTCCTTCCATAAGTGTGTTGCTCCTAGAGCATATTCTAGATCCAGTAATATTCATGGCACATATAGTTGTCAAAAACTTTACATACATACAAACTTACTGTCTCTAATCCATCCCATGCAGTCACTTATTGACTTCTAAAACTTCATCAGGTTTGGAAAGAGAAGATACTTACACTCAAAAATTCCTACTTCATATGAATGCCTGGATGGATATTTTTGTATCTATATGAGCAAGGAATATTTAGCTCATTAGGGGTCAAGACATCGAAGTGTTGTAAAAGATAAAATCCAAAAGCACTGTGGCTTCGTACTTCACACTATTTATGTACAATCACTGGCTTTTATGTTTTGCAATGTTCAATTGGGCACTCTCTCTTTAGAGTAAAGCATCTCTGAAACATATGGAATCCAAGGATATGATTACATTCTTTGAATAGGCAGGCTATCAATAACAGTGGTGACTGCTTATGTCCCTTATCACTGGCATGGGTGACAATTGTATTGTGGGATAGTTGGAACGTTTGAGGACAGTGATACAGGAGCTTTCTATTAGTTTTTTTGTCATTATTTAAGAAAAATGTCTTTTCCATTCATGTATGAGTTGGTTAATCTCTGACCCTTTTAAAATATATAAATCTTGTGGGACTTATTTCAATAATTTTAGTAAATATTAGTGCACATGTTACCATCGTGGTATCAATACCAATTTTTGTGGATTGCTAATCATTGATTTAAAGCACAGCCCTTTAGACTACTAGACTACACAGACATCTTAAGTAACTGATGTTTCCTAAAATCAGTTATAGGTAGTAGTGTGAGCATTGTACAACGTCTACTCTCAAATTTATTTTGTATATTAGTAAAACTTTAATTGAGATTTGTATGTGTGTGTGTGGTAATAAAGAATATTCTAAAATGACCTATTTTATAGGGTATAGAATGAAAACAAAATAGTTGTATAATTTTTAGTGAAAGACTGATTGTATTTACGTCATTCTAATCCTTAAATATGCAGGCGTACATAAGAGTTTATTGATAAAATTATATGAAATGACAAGGATAAAACAGGAGATATTATTCTTTTCAAAAATATAAACAAAACCAATATGGTATTATTCCAATCCCATGGTCTAGTGGTCCACTTTGATTTAAAAAAAAAAACAATGAATATATCTCATAAATTTACACAAAAAATCTCTTCCATATTATAAGCATATAATATTGGCATATACAAATATCACAGATATTTCCTCATTTTCCGAGTTCTCAGTAGGATACTAGTACTGTTTTAGTGTAATGACAAAGGTTGTCAAAGATGTTTCCTAGAAATTAATTTATAATGAATAAAATACTCATAGTGAATATATATCACATTCCTTTGTAAATAGGAAGTAGGAGAATGATACATCAGTGGTGGGACAAGCCCTTTATCTCTGCACTAAACGCTGCCACTGCTGCCTACCTGTGCATTTGAATTGAGGATAGTCTACAGGAAAGTATTTTATAAAACATTGGGATGTATTGCAATCTTATAACCTACATAGTCCTTGCTAAAATACATACAAACTTAAATATAAACATGTATCAATTACCAAATTCATGTTTGATATTTGAATTTAATTAAAAATAAATCTTTAGAAAATATTTTCTTTCAATAGAAGATTGAAAAAATAACAGCATGAGGATAGATATGAAGGGATGTGTCAAGAATTTTGGCCGCTAATTGTAAATGATTATAAGTACAGGAATTAAATGTTGCTAGAGAGAGAGAGAGAGACAATTATGCATTGATAAATCATGGTTTTCTTTCCATCTTTCTTTCTTTCTTTCATTTTATTTTATTTTATTTTATTTTATTTTATTTTATTTTATTTTATTTTATTTTATTTTATTTTATTTTATTTCATTTTTTTAGACAGGGTTTCTCTGTATATCTCTGGCTGTCCGGGAACTCACTTTGTAGACCAGGCTAGACTCAAACTCAGAAATCCACCTGCCTCTGCATCCCAAGTGCTGGGATGAAAGGCGTGTGACACCACTCCTGGCTATGGTTTCATTCCGTTAACCAATTCAGTTAATTTCACAAGAAAATATCATGAACTCAGTGGCTGTAATCACAAATTTATTTATTGCTCAATAATTTCAACATGAAGACATAATCAGAATTACTGTTTTGTCAATATCTGTGGTTTTCTCTTCCTTGCTCAAAAAAATGGAAATTATCTATGTGGATGAGGTCAATAACATCTCTTACTTATGGGACCTACACTGTCATGAACTTTTAAAGTGCTTTCTATTTTCCAGGTCCATCTGTCAATGCAATCTTATAACAAAAGACATTTGTTCTCGTCTTTAGATGTCATCTTCGGAAACTTCCAGTATAGTGTAGTGCTTCTACTGAGTACAAATGTGGATGTATAATCATCTGTCCATAATAAACTCTGTACTCTTTTACAGAAAAACAACTAGAAACCACAAATATGCTTTGGCATTGGTATTTGCAATGGATGAAATCAACAGAAATCCTGATCTTTTACCAAATATGTCTTTGATTATAAGATACTCTTTGGGCCATTGTGATGGAAAAACTGTAACACCTACACCATATTTATTTAATAGAAAAAAACAAAGCCCTATCCCTAATTATTTCTGTAATGAAGAGAGTATGTGTTCCTTTCTGCTTTCAGGACCCAATTGGGAGGTATCTTTAGATTTCTGGAAGTACCTGGACAGCTTCTTATCTCCACGTGTGAGTCATCACCAGCCTCGAATTATTAACATCATGTTTCTTTTGGGGACTTTGATAGCTATTAAGAAAGTTAATGGATGTGGTTGGACTTATGCTTATGTCAATCGAGGTAGTTCCAGGATACTTATTCTTCAGAAACATGTTAGGCCTTCTGCTAAGGACTACCAACAGAAGTAGAAAGATACCAGCAAGACAGAATAGAAGAGGCCATGGAGAATTGAGTCTGGCATGGCGGAAGCCAGAATCTTACAGCCTTGACTGAGTGTCAGTCAGAGTGTTTCATTATTTTCACCATTCTCAGCAAGCAGAGATTTGTTCATTCTGTTCCAAAATATAGAGCATGTTATTTCTGTCCCCAGATAGGTATTATCTTCATCTTGGTTATAAGATTAAATTATCATTGGTAAACTATGGAATAATAGAATTATGGTGGTGTTATAAGTTTAGTCATCAGAGAAAAACTGTGATGGAACAGAAATAAATTTTACCAACATTTTCTCTATAACCTAACGTTTAACTATCTGGAGTATTTTTATTTTTGAAAAGGCATGAAATACCATTCTTAATCTGGAAACTCATGACATTTCAGTGGTACTAGAAAGGATGAAAAGCTCTAATCAATTCTGTGGAGTTAGTCATTTGACTACCTGTGAGTGTATGACCAACTATTAAGAGTCAGAATTTAAATTGACATTAGATCCCTGGAAAAATTACACACTCATAGTGCTATACTTTTAATAAATCATTTTCTTTAATAATATGATGATATTATTCATGTAATTAATTTAAGTTATTATATTATTATCAGTATATAATATTATTATACACTCTGTAGAATTTATTGCTATGTTTTATCTTGTTTTTTCTTTTGCTTCCACATTCTATCATACAAGATTAGAACTTCACATGTGAACTTTTCTAAGAAGGAGGAGATATGAGGTTCCAATACCTCATTCTTCCATATTTTTCAAATGAAGATTTTTAAAACATTATAATCACTTTTTTTTTTAAAGATTTATTTATTTATTATATGTAAGTACACTGTAGCTGTCTTCAGACATTCCAGAAGAGGGCGCCAGATCTCGTTGTGGATGGTTGTGAGCCACCATGTGGTTGCTGGGATTTGAACTCTGGACCTTTGGAAGAGCAGTCGGGTGCTCTTACCCACTGAGCCATCTCACCAGCCCCTATAATCACTTTTTAATGAGGACAAAATACCATTCAATCTAACTTCATTTCTATATATTTTCCTCAAGATGTACAACTTATGAATTCCAATTATTTTGCACCAGAATTACCTGGGTATATAGTAAGAAGAGTTTTTCTGATCCAATTTGCTGCTAACACTTTTAGGCTGCTAAATCTAGTTTATATTTTTACAAATACTTTGATCTTATTGAATGTTTCCTGAAGAGGCACAGAGGCAGACATTGCCAGAGTAATTCAGAACAAAACCTAAAAAGGAGATCTCTGGCAGTTTTATGTGAGTCACAACCTCTAGTGTACAATATTACTGTCAAGTAGGGCAATATAAGAATATCACTTCCAAATGCTATATCAGTATTGTGTACAGGACTATCCTCTTCAATCTTAAAAGTATTTATAGATTATGGCATAAAAGCCTTTTTAAAAATATTAATCAAATATCCCCAAATTGTAAAAGTATAAAAATCCCTTCAAACATTTGAAACACAGGTATCAAGACTAAAACTGAAAGACAGAAAGGCAGTCATTATAACATGTGAATACATTTGTTACATCTTTGTGAAAAAGCAATGCTTGCTGTTTCCATTAAAAGTGGATGTGCCAGTCTTCCACGTTTGCTAATTTGAATCAGAGATGAGAGAAAAAGTCACAGGTAATCAACTGTTTGCAGGTAAAAATGATTACAAGTGTTTTCACATGCACCACACCTCATGCTGCTCTTTGTGTTGTAGCTCCTTCAGCTTACCTATGGACATTTCCATTCTATGTTCAGTGATGATGAACAATATCCCTATATCTATCAGATGGACCCAAAGGACACATCTCTACCATTGGCAATGGTCTCCTTCATACTTTATTTCAAATGGAACTGGATTGGCCTTGTCATCCCAGATGACGATCAAGGAAACCAATTTCTGTTAGAGTTGAAGAAAGAGAGTGAAATCAAGGAAATTTGCTTTGCCTTTGTGAAAATGATCTCTGTTGATGAAGTTTCATTTCCACAAAACACTGAAATGTACTACAACCAAATTATAATGTCATTAACAAATGTTATTATCATTTATGGAGAAACATACAATTTCATTCATTTGATCTTCAGAATGTGGGACCCTCCCATTTTACAGAGAATATGGATCACCACAATACAATGGAATTTACCTACCAGTGAGACAGACATAAGTCATGGCACATTCTATGGATCACTTACTTTTCTACCCCACCATGGTGAGATTTCTGGCTTTAAAAATTTTGTACAGACATGGTTCCATCTCAGAAACACAGATTTATATCTAGTAATGCCAGAGTGGAAATATTTTAACTATGAAGACTCAGCATCTAACTGTAAAATACTGAAGAACAATTCATCTGATGCCTCATTTGATTGGCTAATGGAACAGAAGTTTGACATGACCTTTAGTGAGAGTAGTCATAACATATACAATGCTGTGCATGCCATAGCCCATGCCCTCCACGAGATGAATCTACAACAGGTTGATAATCAGGCAATAGACAATGGAAAACGAGCCAGTTCTTACTGCTTGAAGGTAAAAGTTTCTTCTATTGGCCGAGGTTTGGTGTCTTCAATTGCATAGTTGTTTAGAGTCTTTCAGATGCCCAGACTTAAAGAAATAAGAAATATTTTTCCAAACATTTTACCTTAACAAAAGCAAATCTATAGATTGTTATGAATGTGATTGGAAAAGGAATTCACAGGTTAGCAATGAAAACCTGTGGTTTTATACAGAGCATCCAAATATCTATTAGCATGCCCCTTCCAATATTGGATATAAATAGTCTTTCCTCATTAATTTTCTCCATGATTAGACGATGAGTTTTATTTATATTTGTCAATTATATGGAAATCATTTGGAGGAATTATTTTCATTAGTGTAATCCTGTGATTCTGTCAAGAGTGTGGATTCTGGAGTACATTCTGGGTTTTCTGAGAGTAACTAAACAAGAAATAGTGCTGGTATTCATTTCTGTCTGTACAAATGTGTTTATATATGTGAATGTTTGCTTCTCACTAAGTATATGTATATTTTCTATTCTTTCTGTGCATCTGTGTTCATATTTGTGTTACTTTCAACATATATGTTTATCTCTCTGTATGAAAGTGGAAGTGAACAACAATTATTTCTATGTAGGAATTTCTATATAAGTGTTTGTTTATATATATGTGTATGTTTCTTTGGTGTTTTGTCAGAGTAGGTTTCATTGTATACAATGTATGTATTTTGTAAGTGTTTATAAGTACTTATACGGATTTAAACCTGCTTTACTAAGTATGTGTCTGCCTATTTCTTTGTACTTAGCAAGGCCTTTGCCTTCCTTTTTGTCTTTACGTGTGAGTTTAAAAATCTCTGTGTGTCAATATTGTTCATGCCTTGTCCTTAATTATTTATACCTCTCCCCGTGTTTTGCTGTCTCTCTCTCTCTCTCTCTCTCTCTCTCTCTCTCTCTCTCTCTTTCTGTCTGTCTCTCTCTCTCTCTCTCTCTCTCTCTCTCTGTGTATATATGTGTGTATGGTTGTACCTTTGCCAGTGTATTATTTTGTGTGATTTCATATCTCTGTTTTTATTTGAGTGGATATGATTTTCATTTATGTGCCTGAATATTTACATATGTATGTCAACATGTATGTATATTTGTTTGTAAATGAATGTATACCTGTACTATATGTGTGACTTAGATAAGATGTGAGCCGCTCTCATCATCTGTGTGTATATTTATGTGTGTGTGTGTGTGTTTCTGTTTGGTGTGTGTGTGTCTGTGTGTTGCATACCTGTGTTTGAATCTGCATTTTTCTGTCTTTGTGTTTGGTATTCATCACTGAAAAAACTGAAATTCTTGTAATATTGTGATAATTTCATTCATGCAATTGCATTTGTTGTGATTCCTCTCTTTCTTTCTTTCTTTCTTTCTTTAAATATGTGTGCCTTTGCTATGAAATCAGAATGAATTTTATGACTTGAAGGAATGATATATACATTATAGTGCAATGCTTGTATTTTAGGTAAACTCCTTTCTAAGAAGGACCTACTTCACTAATCCTCTTGGGGACAAAGTGTTTATGAAGCAAAGAGTAATAATGCAGGATGAATATGACATTATTCACTTTGGGAATCTCTCACAACACATTGGGATGAAGATGAAGTTAGGAAAGTTCAGCCCATATTTACCACATGGTCGACACTTTCACTTTTACGTAGACATGATTGAGTTGGCCATAGGAAGAAGAAAGGTAAGTGTGTGCTAGCTTACTGGTTTATAATACAGAGCAGTAAACAAAGTGTCAGATGAATACACGGCAACATATTGAAATGAAAAATTTAGTCACATAAGGAAGAAAATTCTAGTCTCCAGTATGATATTTCTTTTTTTTCACATTTTTACCAATTATTTGAAGATTTCAGAATGCTTAAAATATAACTTTGTCATATCAGAACCATTTTTTGAAATTTAATAAATTAGAAAAACACTGTTCTTCACCACTGTTAGATATTCTTTCCTTTAAATTAAACTAAATTTTCTTCACAAAATTGCTTTAATGAAACAGTACTCTCCTCCCTTAAATTAAACTTCTGGAACAGGTATTGATATGAAAGAGTCTAATGTTACAGTTATGACACACCAATAGTCATAATTGCTAACCCTTGTCATTATATCCAAAAATGTTTATCATATAATAAAAGGACATTCACCACATTCCCTAATGAACACAATTACAGAAAATCATATTCAAAGAAACATCACTTTTAAGTAAATTTAAAGAATCCATTAACTCTTTTACATAAGATGACCAGAAGGTCAAAGGAACCTATAGACAGCACTACAACAACAGGAAAAATAAAGGCAATTAACACACCTCAAGTACAGCAATAACAGCAACCAGACAAAAGCAACAAATAATTTTCAGTAATAATTGAACTTTTTTGTTAACATTCTCTAAATGAAATCAAAGACAACAAAACTGGTTTATTTTTTAAGACATTCCTAAGCTGCCTGCAGAGTGTAGGAAGACACATTCATATACAAGAGGAGAACTTTTCTTTATTAAAAAATGGAGGAAAACTGTATAATGTTTAATAGACGGAAAAAAGGTCATTCAAGAACAATACATTTGATGGATATGTGTGGAATAATTCTTGACAAAAACACCTAACAAAAGAACACAACAAACTACAGAAAGATCATTCTCTGAGAACAGGGAGATTTTCTTTTTAAATTTGATGGTTTTATTTATTGAAAATAATTTGTTATTCTCACATAATATATCCTAATTACAGTTTCCATTCCTATCTATTGGGATGTGAACAATTGTCAGTTCTACTGGCAAATATTTCATAGTTAATATTCCTTTTTCCTTCATTTTTCATCATATCCACTTTATGTCACTCATTAGAAAATGACAGGATTCTATGGGATAAAAATAAAATAAAACAAGATTAAACAAATCTAAGCCATCATAAAAGAACAAAATTTTCATAACACATTATGGTAACTAGACATATGAAATTGAGCTATGTGAAAAGACCACTAAATCCTACTTCATACCTCATATGAATAGTAGTGAATGAAGCATGAGTTAGTGATAGACAACTGAGTGACAGTTATTCCCAGTTTTGTGTTTGAAAATATAATTCAAACTGTCAATTTGACAATCAAAACATCTGGAACTACTGATAAAAATCATTTAATCCACATTTGCATGTGAGCAAACATAAGAAGAAGCGCCTATAAATTATTAATATTAAACTGCAAAAGGAATTCCTTGGACAAAGTGATGTTATATGTCAATGGGAATTCTACACAAACACCCTGAAATAGACTGTCCTTTTCAAAGCCAGCCAAACCACAAAACTCTGGTAGTCAAACACTGTTGGTATCTTCTTTTATCACTGATTAACCATAACATAATTACCAAATACAACGGTCAGGAGGAAAATTTTTGTGATTTACAAATGCCCTGTTCCCCTACCTGGAAATTAATCTTATATAAACTGAATGTACTCAGGACTTGGCAGCAAAAGTGTGAAAATACAATCACATTGATATTTGAGACCAAATGAGACCAACTCATTGTTTCCACTCAACTATTCCATCTATTGTAGACAGGATTTCTTCAGGTTTGTGGGATGAGACCAGTTCTCTGTTTTGCTTGCAAACAAATCAGTGTTAATACACCTCCACAACTGCTGATAATCCTGGCTTGCTCATTCTTTTTTCTACTTTGCATTTTTCTCAACTCTTTATCATTCACTCTGAAAATTGTGAATTTTGGAGCTGTGCTACTTATAAAATATTTAGGAAGCACTACATGGCAATAAATGAGTGTTAGATACCCCTCATATGTATCTACGTGGCACACTGCATGAAAATATAAGTATCATTTATCTCAGTATACTTTAATATTTTATATGAAGAAACAGTAAGTAAAAAGCAAGTTTATATAATATTATATATATGTATATGTATACACACACACACACACATATATATATTATATATATACAAATTTATTATTTTTTACCTTTGTGCCTTGAGTAGGGCCTGATATGTAGTAGGGCTTTTATGGGAAAAATTTGCAATCATATTCCTAACATTCAACTGGTATAAAAGAGGCTAAAGCCTAAAAGAATCAAAAACAAAAAAAAATCAAAACAAATCAAAACAAAAAAAAAAAACTAGTTTTATTATCAGGCTGTCATGGAACTCATTCTGTAGACCATGATGACCTCAAAATCAGAAATCTGCCTGCCTCTGCCTCCCAAGTGCTGCGATTAAAGGTTTGTACCACCAGTTCCCACCTGCCTTAACTTAATAAAAGTAAGACATTTAAAGCCTTAACAACAACAACAACAACAACAAAAACTGCTCTTATTTTACTGTTGTTTATTACATTCTTAGACTTGAAGATTGAACCTAGTATGTGTTAGGCTAGAAGCTACCCATGAATTATACTCCCATTTTTATTGTGATTTTTCTATTTGTGCCTTTCTTTTTTCATTTTTTTAAATTCTAGATATGATTTATTTACATACCATCTCCCCTTACCCTGCTTGTTTGAGGATGCTCTCCCACACACCTACCCACTCCTTCCTTAGCACCTAAGCATTCCTCTACACTGGGGCATCAAGCCTTCACAGAACCAAAGGACTCCCCTCCCATTGTTGCCAGATAGAAAACTTTAACTCCTTCAGTCCTTACCCTAACACCTCCACTGGGGTCCCTATACTCAGTTCAATGGTTGACTGTGAGCATCCATATCTGTATTGGTCAGGATCTGGCAGAGCCTCTCAGGAGATAGCTGTATCAGATAGCTGTATTTACTGTTTGTAAACACTTCTTGCCATCCACAATAATGTCTGGGTGTGGTGACTGCATTTGGGATGGATCTCCAGGTATGGTAGTCTCTGTGAGTCCTTTCCTTCTGTCTCTGCTCTACTCTTTGCCCCATCATTTCCATTAGACAGGAACAATTCTGGGTTAAAATTTTGTAGATCTGTGGGTGGCCCTATTTCTCAACTGGGGGGCCATGCATAACCTCTAGATATGGTATCAACAGATTCTTCCCCCTGATTCTAGGATATTTCAGCTAATATCATCCCTGTGGGTTCCTGGGATGCTCTTGATTTCCTGGCATCTGGGACTCTCTGGTTGCTACCCAAAGAACCCATCACTGATTGCTATATAACTCTGTTCAATTTCCTGACCTCTATACACATCTTCCATCTTCTACCATCCTGATTCTTCTCCTATTTTCCCCTCCACCTGTTTTCTTCATCTAAAGGAGAATTTACTTCAGGGATGCAAGCATACTTCAATATATGCAGTTCCATTAAATGCAATACACGACAAAATATAAAATTACATTATTTCCCCAAAAAACCTTCAGAAATGGCTCTTAGCCAACTCCAACATTAATTCATAGATAAAGAAACAAAAATAGTGATTGAACAGAAGGAAACTATATTGATATTAGAACATTTTCTTTTACAAAACTATTTACAATACTATAATACATGCAGAGGAAATTTTGTCTATGAAAGTCAGAAATAATATCAGGTTGTTTTGTGATTCATGTTTTCATCCAAGCATTTTAGAGACAAAATCTGAAAATCTTTGTCTGTTTCTTCCCAGTCTACCCTATACTGTGAGTCCAAAACAGCCATGTGTGATATGGAGACACTACCTTAAAATAAATTATTATAAAGTACAAAAGTATGCAGACTTTCTACACTCTAACTCAAAATAGTCTTTCAAATATAACAAAGGGTCAATATACAGTTAAAGAAAATGATGGGAGCCAGGAGTGTTGGCACACACCTTTAATGCCAGAACTTGAGAGGCAGAGGCAGGCAGATTTCTGAGCTCGAGGCCAGCCTGGTCTACAAAGTGAGTTCCAGAACAGCCAGGGCTAGATAGAGAAATACTGTCTCAAAAAAAGAAAAGAAAGAAGGAAATGAAGGAAGGAAGGAAGGAAGGAAGGGAGGGAGGGAGGGAGGAAGGAAGGAAGAAAGAAAGAAAGAAAGAAAGAAAGAAAGAAAGAAAGAAAGAAAGAAAGAAAGAAAGAAAGAAAGAAAGAAAGAAAGAAAGAAAGAAAGAAAGAAAGAGGGAGAGGGAGAAAGGGAGAAAGGAAGGAAGGAAGGAAGAAAGGAAGGAAGGAAGGAAGGAAGGAAGGAAGGAAGGAAGGAAGGAAGGAAGGAAGAAAGAAAGAAAGAAAGAAAGAAAGAAAGAAAGAAAGAAAGAAAGAAAGAAAGGAAGGAAGGAAATGATGGGCGGGGGACATATTCTCTGATCTTTGATGGGAAAGTGTAAGACCCTTTTCAACAATATCAAAAATATAGAAAGAATTCTTCAAATCTTCAATTAACTTTAAACAATCTAATATTTATCCAGCTTTTTCCAATATTTGAAGCCACTGTAGAGCATTTTGACCTCATGGAATGCTCCATATTCAAGGTCGCTACGGAATAATTTATCATCCCCAACCATACTAAACCAGTGTATGCATACTCCACTATTTTTTATATACATTTTTCTCATGCTTTGTAACAGTAAATTATTTGAGGTCATATTTGTTATCTGTGAATGAAGGACATATTTTTCCTTTTTCAAATTTCTTCAAATACTAACTTGCTTCTCTGTTGCTTTAATTAAACTTTGATAATAAGGAAAGTGAGGAGGAACGTGTGATTTGACATATGACTTCTAGTTATAGAAAGACAAGTGTGGATATCAGGAAACTGGAACTAAAGAATAGATTTTTTTTTCTTTATGATAAGGCAAGGCAAAATCTTTTAATATCAGTTTCCCAAAACATTTTTCTGATTCTCCCATTAATGAAAAAATGGCAAACATTACTTTAGGCTGTTTTTTTTTTTTTTCCCAAGAGATTTTGAAAGAACACTACTTACTGGCTAAACTGCCCACAGTAAGATGGGCATTCTTATATCAATTACCACAGAAGAAAATGCTTCAAAGATGAGGACAGGCTAGTGTTGGCTGAGAGAATTTTTCAATTAAGTTTCCTCTGACCATAGCACTTAGTACCAAGTTGAAATAATTAACTAAAAAACATAAGGTTGCAACTTCTGTACTTTTCACATACAGCTCAATATCAGCACTTTTTCCTATGTTACTAGACACTCAGATACTATGCAACGTTTCTTCAATGCATTTCCAATATTCACTTCTGGCCATTAAATAATGGACATGGTAAAATGTCAATCAGGGGCCTGGCTGTGGTGGCACACACCTTTAATCCCAGGACTTGGGAGACAGAGGCAGGTGGATTTCTGAGTTTGAGGCCAGCCTGGTCTACAAAGTGATTTCCAGGAAAGCCAGCGCTACACAGAGAAACCCTGCCTCAAAACACAAAAACAAACAAACAAATATAAGTCAATCAGATTGTGTGAATAAAATGAGCTTATTGAAATCTTAAAGTGCTAATCTAAAACATAAAAGAACCTTCTAACACTCATTATCAGTATGTGTCTAATTTTCTCAGATGCCAAACTCTGTGTGCAGTGCAGATTGTAGTCCTGGATTCAGAAGATTATGGAAGGAGGGAATGGCAGCCTGCTGTTTTGTTTGCAGCCCCTGCCCTGAAAATGAAATTTCTAATGAGACAAGTGAGTGTTTGCTGCTCTGATAAATCCTGAAGATATGTATTTTTCTTGCATCACCCTGGAATAATGAAGTCAACTAAAAGGCAACTGAAGATATAAAGTATATTACTTATCAAATTTACTACTTGTAGATACAAAAATCCTTAACAAAATCTTGCAAAAGCAAACAAACATACCTGTTGTCTTGACCCACATATTGACTCATTGCAAATTTATGGTAGATTATATTTCACAAAGAAAATACTTTAGAAAATATAACTGCAGTTTGCAGGAATTCTGCACAAGATTTTCCAAACAGATAATCTATTATAAAACTACATGTACATTTAGATTTTAGTCATGAATTTTGTTAGTATTGATTTAGTCATATTTCATGAACCAATCTATCCTAAATATAATTGTGCACACCATGTACTTATAAGAGCCCATGAAGAACTGAATATTATATTTAGTCTACTGGATTAGATCATGAGACTACTAGGTGCAAAATCCATGTTCTCTGTTAAGATTAATATAGAAGACAAAAGTATTTGCAAATTTATGAAAAATGCTAAGTATGCGATATTAAGAGGGCCGTGTTCAAAACCAGATGTAGTCAGAATCCAGGATGAAGGGGATAAGATTTGACCTAAGAATTGGAATATACCATGAGATTCATATTCAGTATATTACATACTACACGCATTATTCAGATAATTTTTTAGGTTTGGCAAAATGCAATAAGTATATGGTTACCTTTTCAAATATTTTGCCTTTCCTTCTACATAATGCATTAAAATTCTTAAAAGTCATATTATGTCTGTGAGACACTTAAACAGTTAAATCATTTGTTGCTAAGGCTTACAGTTTGGGTTTATAACCATGTAACCAAGAAATGCATGGAGTAAAACCAAGAAATCTACTAAGTTGTGTTTTGAAGTCATACATTTTAACATATACCGTGCTTGAAAACAAATTTAAAGTATACAAAATTATTTTAGACATAAAAAATTAATAAGTACATCAAAATTAAATATAAAAATTCCATAAAATAATTTATTGCATTAATTGCTTATGTGTGTGAAGTGGATAACACCTATACAGGTGCACATATGAGCAAATAATACTGCTGTCATTAAATTTATATTTACTTGTGAGATATCTGTCATGGGTACTGGGATCTGAACTCAGATTGTCTGGAAGAACAACATATTCTATTTATAGCTAATCCAACTTCTTAGGCTCTCAGGCAACATATCAAATAATATCTGTCCACAAATGCATTGTTGTAGATAAGAATTCTGAAACCCAAAGAGCACATCAACATTCTCTGAAATGACTTGGAAATTAAGTGCAATTACAATCACTGTTCATGTTGTTACCATGTCGGGGATTACAATTTTAGAATCGAGTATAATTGCTTAACACAAACCATCTGGGTTAACACCCTTTCAACTTGGTTCCTCTGTTATTTTGCTCATTCTGTTTCTCAACACTGATTTCATCATTGATTCTCATAAAAATGGAGGTGAGTTGAGGATTAAAGTGCTCAGGTTTCCATATGAAGAAGGAATCAAGGTGAAGGATCTTTTAGTACAAAGTATCTACAGAGATATTTTCCTTCAGTGCTAAAATTAGTGCACTTCATGAACAATAACCAGAACTTTTGATGAATTATTGCCAGATGAAGAAACATCTTAGAGCTTATTTCATAAATATTTTCTACAATTCACACATAAACTTTATATTTCCTCTCATATTCCACCTTCTTGCTATGAATTATGACAGGAATCACTTAAATACAATAATTCAATATCCAAGTTCACATGAACTCACACATATAAGTATGTACATATACACACAGCCTACCTGTTCAATTTTGTGTTGTTTCTGTGTCAACAAGTTTGAGCTAGTACATTCTCCAGGAGCTATTATACATCTTTTCCCAGTAGAAGTCAGAGTCTCAATGTGTCATAGGGAATGAATTCATAAAATATTCAGTGATCTCAGAAAACAGTAAGTATAGGGGTTTGTATTTATAAAATATACCCAACCACATTGTGGTTTATGAATGTATCTTCTCTGAATTAAATGATCTACTTGATGTTAACATAGAAGCAAAAAAAATTGCTTAGGAAATCTTAGCTATCTGATAACATTATTTTTTATTTATATTTTACATTTCATATTCCATTCCCCATCCCCGCATACACTGACTGAATACTCCACATCCCACACCTGCTCCCCAACCCAGTCTGCCCTCATATTGAACCGCCATCCCCCACACCACCTTATAGGAGCTAAAAGGGGCCCTTGGAAAAGAGGGGAGAGTGAGGACCCATGTCCCGCTAGAGTTCCACATATGCCCTGGACAGGAAGACATGGGAGGGCTGCCAGACACTTTCCATTCAGCTCTGGGTGGGCATCCAAGCCTCTTATTCATTCAACTGGGGATGGACAAGGGGATGCCCAACCTGGGGTCATTGGGACAACATTCTGTGTCCCTGCGGTTATGAGAGAAAGGGAAGAGGGAAGACAGGTTCCCACACTGGCAAGAGTGAGCACCGCCTTGATGAACAGAGAATATCTGTGATTTTAGAGCTTTATTGTAGAAAGGCAAGGGGAAAGAAACAATGTAGGAGAGAGAGGGGGGAGTTAGAAAAAAAGAGAGTAAGAGGGAGAGAGGGAGAGGAGAGTAAGAGCAAGAGAACAATGGAGTGAGAGAGAGAGAGAGGGCAAGGAGTGGCCAATCAGCCCCTTTAAAATATGCTATCCATTCTGTTGCTAGGTAACTGGGGAGGAGTTTAGCCTGAAGGTCAAAAGCTTGGGATATTGCCTACATGACTTCTAGCCTTGTTTCTCTTGTGGGGGCTGTAGTGGAAGGTAACTTAGGCAGGAGCCAGAGTTCCAGGACCATGAGAGAACTCCTTCCCTCCTATGTAGGTAAATTATGACCACTGAGTCCAAGGGTTCAGCATCTGAGCTTGACTGGAGACCAGGTCGTCTGTGCATAGACCAATGACCCACACCACCTGACCTCTAAAATCCCTACAGCCTTCAGTCTTTGAGGGTTAGGTGCATCTTTTCTGAATGAACACAGACACAGAAGCCCTTTACTGTATTGAGGGACCCATATCAGCTGGTGTATGGTGTCTGTTTGGTGGTACATTGTTTGAGAGATTTCTGGGGTCAAGATTAATTGAGACTGCTGGTCTGCCTGCAAGATCACCTTACTCCTCTACTACTTTCAGCCTTCCCTAATTCAGGGGTTAGTTGCTTCTGTCCATTGGTTGGGTGCAAATTACTGTATTTAGGAGGGCAGTCATGATAGATACTTTCTGTGAGTGCTCCAGAGCCTCAGTAAAATGTGAGGCCATAAGACCTCCTCTTGACCCAGATCACACTTTGGGCCTGTCATTGGACCTTCTTTTCCTCAGGCTCCTCTCCATTTCATCCCTGCATTCAGACAGGAACAATTATGGGTCAGAGATGTGACTATGGGATGGGAACCCTATCACTCACTTGATGTCCTGTCTTCCCGCTGGAGGTGGGCTCTGTACGTTCCCTCTATCTATTGTAGTACATTTCATCTAAGGTCTCTGACCTCCCAAGTCTCTGGTGCATTTTGGTGGGACCACTCACCCTCCTATTATCTGAAATTTACTGTTTATATTCTTTTTGCTGGTCGTCAGGGCTTGGTTCCCCTCTCATCCCCCACACCCCACAAACCTCTTTCTAATAACATCATAAATGATACAATCAAGTTAAGTAGGCAAATAAAAAATTGCTTGGTTTTATTTCCTTTAAATCATTATGAACATTATGAATTGAAAGCAATGCTTGGCAGCAATATCCTTCACATTACATATCAGCATCAAAGGCAGCATTGCAAGGATTCTTTCATTACCCTTACTAGAAATACCTTGACACTAAAATTTCTAAAGCATACCTAACTAAGCTTTCATTTGGAAATCAGATATGGATCAATGTGTGAATTGTCCAGAATACCAATATGCCAACACTGAACAGAACAAATGTATTCAGAAAGGTGTCACATTTCTAAGCTATGAAGACCCGTTGGGGATGGCACTTGCCTTAATGGCCTTCTGTTTCTCTGCATTCACAGCTGTGGTACTTTGTGTCTTTGTGAAGCACCATGACACTCCTATTGTGAAGGCCAATAACAGAAGCCTCAGCTACCTATTACTCATGTCACTCATGTTCTGTTTTCTGTGCTCCTTTTTCTTCATTGGCCTTCCAAACAGAGCCACCTGTGTCTTACAGCAAATGACATTTGGAATTGTATTCACTGTGGCTGTTTCCACAGTTCTGGCCAAAACAGTCACTGTGGTTCTGGCTTTCAAAGTCACACACCCAGGAAGAAGATTGAGAAACTTCCTGGTATCAGGGACACCTAACTACATTATTCCCATATGTTCCCTACTCCAATGTGTTCTGTGTGCAATCTGGCTAGCAGTTTCTCCTCCCTTTGTTGATATTGATGAACACACTCTCCATGGCCACATCATCATTGTGTGCAACAAAGACTCAGTTACTGCATTCTACTGTATCCTGGGATATTTGGCCTGCCTGGCACTTGGAAGCTTCTCTGTGGCTTTCTTGGCCAAGAATCTGCCTGACACATTCAAGGAAGCCAAGTTCTTGACCTTCAGCATGCTAGTGTTCTGCAGTGTCTGGGTCACCTTCCTCCCTGTCTACCATAGCACCAAGGGCAAGGTCATGGTTGCTGTGGAGATTTTCTCCATCTTGGCATCCAGTGCAGGGATGCTTGGATGTATTTTTGTCCCCAAGATTTATATCATTTTAATGCGACCAGAGAGAAATTCTACCCAAAAGATCAGGGAAAAATCATATTTCTGAACACATATTTCAGGAATTCTGTCAAATGTAAAGTTGGTACATACCCACCAAATATTGGTTTATAGTGCATGTGTCTAGTTTTAGAATCACTCTCACTGTTTGCTCTAGTAATATCAGGAAGTATCATATCTACTGAACTTCTGAACAGTGTCCATAAAATCTTGCACCCATTCACTTGCTTCATTTCTTCTCAGAGAACTAAACTCTCTAATTATTACAATTTTATTCATCATTTTGCATTCATGGAGATTGCCCTCTGGTAACTTCCAAAAATGTTGATAAGGCAGCTGAATCCATCAGTTTGTGCACAAAAATGAGGTCTAGGACAGACAGGGTTACACATAGAAACCATCTACCAAATCAAATAATCAATCAGAAACACAGACTAACTAAATAATCAGCAAAGATGAAATCAGAACATATTTTCTGATATCCAGTAAGAGCACACACACAACAAAATACTGACATTTTTCATCAGTTCTTAAAGCTATTGACCAATAGTCTAAGTATGCAATGTTCCTTTTCTGCTGTCAAATACAAATATATTATATCCAACAATGATCAGAAGCCCAGGGAATCTGTGGATGAATTGGGAATAGTTGTCATAAGCTGAGGAGGAGGGTGACCCATAGAAAGACCAGCATTCTCAACAAACCTGGACAAGCAAGATCTCTCAGACATTGAGCCTCTAACCAGAGATCATACACTGGCTGATGTGAAGCCCCCAACAAATATGCAGCATAAGACTGCCCGGTCTAGCATCAGTGGGAGAGACACATCTAACCCCAGAGACTTAGATCCCCAGGGATTGGGAAGGGATGAGCTTTGTGGGATGTAGGGATATCATCTTGGAGATGGGGAGGGAGATGATAGATGAGCAAGTCAGAAGTCAGGGGGGCAGACCAGGAGGGGGATAACTACTAGAGTGTAAAAAAAATTGAGTCATAATAAATACAAAAATGAAATGAAATAAGCTTGTAGATATATCAACATGTTATTTATATTGCAGTTATGGGAGGGATAGGTAACACTACTGACATTTGCATGAACATAATTTTTATTTTCAGAGATTGCCCTTTGTGTGCAGTTCTGATTGAGTTTCTGGACTCAGAAAATTCTGGAAAACAGAATGAGAGGCAGATGCTTAAATTATGCTGCTTTCTAGAAAACGACATTTTCAAAAAGACCATTGAGTGTTTGCAGCTACACTAAATATTTCGCATTTTTCAATTCTCACTATTAAATAGGAAACCAAATGGGTATAAAATGCATTAACAAAAGCAATCACTTCCTTAAGTTAGTCTTCATAGAAATATGATCATTAGCAATGTCCCTTTAAGGAACACATACTTCGTTAACATCCACATTTTACTCATTGAAAATTCATGGAAGATGGCATTGTTGCAAAGAAAGATTTGATATTCAAACTCCGGTTTAATGGAATTCTTCACGAATTTATTCTTTTTACATTTTTTATTATTTTATTAGATATTTTCTTCATTTACATTTGAAATACTATCCACTATATACTCTCACCACCCTGCTCCCCAACCCACCCACTCCTGCTTCCAGACCCTGGCATTCCCCTCTACTGGGGCATATAATCATCACAAGATCAAGGGCCTTTCCTCCCAATAATGGTGGAGTAGCCCATCTTCTGCTACATATGCAGCTAAACACATGAGCTCTGGGAGTACTGGTTAGTTCATATTGTTGTTTTTCCTATAGGGTTGCAGACCCCTTCATCTCCTTGGGTACTTTCTCTAGCTCCTCCTTTGGGGGCCCTGTGTTCCATACAATAAAAGACACTGAGTATCCACTTCTGTATTTGCCAGGCACTGGCATAGCCTCACAATAGACAGCTATATCAGGGTCCTTTCAGAAAATGTTGCTAGCATAGGCAATTGTGTCTTATAAAAACTTATAAAAACTTACTGCCTTATATGATATATATATATATATCTTATATTTATATATATATATCTTATATTTATATATAAATATTTAATGTAAAAATAATATAAATATTCGAACATATAATTATAATATATAATATATAAAATTATAATATGTAAATATATAATATACATGTATAATATAAACATATATATAAAATTATAAAACTTATGGTCTTATATAAAACCTATAAATATTTAATATAAAGTAATATAATTATAATATATAACATATACATTATAATATAGAAATAATATGAATATATCATATAAATATATAATGTAAATATATATAAATACATATTTGTATATATATAATATACAGTGTCTTATGAAAACAAACTAAAACTTATAGAGGATAATGTGGAAAAAAAACTCGAGTATATGGGCCCAGGGGAAAAATTCCTGAACAGAACAGCAGTGGCTTGTGATGAATGATAAAGAATTGACAAATGAGGTCTTATGAAATTGCAAAGCTTCTGTTTGACAAAGTATACTCTTTGTAAGACAAAATGGCAACAAACAGATTGGGAAAAGATCTTTACAAATCCTAAATCTAATAGGGGACTAACATCCAATATATATATAAAGAATTCAAGAAACTGGACTCCAGAAAACCAAATAACCCCATTAAAAATGGGGTACAAACAGAGCTAAACAAAGAATTCTCAACTGAGGAATATTGAATGGCTGAGAAGCACCTAAAGAAATGTTCAACATCCTTAATGATCAGTGAAATGCAAGTCAAAACAACCCTGAGATTCCATTTCACACCAGTGAGAATGGCTAAGATCAAAAATTCAGATGATAGCAGATGCTGGGGAGGATGTGGTAAAAGAGGAACACTCCTCCATTGCTGGTGGGATTGTGAGCTGATACAACCAATCTGGAAATCAATCTGGTGTTTCATCAGAAAATTGGCAGACATAGAACTACTGGAGGATCGAGCAATACCTCTCCTGTGCATATACCCAGAAGATGTTCCAACTTGTAATAAGGATATATGCTCAACTATGTTCATAGCAACCTTATTTATAATAGCTGTGTAGCCCGGGATGTCCTGAAATTCTCTCTGTAGTCCAGGCTGACCTTGAACTCCATCATATGTCTGCTATATGTACCAATGCCACACGGCCACAAACACCATCTTTATAAGAGTAAAATTGATAAATAAAATGGGACTGTAAGACTTAATCACTATCAGGGACATCAGCCCACTGCCGGGGCTTAGGACCAACACCCCAGATTGCTGCAAAAATAAGGTAAACTACAGATCCTCTGCCACCCCATCCAGCATCTGCAGACCCTCGGACAGGGCTGTCCAGAGAGGAACATGAATAGGGGTGATTTTACCCAAGGCTTAGACGAGTTGTACCATTGTGGTGCAAATTTCAGACCTGTCTAGGCTCCAGCTGAATGCCTTTCTCCTCTCTCTCTCTCTCTCTCTCTCTCTCTCTCTCTCTCTCTCTCTCTTTCTTTCCTTTGAGTCAGGCTTTCTCTGTGTAGCCTTGGCTGCACTAGATGGTAGACCAAGCTAGCCACAAACTCAGATATCCACTGGGAGTATATGTATGCACTAACACTCCCTCTACTCTTCCTGCCTTTATGCACACAGTGGGTTCTGGTTAATGTAGTTCAGATAGCTTCGACATGGATACCAGGACAGTTGCAAAGATGGACAGTGGAAAACCAATGTGAAAGGAGTTTACAGGACTCCCTGCAGACTAGATCACATTTACATATGCTCCAGTGTTCCCTTCCCCTCCCCCCCCCCCCCCCCCCGCGGAAGCTGGTGCTCCAGACTTTTCTACTGAAGTGCATCTTCAGTGCCACACCAAAGTGATTTTGTGGGCTGAATTCCGTTATGCATCTCCAAATTTCTCTAAGCATGGGGATGCACAATAGAAATGTTATTGGTGATGATGTCATATCTTATGTATATAACTGAGAAGAGTTTGAATTCTTGAGATCAGTGGTGAAAGAATACTCAATTTCAAATATGTCCTTTCTTTCTTCCTTTGTGGTAATTTCCTGAGTTTTCTTTGCAAGAAGATCTGTCAAGTATCATTCATACAAAGGCCTAAAACCAGTTGGGTCTGAAATCCAAGGCAAAAATGTTGAACTAAGGTGTCCATTAACATATCAACTATACAGTGACCTCCAGTTTCTCTCAGCATCCCTCTCTCTCTACTGCATATAGGTCCCTCCTGCCTGGCATGCCTCCCCAATAACCCCAACCCACCCCCAAACTTTCTAGTCCAGGTGATCCCCTGGGCTTGCCTCCTTCCAGCTCTTCTGACACCTATATAACTCAACCACTTTTAGCCATGCTAGTCTCTTCACTCAGGCTGCCCCTCTTGGTTGGTGGCCCCTCTTCCTCTTTTCAGATCTCCTCTCCTCACATGGCCCAGCTTAGGGTCTTGTTCACTCTGTAACTCTCCGAGAGGTTTCCTGTCTGGTCTGGAACTCACTCTGACAGGCTAGTTTCTAATCCCAGACATTAACTTGCCTCTGCCAGGAGTTCTGTAATTTAGGAGAGTTTCAGCAAGCCCAGCCTTTGTAGCTCAAGGAAATATTGGCACATCTATAATCACAACAATCTCCCTAACAGATTGAGTGTACAGCTCCATCTGGGGAGGTGTGTCTACTTCCTGCCACTTAATCATGTCTGAACTACATTGTACAGAAGACGTTGCACTGAGAATAGCCAGAGAAAATAGGCATTTTGGTGAAGACAAAATGATGTGACTTCAGCTTTGTGTGCAGGAGGTTCTTTGAAACTTCTTGGATCTGTCAGTCACAGAAAACTAGTTTTATCAGTAATGGTCATGGCAGGAAAATGGGAGAGTTGAAGCGTTTTTCCTCCATCATGGAGGTGTAACTGAGGTTTTTACAACCCTTGTGATCTTATCCAGGCTTTGATGGGGGATGACAATTCTCCAGGGCCTGGCAGGCCAGTGGAGCCAGGTGGTGATTGTGGAGGCTGCTGGTGGAACCCTGCCCCAGGTGAGTGCCTAGTGATTGCCCACCTCCCTGAGTTCTGGATCAGGAGCCAACAGGATAAATTCCCATGTCCCTGACTGTAGGACACCTGGCATCTGTGTGCTCAATCAATAGAGCCATCCCCTCTGACTCACAGGTTCTGGTGGACTGTACCCCCTAAGGCTTGTGGGCAGGCCTGTGCTTGGAGACAGAGTCCTGGGGTGACGTCTACTGGCATTAGATGAGGGAAACGGCTCAGTGCACCTAAGGACCTGACTCTTGTATACAGAGACTCTGGTGGACAAGAAGATTTGAACTGGTGAGAGATTTGATCTAGTTGGTTTTCCAAGGGCACTGTGGGGGTAATTTGGGTGTAGTCAGAGACCTGTGAATCCTTGGGTAAATCCGGTGCACTAATGCTAGAGTTGGAATGCAATCTGTAGCAGGCATGGGGGGTTGTAGGGTGGGTGATGGTGGTGTCCAGATCTTTGATGGAGCTATTTTATTCTCTCAGTATGCCCCTCTCTCCCCCTCTGTCCTTTCCTCCTCTGCTGCCCCACCACAACAGGGGGCCTTGTGAGCTCATGTACTCCCTCCCTTCCTCTCCCCTCTCCCTTTGTCCCTCTCCCTCCCTTCCCCTTTCCCCCCCATCTACCTCAGAACATGTCCCTCTATTTAGTCATGGCTGTCCTGTCTCTCTATGTACCAGACCATCTTCAAACTCAAAGAGATCCTTCTATCTCTAACTCACAATTGCTAAGAAAAAGCACCCTTTGTTATATTTTTACTTTATTTATTTATTTTTAATCTTGGCTCAAACTCACTGTTTACATCACACTAGCCTCAAATTCACAGAGATTTTCCTTCTTGTGGGTTAGGGTCTCCTTTGGGTAAGGGCTGCGAACTGAACACTGGTTCATGGTGGAAGTGCCCTAATTGGATCCAACCTGTCTTACAATTCCAATGAATTTTAAAAACTCAGCCATCAGGATGTGCTGCTATGCTAAGCTTAGCTGTGAAGAAAAATTGAATTAAAATAAATTTTAATTTTTAAATAATATTACTAAATTATATTAGTAATTATAATTAATAATATACCTAATTTTTAAGTATTACTGAAAGATTTTACAATTGTGTGATTGCATTCAGTATTTGAGTAAAGTCTGCCTTGTTATTAGCTATCCTCCCTCTCCCCATTGACACTCTCCATGACTCTAGCTGGCCTATGTACATCATGTTGGCCTCAGACACACAAAAGTCTGCTTGCTTCTGCCTTGCAAATGTTGTGTAAAGGCTAATTAATTCCAAAGTCATAATTCAATGTGGGTAGATAAAACTACATTTTGAAATAATATGTACCCATTTGGGAAATTTGTTAAAGAATCATTAGTCATGTGCTCAGGAAGAGCCTGTACCAAATACTTGACACATAGGACTGAGGTTGAGACTGTGGTTCTCTTTCGTTTGTTTTTTTAAAGATATATTTTATGTATATAAGTACATGGTTGCTATCTTCAGACACACAAAAAGAGGGTGATCTCTCCAGCCCTATGAGTCTCTTTTTGGAATAGGAAGGTATGTTAGTTTTAATGAGAACAGTTTGCATAGGCTTAGATATTTGAATGCTCAGTCCCCAGGGTGTGGAACTGTTTGAGAAGAATTGGAAAGATTAACAGGTAAGGTGTTGTTGGAGGAAGGATGTGGCTGGGAGTGAACTTTGAGGTTTCAGAATCCCACACCTAATCCAGTGTGTATGTGTGTGTGTGTGTGTGTGTGTGTGTATGTGTGTATGTGTGTCTGTGTGTCTGTGTGTCTGTGTGTCTGTGTGTCTGCCTGCTGCTTGTAGATCAGAATATAAAGTCTTCAGGTATTGCCCTGGTCCCATGCCTCTATTCTCACCACCATACTCATCCTGGACGAACACACTGAAACTGTTAGCTAGGACCAGTTAAATGTTTTCTTTTATATTGTAAGAATTGCCTTGGCCATGGTTTCCCTTCACGGCAATAAAACAGTAAATTTTATCCTCAGGTAACAAACAGAAGAGATTGATTCTTTGTCCAAAGTCACCCAGTAATAGACTCCAACGATGGAGCCCAGTGGGTGACTGACTGCATGTATGAGAGAGGACTTATGTGAACCTTTGGGATACCAACACTCTTGCTTATTACTCACAACCTTGTATTTCTACAGGTTTCCCAGTATTCAGTGAAACCTGCCAACAAAGAAGAGGTAAGTGGATGGTGCTCAGGAATCATACTCCTCACTTAACACATAAGTGATCTCTGGGACTGTGGTGTCCTGGGACTCTGTGCTGGAATTCTCTTTGTCCTTCCATTGGATTTCCCTGGCAAATGCTCAGAATGAAAGGTCCCCACATCCACAGTAGGGATTATATGGACAGGTTTCTCTTAATGGTAACCACTGGCTAAAGATTCAAAGGTCTTAAAGCTCTAGTGATGACATTAGACCATGCCTGGAAGTGAGATGTGTTGGGGATGATTAGAAATGCTCAGGCATGCATGTGGTCTGCTGGCTTTAGTGGAAGGTAGGAATTGTGGAAGCACAAGAGTTGAGGGCTAAGTATGCAAGGCTTAGATCTTTCTGCAAGCCTTAGCACTTTCTGCAAGGCTGCCCTGTGTCTCCTGACAAATTCAACATTGTACTTCAAGTCCTAGCCAGAGAAATTTGACAACAAAAGGAGATCAAGGGGATACAAATTGGAAAAGAATAAGTCAAAGTATCCCTTTTTTCAGATGATATGATGGTATATATAAGTGACATTAAAAATTCCACCAGAGAACTCCTAAGCTGATAAACAGCTTCGGTGAAGTAGCTGGATATAAAAAATAACTCAAACAAGTCAATGGCCTTTCTCTACACAAAGAATAAACAGGATGAGAAAGAAATTAGGGAAACAGCACCCTTTTCAATAGTCATAAATAATGTAAAATACATTGGTGTGACTCTAAGTAAAGAAGAGAAAGATCTGTATGATAAGAACTTCCAGTCCTTGAAGAAAGAAATTAAAGAAGATATCAGAAGATGGAAAGATCTCCCATGCTCATGGATTGGCAGTGTCAACATTGTAAAAATGGCTATCTTGCCAAAAGCAATCTACAGATTCTATGCAATCCCCATCAAAATTCCAACTCAATTCTTCAACGAATTAGAAAGTGCAATCTGCAAATTCATCTGGAATAACAAAAAACCTAGGATAGCAAAAACTCTTCTCAAGGATAAAAGAACCTCTGGTGGAATCACCACGCCAGACCTAAAGCTTTACTACAGAGCAATTGTTATAAAAACTGCGTGGTACTGGAATAGTGACAGACAAATAGACCAATGGAATAGAATTGAAGACCCAGAAATGAACCCACACACCTATGGTCACTTGATCTTCGACAAGGGAGCTAAAAACATCCAGTGGAAGAAAGACAGCATTTTCAACAAATGGTGCTGGCACAACTGGTTGTTATCATGTAGAAGAATGTGAATCGATCCATTCCTATCTCCTTGTACTAAGGTCAAGTCTAAGTGGATCAAGGAACTTCACATAAAACCAGAGACACTGAAACGTATAGAGGAGAAAGTGGGGAAAAGCCTTGAACATATGGGCACAGGGGAAAAATTCTTGAATAGAACAGCAATGGCTTGTGCTGTAAGATCGAGAATTGACAAGTGGGACCTCATGAAACTGCAAAGCTTCTGCAAGGCTAAAGACACCATCAATAAGACAAAAAAACCACCAACAGATTGGCAAAGGATCTTTACCTATCATAAATTAGATAAGGGTCTAATATCCAATATATATAAGGAACTCAAGAAGGTGGACTCCAGAAAGTCAAATAACCCAATTAAAAAATGGGGCTCAGAACTGAACAAAGAATTCTCACCTGAAGAATACCAAATGGCAGAGAAGCACCTGAAAATAAATGTTCAACATCCTTAATCATCAGGGAAATGCAAATCAAAACCCTGAGATTCCACCTCAGACCAGTCAGAATGGCTAAGATAAAAAATTCAGGTGACAGCAGATGCTGGCGAGGATGTGGAGAAAGAGGAACACTCCTCCATTGTTGGTGGGCTTGCAAGCTTGTACAACCACTCTGGAAATCAGTCTGGCGGTTCCTCAGAAAATTGGACATAGTACTACCAGAGGATCCAGCAATACCTCTCCTGGGCATATATCCAGAAGATGTCCCAACGGGTAAGAAGGATACATGCTCCACTATGTTCATAGCAGCCCTATTTATAATAGCCAGAAGCTGGAAAGAACCCAGATGTCTGTCAACAGAGGAATGGATAAGGAAATTTTGGTACATTTACACAATGGAGCACTACTTAGCTATTAAAAAGAATGAATTTATGAAATTCCTAGCCAAATGGATGGACCTGGAGGGCATCATCTTGAGTGAGGTAACACAATCACAAAGGAACTCACCCAACATGTATTCACTGATAAGTGGATATTAGCCAAAAACTTAGGATACCCAAGATATAAGATACAATTTGCTAAATGCATGAAACTCAAGAAGAATGAAGACCAAAATGTGGACACTGTGCCCCTTCTTAGAATTGGGCATGGAAGGAGTTACAGAGACAAAGTTTGGAGCTGTGATGAAAGGATGGACCATCTAGAGACTGCCATATCCAGGGATCCATCCCATAATCAGCTTCTAAATGCGGACACCATTGCATATACTAGCAAGATTTTGCTGAAAGGACCCAAAGATACCTGTCTCTTGTGAGACTATGCAGGGGCCTAGCAAACACAGGAGTGGATGCTCACAGTCAGCTATTGGATGTATCACAGGGCTCCCAATCGAGAAGCTAGAGAAAGTACCCAAGGAGCTAAAGGGATCTGCAACCCTATAGTTGGAACAACATGATGAACTAACCAGTACCCCGGAGCTCTTGTCTCTAGCTGCATATGTATCAAAAGATGGCCTAGTCGGCCATCACTGGAAAGAGAGGCCCATTGGACTTGCAAACTTTATATGCCCCAATATAGGGGAATGCCAGGGCCAAAAGAATGGGAATGGGTGGGTAGGGAAGTGGGGGGCACTATGGGGGACTTTTGGGATAGCATTGGAAATGTAATTGAGGAAAATATGTAATAAAAAAATATTAAAAAAAAAAAAACACTTCTGAACCTCTGGTGGAATCACCATGCCTGACTTAAAGCTATACTACAGAGCAATTGTGATAAAAACAGCATGGTACTGGTATAGCGACAGACAAGTAGACCAATGGAACAGAATTGAAGTCCCTGAGATGAACCCACACATCTATGGTCACTTGATCTTTAACAAGGAAGCTAAAACCACCCAGTGCAAAAAAGACAGCATTTTCAACAAATGGTGCTGGCAAAATTGGCAGTTAACATGTAAAAGAATGGGAATTGATCCATTCCTATCTCCTTCTACTAAGGTCAAATCTAAGTGGATTAAGGAACTCCACATAAAACCAGAGACACTGAAAATTATAGAGGAGAAAGTAGGGAAAAGCCTCTAAGATATAGGTACAGGTGGAAAAATTCCTGAATAGAACAGCAATGGCTTGTGCTGTAAGATCGAGAATCGATAAATGGGACCTCAGAAAGTTGCAAAGCTTCTGCAAGGCAAAAGACACTGTCAATAAGACAAAGAGATCACCAACTGATTGGGAAAGGACATTTACCTATCCTAAATCAAATAGGGGACTAATATCCATTATATATATAAAGAACTCAAGAAGGTGGACTCCAGATAATCAAATAACCCCATTAAAAAATGGGGCTCAGAACTGAACAAAGAATTCTCACCTGAGGAATACCGAATGGCAGAGAAGCACCTGAAAAAATGTTCAACATCCTTAATGATCAGGGAAATGTAACTCAAAACAACCCTGAGATTCCACCTCAGACCAGTCAGAATGGCTAAGATAAAAAATTCAGGTGACAGCAGATGCTGGCGAGGATGTGGAGAAAGACGAACACTCCTTCAATGTTGGTGGGATTGCAAGCTGGTACAACCACTCTGGAAATCAGTTTGGCGATTCCTCAGAAAATTGGACACAATACTACCAGAGGATCCAGCAATACCTCTCCTGGGCATATATCCTGAAGATTTTCCAACCGGTAGGAAGGACACATGCTCCACTATGTTCATAGCAGCCTTATTTATAATAGCCAGAAGCTGGAAAGAACCCAGATGCCCCTCAACAGAGGAATGGATACAGAAAATGTGGTACATTTACACAATGGAGTACTACTCAGCTATTAAAAGGAATCAAGTTATGAAATTCCTAGGCAAATGGATGGACCTGGAGGGCATCATCCTGAGTGAAGTAACACAATCACAAAGGAACTCACACAATATGTACTCACTGATAAGTGGATATTAGCCCAAAAACTTTGGATACCCAAGATATAAGATGCAATTTGCTAAACACATGAAACTTGAGAAGAACGAAGTCCAAAGTGTAGACACTCTGCCCCTTCTTAGAATTGGGAACAAAACACCCATGGAAGGAGTTACAGAGACAAAGTTTGGAGCTGAGATGAAAGGATGGACCATCTAGAGACTGTCATATCCAGGGTTCCACCCCATAATCAGCTTCTAAACGCTGACACCATTGCATACACTAGCAAGATTTTGCTGAAAGGACCCAGATATAGCTGTCTCTTGTGAGACTATGCCTGGGCCTAGCAAACACTGAAGTGGATGCTCACAGTCAGCTAGTGGATGGATCACACGGCCCCCCCAATGGAGGAGCTAGAGAAAGTAACCAAGGAGCTAAAGGGATCTGCAACCCTATAGGAGGAACTACATTATGAACTAACCAGTACCCCGGAGCTCTTGACTCTAGCTGCATATGTATCAAAAATGGCCTAGTTGGCCATCACCGGAAATAGAGGCCCATTGGAATTGCAAACTTTATATGCCCCAGTACAGGGGAACGACAGGGCCAAAAGTGGGAGTGGGTGGGTGGGAGGGTATGGGGGACTTTTTGGATAGCATTGGAAATGTAAATGAGGAAAATACCTAATTAAAATAGATAGATAAATAGATAGATAGATAGATAGATAGATAGATAGATAGATAGATAGATAGATAGATAGATAGATAGATAGATAGATTGAAATGCTCAGGCATGCATGAGGTGGGATGGCGTTAGTGGAATGTAGGAATTGTGGTAGCACAACAGCTGAGAGCTAAGTCTGCATACTGAGATTAAATGGAAGCTCAGTGTGAAGACTGAAGTGTGTGTCCTGAGATCATGTACACATGGCTTCCTGGCCTTTGTGCCAGGGACAGAGTGGACAACCATGACCCAAATGTAGTCTGTGTGGAACAGATGATTGAGAGGAATCCATGTTAGTGTCTGATTAGGAGGGATCCAGGGGAATAATCCGATTGAAAGGAGGGACATTCTTCTAGCTTGGATTGACTCCAGCTGTAATGGTTTCAATGAACACACCCTCCAGATATTCATAGACTGGAAAACTTGTTCCTTATTGGTGGAACACTTTGGAGATAATAATGATGTATAGCCTTGTTCAGAAGGTGTGTCACTGGGGCTGGGCTCGTAGGTCTCAAAAGCTCTTGACATTCCCAGTTAACTCTCTCTGCCTGGTACTGTACTATGGATCAGGATGTAAGCTCTCAGCAACTGTTCCAGTGCTGTGTGTGCCTATATCCATAGTCCCTGACATGGAGGTTACAGATTGACACTCTGAGGTGTAAGCCCCAATAAACTCCTTGTTATTATCAGTTGCCTTAGTCATGGTGTCTCTTCAAAGTAATAGAAAAGAAATTAAGCCACTATGTCAACTTGACTGTTGTTGCTGAGTGATGAGCACAGTAGTAGGTGGGAACTTAAGGGTAGACTGGCTATCAATAGAATAGGTTCATAGCCTAGTATTCTTTGAGTTAGAAAGCTAAGTGGGAATGACTTAAGGGTACCAGTATTTCCTACCAGGGAGGATTCATATAAATTCAACTTTCTCCACTGTTCAGGACAGTTTATCCTTTGAGGATGTGGCTGTGTACTTCTCCTGAGTGGAATGGACACTGCTTGATGACTCTCAAAGGATCCTGCACCAGACTGTGATGTCAGAGATCTGAACACTCATGTCTTCGCTGGGTAAGACCCTACCATCCTGTCAGAGCATGTCTAGACTTTCCTTTGGTTTTTTTTTTTTTGTTTGTTTGTTTGTTTGTTTTTGTTTTGGTTTTGTTTTTTGTTTTTGTTTGTCTGTTTGTTTTTTAGAGAGAACTTTATCTTTCTCAAAGTTTATCTATAAACACCAAGTCTTTCCCCCACAGTCTTGGAGTATAAAATACAGGTTAAAAACCAAGTCAAGTTTCACAACAGCTTTGTTTCTCTCAATTGCAGCAAAGGCTAACAGGAATCAATGTGGGGTAAATATTTTATTGGGTTGTAGTTTGATACATCGGTCTATCTTTAGAATCCTAGATGTGCTAGATGCACTATGTAGACCTGGCTGTCCTCTGACTTGCCAAGGTCTTCTTGCTATGTATTTTGAGTGTTGCAATTAATGGATTGCACAAACACACCTTGCCTGGGGTCAGGAGTCTTAACACTGTTGGCTTCTCTGTTATTTGATGACACTCTAAATATTTGGGATCTTTGTGACTCAAATACTTCTGATGGCATGCCTTATGTTTGCATATAACAAGATTTGTGGCACTTGTAAGCTCATTTTATTTTGTTTTGTTTTTTTTTTTTTTTTTTGTAAGACACCCTTAACAAGTTTACTCTCACTAGGCTTTATTCTTGTCTACTGTATGGGTTGCATCACTTAGTACAGAACTGTCATTTTTTTGTATCATTGTCCTTTAGGACTTATACCTTCTGGGATCCATGACATGACTCACCTGGAGTCTTGGGGAGAGCCCTCTGTGCCTGCATTGAGATTCCTGACTCCAGGTATGTTATAGGTACCTAGAATGTGGTGGTTTTTTATGTTTGAAGGTATTAATTCTGAACCAGAACTGAACCTTGGGTGTCAGTCTTCAACGTTTTGCCTGTTGCCTTGCAACCCTGTGAAACACAGCTGTTCCTTTATTTTGATGGTTTGCACTGTAAATGTAACAACTATTTGACAAATGTAATTTTCATCTCAGAGGCAGTGATCTTCCAAGTGGTAAGCAAAGCCTAGACTTGGAAGCTTCTAGCCTGTGTGCAATCTAATCAAGGCCTAGAGTGGTTTCAACCATGGAGACTTACTGTTGAATAAGCTCACCTGTTCTAGCTTTTCTCAGAACTCTGGCAAGATGGACAACTCAGCTATTTCTGCTCAAACTCCTTCGATTCAAACTGGCTTCTTTTAGCTTCTGACTCAATTGCTCTGTTTGGTCTCAAAGTAACTCTAGCAATCTGTTCTACTCTTCTGGCTTCTCGTTCTCTGGTTCATTCTGACTTCACCTGTATCTAGCTTGTTCTCTCTGAAACCTGTCTGTCAAACTGTTCAGGTCAAAACTTCATCTGAACACTCTGTCTGCTCTGAAGTCAACTCACTTTCCTGTCTTATTGCTGATTCATTTATTCAAATAATTCTCTGATTCATTACTTTGCCTGCTTCTCAATTAGATATCACTTTCCAACATGGCTGCTTCATCTACCAACTAACCTTATATACAATGTTTTGGATTAAAAGTGTGTACTGTAGGAGTGTCTGTATTCCATCCAGAGCAGCCATGTTCGATTATAATTCATCTACCATGCAATATACCTTGTCAGTCCTTAAATTCAGGTTCTTTAGGAACCATCCCGTATAACTCTACACAGCCTTCTGCACTGTGTCTTGATTCCCCAACAGTTGAAGCTTGCAGAAAGCTATTGGTGACGAAAGAGTTTGTTACAGTTCCTAGCACACCTCCCTGTCACTTATTCCATGCTTGTGTTCTTCCTGCACCTAAGGTCCATAGAACATAAGATATTGACAAATTTAGCATGATATTGGATCCTGTTACACTAAACTAGCCCATTTGCTCTGGGAGAAATCTCAGATCACCATTAGTAATAGGTGCTGTATCTATGTCTTTCTGTCTGTCTGACACTTGACAGTCTACATGCCACTCATCAGGATTTCTCTGTGTCCAGGTTGTTGGATCAAAGTTGAGAGTGAAATGTCATCCTTTGAGCAGAATCTGTCTGCAGAAGGAGGCGATTCATCCACGCTGTAACAGCACATTCTGTGCTGTGCTGAGACACCCTTGCTAAGCATGAACAATGTGATGATCCTCCAGACCTCCTCAGGTCTTCTACGGCATCAAATGACTTATACTGTTGGGGATGCCCGCATGAACACTGAGAGTGGAGAGGCCATTCAGATTGAGAAGAAGAACTGCATATACGGCGACTGTTGCAAAACTTTTACTAGCATGTTCCAACTCGATCAACACTAGATGATACACATTGAAGAAAAGCCATTTCAGTGAAGTGAGTGTGGGAAGTCCTTCACCCAAAAAGCCTTTTTGTTAAGCATTTCAGAATTCACACCAGAGAGAAGCCATTCAGGTGTGGTGGGTGTGGCAACGTCTTCAAGCATAATATCTCCCTCATATCTCAAAAGCGAGTTCCCACAGGAGAGTCAACTTTTAACTGCACAGTATGTGGGAAATCATATATGACCAGATCCAACCTTACACGTCACTTTCAAGTTCATGCTGCGGAGAAGCCTTACAGTTCCAGTGAATTTGGCAAAGCATTTCAGGAGAAATCCAGCCTCATTTATCTTTCGCAAGTGAACACTGAGGAAAGGTCTTTTCAGTGCAGCAAGTGTGGCAAGTCCTTCAGCCAAAAAGCCTTTCTCGTTAAGCATTTCAGAATTCACACCAGAGACAAGCCTTTCAGGTGCAGTGAGTGTGGCAAAACCTTCAAACACAACTGCTTCCTTGTTGCTCATCAGTGAGTTCACACTGGAGAGACACATTTTACGTGCACTAAATGTGGAAAGTCGTACATGAACAGATACAGCCTTTTATATCATTATTGGGTTCATACTGGAGAAAACCAGTAGAAGTATACTGTTAATCTAGTGGTTTGAATAGATTTGGCCCCATAGATTCATGTGTTTGAATGCTTGGCCCCTAGGGAGTGACACTATTATGTGATGTGGCCTTCTTAGAATAGGTGTGGCATTGTTGGAGAAAGTGTGTCACAGTGGCTATGGACTTTGAGGTTCAGTGCTCAAGCTCCACCCAGTGTGGGAGAGTCTCTTCCTGGCTGCCTTTAGATCAGGATATAAAAGCTCTGCTCCTCCGGACCATATATCCCTGCATGCAGCCATGGTTCCTACCAAGATGATAATGGACTGACCTTCTGAAACTGTAAGCCAGACCCAATTAAATGTTATCCTTTATAAGAGTTACCTTTTCAAAGTTTTCAAAGTTCTTTTCAAAGCAATGGAAACCCTAACTAAGACATGATACCAAATGCATAAATCATATAAGGAAAATTGCAGCCTTGTTTATCATGTCCAAGCTCATATAGGGGAAAGGAAATTTGAATGTCATGCATCTGGGAAGTGTTAAAAAACAAAACTCACCCCATCAATGACCAACAACTTTATACTAGAGGAAAGGATTTTATGTGTAGTGTGTGTGGGATGCAGCCTCATTTACATCAGAGATTTTATGCAGCAAAGCATCATGAGTGCAAAGAATGTGGCAAAGGGTTTTGCTGCAGGACTGGCACCACACTAAATAGAGTATATGTATTGAGTGCAATGAACATGTGAAATCATTTCCATCCTCTACCATATATAGACAAAAGGGTTTTCACTGGACAAAAGTCAAAAGTGCTTCAGATGTGCGGAGTGTTCACCCACACTTCCATCATATTTAACTGAACAAACTACAGTGCAGACATGCATCATGAACCCGCTGAATCTGGAGAAGACTTTGAACAAAGTTTGCTCTTATTAACCACACAGACACATCCCAGATAGGTTTGTGAATGCAGAGAATGTAGAGAAAGCTTCACCATTGACCAAGCTTGTTGAACCTTAGGAGTGAATGTGACTTTGAGCAAAGAAGTTCTGAGAGTGGATTTTGTGAGGAAGCCAATCATTGAAAATTACTCATCAAAGAAGAACTTAGAATCAAGATGAGGATTATTGCCATCTTATTCCTAAGAAGTAATGCTTTCCTGGGACTTAGCAAGACGAAGCTGTGTTCTTGGCTTTTTTTGTTGTTGTTGTTCTTGCCCTTTTTTTCCCTCACTGAATATTGCAGTCCGTGGGATAAATGATCATTTAGTGTAAAGTCTTCATGACTATTGTGTCACTACTTTTGTTGGAGACCAGCTCTATGTAGCACCTAATGCTCTTACATAGGAGTGCAACCCATATGTTTTAGGTGTTTGTTGTTTGTTTCATGTGTCAGAATTTCAACTGCACATATATATGAATATTAAGTGCATACCTAATGCCTGTGAGGCCCCCCAAAATGCATTGGATTCCTGGAACAGGAGATATATATGGGTATGACACAGTCTGTTGCTGGAAATGGAACCCTGCTCCTCTACCATAGCAGAATATGAACATACACACTAAACTATCTCTAGAGTCCATATTTTACAATTTTAAGAAGTTAGTAGATTTTGTTCTAAAAGGTTGTGTGTTTCAGATTTCCTCCTGCAGCTTATCAGATACCAGTTTGTCACATCCTGACATTTTCCAAGTCATGAGGTATTCACTTTAACAATCTTAGTATCTATGTTGGCTCAGGAATGATGGTGCAGGCTTTAATCCCAACACTCAGGAGGCATAGGCAGCTGTAGTCAGTGAGTTCAAGGTCATCAGGGCGAGGAGATCCAGATCATTCTATACCTTTATGTGAATGCTGGGAATTGAACCAAAGTTATCTGCAATAAGAGTAAGTGCTGTTATCCAGTGAAGTGAGCCATTTTTCTCACCCTGTATCTATGTTTCCATATATATATATATATATATATATATATATATATATATATATAGTCTTACTATGTTAGTTTGGCTAGCTTGTTTCTCTATGTATCTCAAGTTGTCCTAGAAACCATAGACCTACCCATATTCTGGGTTATGAGTGCTTGTATTAAAGTCATGGCCCTCTGGGTGATCAAAAGGAACTGGTGCCTTCCTTTCTTAGCCAGTTCCCTGAGTAGATCCCCAATGCTAGCTCTGCACCCAACCACTCAACACCCAGAGGAAGCTGGATTCCCAGGTGTTCTAACACATCCATGATCATAGATTCACAGGTTCTTAGGAGTTTGATCATACCAGGATTTCAGGATCCTAGAGGCAGCTTGACTCCAATGCAGTCTTACATGCAGAATTTCAGCATCAATGGATCACAGAGACATCTGGACTCTGAGGAGCTCTGATACAACCAGGAAAATAAGACAGACAAGCTCCAGTCAGAGACAGTGAGTGCAGGTAGCACTAGAGATACCCAGAGGGAGAGAGCAAGATCAAGAAAATAAGCAACAGAAACCAAGGTTACTTGGCATCATTAGAACCCTGTTCTCCCATTATAGCAAGTCCTGGGTACCACATCACACCTGAACTGTACAAAGAATCAATAAACCCAAGAGCTGGTTCATTGAGATAAATCAACAAGATAGATAAACCATTAACTAGAGTGACTAGAAGACATGGAGACAGTATCCAAATTAATAAAATAAAAACTGAAATGGAAGACATAACAAAAAAAAAACCATAGAAATCCTAAAAATTATCAGATCCTATTTCAAAAGCCTCTACTTATCAAACCTGGAAAATCTGGATGAAAGGACAATTTTCTAGGCACATACCAGGTACCAAAGTTAAATAAGGATCAGATAAACCATCTAAACAGTCCCATAACTTCTAAAGAAATAGAAGCAATTAATAATAGTCTCCCAACTGAAAAGAGCCCAGGACTAAATGGGTTTAGTGCAGAGTTCTATCAGACTTTCTAAGAAGAGCTAGTACCACTTCTGTTCTAACTATTTCACAAAATAGAAACAGAAGTACACTACTCAATTCTTTCTATGAAGCAACAATTACACTTATACCTAAACCTTACAAAGATGCAACAAAGGAAGATAACTACAGTCCAATTTTGCCTACGAATATTGATGCAAAAATACTCAATAAAATTCTCACAGAATGTAAGAATATAACAAAACACTCAATCATCATGATGAAGTAGGCTTTTTCCCAGGAATGCAGGGATGGTTCAATATAAGGAAATCAAAGTAACACACTATATAAATAAAAGCAAAGAAAAAAAACCCACATGATCATCTCAGAAAATTCTGAGAAAGCATTTGACAAAATACAACATCACTTCATTCTAAAAGTCTTAGAAAAAACAGGAGTTCATGACACATATGTAAACATAGTAAAAGCAATATATAGCAAACCAGAAGACAACATCAAAATAAATGGAGAGAAACTTTGAACAACCTCAATAAAATCAGAAACTAGATGAGGCAGCCTACTCTTTCCCTACCTATTCAATATAGTACTAGAAATCCTAGCCAGAGCAATTAGATATCAAAAGGAGGTGAAAGGGAAAAAATTGGAGAGGAAGAATTCGAAATATCAGTATATGGACAACATATGACGGTATATTTAAGTGACCCCAAAATCCCACCAGAGAATTCCTAAGCCTGAAAAACAACTTCAACAATGTGGCTGGATGTAAAATTGACTCAAACAAATCAGTAGACTTCCTCTACTTAAAGGATAAACAGGCTAAGAAAGAAATTAGTAAAATGACACTCTTCACAATAGTCGCAAATAATATAAACTACCTTGGTGTGACTCTAACCAAGGAAGTGAAAGATATGTATGACAAGAACTTCAAGTCTCTGAAGAAAGAAATCAAAGAAAATTTCAGAAGTTGGAAAGATCTCCCATCCTCATGAATTGGCAAGACTAATAAAGTAAATATGGCCATCTTGCTAAAAGCAATCTACAGTTTCAGTACAATCCCCACCTAAATTCCAAATTAATTCTTCATAGAGTTAGTAAGAGCAATTAGCAAATTTATTTGGAATAACTAAAAAACCCAGGATCTCAAAAAGTATTCTCAACAATAAAAGAACTCCTGGGGGAATCACCATCCCTGACCTCAAGCTGTACTACAGAGCAATTGTGATAAAAAACTGCATGGTACTGGTAAAAACTGCATGATCTACTGCATGGTAGATCAATGGAATGGAACTGAAGATGCAGAAATGAACCCACATATCTATGGTCACTTGATCTTTGACAATGAAGTAAAATCATCCAGTGGAAATATGACAGCATTTTCAATCAATGGTGATGGATCAACTGGTGGTTAGCATGTAGAAAAATGTGAATTGATCCATTCTTATCTCCTTGTACAATGCTCAAGTCCAAGTGGATCAAGGACCTCCACCTAAAACCAGATACACTGAAACTAATAGAAGAGGAAGTGGGGAAAAACCTCGAATACATGGGCACAGGGGAAAAGTTCCTGAATTGAACACCAATGGCTTATGCTCTATGATTAATAAATGTCCAATGAAACCTCATAAAATTGCAAAGCTTCTGTAAGGTAAAGGTTACTCTTAATAGATAATGGCAACCAACAGATTGGGAAAAGATCTTTACCAGCCCAACATGCAATAGAGTTCTGATACCCAATATATACAAGGAACTCAAGAAATTAGACTCAAGACAATCAAATATCCCTATTAAAAATGGGATACAGAGCTAAACAAAGAATTCTCAACTGAGAAAACTCAAATGCTTGAGAAGCACATGAAGAAATGTTCAACATCCTCAGTCATCATGAAATACAAACCAAAACACTCCTGAGATTCCACCTCACACCAGTCAAAATGGCTAAGATCAAAAACACAGGTGAAAACAGATGCTGGCAAAGATGTGTAGAAAGAGGAGCATCCCTCTATTACTGGAGTGATTGCAACCTGGTACAACTAATCTGGAAATCAGTCTGTCAGTTCCTCAGAAAATTGAACATAGTACGACCTGAGGAGCCAGCAAAACCACACCTGAGAATATAACCAGAAGATGCTCAACCATTTCATAAAGACACATGCTCTACTATGTTCATAGTAGCCTTATTTATAATAACCAGAAGGTGGAAAGAACCCAGATGTCCCCCAAAACATAAGAAAGGATACAGAAAATATGGTACATTTACACAATGTAGTATTACTTAGTTATTAAGAACAATTAATTCCTTGAACTTTTTTGACAAATGTATGGAACTAGAAAATATCACCCTGAGTGTGGTAACACAAACAGAAAGACACACATGGTATGCACTCACTTATATGTGGATATTAGCTCAAAAGCTCATAATTATTCAAGATACAATTCAAACACCACATGAAGCTCAAGAAGAAGGAAGACCAAAGTTTGGATACTTTGGTCCTTCATAGAAGGTGTAACACATGGAAGAAGATACAGAAAAAAAGGTCTGGGACAGAGAGTAAAGGAAAGGCCATCTAGATAATGCCCCACCTGGTGATCCATCCCATAAACAGTCACCAAACCCAGATACTATTGTGGATGCCAACAAGTGATTGCTGACAGGAGCTTGATAATAGATGTCTGCTGAGAGACTCTACCAATGCCTGACGAATTCAGAGGTGGATGCTTTCAACCTATCATTGGACTGAGCACAGGGTCCCCAGTGGAAGAGCTAGAGAAAGGACCCAAGCATCTGAAACTGTTAGTAATCCCATAGGAAGAACAACAATAAAAACTAACCAGTAACCCCAGAGCTCACAGGGACTAAATCACCAATCAAAGAGTACACATGGAGGGACCCATTGCTCCAGCTGTATATGTAGCAGAGGATGGCCTTGTTGGTCATCAATGGGAGGAGAGGCCCTTGGACCTGTGAAAGCTCAATGACCCAGTGTAGGGTAATGTCAGGACCAGGAAGTGGGAGTGGGTGAGTTGGTGAGAAGTGGGAGGGTAGAGTGGATAAGGGCTTTTCATAGGGGAAACCAGGAAAAGGGGTAACATTTGAAATGGAAATAAAATATCTAATTAAAAAGAAAAGCAAAGAAAGGATTACATTTTGATACGATTTTGTAATGTCTGCACAGACTTCAGCCCATTCGTGCTTTCCCAGACTGAAGGGCATGACCTCTTGCAGAAGCCTTTGGTGTAGTATGAGATAGCTGTAGTCTTGTATTTTTGCCTGGTATACACTGGACTTTACCTGCAGTTGACTACTTCCCAGGGACAGCAGGGGGATCATGTGATAGCAAATGAAAATCAGACATTGGTGGGTAAAGCCTAGCTAGAAGCATTCCTCTCAATGTATACAAAAAATTAATAACAGAATTAAAATGAAGAATATTATGAGCTAGTGGGTCTCAACCTTCCTAATGCTGAGACCCTTAAATACAGTTCTTCATGTTGTGGTCTCCAACCACAAAATTACTTTCATTTATACTTCATAACTTTAATTTTACCACTATAAATCATAATATACACAACTTTGTATTCTTTTGGCCTTAGGCAACTCTTATGGAAAGATTACTCAATCCATAAAGGGAGCATGACCCACAGGCTGAGAACCACCACACTAAGGTATGTCAGTACATCACTGACAGGTTAACTAGACAATAATAACCTCCTGTTTAGGACACATTACGTGTCACTCAAGGCATAAGTATCTGAAGCCTACCTACAGTCAGCAGAGAGAACGTGATCTGAAGAGGAATTTATTTATTTGACAGTACATATAAATTTATTACACTTAAATATTTCATTTATAAAATATCAAAAATCTGCATAAGATTGATGGTAGGTGTAATTGTCAGTGGAATAACAGATTTATACATAGACAGATACATAAACATGTAAATGCAAGAAGTTGTAAAATTCCTAGTGGATGCTGAAACTCCAGTTTGTCTTCTGTAAGAACAAAATGTACTCAGCTGCTGGATCAGTTCCCTAACTGACTTTTTTAAAAAGTAGGTCAACATAATGGTGAAGTCAAAATTTGAGAATAGATAATTTGTGCCTCAGAAAACATGAGAATAGCTTAGGTTGTGGAGCAGTTGGTAGAGGGCTTATATTGCAAGTACATGGCCCTGGGTTTGATTCACAACACCATATAATCCAGAGGTGGTGGCTACTTTTTCAGGAGTTAGAGGGAGGTGGATAGAAAGTTCAAAGTCATCCTGAGTTACAAAGATGGAGGCCTCCCTACTCCACAGAAAGTTGTATCAAAAAAAAAGAAAAAATTACATGTGGGAAGGGGAAGGCATAGAGATGGCTCGGCAGTTAGCACCAACTGGTCTTCCAGGGGTCCTGAGTTCAATTTCCAGCAACCACATGGTGACTCACAACCATCTGGAATGGGATATGATGCCTTCTTCTTTTTATTTTATTTTTATTAGGTATTTATTTCATTTACATTTCCAAGGCTATCCCAAAAGTCCCACACACACTCCCCCACCCACCCACTCCTACTTCTTGGCCCTGGTGTACCCGTGTACTGAGGTAGATGAAGTTTTCATGACCAATGGGGCTCTCTTTCCACTGATGGCAAATGAGGCCATCTTCTGATACATATGCAGCTAGAGACACGAGCTCTGGGAGTACTGAGTAGTTCAGATTGTTGTTCTACCTATAGGGTTGCAGATCCCTTTAGCTCCTTGGTTACATTTTCTAGATCCTCCATTAGGGGCCCTGTGATCCATCCAATAGCTGACTGTGAGCATCCACTTCTGTGTTTGCTAGGCCCCGGCATTGTCTCACAAGAGACAGCTATATCTGGGTCCTTTCAGCAAAATCTTGCTAGTGTATGCAATGGTGTCAGCGTTTGGAAGCTGATTATGGGATGGACCCATGAATATGGAAGTCTCTAGATGGTCCATCCTTTTGTCTCAGCTCCAAACTGTGTTTCTGTAACTCCTTCCATGGGTGTTTTGTTCCCAATTCTAAGAAGATGCAAAGACTTTGGTCTTTGTTCTTCTTGAGTTTCATGTGTTTAACAAATTGTATCTTATATCTTGGGTATCCTAAGTTGTTGGGCTAATATCCACTTATCAGTGAGTACATATTGTGTGAGTTCCTTTGTGATTGTTTTACCTCACTCAGGATGATGCCCTCCAGGTTCATCCATTTGCCTAGGAATTTCATAAATTCATTCCTTTTAATAGCTGAGTAGTACTCCATTGTGTAAATGTACCACATTTTCTGTATCCATTCCTCTGTTGAGGGGCATATGGGTTCTTTCCAACTTCTGGCTATTATAAATAAGGCTGCTATGAACATACTGGAGCATGTGACCTTCTTATCGGTTGGAACATCTTCTGGATATATGCCCAGGAGACTGATTGCAGGATCCTTCAGTAGAACTATGTCCAATTTTCTGAGGAACCACCAGAATGATTTCCAGAGTGGTAGTACAAGCTTGCAATCCCACCAACAATGGTGGAGTGTTCCTCTTTCTCCACATCCTCGCAAGCATCTGCTGTCCCCTGAATTTTTGATCTTAGCCATTCTGACTGGTGTGAGGTGGAGTCTCAAGGTTGTTTTGATTTGCATTTCCCTGATGACTTCTTCTGATGTGTCTGAAGAGAGCAATGGTGTACTCATATATATTAGATACATAACTCTTTTAAAAAATTAAATGGAACACTGACCATGTGTGTTTGTATAAGTCACTAATCCCATCTATTGAGAGACAGAGGCAAGTAGATCTTTGTGAATTATATGCTAGCCTGGCCTACAGAGTAACTTCCAGAACAGGCAGCATTGCATAGTAAGACCCTCTTTTTTTTTAATTTTTAATATTTGTATTACATATTTTCCTCAATTACATTTCCAATGCTATCCCAAAAGTCCCCCATAGCGCCCCCCACTTCCCTACCCACCCATTCCCATTCTTTTGGCCCTGGCATTCCCCTATATTGGGGCATATAAAGTTTGCAAGTCCAATGGGCTTCTCTTTCCATTGATGGCCGACTAGGTCATCTTTCGATACATATGCAGCTAGAGACAAGTTCCAGACCAGGCAGCATTGCATAGTAAGACTCTCTTTTAAAAACCAAAATCCAACCATATATATGTATATTAAAAAAAACAAAAATAAAAACAAACAACAACAAAAAAGCACGTAAAGCAAAAACAAGCATTTTAACATTTAAGTACCATGGGACATGAGCAACAGGTCAAACTTATGAATTCAATGAATAGAAACAAAACATGAAATAAAACCTAGGGTGGGTTGGAGAGATGGTTCAACAGTTAAGATAATTTGCTGTTCTTGCAGAGGACTTATGTTCACTTTCCAGCACCTAACACACTCTGGTCTACCATGATCCAAAACGCAGCTCACAAGGTACATACACATATGCAGACAAAACACTCATGTACATAGTATTATTAAATACCCAAACAAGTTAGAAAAATAGAAATGTAAAGGACTAGAAAAGTCATTCAATTGAATGGTAGACTATGATTTCACAGACCTAAGAAAGAAGTGTACATTCAATCACAGGATTTAAGAATGTTAACTGCCAAGAAAAGAATATCTGTGACACAACATCATCGAAATGTAGAAATTACAAAGAAAAAAAATAAGTGGTAAAAGCCACTAGTGCCAAATACCAATTCACTGAGAATGGGTAGCCTCTCAGAACTTTATCAAAGTGCTCAGAAAACCGGAGAAAATCCAAGAAAGCCTGAAATGACATATGACTACCATTGAATGGACATAACTGTTAATACATGAGAAGCAATTTTACCTTTTAAACTTCACAGGGAAACAAAAGCATGTTGGCATAGGCACACAATAGGGCACCTCATGACCATCAACCCAGCCGGTAGAAGACTCTACACACATATTCATTTTAATTATCAAGTTTGCAGAGATAGGGTGGCACATGTGACCATAGTGTTTACGTGAGTGTCAGAGAACTATGGGAGCCAGATCTCTCCTTGCAACTTTTGGGTCTTGAGTATGAAACTCAGCATGTCAAGCTTGGACAAAAGTACCTTTTCCAGATAAGCCATCTCAGGAGCCTTCAATAGTTGATGTTATGAGGCCTTTTCTATTGCAGTGCAGCTTTAGGGTGGTCTTGAATGTATAATTCTCTTTCAAATCCCAAATTCTAGGATTACAGCCATGCATGCATATGCTCTGTTTGAAAGAAGGAATTCTGTGTATTTGAGAGAGGGTTTCTCTGTGTAACCCTGGCTGTCCTACAATTTGCTTTCTAAATCTGACTGGCCTCAAACTGCCTGCCTCTGCCTTCCTAGTGCTAGAATTAAAGGCATGAGACACTCCCACTTTGTAAGGAAGGTATTCTCAATCAAGAGTGTGTGAGAAAGAAGAATACAAGATTAAAAGAGAATCAGGAAGAAGGCAATCATGTCCAACTCCTAGTAAAGAAATAAGAGGTGAAAGAAATGAACCAAACAAACAAACAAACATAAACCACCAACAAAATTACCAGAATCAACAAATAGTTCCCATCTGCTAATTGTCTGAGCTCTCTAGTAATAAGACAAAGGCCAATTTCTTGAGATGAAAGCAAGGTTTCAACTCATTTTTGTCCTCAAGAAATAAGGTCACAGTCAAAGAAATTGAAAAGAAAAGATGTAAGGCAATAGACAAAGCACATGGATGATGAAAACTAACCATGGGCATAGTGCATAATTTAAATGAAAATTTGTACTATTATACACCCGTGGCTCTTGCGGAGTTTGTTGTGCACAAGTGCATCCAAATAACATTGAGTTGCAAAAAACAAAGGCAAGGTAGAAGAATTCAAATGTACCAGTAAAGGTACTGGCCATGATCTAACTATGACCCACAAAGGTATACTTATCCTGATCTCAATCATCAGGAGTAAGAATAAGAGGATCATCTTATGATTCATCTTGCTCTTTCACAGTCCTTGTCAGTCGCATTGGAACCCAAAGTGGATTATCTTCATAGCTCCCCACAAGATTTCACTGCTGCCTGATTGATCTGATCATAGACTTGCACTGGGTTTCCTAATTGATTGTTTGTCCATGTACCCTGACCTGTAAGCATCTTAAAGCGCCATGCTTGTTGCCCTGCAGTAGCATTAGCATGGGCCTGACTCAAACACAGTTCATGCCATATAGACTTCCAATCTAGATACTCTCCCATAGTAAAACATGCCTTTACCACACTCATCCAATCAGAAGGAGTCATTGCATGGTGAGCCAGTCTATCAATTTGGGACTGAGTAAAAGAAGCACTAACTCCATAAGTCCTTACTGACTCTGCTAAATCTTTCACTTGTTTATGCGATATTGGATCATAATATCGCTGTTTGAGCTTGATCCTGAAAAACAGGAAAAGCCTGACATATTTTATGCCCATTAGGAGTGCAAAAAGAGTGGCCACTGCCAATTGTTTTCTTTTCTGTATAAAGCAGAGGTGGTGGGGGAGCCGTTGTACTCCTCCCTAAGGACCTGTATCTCTCCACTCTGCATCAGCCTCCTCCAAATCTTTCTCCTCCACTCCTGATAGTTTCGAATCTTCTGAACTAGATAATTCTAATAACTCAAAGTCCTCGAGAGGAGGGTAAATTGACTTAATTTGCTGATCTTCATTTTATATATTATCTTTTGTATCTTTATATTTCATATTATCTTTTGTATCTTTATATTTTATATTATCTTTTGTATCTTTTTATTTTAGTTTCTTTTCTTTTTTCTCTTTTTAAATCTCTAATATAACTTATTTTTCTGCGTGTGCCTTCTTTTTCATTTCTCTCTGTTTCTGACATACTTTCCTGTTGCTCCTGTAAAAGTTGTTGCTCTTCCTTAACAGCTGGCTCACATTTCTTGTCCAGAATACAAGCCGTAATCAGCTTCCATAACGGCCTTGTTCCTGCTCTCACTTTTCCTTCTGCTTCCTCTCTCGCTATATCTCTGCCTAACTTTTCCCAACTAGGTAGCATCAGCGACCCAGTGGGTACAAACCAAAGAGTGAGTCTGTCAATTTCTTTTAAAGAACCCTGTCACTGTGCTTTCAGAAATCTTTAAACCTCATTCTTTGAGCAAGGCTTGCACTGGCCCCATTAACGGAGTAGACTGGCCAGTACCCATACTCATCCTTGACTAAAGCATCCTTGAGATACTCACTTATCTACGTGATGTTCTTAGTCCCAAGGTCGATCCATGAGTTTATCTACACTCGCTTTATGATCTTATGTGTCTGCCGAGCTACTCCCAGCAGAAACACTCGTGTCTAGGGCGATGGCAATTAAGGAAATGGCAAGAAAGAAAGCAAGCAACACAACCCCAGCGACAATTACTGGATCTACTGCGTAGGAAAGCATACTTCTCAGAGACGTCTATTAATTTCTTTTTGCTTACCAGTACCCCTGTTTCCCAGCTGAAGAGTTCTGAATCCACACAATTGAATCCTTTTCAACAGACTGCTTTACGGGAACACTCCATTAACTGCTCAATCCCCGTGATGCAGTTCTGAATCCTCCCTGTAAAAGGGGGTCTTCGCTCGTGCCAGAAGATGTTACATCCCTGGGTTTGGCACCACTCTGTGGGATGCCTGACTCACCAGCAAGGAAGACGCCACAGCAGGGTTCTTCTATAACACGTTTATTGAGAGAGCATTGACTGCATAGGCGAAAGACCCCGAAGCCCAGAACTGGCACTGCTTATATAGGCCTAGGACTGACATGTCCACACCTGATTGGTTGTGCCCTCAGCACCTCATACACGTGCCTCGGGTCAGGCAGTGACTCAGCAAAAAACTCTATCGCACATGCGCACATTGGTTGTTTACCCATATTCATGGGCATCACCTTATTGAAACCAGCGCCATTTTGTAATGGCGTTTGTGGCTTCCCACATCTCTTGTAATGGCATTTGTGGCTTCCCACAAGCCTTGTCCATGGTGGTCAGATAGGATGCACAGGATAATTTCAATAATTTCCTATCTGCGGAGGCCTGTTTTCTGACCACTTATACGGTCAATTTTGGAGGAGATACCATGTGGCACTAAAAAGAAGTTATATCCTTTTGTTTTAGGATAAAGTATTCTGTAGATATCTATTAAAACCATTTGTTTCATAACTTCTGTTAGTGTCCATGTGTCTTTGTTTAGTTTATGTTTCCAGGATCTTGACATTGATGAGAGTGGAGTGTTAAAGTCTCCCACTATAATTATATGAGGAACAATATGTGCTTTGAGCTTTACTAAAGTTTCTTTAATGAATGTGGCTGCCCTTGTATTTGGAGCATAGATATTCAGAATTGAGAGTTTATCTTGTTATATTTTAACTTTGATGAGTATGAAGTGCCCCTCCTTCTTTTTGGGTAACTTTGTTTTGGAAGCCGATGTTATTTGATATTAGAATGGCTACTCCAGCGTGTTTCTTCAGACCATTTACTTGGAAAATTGTTTTCTAGCCTTTCACTCGGAGGTACTATCTTTTTCTCTAAGGTGGGTTTCCTTTCAGCAAAAAAATGTTGGGTCCTGTTTGTGTAGCCAGTCTATTAGTCTATGTCTTTTTATTGGGGAATTGAGTCTATTGATGGTAAGAGAAATTAAAGAAAAGTAATTGTTGTTCCCTGTTATTTTTGTTGTTAAAGTTGGAATTCTGTTCTTCCAGCTGTATTTCTTTCGGTTTGTTGAAGTATTACATTCTTGCTTTTTCTAGGGTATAGTTTCCAACCTTTTGTTGGTGCTTTCCCTTTATTATCCTTTCAATAGCTGGATTCGTGGAAAGATATTGTGTGGATTTGGTTTGTCATGGAATAATTTTGTTTCCTCATATATGGTAATTGAGAGTTTTGCTGGGTGTAGTAGCCTGGGTTGACATTTGTGTTCTCTTAGGGTCTTCATTACATCTGTCCAAGATCTTCTGGCTTTCATAGATTCTGGTGAGAATTCTGGTGTAATTTGAATAGGTGGGGCTTTTTATGTTACTTGAACGTTTTCTCTTACAGCTTCTAATATTCTATCTTTATTTAGTGCATTTTTTTATGATTATTATGTGTTGGGAGGAAATTCGTTTCTGATCCAGTCTATTTGGAGTTCTGTAGGCTTCTTATATGTTCATGGGCCTCTTTCTTTCGGTTTGGGAAGTTTTCTTCTATAATTTTGTTGAAGATATTTGCTGGCCCTTTGAGTTGAAAATCTTCATTCTCATCTACTCCTATTATCTGTAGCTTTGGTCTTCTCATTGTGTCCTTGAGTTCTTGGATGTTTTGACTTAGGATCTTTTTGCATTTTGCATTTTCTTTGATTGTTGTGTCCATGTTCCCTATGGAATGTTCTACACCTGAGATTCTCTCTTCCATTTCTTATATTCTTATGCTGATGGCCACATATATGGTTCCTGATTTCTTTCCAAGGGTTTCTATCTCCAGAGATGTCTCACTTTTTGTTTTCTTTATTGGTTTTACTTACCTTTTTTGGTATTGGGTGGTTTTGTTCAATTCCATTACCTCTTTAGTTGTGTTTTCCTTTAGCTCTTTAAGGTTTTTTTTTGTTGTTGTTGTTTCCTCTTTAAGGATTTGTACCTCTTTAGCACTGTTCTTCTGTATTTATTTAATTAATACCCTTCTTGATGTCCTCTAACAGCATTATGACATATGATTTTAAATCCGCATCTTGCTTTTCGGGTGTCTTGGGGTATCTGGGACTGGTTGAGGTGGGAGTACTGGGTTCTGATGATGGTGAGTGGTCGTGGATTCTGTTAGTAAGATTCTTACGTTTGCCTTTCACCATCTCATAATCTCTCTGTGGTTAGTTGTTATAGTTGTCTGTGGTTGTATCTTGTTCCTCCTGTGATTCTGTTAGCCTCTGTCAGCAGTCCTGAGAGTCCATCTCTCTCTCAAGTCTCAGTGGTCAGAGTACTCTCTGCAGGCAAGCTCTCCTCTTGCAGGGAAGATGCACAGAATTCTGGCATTCAGACCTGCTTCCTGGCTGAAGATGACCGCCTGAGACAGGGCATGTCCCAGAAAATGTATTTTCTCTGCAGTCTGCATGCTCACCTGCACATTCTTGTCTTTGAGGGATGCAGGAAACAAGATGGCTCCCTCACCTGATCTGGTGGTCAGAGCCCTCCCAGGAAGACACCTCTCTTCTGGCAGAGAAGTTGCCCAGATGTCTAGAACCCGAAATGGGGTCTGTCCCAAAAGCTTTGTCGCTTCTGTCTGCCCCAGAAGTTGTGTTGCTTCTGCCTTCCACACTCTCTAATGGTGCAGACTGGTCTCTGAGGGACCCACGACCCAAGATGGCTCCCTTACCTGCTCAGGCATTCAGCACCTCTCCTCTGGCAGGGAAGGTGCCTGGATGTCTGGAGCTCAAAATGGGGTCTGTCCCAGAAGCTGTGTAGCTTCTGCAGTCTCCTCGGTCACCTTCATATTCCCTTCTATCTCTTGTATTCTGTTTTTGATGCTCGCATCTATGGTTCCAGATTACTTTCCTAGGGTTTCTATCTTCAGCTTGCCTCACTTTGGGATTTCTTTATTGTGTCTACTTCCCTTTTTAGGTCTAGTATGGTTTTGTTCATTTCTGTCACCTGTTTGGATTTGATTTCCTGTTTTTCTTTAAGGACTTGTAACTCTTTAGCAATGTTCTCCTGTATTTCTTTAAGTGCGTTATTAAAGTCCGGGTCTAGGTTTTTGGGTGTGTTGGGTTGCCCAGGACTGGATGAGGTGGGAGTGCTGTGTTCTGAAGATTGTGAGTGGTCTAGGTTTCTGTTAGTAAGATTTTTACGTTTGCCTTTTGCCATCTGGTAATCTCTGGAGTTAGTTTGTTATAGTTGTCTCTGGTTAGAGCTTGTTCCTCTTGTGATTCTGTTAGCCTCTATCTGCAGACATGGGAGACTAGCTCTCTCCTGAGTTTCAGGGGTCAGAGCACTCTCTGCAAGCAAGTTCTCCTCATAAAAATTTTAGTGATACCATAGGAAGCACTAAGTGCACAGGAACTGAAATGCTGAAGTGCATTACACATGATATTAGTTCATGTGAGTTTATCAATCTATGTCAATTCATAATAGTTTGATAATTTACAAAATCTGTGATTTCTGTTCATAATGATTGATATTATCACAATAATAGAGTGGAATAGACAAAGAAATGATGGATTCGTTTGATTCACTGTAAAGATGATATGTATTATGAAACTGAATCCTTGCTGTATGCCAGAGTCCAACTAATACTTGTGTGACAAATGGGTATCTGTATACATGTGTGTATTTATACATATTCTTATATGTAATATATATATATATACATATATATATATATGTATATAAGTGCATGTGTTTGTATAAATGTGATTTATAATACATACATAAAAATCACATTTATACACACATATATACATATTTGTAACACACACAAATATATATATATATAGGCCTTGTAAACACACTTAAGTAGCATGGACTGTCAATAAGAATACTGAAACTGTACTAGCAACATTTTCCTTTCTCCATAATTTATGGACTAGTGTGTGAAGTGACCATCACACAAGTATGCCAACATAGAGCAGACACATGCATTCACAAATCTGTGGTATTTCTCACTCATGAAGATACTTTAGAGATAGCTTTGTCTTAATTACACTGTGTTTACACACATTCCCAATTGTACCACAAGGTCTTTTTAATAACCACAGCAAGATACTTGTGAATTCTAGTTAACTGTTCATTAAAATATGTCATAGTCATGTGAATAAAATTATTTTTTGTGCTCCATGCTCTTAATTGGCCATTCTAACTCTGACTGCTGGAGCCTGCAGTAAATCTTATTTTGAGCATAAATTCCTCTTGCTCTTAGGTTGTGCTGGCCAAAACAATTAATATGTGGCTTTAAAATCATACTCACTGCAAGACAAATGAAGTACATACTAGTTCTACTGATATCCAAATGTTTCATTCCCATTAGTTCCCGCATAATTATTATTCTCTATGTAATCAGGCTGGGGATTTCCATTCTCTCTGTTGATAATTTGTGAGAGACAAAACTTTAGGAAAGTAGGTCCCACCAGTAACTCTCACCCTAAAGATCCAGCTGACCCTTTGAAGGGAATAATGTCACCACCTCCTTCATTGCCTCCACCTGGCGCCTGAGACTCCCAGCCTCACTCCCTCCTTCATTTGGCACCTAGAACTGCTTAGATTAAGGCAGCTTCACCCCCTCCTCCATGTCTCTGTTTGTTGACCGGGACTGTTTAGTCAGGACCGGCACTCCAAGATAAACAGCAGAATGTTTGAAGGCCCCCCGGGACGGTTTAAGGGCCAACATTCCAAGTTAAGCTACAAGAAGACTTTAATCAGCATTCGCCCCAGATGTCCATCACTTTCTCTGTATTTTATTATAACCCCTCGACCCCTCCCTATTTTCTCTCACTGTGTGCTTATTATTAGGCTCCTAGACTTCATTATACAGCCCTTGACAACTCTTTGCTTGGCCTTGCTCGCCTTTCTCCGCCTGCTTCTCTTGCAGGCCTCGGTCCTCCTCGACCCACAGAATAACTAGGTCCTGCTGGACGGGACAATATTTATTGACACTTTGAACAAGCCCATATAATTCACCAAGATTACTGCACTTTACTCTGTCTTAGGATAACAGGTCTAACTTGCCTTAGTGATCTACACTGTGGCATTCTTGGCTAGGAATCTCCCTGACGTATTCAGTTAAGCCACTTCCTTGACTTTGCATGCTGGTGTTCTGCACTGGCTGATGTATATTCCTTAATATCTACCATAGCACCCAGGGCAAAGACATGAAGTCTGTGGAAGTCTTCAAAATACTGGCATTCCACACATACCTTAGAGGGTGAATCTTTATCCACATGTTTTGCAATTTTGTTAAGGTCAGAGAGAAAAATCTCTTCAAGATTTAAGGAAAAAATTCTCTCTGAATCGATATATTATCGATTGTAACCAAGAGATATAATGTTGGTTCTGAAGCACCATTTAGCATTCAGTTAAGATGTATGCATTAGATATACTTTCTCAGTGTTTCTTTTTTAAGGGAAAAAAAGTAAAATGAAACAAAACAAATAGAAACTGCTTTTCCTATACATTTTCTCATATAATCATTTACTGATTCACTGATCTTTTTCAAGGCCCTGCTCTTGGATAACACGGCACTTTGGAAGAGTTATTTTCCTACTGTGATCCAGATGAACAGTTACCATGAGCTCTGATAAGATATTTTGGTATCTGTGTGAATGTGTGACTTTAAAATTAGTTGAATACTAAGAGAAAACACAAGAAGTGTGTGGGAGAGTGAATGACATGCCAAAATTCTTTCCCTTTGCAGGAGGAAAGATAAGTAAATCATTACTAGTCCTAAGAGTTAGAGGAGCAGAATATGTGAGAGAGAGAAAGACAGAGAGGTGGGAGGGAGAGGAAGAGAAGGAGAAGGGGGAGAGTAAAAGAGAAAAAGAAAGAGAAAGAGAGAGAACAAGAAAGAGAACAAGAAAGAGAATGAGAGAAAGACAGGTTAGAGCGACAGGGAGAGAGAGGGGGAGAGTGAGAGAGAGAGAGAGAAGAAAGAGAAGAAAGAGAAGAAAGAGAAAAGGGAACGGGAAAGGGAAGGGAAAGGAAAGAGAAGGGATAGAAAAAGGGAAAATGGAAAGCGAATGGGGAAAGAGAAAGAGAGAAATGTTTTAATTATCACATTAAATATTTTAGAGCACTGACAGAAATCTCAATAATTATACCATGGATTCTTGTGCATAGGACCTGTTTGAAGCAGGCAGCCTCAGATTTCTGAATTCACATACTTGTATGAAGGGTCACAAGGAATCAGGTGCCCTATATTATAACTCTTGATTCAGAGCCCACCTGCACTCACACATTCACAAAACAGTACAGTCAAACAGTACACATATATATATATAACTGAAATTATAACTGCATTAATTGCTTTAACAAAGAAAGAGCATTGGGACACTGGTTTTCTTTTATCCCATTCATTCAATTTACATTGACTCACCCAATATACTCTGAATATGGATTAATCTCCCTATAAAACTCCCAGTTCCTCTCAGTATATCATTTCATCTAAATCCATTCCTTTTATATCTCTAAATAAAGAATAATTAGGGTTATATTGGATATAAATTGAATTTATATTTAAAATACACTAAGATGGTGTAAGGTGGATGTAAGGTAGAATACCAAGGTGGTTTTGATTTTCATTTCCCTTATGACTAAGGACTATGAATGGTAAAGATCAAAAACTCAAGCACATACTGGTGAGGACTTAGAGAAAGAGGAGCACTCATTCATTTCTAGATGAGTTGAAAGCTGGGACAATGACTCTGTAAATGAGTCTGGAACTTCCTTGGAATACTGGAAATCATTCTATCAGAAGACCAATCTCTCATGCTTTTGGGCATATGTCCAAATAATGGCTCACGAAATATACCACAAGGATATGTGTTCCACTATGTTCATACTAGTATTATTTGTCATAGCCAGAAGCTAGAAACAACAATCCAGATGTCCCTCAATCAAAGAATGGATATAAAATTGTTGTTCATTCAAACAAGGAAATATTGATCATATATTGTAAATGAAGACATCATGAAATTGCAGGCAATCAGATGAAACATAACAACAGCAACCTGATTGAGATAATTCAGTTGCCAAAAAGATATGCATCCTATGAACTCACAAATTGGTGGATATTTACCAAAGGGTACAGACTACACAAGAAATATTCCACAGACCTTAGGAAGTTTAACATACAAGAAAGCTTAAGTGATAATGCTACCATCCCACTTAGAAGGGGGAACAAAAGAATCCCAGGACACAGAGAGAGGCATGAGGCAGACAGGAAATGGAACTATCTCAGGTGTTTTTAGAGGTATGTGCTAGAGAAAGGTCCAGAGATCTAAGAGAATTAATTGAAATGTGCAGCCTCCTGGGAAGGTAAATGGGTAGACCCTCTAGAAAATACTAGAGAACTGAGAAGTAAGAGACTCCCGGGACTCAGTGGAGGTAATCATAAACAAATTGCACAAAAGTGGGGAAAAGGAACTCAAATAGACCATTTCCAGGAGATAAACACTGCCTCTATTTGGAGAGACAGGGTTATGAACACAGAGTCAAAGTTTCTGACTCAGGAAAATTCTTGTCCAAAATAATTGCAGGGAAAAAATGGAGAAGAGACTGTAGGAAAAGTGGTCCACTGACTGGTCAACTTGTAATCCATCTCATGGGGATTGGGGGAAGAACTAAGGCCTCACACTTTTACTGACTATATCGTTTCTTTAAAAAAAAAAGCCTATCATTGATGTCCTCTGAGAGACCCTACCAGCAGCTGAGTAACACACATGCAAATACTTATACCCAGCCACTGGACTGAAGAGAAGATTCCCTATGTTTGACTCAGGGGAAGGATTTAAGGAGCTGAAGAGGAGGGCCTACCCATAGGAAGACCAGCAGTCTCAACTAACTCAGTCCTCTGGGTAATCCCCCAACTGAGATACCAACCAGGCACATACATTGGCATGGGCCCCAGCCACATATATAGCAGAACATGGTCTGGTCTGCTCTCAATAAGAGAAGTGATGTCTAGTCTTTGACTTACTTGAGGCTCCAGAGAGAAGAGATTCCTTTTTTTAGGTGCAGAGTGGGAGGTCAGGGAGCACTCTCTCAGAAGCAAGAGGGAGGAGGAATGGGATGAGGAATTGTGGGAGGAAGAACGAGGAAGGTGTCTAATGGCTGGAAAGTAAATAAAAAATTAATTAAAAGGAAAAAGAAATAAAAGGGCTGTAATGATGGCAAACCAGTCTAATACTTCTTTCTCTCAAAGAGGACCTTACCTTAATTTAATTATAAAAACACTAATTGGGAATCACAGCTCTCAATAACCGCCATTCCAGTGTATCTGCTTCCTTCTTCTGGTCTACATAGGCAGTGAATTCGTGTCATGCACAGACATACAGGTAGGCAAAAATGCATACACAGAAAATACAAATAAAATATATTTTAGAAAATAATTAATATCCTAGCTTCAAACTAGTAAGAAAGAAAGAATAAATTCTGTCATACTCTAGCATTGTTTTTATTAATTCCTTCAAATATAAAGATAAAGCTCAATGAAATTGGAGAGCCAAACTAAAATTAAAACAAACAAAACCCCAAAGCCATAAAACAAAAAACAAAAGCCCACTAAAATAAAACAATACATCAGAATTGAAATATACAATAACAATAAAAGAACATAAAGGGTGGAGCCTAAAAGAAGGAATGAAAATCAGAAACTTGTACATTACAATATAAAGTAATATTATCAATAAATAGAACCTGGAAGATATAATACACACACACATACACACATACACACACACACACACACATACACACACACACACACACACACAGGTGTGTGTATGTATGTATGTATGTATATATGTGTTTGTGTTTATATGTATGTAATTATTAGTATGTATGTATTTATGTATGTATGTATGTATGTATGTATGTATGTATGTATTAGACAACAGTGTTGAGGTTCAGAACCATCACATGACATTTTCATACAAGATCCTCCAAAGATGCAGTGTGATTCCTTTCCTCTTTGCTGTCTATTGCAAACCATGCAGTCTACCATTAATAACAGTTTGCTTCTCTGATGAGTCTTCTTTGGAGACTTTTGACTTATAAGATTCCTATGAATTAAGCATTGCTTCAGGAATAGAGATGATTTATATGTCCACATCGAATTTCGGCACTAGGACCCCAACTGGGGCAGATCCATGGAGTTCATATTCCTTTTGTTTAAATCTCTGTGTTTTCTACAGTGCCAGTGCTGTTGATGTAGAAGGAATTGGTTCCTTGGTGTGCTCCCTGCCCACCTGTTGCATTCATTTGACTCCAACACCATGATGTTTCCTGAGGCATGTAGGCAGATATTTAATGGAGACATCTGTTTCATACTTAGGTTGTTACTCTCCACATAATATCTGGGTGTTAACCTCTTGATTTCTTCTAACTAGAGAAGAAAGAAGATACTGACCTATTGCTTTAACAAAATGTCATTACAAATAATTTTACAACTAATTTGTGAATAATAGGATTTGGTTTTATAGGTACCTAGACTATTTAGTATCTCATACTTTATCATTCATACAGTGTATCCTTGGCTAAATTTTGTGAATTGCCTATTCAGATAAATGAAATATTGTTTGCTTATTATTCACAGAAATCTTGAGCTAACATTGCCCTAACTATCTTGTAGGGAGGACAACATTATGGATCAAAGATTTCTCTATTGTTTACATTTCTACTACCATCAAAATACCTTACTGTGTCAATTGTTTAGAATAGAGGATGAAGCCCCTATAAAGTTATATGGACAACTGCTCCATGTTCAAAGAGTAATATTGATGATTTCTTTAGCAATGAGTCATTGCCATCAGTTTGTAGAAATAAACTATGATGTTCTCATTTCTTGTGATGTTGGTAGGTTTCCATGGATTCCTTTGGCCAACAATTTAATTAAATATCATCCAATGTCAGTACTCAATGGGTCATTAACTGGAAAGAGCTGGACATCTGAGGCTATGTCTATTCTATTACTTAGTGTATTCTTTTTACACAGTATTCTTTTTACACTTCTTTCATAGATATATGTAATTTAGGACAAATCTATTGTAATAATATTCCACAAGTGAACTTTAATTTTAGCTGTTTCTCAAATTAGTTCCTCCAATTTCCCTTCTACGTTTCCCACCTTCTACTATTTCTTCAAATTGTATTTAATTCTCTGTTTCTTTGTGTCTAAGAATATTTAACTTTCTCATGTCTTGTTGCTCAGTCATTTGAATTTTAGCTTTTGAGAATATTATGTCTCATTACTTTTAAAAATCATGCTAAAATATTATTTGATGATCAGATTTATTTATTCTTTATATAATTTAGATACTGGTTCTTTATTTCCAGCATACAAAGATCATTTGGTAAGTAACTGTATACTGTTCCTTGGCTGTTTAGGAGACTTTCATTGACACTAAGCTGGATATGACTACAAAATCTAGTTATACATTTTCTACTTCAGTCAAATGTCTAAATTATTATACTAGAAGCCCTGTGGTTCTCTTCAACTATTGTCCTAGAAGCATTTATTAATAGGTATAATGACTCATAAATACTATTCTATCCACATATTTTCTTTCCTTAACACTATTTATTGTTCTCTAAAAAGAATGTTTTTTTATTTGTATTTTAGAATGTTTCTGGATAGTTCTCTTTTTTGTAGAATCAAAGAAATGGGAGCATACACATACACACACACAGAGACAGAGAGAGACACACACACACCTATATGCTACTACTAGCAATCTTATGATACCTGAAATTAAAATTGATTAATATTAGTATTTATATACATTAATGTTCACCTTTTCCCAACAATGTTAAAACCATAATAATAGAATAGATGTGAAAACAGATTCTTAATTCTGCTACAAATAAGAAATACAACTCAGCAACATAAATAAGGATTACCTGAGAGCAAATGGAGGGAAAATGGTTTTCCAAGTATACAGACCTGAGAAGCAAGCTGAAGTAAAAAATCTAATATCTAATAAAATATATGAGCAACTAAATTCAATCCAAAGAATGGGGAAGGATAATTTATACTATCCACCATGCTGTCATTTAATTCTGGTTATCTCTGCCTCAAATGCAACTGCATTTGTGTAAAATGCAAGGATGAATAAAAGAAATATTAATAATGCTCAAATAAAACCAAGAAGTGGGAGTGGGTGGGTAGGGAAGCAGGGCAGGGGGGAGGGGGGGTATAGGGAGCTTTCAGGATTGCATTTGAAATGTAAATAAAGTAAATATCTAATAAAATAAAATTTTAAAAAAACACACGTTAATCTTAGGAGACTTCAACACCACATTGTCACCAATTAACAAGTCTAACAAGTCATAAACTAAATGCAGAGATTAGAAATCTATGTGGTCTTAGGAATCAAAAGCGTTCAAATATATGTATAAAACATTGCACTCAAAAGCAAAAGAATATAACTTCTTCTAAACTACCAGAGCTCGTGTCTCTAGCTGCATATGAATCAGAAGATGGCCTTGTCGAACTTTGTTGGAAAGAGAGGCCCCTAGATCTTAAAAACTTTAAATGCCCCAGTACAGGGGAATGCCAGGGCCAAGAATAAAAGAAATATTAATAATGCTCAAATAAAACCAAGAAGTGGGAGTGGGTGGGTAAGGAAACAGTGCAGGGGGGAGGGGTGTATAGGGAGCTTTCGGGATTGCATTTGAAATGTAAATAAAGTAAATATCTTATAAAATAATTTTTTTTTAAAAATTGAGATGATTAATAAACACTCAGCGAAAGTAACTAAAAGACAAAGTGACACTTTTCTAATCCACAAATCAAAATAAATAGGGAGACATCATAACAGAAAAATGAGGGAAAAATAAAGAACCATCAGGTCTTCAGGAATCATTAGCTACTTCAACAGCCAATAAACGAGAAAAATGGAATATCTACATGAATTGGAAGATTTTCTTGATAATTATGAAATACCAAAGATAAATCAAGGTCATATAAAATATCTAATTAGTTATATAAACCCTAAGGTTATAGAAGCAGTCATTAAAATCTCCCAACAAAAATATAAAATGTCAGGGACAGAAGGATTTAGCTAAGTATTCTTCAAGACTATCACGGAAGAGATAACATCATTACTCCTCAAACCATTCCACAACATAGAAACTAAAGGCTCATTTCCACACTTATTCTATGAGGACACAGATACCTGATACCGAAAACACACAAAGGTTTTACATAGAAAGAGAATTTCAGATCACTGTCTCCCATGAACATAGATGAAAAATACACAGCAAAATACGTGCAAGTGAATCCAAGAACATATTAAAGACATAATTAACCATGTTCAAGTCCACTGTATAGCAGATTTGCATAGATGGTTACATATAAAAATCAATAACATAATCAACCTTAAATAAAATTTGCAAGAAAAATATTCCATAATTAATTTATTTGATGTTATCCTTCTTTGACAAAATGTAACACCCCGTTTTTATAAAAAGTATTGAAGAGACTTTACTTATACATGTTATATAAATAAACATAATACAAGCGATATACACCAAGGCAAGAGCCATCAATAAAATAGTCAAGGGATATTTAAGCAATTATACTAAAATTGAGGCTGCTATTCCCTACATAAATATTCAACATACAACTTGGAGTTCTATCTCAAGCAGTAAGAAAATTATAAAGGCAATCTCAATGCAAATTTAAAAGAAACAAAACAAAATTTTCCTACTCACAGATATGTTTGTATACATGAGTGATTCCAAAATTTTACCAGAGAACTACTTCAGTGGAAAGTACCTCAAACGAAGATGCTGCTTTTAAAATCGTCTCAAAGAACCACTGGAACTCATTTTTCCAAAAATAAAAGTTTTGAAGAAATTAAACAAATTAAATGCATAAGCAGTATAAGTTGCTTACAATGTAGTTTAAAATGTCTTGGCACAATTCTAAACAAGCAAATGATAGACATATATGAAAAATTGTTTAAGACTCTGAAGAAAGATATTGAAGTTGTATGAGAATTTGGAAAGACCCCAAAACTCAGGGATAGGTACAATAACAGAGTAAAAAACTGTTATCTTACCGAAAAAAATTCCAGATTCAATGCAAAACCAAACAAAATATTAACACTATCATTTATAGTCCTTGAAAGAACAATTCTCATCCTCATGAAAAAAAAAAAAAAAGAACTTATCAGTGAATACATATCATGTTTTTTCATTTTTTATTGGGTTACCTCACTCAGGACGATATCCTCCAGATCCTTCCATTTGCCTAAGAGTTTCATTAACTCAGTTTTTGAAATAGCTGAGTAGTACTTCATATTGTAAATATACCATATTTTCTGTATCGATTCCTCTATTGAAGGGCATCTGGGTTCTTTCCAACTTTTGGCTATTATAAATAAGGCTGCAATGAACATACATGAGCTTACGCCCTTATTGCATGTTGGAGCATTTTCTGGGTATATGCACAGGAGCGGTATTGCAGGGTACTCCAGTAGTACTCTGTCCAATTTTCTTAGGAACTGCTAAACTGATTTCCAGAGTTGTTGCACCAGCTTGGAATCCCACCAGCAATGGAGAAATTTTCCTCTATCTCCACATCCTTACCATCATCTGCTGTCACCTGAGTTTTCTATATTTTCCATTCTGACAGGTGTGTGGTGGAATCTCAAGGTATTTTTGATTTGCATTTCTCAGATGACTAAGGATGTTGAGCATTTTTTAAGTGCTCCTCAGCCGTTAGGTATTCCTCAGGTAAGAATTCTTTCTTTAGCTCTGTATGACATTTTGAAATAAGGTTATATAGTTCTCTGTAATCTAAATTCCTGAAACTCAAGAAAAAAGACAAAAGTTTGGATATTTCAATCCGTTTTAGAAGGATGGACAAAGTACCCATGGAAGGAGTTACAGAAAAAAGTGTGGAGTAGAGACAGAATGAATGACCATCCAGAGACTGTCCCACATGGGGCTCCATCCCATACACAACCACCAAACCCAGACACTATTGTAGATGCCAACAGGAGCTTGCTGACAGGAGCCTGATAGGGCTGTCTCTGGATAAGTTCTTCCAGTGCCAGACAAATACAGAAGTAGATGCTCAAAAGCATCTATTGGTATGAGCACCGGGTGCTCAATGAAGGAGCTAGACAAAGTACTGAAGAAGCTGAAGGGCTTTGTAGTTCAATAGGAAGAACAACAAAATGGAATAACCAGTACTGCCAGAACTCACTGAGACTAAACCACCAAGTGAAGAAAATGCATGGTGGAACTCATGTATGAGCTAATGACACCACAACTTATTTTATTGCTGTATTATTTTTATATAGCAGCATTTACTTTTGTAGGTACTGAGATTATCTAATTTCTGAATCTTGGTATTCCAAATACTGTCTTGGTGGGTTCAGTTCTATAAACTACTAACTCACACAAATCAGATATCTGCTTCCCTGGCCTACAAACTTTGTGCCACCAAAGCTCTATTTATCTTGTACGCAAAATCCCATTTCTGGTCATGATTTTGTTAAGGAGCACAGTAGCTTCCTGTACCAAAGACAGTAGAAGATTTTAAATGTTCTGTGATAGCACCAGCTCAAAATCTAATATAGTTTGCCCAGTAATACTGTGTGTAGACCACACTGACATCATAACTTAACATTTCTTACTAATTCCCTTTCCTGAGTTCTAGATTTAAATGAATTTAATTCAGTGAACATCCACTTTCTCCCCTGTTATCCTATTCAATAATTTATATCTAATCAAAACCATAAATAAAGGAATACAAATTTAAAAAGGAATACACAAAGTTTCCAATATAGATTTCAACTTATTTAATTTAAATAAATGAGCAGATTGCAAAATTAACACAAAATTGAGTACTTCTCATATATGAAAAGAACAGAATTTCTAAGAAAAATAAAGCAAACAGCAGTGTTGTCTATTGCCATAAATAATGGTTCAACTAACTAACATCTGTTTCTTTCTGTGCTGAATGTGTGTTATATTTCTTTGTTTATGCTTCTTCCCTTTATTTTTAGAGAGTTTCATGAATGCATGATGTCTGATATTATGTTTTCTATTGGCTTGATAGTTTTTATGCTGTGAACTCATGTTATAATTAAGTTTTGAGGCATTAGGATGTGAAAGGAGTGGCGATACACTATGTTTCTGAAGTGGTTCCTAGACAGGGCTGAGAGATTTTGGTTGTCTTATTATTGGCTCATTCACTGTATTTGGGTAAAGGGTAGAAAGTGAAGGGAAGTCACTCCTGAATGTCAGCTATTGCAGTGGGTAAAAAACTGAGAATTTGGATGGTGAGAATAAGAGCATAAAGAAAAAATATGCATTCATCCTATAATTTCATCAGAATTGGCCCCTTGTTTTTTTAACAAGTTGTGTCAAGTGGCATTGAGTAAATTCAATAAAGGAAAAACAAAGAAAGACTGGTTAGGAGTAGAAGAATTCTGGTTTCCAGAGGAGGTTGTACCCTGGTCACCTGTCATGAAAGACTGCATCAGTTGTTCAAATGTATAGACTGAGAGACGTGGTGTAGTAGATAAAGAAGTGAAGTCTTTCCATCACTTTCCATGATATCTTGGACAGAATGTTCTGTGGTTGGTCTATAATGTTCATTTTAGAATATTGCTTTACAGTGAAAAATTATACTGATGATTGTAGACATAGGAACCTCCTTAGATGTTATGGCCTACAGAGTTTGAGGAAAATACAGGCCAATTCCATTGTGTAAAGGCTAATAATGTTATTTAGCATGTGATATGACACACATGGTTGGTTTTAATCTCTTTTTGATCATTGAAAAATGAAAATGTAGCATGGTTATGATCACTGACTCTCTCATGAACTGTACTTTTTGTTATTAGTACATATAGAGTACAAAAACCAGAGGAATATTTCACAGAAAGCTAGAAAAACTCTTTAAAGATTTCATTTAAGGTTCCTAGTGCTCTATGTTGTATGTGGAATACAGAAATAAAATACTTCATCATGATTATGATGTCATTCCTCTGTATATTACAGTGTATTGGGATTCATTATTGCAATTCCATACACATGTATCACTCTGTTATTCTGGTTCTTGATTGTCCATCATTCTCATTTGTAGGCTAAATATTACTGAGAAGGCCCAGGTGTCCACGAATTCTTTCTTCCTTTTTAAGTCCAATGTGTGTACCACAGGTCATTATTCTTATGTGAATACTAATACACTATGTGGTTGTAAACAACATGTGCCTGACTTTTTGACACCTAATATCTAAAGTCAATTCGAAACAGTGTTGATATATGTTTACTTTTATCACTCCCTTCTATCACATAATATAAACAACCATTTTATTTAAATTTTAATAACATTTCAGTTCATTATTCAGTTTAATATTTTGTGTAACATCCTAAACATATAGCTTAATGGATACCAACATTGACTGTTCTTAAAGAATTGACTTCTATTTCCAGAACTCACACAGAACACATTAAATCCTATTGTATTGATATCCTTGGTTATCAATCAACTTGTTTGGAATTCAAAATTGGAATATATATATATATATATATATATATATATATATATATATCATAACAAAATTTATACACACACACAGAACACTACATACATCAACACACTAAAACACACACTATGAGTATGCACAAGTGAGAGGGTATACCACAGAAGCATACAGCTTCTGGGTCAGGTGGGAGCCACAGAGCCACTGAAGCAGCACCCTTTTCAGGCCGCAGACATCCAGCCACCCTCCCATCCAGAGGACAGTTGTCTGCCCGGCCCGGGAGCCCTCTACCTCAGGAGCAGCAGGCGCCATCTTGGTTCTGTGACTCCTCCGAACTTAGGAACTTAGTCTGCACAGGTGAGAGGGTGCACCACAGAAGTGGACAGCTTCTGGGACAGGCGGGAGCCACATAACCTCTGAGGCAGCACCCTTTTCGGGCAACAGACATCTGACCACCCTCTAGGCCAGAGGACAGGTGTCTGCCCAGCCCAGGAGACCTCTACCTCAGGAGCGGCGGGTGCCATCTTGGTTCTGTGATTCCGCAGAACTTAGGAACTTAGTCTACACAGGTGAAAGGGTGCACCACAGAATCAGACAGCTTCTGGGACAGGCAGGAGCCAAAGAGCCACTGAGACAGACCCTTTTTGGGCCACAGACAGCCGGCCACCCTCCCGGCCAGAGGACAGGTGTCCGCCTGGCTCATAAGCCCTCTGCCTCAGGAGCAGCAGGCGCCATCTTGGTTCCGGGACTCTGCCGAACCTAGGAACTTAGTCTGCAAAGGTGAGAGTGTGCACCACAGATGCTGACAGCTTCTGTGACCTGCCAAAGCAATAAAGCTTCTGGGAAAGGTCCTGTTTTGGGCCTTCTTCGGCCAGGAGGAGGTCCAAACGCAAGATATCTGTTCACCTTCCCTGTAAGAGGAAAGCTTGCCAACAGAGAGTGCTCTGACCACTGAAACTCAAAGGAAAGAGCCTGTCTCCCAGGTCTGCTGATAAACGGTAACAGAATCACCAGAAGAAAAATCTCTAAACAGAGTCAACTATAACAACTAACTCCAGAGATTACCAGATGGCAAAAGGTAAACGTAAGAATCTTACTAACAGGAACCAAGACTACTCACCATCATTAGAACCCAGCACTCCCAATTCACCCAGTCCAGGGTGACCCAACACACCCGAAAAGCTGGACCCGGATTGAAAAGCATATCTCATGATGATGGTAGAGGACATCAAGAAGGACTTTAATAACACATTTAAAGAAATACAGGAGAACACTGCTAAAAAGTTACAAGTCCTTAATGAAAAACGGGAAGACACAACCAGACAGGTAGAAGTCCATACAGAAAAACAGGAAAACACATTCAAACAGGTGATGGAAATGAACAAAACAATGCTAGACCTAAAAAGGGAAGTAGACACAATAAAGGAAACTCAAAGTGAGGCAACGCTGGAGATAGAAACCCTAGAAAAGAAATCTGGAACCATAGATGTGAGCATCAGCAACAGAATACAAGAGATGGAAGAGAGAATCTCAGGTGCAGAAGATTCCATAGAGAACATGAGCACAACAATCAAAGAAAATGGAAAATACAAAAAGATCCTAACTCAAAACATCCAGGAAATCCAGGACACAATGAGAAGACCAAACATACAGATAATAAGAGTGGATGAGATGAAGATTTTCAACTCAAACGACCAGCAAATATCTTCAACAAAATTGTAGAAGAAAACTTCCCAAATCTAAAGAAAGAGATGCCCATGAACATACAAGAAGCCTGCAGAACTCCTAAAAGACTGGACCAGAAAAGAAATTCTTCCCGAAACATAATAATCAGGACAACAAATGCACTAAATAAAGAGAGAATACTAAAAGCAGTAAGGGAAAAAGGTCAAGTAACTTATGCAAGCCTATCAGAAATACACCAGATTTTTCACTAGAGACTATGAAAGCCAGAACAGCCTGGACAGATGTTATACAGACACTAAGAGAACACAAATTCCATCCCAGGCTACTATACCCAGCCAAACTCTCAATTAACATAGATGGAGAAACCAAAGTATTCCATGACAAAACCAAATTCACATATTACTTTTCCACGAAGCCAGCCCATCAAAAGATAATAACAGAAAAAAAAAATACAAGGATGGGAACCTCGCCCTAGTAAAAACAAGAAAGTAATCCCTCAACAAACCTAAAAGAAGAAAGCCACAAGAACAGAATGCCAACTTTAACAACAAAAACAACAGGAACCAACAATTACTTTTCCTTAATATCTCTTAATATCAATGGTCTAAACTCCCCAATAAAAAGACATAGACTAACAAACTGGCTACACAAACAAGACCCAACATTTTGCTGATTACAGGAAACTCATCTCAGAGAAAAAGATAGACACTACCTCAGAATGAAAGGCTGGAAAACAATTTTCCAAGCAAATGGTATGAAGAAACAAGCTGGAGTAGCCATTCTAATATCTGATAAGATTGTCTTCCAAACCAGAGTCATCAAAAAGGACAAGGAGGGGCACTTCATTCTCATCAAAGGAAATTCCTCCAAGAGGAACTATCAATTCTGAATATGTAGGCTCCAAATACAAGGGCAGCCACATTCATTAAAGAAACTTTAGTAAAGCTCAAAGCACACATTGCAACTCACACAATAATAGGGGGAGACTTCAACACACCACTTTCACCAATGGACAGATCATGGAAACAGAAACTAAACAGGGACACAGTGAAACTAACAGAAGTTATGAAACAAATGGATCTGACAGATATCTACAGAACATTTTATCCTAAAACAAAAGGATAGGGGCTGGTGAGATGGCTCAGTGGGTAAGAGCACCCGACTGCTCTTCCGAAGGTCCGGAGTTCAAATCCCAGCAACCACATGGTGGCTCACAACCATCTGAGACGAGATCTGGCGCCCTCTTCTGGAGTGTCAGAAGACAGCTACAGTGTACTTACATATAATAAATGAATAGATCTTTTTTTTTTTAAAAAGGATATACCTTCTTCTCAGCACAACATGGTACCTTCTCCAAAATTGAACACATAATAGGTCACAAAACAGGCCTCAACAGATACAAAAATATTGAAATTGTCCCATGCTTCCTATCAGATCACCATGGACTAAGGCTGATCTTCAATAACAAAATAAATAATAGAAAGCCAATATTCACGTAGAAACAGAACAACACTCTTCTCAATGATACCTTAGTCAATGAAGGAATAAAGAAAGGAATTAAGGACTTCTTAGACATCAATGAAAATGAAGACAAAACATACCCAAATTTATGGGACACAATGAAATCATTTCTAAGACGAAAACTCATAGCTCCGAGTGCCTCCAAAAATAAACTATAGAGAGCACACATTAGCAGCTTGACAACACACCTAAAAGCACTAGAACAAAAGGAAGCAAATTCACCCAAGAGGAGTAGAAGGCAGGAAATAATCAAACTCAGGGGCTAAATCAACCAAGTGGAAACAAGAAGAACTATTCAAAGAATCAACCAGTCAAGGAACTGGTTCTGTGAGAATATCAACAAGATAGATAAACCCTTGGCCAGACTCACTAGTGGGCACAGGGAAAGCATTTTAATTACCAAAATCAGAAATGAAAAGGGAGACATAACAATAGATCCTGAAGAAATCCAAAACATCATCAGATCCTTTTACAAAAGGCTATACTCAACAAAACTGGAGAACATGGATGAAATGGAGAAGTTTCTAGACAGATACCAGGTACCAAAGTTGAATCAAGATCAGGTTAATGATCTAAACAGCCCTATATCCCACAAAGAAATAGAAGCAGTCATTAATACTCTCCCAAACAAAAAAGGCACAGGACCAGATGGGTTTAGTTCAGAGTTCTATCAGACCTTCAAAGAAGATCTAACCCCAATTCTTCACAAACTATTCCACAAAATAGAAACAGAAGGTACTCTAACAACTCATTCTATGAAGCCACAATTACTCTGATACCTAAACCACACAAAGACCCCACAAAGATAGAGAACTTCAGACCAATATCCCTTATGAATATTGATGCAAAAATCCTCAATAAAGTTTTTGCTATCTGAATCCAAGAACACATCAAAACAATCATCCATCCTTACCAAGTAGGTTTCAAACCAGGGATGCAGGGATGGTTCAATATATGGAAATCCATCAACTTAATCCAGTATATAAACAAACTCAAAGACAAAAACCACCTGATCATCTCGTTAGATGCTGAGAAAACATTTGAAAATATCCAAAACCCATTCATGATAAAAGTCTTGGAAAGATCAGGAATTCAAGGCCCATACCTAAACATAATAAAAGCAATCTACCGCAAACCAGTAGCCAACATCAAAGTAAATGGCAAGAAGCTTGAAGCAATCCCACTAAAATCAGGGACTAGACAAGGCTGTCCACTCTCTCCCTACCTATTCAACATTGTACTTGAAGTCCCAGGCAGAGCAATTAGACAAAAAAAGGAGATCAAGAAGATACAAATTGGAAAGGAAGAAGTCAAAATATCACGTTTTGCAGATGATATGATAGTATATATACGTGACCCAAAAAATTCCAACATAGAACTCATAAGCCTGATAAACAGCTTCAGTGAAATAGCTGGATATATAATTAACTCAAACAAGTCAATGGCCTTTCTCTACACAAAGGACAAAAAGGCTGAGAAAGAAATTAGGGAAACAACACCCTTCTCAATAGTTACAAATAATATAAAATATCTTGGCGTGACTCTAACTAATGAAGTGAAAGATCTGTATAATAAAAACTTCAAGTCTCTGAAGAAAGAAATTATAGAAGATCTCAGAAGATGGAAAAATCTCCCATGCTCATGGATTGGCAGTGTCAACATTGTAAAAATGGCTATCTTGCCAAAAGCAATCTACAGATTCAATGCAATCCCCATCAAAATTCCAAATCAATTCTTCAACGAATTAGAAAGTGCAATCTGCAAATTCATCTGGAATAACAAAAAACCTAGGATAGCAAAAACTCTTCTCAAGGATAAAAGAACCTCTGGTGGAATCACCATGCCGGACCTAAAGCTTTACTACAGAGCAATTGTGATAAAAACTGCATGGTACTGGTATAATGACAGACAAATAGAACAATGGAATAGAATTGAAGACCCAGAAATGAACCCACACACCTACGGTCACTTGATCTTCGACAAAGGAGCTAAAAACATCCAGTGGAAGAAAGACAGCATTTTCAACAAATGGTGCTGGCACAACTGGTTGTTAACATGTAGAAGAATGCGAATCAATCCATTCCTATCTCCTTGTACTAAGGTCAAGTCTAAGTGGATCAAGGAACTTCACATAAAACAAGAGACACTGAAACTTATAGAGGAGAAAGTGGGGAAAAGCCTTGAAGATATGGGCACAGTGGAAAAATTCTTGAATAGAACAGTAATGGCTTGTGCTGTAAGATTGAGAATTGACAAGTGGGACCTCATGAAACTGCAAAGCTTCTGCAAGGTTAAAGACACCATCAATAAGACAAAAAAACCACCAACAGATTGGGAAAGAATCTTTACCTATCCTAAATCAGATAAGGGACTAATATCCAATATATATAAAGAACTCAAGAAGGTGGACACCAGAAAGTCAAATAACCCCATTAAAAAATGGGGCTCAGAACTGAACAAAGAATTCTCACCTGAGGAATACCAAATAGCAGAGAAGCACCTGAAAAAATGTTCAACATCCTTAATCATCAGGGAAATGCAAATCAAAACAATCCTGATATTCCACCTCACACCAGTCACAATGGCTAAGATCAAAAATTCAGGTGACAGCAGATGCTGGCGAGGATGTGGAGAAAGAGGAACACTCCTCCATTGTTGGAGGGATTGCAACCTTGTACAACCACTCTGGAAATCAGTCTGGCGGTTCCTCAGAAAATTGGACATAGTACAACCGGAGGATCCAGCAATACCTCTCCTGGGCATATATCCAGAAGATGTCCCAACCGGTAAAAAGGACACATGCTCCACTATGTTCATAGCAGCCCTATTTATAATAGCCAGAAGCTGGAAAGAACCCAGATGTCCCTCAACAGAGGAATGGATACAGAAATTATGGTACATTTACACAATGGAGTACTACTCAGCTATTAAAAAGAATGAATTTATGAAATTCCTAGCCAAATGGATGGACCTGGAGGGCATCATCTTGAGTGAGGTAACACAATCACAAAAGAACTCACACAATATATATTCACTGATAAGTGGATATTAGCCCAAAACTTAGGATACCCATAATATAAGATACAATTTACTAAACGCATGAAACCCAAGAAGAATGAAGACCAAAGTGTGGACACTGTGCCCCTTCTTAGAATTGGGAACAAAACACCCAGGGAAGGAGTTACAGAGACAAAGTTCGTAGCTGTGATGAAAGGATGGACCATTTAGAGACTGCAATATCCAGGGATCCTTCCCATAAGCAGCTTCTAAACACTGACACCATTGCATACACTAGCAAGATTTTGCTGAAAAGACCTAAATATAGCTGTCTCTTGTGAGATGATGCCGGGTCCTAGCAAACACAGGAGTGGATGTTCACAGTCAGCTATTGGATGTATCACAGGGCTCCCAATGGAGAAGCTAGAGAAAGTACCCAAGGAGCTAAAGGGATCTGCAACCCTATTGTCGGAACAACATGATGTACTAACCAGAACCCCGGAGCTCTTGTCTCTAGCTGCATATGTATCGAAAGATGGCCTAGTCGGCCATCATTGGAAAGAGAGGCCCATTGGACTTGCAAACTTTATATACCCCAATATAGGGGAATGCCAGGGCCAAAAGAATGGGAATGGGTGGGTAGGGAAGTGGGGGGCGCTATGGGGGACTTTTGGGATAGCATTGGAAATGTAAGTGAGGAAAATATGTAATAAAAATATTAAAAATTAAAAAAAACAAAACAACAAAAAAAAAACAAATTGGAAAGGAAGAAGTCAAAATATCACTTTTTGCAGATGATATGATAGTATATATACGTGACCCAAAAAATTCCGACAGAGAACGCCTAAGCCTGATAAACAGCTTCAGTGAAATAGCTGGATATAAAATTAACTCAAACAAGTCAACGGCCTTTCTCTACACAAAGGACAAACAGGCTGAGAAAGAAATTAGGGAAACAACACCCTTCTCAATAGTCACAAATAATATAAAATACCTAAGCCTGACTCTAACTAATGAAGTGAAAGAACTGTATGACAAGAACTTCATGTCTCTGAAGAAAGAAATTAAAGAAGATTTCAGAAGATGGAAAGATCTCCCATGCTCAGGGATTGGCAGGATCAATATAGTAAAAATAGACTATCTTGCCAAAAGCAATCTACAGATTCAATTCAATCCCCATCAAAATTCCAACTCAATTCTTCAACGAATTAGAAAGAGCAATCTGCAAATTCTTCTGGAATACCAAAAAACCTAGGATAGCAAAATCTCTTCTCAAGGATAAAAGAACCTCTGGTGGAAACACCATGCAGGACCTAAAGCTGTACTACAGAGAAATTGTGATAAAAACTGCATGGTACTGGTATAGTGACAGACAAGTAGACCAATGAAACAAAATTGAAGACCCAGAGATGAACCCACACACCTGTGGTGACTTGATCTCTGTCAAGGGAGCTAAAACTATCCGGTGGAAGAAAGACAGCATTTTCAACAAATGGTGCAGGCACAACTGGCTGTTATCATGTAGAAGATTTCGAATTGATCCATTACTCTCTCCTTGTACTAAGGTCAAATCTAAGTGGATTAAGGAACTCCACATAACACCAGGGACACTGAAACGTATAGAGGAGAAAGTAGGGAAAAGCCTCGAAGATATGGGGACAGGGAAAAATTCCTGAAAAGAACAGCAATGGCTTGTGCTGTAAGATCGAGAATTGATAAATGGGACCTCATAAAATTACAAAGTTCTGCAAGGCAAAATATACCGTCAATAAGAAAAAAAGACCATGAACAGATTGGGAAAGGATTTTTACCTATCCTAAATCAGATAAGGGACTAATATACAATATATATAAAGAACTAAAGAAGGTGGACTCCAGAAAAATCAAATAACCCCATTAAAAAATGGGGCTCAGAACTGAACAAAGAATTCTCACCTGAGGAATACCGAATGGCAGAAAAGCACCTGAAAAAATGTTCAACATCCTTAATCATCAGGGAAATGCAAATCAAAACAACTCTGAGATTCCACCTCACACCAGTCAGAATGACTATGATCAAAAATTCAGGTGACAGCATATGTTGGCGAGGATGAGGAGAAAGAGGAACACTCCTCCCTTGTTGGTGGGATTGCAAGCTTGTACAACCACTCTGGAAATCACTCTGGTGGTTTTTCAGAAAATTGGACATAATACAACCGAAGGATCCAGCAACACCTCTCCTGGGCATATATCCAGAAGATGTTCCAACCGGTAAGAAGGACACATGCTCCCCTATGTTCATAGCAGCCTTATTTTTAATAGCCAGAAGCTGAAAAGAACCCAGATGCCCCTCAATAGAGGAATGGATACAAAAAATGTGGTACATTATCACAATGGAGTACTACTCAGCTATTAAAAACAATGAATTTATGAAATTCCTAGGCAAATGGATGGACCTGGAGGGCATCATCCTGAGTGAGGTAACCCAATCACAAAGGAACTCTCACAATATGTACTCAGTGATAAGTGGATATTAGCCCAGAAACTTAGGATACCCAAGATATAAGATAAAATTTGCTAAACACATTAAACTCAAGAGAATGAATACCAAAGTGTGGACACTTTGCCCCTTCTTAGAATAGGGAACAAAACACCCATAGAAGGAGTTACAGAGACAAAATTTGGAAGTGTGACAAAAGGATGGACAATCTAGTGATTGCCATATCCAGAGATCCATCCCATGATCAGCTTCCAAACGCTGACATCATTGCATACACTAGCAAGATTTTGCTGAAAGGACCCAGATATAGCTGTCTTTTGTGAGACTATGCCAGGGCCTAGCAAACACAGAAGTGGATGCTCACAGTCAGCTAGTGGATGGATCACAGGCCCCCAATGGAGGAGCTGGAGAAAGTACCCAAGGAGCTGAAGGGATCCACAACCCTATGGGTGGAACAACAATATGAACTAACCAGTACCCTGGAGCTCTTGTAACTAGCTGCATATGTATCAAAAGATGGCCTGATAGGCCATCACTTGAAAGAGAGGCCCATTGGACTTGCAAACTTTATATGCCCTAGTACAGGGAATGCCAGGGCCAAAAAGGGGGAGTGGGTGGGTAAGGGAGTGGTGGGGGTATGGGGGAATTTTGGTATAGCATTGGAAATGTAAATGAGCTAAATACCTAATAAAAAATGGAAAAATAGAAAAAAACACAGACACTATTTTTACCACATTTTTAAGACAATTAAAACTCGTATGTATGTATGCATACATGCATAGGCTGTGACCATCTCAGATTGCTTTAAAATTGGTTTATAATGATACCTATCAGGACAGGCAATATCACAAACAAGATATCAATGAAAAATATATAGAATAACTTGTTATGTAATGTCTCATGCAGACTTTGAATTTTCCTGAACACAGAAAATCCTTGTACTGAGTACTCAGCCTCCATAGACACCAATGCATTCTGTTCAGTATATAAAATGGTTTGATTTTTTTTTCATGTTGGTATAAGAAACTCTAATCACATCAGGACAAGTGTAATATTGTATGACTTAAATACTACACTGTGGGCCAATATATACAGAGAGAAAATGGGAATGAGGGATAAAACTGGACAGATGGAAGTAGGGATGAGAGAGAGAATGAGAACAAGATTGAGAGAGACATAGACAGAGATGGATAGGCAGAGACAGAGATGAGAAAGAGCAGGATAAACATCTCTTGAAAATTACTGTCTAATTACAAGCTTGTTCACTGAAGATCAGATCACAAACTCTTCTTGACCTTCTTTCAATACTAACTGCAATAACCCTCACATGTTAACGATTAAAGATGACTTCTTAAATACAACCACAATAACATTTATTAGCTAATACAAGGACTGGTACATGTGGCAGAAGATAAGATATTACATATTAAACATTCACAGGTAAATGAATGGAAGGTAATGGAGTGGGTTTTGCCTATTTCTTTTTCTTTAATCTTTTTTAAGTTTAATGGAAAATATGTTTCTTAAGGCACTTTCCAATTATATTTATAAAATATATATGATTTAAATGAAACATACATTTTTTGGTATAACAAGAGAGTTTATTCAACTTCTCACGGAAAAGTAAAAAAGGCTTCCATAAACAATAACTTTCTTAATGATTATTCAGTGGTGGTGGTCTACATAGAAGAATATCCAAGTATATACTTGAATTTTTTAATATTTATCTTTAATCATTTTTTACAGTCCCATCTTATTCCCTTCCTGGCCCACCCTCCATCAGGTCCTCAACATTGTCCCCTGCTCACTGTATCCAAGAGAAAATACCTACCACCCTGTTTATCCCACCTAACTCCACCCACCCACTCATTGCATCTCCTCATTTTCCCCAATAACCTCGACTCCACCTGTCCCAAGTAGGCTTCCCTAGTCCCTAGGGACTCATGTCTCAATGGTTAGGCATATGTTATCTCACAGATACAAGACCATGTAGTCCTTTGCAGTATGTGTCTGGGTCCAAAAAAGAGCTTATATATGTTGCCTGGTTGCTGGCTCTGAGAAATCTCTAGGGTCCTAGTTTGTTGAGTCTTTAATAATTATAGTAGAATAAGAATCCCATAACAGTGACTAAAACCAATGTAATTGTTAACTCTAGAAATGACTTTTAAAATCCGTAGCATAGCTGTCTTCCATGATGCCCAACAAGCACTTGACTGTGAGAGATGCAAATACTTACATCCAACCAATGGACTGAAATTGGGGACCCTGTGATTGAATAAGGAAATGGCTGGAATAAGTTGAGGAAGAGCCTTGTTGTCTACTGTTAAGGTTCTTTTGCTTGCCTTTCACCATCTGGTGATCTCTTCGGTTAGTTGTTCTTGCTGTCTCTGGCTTGAGCTTCTCCCTCTTGTGATCCTGCAACTCTGTGTCAGCACTCCTAGGAGACCAATTCTCTTCTGATGGAACCTGTGTCACAGGACTGTGGAACAGATATAGGTCTTGGTGCATTTGGTAACTAGAATAATCCTGTCCCAGCTTCTCCACTGTTCCTGTGCCCTTTGTATCCCTGACAAGTCTCCCATTAGATAGTTATTGTAGAGAATGTGACTATTTCATCTCTGAAACTGAGAATGAGAGCACTCCTGTGAGACCAGCCCTCTCCTGATGAGACTGGTATACAGCAGGCTGTAGAACAGTCTTATCTCATGCTGAACATTTTAATGACAGTGGAGGAACACAACAGCTGGCCTGCTCTAGAAGACCTGGTGTGACTGAAACCCTTGAATGCACACTGATATAAACAGGATTGGAGAATACCAAAATTCTATGTTAAGAAAATAATTTAGGAGTGTTTGCACCAGTTTCTTCTGTTTTCATGTTTATATTCTGCACAATTTTTGTAAGAGGAAAATCTCTCTGTAGTAGACAGAGATATGTCAGATTTATTTTTCTCTACTTGATTGCAATTTTCATTTTAGCCACAATGGTAATGACAATGTTAGCTTCAGGATTCCAAATCATTTATGATTGTTTTCCAGTTGATAAATAACAAAAGTACGTGAGAGATTTTTGTGAACATTTACAAACATACAAGGTGTTTTAAGAAGGCATTAGTTTTCATTGTTAGAAATCTGACTAGATATCTCGTGTAGATGGTAAAAATCTGAGGCAGTTATGTGAGAAAGTAGGAGACGCCTCAATGTCTCACTTGTACCAAGTTTTATTGACTATTTCCATCAAAACAAACTGTCTCCTTTAAAAAAACACTTAGAACGTTTAATATTTAAATATTTCTTAGAATATTTTATATTTGCATATGTGTTTTACTTGTTAGCTTAAAATAAGGGTTGTAGAAAACCTCAGTTACACCTCCATGATGGAGGAAAAATGCTTCAACTCTCCCATTTTCCTGCCATGACCAATACTGATAAAACTAGTTTTCTGTGACTGACAGATCCAAAAAGTTTCAAAGAACCTCCTACACACAAAGCTGAAAGTCTCATCATTTTGTCTTCACTAAAATGGCTATTTTCTCTGGCTATTCTCAGTGTAATGTGTTCTGTACAATGTAGCTCAGACATGATCAAGTGCCAGGAAGTAGACATACGTCCCCAGATGGAGCTGTACACTCAATCTCTTAGGGAGATTGTTGTGATTATAGATGTGCCGAAATTTCCTTGAGCTACTGTGGGAAGCCACATCCTCCATTACAAGGTGGTGCTGGCTACCACCCATAAGTTTGGGTAAACAAGCAATGTGCACAAGTGCATTAGTTTTTTGCCGAGTCACTGCCTGGCCCAAGGCATGCAAATGAGGTACTGAAAGCATAACCAATCAGGTGTAGACATGCCTCTCCTACGCCTATAAAAGCAACACCAGTTCTGGGGCTCGGGGTCTTTTCGCATCTGCAATCAAGCTCTCCCAATAAATGTGTGCAGAAGAATCCTGTTGTGGCATCTTTCTTGCTGGCTAGTCGGGCGCTCACAAGTGGTGCTGAAACCCAAGATTAGATATCTTCAGGCAAGAGCAAAGACCCCTGTTACAGGGAGGATTCAGAACTGCATCACAGGGAGGAGAAGTGTTCCAGCAATAAAGGCTGTTGAGAAGGATTGTCTTCGTGGATTCAGAACTCTTCAGCTGGGGAACGGCTGTACTGGTAAGTAAAAAGTAATTAATGTAAGTCTCTGAGAGGTATGGTTTCCTACAGAGTAGATCCGGTAATTGTTTTGGGGGTTGTGCTGCTTGTTTTCTTTCTTGTCCTTATATTGTGTTATTGTCTTAATTTTCATCGCCCTGGACATGAGTGTATGTGCTGGGAATAGCTTGGCACATACATAAGATCATAAAGAGAGTGTAGATAAACTCGTGAGTCGATCTTGGGACTAAGAATTGCACGTAGATAAGCGAGTGTCTCAAGGAAACCTTAGTCCATGACTACCATGGGTACTGACCAGTATATGCTGTTAGTAGGGCCTGTGCAAGCCTTGCTTAAAGAACAAGGTTTAAAGATTTCTGAAAGTACAGTGATAGGGTTCTTAAAAGAGATAGACAGACTCGCTCCTTGGTTTGCCCCTACTGGGTCACTGACACTACCTAGTTGGGAAAAGTTAGGGAGAGATATAGCAAGAGAGGAAGCTGAAGGGAAAGTGAAAGCAGGAACAAGACCACTATGGAAGTTGATTAAGGCTTGTATCCAGGACAAGAAATGTGAACCAGCTGTTAAGGAAGGGCAGTGACTTTTGCAGGAGCACCAGGAAAGCATGTCAGAAACAGAGAGAAATGAAAAGGAAGGAGCACACAGAAAAATAAGTAAAGGAAGAGATATAAAAAAAGAAAAGGAAAAGAAGCCAAAATATAGAGATTCAAAAGATAATATAAAGAATGACGATCGAAAAATTAAGTCAATCTACCCTCCTCTCGAGGACATTGAGTTATTAGAATTATCTAGCTCGGAGGACTTGGAATTATCAGCAGGGGAGGAGGAAGATTTGGAGGAGGCTCCTGCAGAGTATGAGGCGAAAAGATATGGTCCAATAGGGAGGAGTATCAGTGTTCCCCCACCACCTCCACCTTATACAGAAAAGAAAACAATTGGCAATGGCCTCTCTTTTTGCACTCCTAGAGGGTTGTGGAAAATATGTCAGGTTTTCCTGTTTTTTAGGATCAAGCTCAACAGAGATATTATGAGTCAATATCGCATAAACAAGTGAAAGATTTAGCAGAGTCAGTAAGGACCTATGGAGTCAATGCCTCTTTTACTCAGTCCCAAATTGATAGACTGGCTCACCATGCCATGACTCTTTCCGATTGGATGAGTGTGGCAAAGGCATGTCTTACAATGGGACAGTATCTAGACTGGAAGTCTATATGGCATGATCTGTGTTTGAGTGAGGCCTGTGCTGTGCTAATGCTACGGCAGGGCAACCAGCATGGAGCTTTGAAATGCTTACAGGTCAGGGTATATGGACAAACAATCAATTAGGATACCCAGTGCAGGTCTATGATCAAATCAAACAGGCAGCAGTGAAAGCTTGGAAACCATTGCCTAATCGAGGATAGGTATCTGGTAATTTGACAAAAAATATTCAGGGAGTTAATGAGCCGTTCTCTGAATTTGTGGCTTACATGATGGAAGCAGCCAGATGCATATTTGGTGATTCTGAGGATGCAATGCTGCTAATTGAACAACTAGTTTATGAGCAATATACAAAAGAATGCAGAAATGCTATCACACCTTGGAAAAGGAAAGGATTACAGGTGTGGATGAAATCCTGTAGAGAGATAGGAGGACCCCTCTCAAATGCAGGGCTGAGTGCCTCAGTTTTGATGGTGCAAACAAAAGGAATAACCTGCTATAATTGTGGACAAATAGTTCACATACAAAAGCAGTGTACAAAGGGTAGAAAAAGTAGGTTTGAAAAGAAGGTACCAGATATGTGCTCAAAATGTGGGAAAGGAAGACATTGAGCAAATGAATGTAGATCAGTCAGAGATACAAAAGGAAGGCCACTACCTCAGTTTAAAGTGCAACAGCCAAAAAACGAAGTGAGAGGCCCCCGTCCCCAGGGCCCCCAAATGTATGGGGCACTCCAGACCACAGTGTCCATGAGGCCACCCAAAGACAGAGGAGAGCCACTCTGTGTTTAGCAGGATTGGACATCTCTGCCACCTCCAGAGTAATTCTTACACCTCATGATGTGCCAACCTATTTCTTCAGATTTTAGAGGTCCCTTACCAAAGGATACAGTGGGCCTACTGTTGGGTAGGTCCTATTGTGCCTTGAATGGATTGATGATACATCCCGGAGTTATAGACTCAGATTATGAGGGACAAGTTAAGATTATGTGTTCTGCACCCCAAGGTATTGTGGCCATTTCTCCTGGAGACCACATTGCTCAATTGCTGATTCTTCCTAGTTTGCATAACATGTTCTCTAGTAGCCAGAATTCCCGAGGGGATAAGGGATTTGGTTCTACAGGAACGAATGTGGCCTACATATCTTTAGATTTGGATAATCGTCCCACTTTACAATTACAAATAGAAGGAAAAACCTTTAAAGGTATAATGCATACAGGAGCAGATAAAAGCATTGTATACAGTAACTGGTGGCCTGCTTCTTGACCTGTTAATCAATCATCACATAGCCTACAAGGATTAGGATATGAGGCTACCCCAACTATAAGTGCAAAATCCTTACAATGGAAGGATAAAGAAGGAAGTACGGGCTTTTCCAACTTTATGTGCTCCCTTTACCTGTAAATTTATGAGGAATACATGTGTTGTCAGCCATGAATCTTATATTGACTAATGATTATTCTCAGAAAAGCAAGGACATGATGAAAGGAATGGGATATATACCTAGACAAGGTCTTGGAAAATATTTACAAGGCAGAATTTCACCAGTTAAAGGAACAGAAAAATCAGATAGGAAAGGACTGTGTTTTTTTCTAGAGGCCGCTGAGGAGCCTTTACCCATTCCATGGCATATGGAGGAAGCGATATGGGTGCCTCAGTGGCCTTTACCCTCTGAGACGTTAAAAGCCACTAAAGAATTAGTACAAGAACAATTAGACCTGGGGCATGTAGAACCCACACAATCACCCTGGAATACCCCTATTTTTGTTGTAAAGAAGAAATCAGGTAAATGGAGATTGTTACATGACCTACGCGGCATTAATGCACAAATGCTAGCTATGGGTCCTGTACAAAGAGGACTCTCGCTACTCTCATGATGTGTGTGCATCCCTTTTATATTCAGCATATTAGAGCACATACCTCATTACCTGGACTTATGGTTAATGGAAATGCAATTGCTGATTCAGCCACCAGAGATATGGTTTTGCTATCACAAAGTTCTATAGAAGGTGCTAAAAATTTTCATCAACTTTTTCATGTCCCTGCTTCTACATTGTGACAGAAGTTTAAGATCACATGAAGAAAAGCTTGAGATATTGTCTTACAGTGTGGTAAATGTGTAGAATTTATTAATGCACCTGCCATGGGCATTAATCCTTGCGGAATGTGACCCCTAGATATTTGGCAAATGGATGACAAGCATATCCAAGCTTTTGGTAAATTATAATGTATACATGTGTCCATCGATACCAGTTCTGGTGTCCTTCATACCTCTCCCTTGACAGCGGAAAAGGCACTTCATGTCATATCTTACTGCTTAGAGGCTTGGGCTGCATGGGGCAAGCCCCTGCCGTTAAAGACAGATAATGGTCTTGCATATACCTCTTCTAAATTTAGTCAATTTTGCAAACAAATGCAAGTGAAACACATTACTGGGTTCCCTATAATCCACGGGGCCAAGGAATCATTGAAAGAGCCCATCATACTTTGAAACAATATTTGCAAAAACAAAAAGGGGGGATAGAGGAAATGACGCCAAAGATGGCTCTATCCCTTACAATATTTATTCTTAATTTCTAAAAAAATTGGATGATGCTGGAAGATCACCAGCCGAAAATCATGGAAAATGGCCTCAACTGCCCAACGAAATGGTCAAGTAGAAAAATGTACTTGATAATAAATGGCATGGCCCAGGTCCCATATTGATCAGATCCAGGGGAGCTATTTGTGTTTTTCCACAGGGTGAAGATAATCCACTTTGGGTTCCGACTCAACTGACAAGAACCATGAAAGATCAAGATGAATCCCAAGATGATCCTGTTATTCTTACTCCTGGTGATTGAGACAGGGATAAGTGTACCTTTGTGGGCCATAGAGAAATCATGCCAGTACCCTTACCGGTACATTCCAATTCCTCTAACTTGCCTTTGCTTTTTGCAACTGAATGTTTTCTGGATGTGCCTTGTGAACGACAAACTACTCAAGAGCCACAGGTGTATAATAGTATGAGTTTTCATTTAAATTATACAATATGCTTTGTGCATAATGTGGATAAACTTTTACACCCTATATGTTTTTAAAGAAAAAGATTATCTCTAATTGGGCAGATCCCATTTACCAAAATAAAGTGAGCTCTTGAGTGTTACTTAATGCTTTAACTCAAGTCGCTCAAGGAGCACAATCAGGCTCAAGTGATGTTGTAAATAATGTAACTTCACTTATAAACATCACCACTATCATGATAAAGGGAAATGTGACTATTCCGAAAAGATCACGATGGCCTGTTTGCAATGCTACTGCTATAAGCAGTGTGTCCTGGTGTCATCTGGACCTTGCATTTCCTATAGTTTTTTTTTTTTCACCTTGTCAATCAAAAATTTTTCCTCAGAAAGAAATAGCAAAGAGTTTTGTTTTTCACCTCCATTGGATTTTGCCATAATGAATGATAAAGGAGATGCTACAGGAAAAGAAAATATTTGGCCATATTACCAATGGATTTTATGTAATGAGGCAGGTGCTAGTACCAGTTTGTTAGCCTTTGCATTGCTGACTGGAACTTTTCATGAGATATTGAATGTTTCTGACACACTTTCCAATACCTCTGTTCATTGAGATAATGTAACATCTAATAGAGGTATCAGAAATATGACTACTTCTCCAGTAGAAGTTTGTGTTAATCCTCCATTTTTCTTTATGTTGGCTGAATTTCAAAACAATTCAGAATGGTTAGATTGTACAAATGTCACTTGTTTTTTGACACAATGCTGGAAAGGAACCACTTTCTTAGCCTTAGTGGTACATCTACCAACCTTTGTCCCTGTGCCTGTTGAGGCAGATTCAGAGAAGTTCCCAATTATGAGTCTTGTATGGCAAAAGAGAGATTTTGGAATCACAGCTGCCATTGTTACTGCCATTGTGGTGTCTGCAGAGTCAGTGGTTACCGCAGGAATTGCTATGGCCAATCAAGTTAATACTGCTGACACCATAAGTCAGATAGCAGAAAAAATGTCTAAGGCATTGCTTAACCTTCGAAGGGTGGATTCTCATATTGCCTTAGGGTTAATATTAGTGAATCAAAGAGTGGATATTTTACAACATAACATGGAACAGATGATGGACGTCATACAAATGAGTTGTGTGACATCAACTCCACATGTGTGCATTACTCCCATTAGGTATATTAGTGATTCTTTTATTAAAAGTACAGATTTATCGAATTATTTGAAGGGGAACTGGTTGCAGGAGCTGGAAATTTTGCAGACGAAGCTGCAGATACAGATCCTGAACCTTAATGGAACCAGAGTGGAACCAGTGACCCTTGGAGACTTTACCTCTTGGCTTACCTCTGCATTTTCTTACTTTAAGGAATGGGTGGGAGCAATTTTGTTTGGTGCTGCCATATGATGTGGAATGGTATTCATGGTTTGGTTTGTTTGCAAATTCAGAACCCAACAAAAATGTGACAAAGTGATTATAACTCAGGCACTTTTAGTCATTGAAAACGGTGCCTCCCCTGAAGTTTGGTTATCTATGCTGAATAATTAGTCGGCATCTGAGTTCTCTGCTCTTTCACCACACGAATTTATGGATCCATTGCACTGGGATGAGAGAGACTCAGCGATCATTGATCAGCCCTTGCACATCTCTGAGGTTTCCTCATTGCACACGGTAGGTTGATCATGATTTCCCTACTAATTCAGTCCCTTAAAACTTGGATGGCCTCTTTTGTAGAGTTCGCCCTAGGTCATTTAGCAGTTGCTATCACACAGCATCGCAGTATCCAAAGATGGGCAACTTTCTTCGTGCACAGACCAACCTAAGACACGGGGCCTGGTGGCAATAGGGTAACCCTATGATGGGTAAGGCTGTGACACTAGAGGAACAACCTAAAACAGGAGCCACGGCAGATGGACATAATTTCACAGGCCTAGACCAGCATCATTTTATTAAAATTAAAAGGGGGATATGTGGGAAGCCTCATCTGCCATTCCAAGGTGGTGCTGGCTACCACCCATAAGTTTTGGTAAACAACCAATGTGTGCATGTGCATTAGAGTTTTTTGCCAAGTCACTGCCTGGCCTGAGGCATGCAAATGAGGTAACGAAGGCATAACCAATCGGGTGTAGACACACCTCTCCTAGGGCTATATAAGCAGTGCCAGTTCTGGGGCTCAGGATCTTTTCGACTCTGCAATCAAGCTCTCCCAATAAACGTGTATAGAAGGATCCTGTTGTGGTGTCTTTCTTCCTGGCAAGTCGGTCGCTCACAAGCTACAAAGACCTGGCTTTCTGAAACACTCCTAAATTACAGAACTGCTGGCAGAGGCAAGTTAATGTCTGGGATTAGAACCTAGCCTGTCACTGTGAGTTCCAGACCAGACAGGAAAACTCTGGGCGAGTTGCAGAGTCAACATGACCCTAAGCTGGGCCATGTGAGGAGAGGAGATCTGAAAAGAGAAAGAGGGGCCACCAACCAAGAGGGGCAGCCTGAGTGAATAGATTAGCAAGGCTAAAAGTGGCTGAGTTATCTAGGTGTCAGAAGAGCAGGAAGGAGGAAAGCCCAGGGGATCACGTGGACTAGAAAGTTTGGGGGGGGGGGGTCTAGGTTGGGGAAGCATGCCAGCCAGGAGGGATCTATATGCAGTAGAGACAGAGGGATGCTGAGAGAAACTAGAGGCCACTGTATACTTGATATGTAAATGGACACTTTAGTTCAACATTTTTGCCTTGGATTTAAGACCTATCTGGTTTTAGGCCTTTGTGTGAATGATACTTGACAGGTCTTTTTGCAAAGAAAACTCAGGAAATTACCACAGAGGAAGAAAGAAAGGACATATTTGAAATCGAGTATTCTTTCAACACTGATCTCAAGAATTCAAATTCTTCTCAGTTATACACATCAGATATGATGTCATCACTAATAACTTTTCTATGGTGCATCCCCACATTAAGAGAAATTTGGAGATGTATAACGGAATTCAGCCCACAAATCACTTTGGTGTAGCACTGAGGATGTACTTCAGAAGGAAAGTCTAGAGCAGCAGCTTCAGTGAGGAAGGGAACACTGGAGCATATGTAAATGTGATCTAGTCTGCAGGGAGTCCCATTAACTCCTTACACTTTGGTTCTCCACTGTCCATCTCTGCAACTGCCCTGGTATCCATGGAGAAGCTGTCTGAACTACATTAACCAGAACCCACTGTGTGCATAAAGGCAGGAAGAGTAGAGGGAGTTGTTAGTGCATACATATAATCCCAGTGGATATCTGAGTTTGTGGCTAGCTTGGACTACCATCTAGTGCAGCCAAGGGTACACAGAGAAAGCCTGACAGAAAGGAAAGAAAGAAAGGAGAGAGAGAGAGAGAGAGAGAGAGAGAGAGAGAGAGAGAGAGAGAGAGAGAGAGAGAGAGAGGGAAAGGCATTCACCCTGAGCCTAGACAGGTCTGAAATTTGCACCACCACAGTATAACTCGTCTAAACCTTGGGTAGAATCACCCCTATTCATGTGCATCTTTGGACAGCCCTGTCTGAGGGCCTGGAGATGCTGGATGGGGTGGCAGAGGATCCTTAGTTTACCTGCTTTTTACAGCAATCTGTGGTGTGGGTCCTAAGCCCAGGCAGAGGGCTGATGCCCATGAGAGTGGTCCAGTATTACAGTCTTGTTTTATTTATTAATTTTACTCTTATAAAGATGGTATTTGCGGCCATGTGGCATTGGTACATATAGCAGACATATGATGGAGTTCAAGGTCAGCCTGGACTACAGAGTGAGTTTCAGGACAGCCAGTGCTACACAGCTATTATAAATATGGTTGCTATGAACATAGTGGCACATATATCCTTATTACAAGTTGGAACATCTTCTGGGTATATGCACAAGAGAGATATTGCTGGATCCTCCAGTAGTTCTATATCTGCCAATTTTCTGATGAAACAACAAATTGATTTTCAGAGTGGTTGTACCAGATTGCAATCCCACCAGCAATGGAGGAGTGTTCCTCTTTTACCACATCCTCCCCAGCATCTGCTGTCACCTGAATTTTTGATCTTAGCCATTATGACTTGTGTGAAATGGAATCTCAGGTTTGTTTTGATTTGCATTTCACTGATCATTAAGGATGTTGAACATTTCTTTAGGATCTTCTCAGCCATTCGGTATTCCTAAGTTGAGAATTCTTTGTTTAGCTTTGTTTGTACCCCATTTTAAATGGGGTTATTTGGTTTTCTGGAGTCCAGCTTCTTGAATTCTTTATATATATTGGATTTTAGTCCCCTATCAGATTTAGGATTGGTAAAGATCTTTTCCCAATCTGTTTGTTGCCATTTTGTCTTACAAACAGTATACTTTGCCTAACAATAGCTTTGAAATTTCATGAGGTCTCATTTGTCAATTCTCGATCGTACATCATAAGCCATTGCTGTTCTGTTCAGGAATTTTTCCCCTGGGCCCATATAGTCGAGTTTTTTTTTTTCACATTCTTCTCTATAAGTTTTAGTTTGTTTTTATAAGACACTACATATTCTATATACACAAATATGCATTTCTATATATATTTTTACATTATACATATATGTGATATATTTATATCATTTCTATATTATAATTATTTTATATATTGTATATTATAATTTAAATTTATATATTTATATTACTTTATATTAAATATTTATATATATTATATAAGACCATAATTTTTATAAGTTTATTTATATATACATATGTATATATATGTTTATATTATAGATGTATATTATGTATTTATTTTATTTATATATTTAATTTTATATATTATATACTGTAATTATATATTTGTATATTTATATTATTTTTATATTAAATATTTATATGTAAATATAAGACATATATATATATATCATATAAGATAGTAAGTCTTTATGAGTTTTTATAAGACACTATTGCCTATGCTAGCAACATTTTCTGAAGGGACCCTGATATAACTGTCTCTTGTGAGGCTATGCCAGTGCCTGGCTAATCCAGAGGTTGGATGCTCAGTCTCATCTATTGTAAGGAACACAGGGCCCCCAATGAAGGAGCTAGAGAAAGTACCCAAGAGCTTAAGGGGTCTGCAACCCTATAGGAAGAACAACAATATGAACTAACAAGGACCCCCAGAACTCATGTGTTTAGCTGCATATGTAGCAGAAGATGAGCCACTCCACCATCATTGAGAGTAGAGGCCCTTGATCTTGTGATGATTATATGTCCCAGTAGAGGGGAATGCCAGGGTCTGGAAGCAGGAGTGGGTGGGTTGGGGAGCAGGGTAATGAGAGTATATAGGGGATAGTATTTGAAATGTAAATGAAGAAAATATCTAATAAAATAATAAGAAATAAAAAAGAATAAATTCGTGAAGAATTCCATTAAACCATAGTTCGAATATCAAATCTTTCTTTGCAACAATGCCGTCTTCCATGAATTTTCAATGAGTAAAATGTGGATGTTAATGAAGAATGTGTTCCTTAAAGGGATATTGCTAGTGATCATATTTCTATGAAGACTGACTTAGGGAAGTGATTGATTTTGTTAATGCATTTTAGACCCATTTGGTTTCCCATTATATAATGAGAATTGATAAATGTGAAATATTTAGTGTAGCTGCAAACACTCAATTGTCTTATTGAAAATGTCGTTTTCTAGAAAACAGAGTAATTAAAGCATCTGCCTCCCATTCTGTTTTCCAGAATTTTCTGAGTCCAGAAACTCAATCAGAACTGCACACAAAGGGCAATTTCTGAAAAAAAAAAATAGGTTCATGCAAATGTCAGTAGTTTTACCTATCCATTCCATGACTACAATATAAATATCATGTTGACATATCTACATGCTTATTTCATTTTATTTTTTTATTTATTATTACTCAATTTCTTTTTTACAGTCTAGTAGTTATCCCTTGCCTGGTCAGCCCCCTGACTTCCTCATCTAACATCTCCTCCCCCATCTCGAAGATAATACCCTACATCCCCAATGCCCATCCCATCCCAATCCCTGGTGACTTAAGTCTCTCTGGGGTTAGGTGTGTCTCTCCCACTGATGCTAGACCAGGCAGTCTTATGCTGCATATATATTAGGGGCTTCACATCAGCTAGTGTATGATCCTTGGTTAGAGGCTCAAAGTCTGAGACATCTTGCTTGTCCAGGTTTGTTGAGAATGCTGGTCTATTTATGGGCCACCCTCCTCCTCAGCTTCTTACAACTATCCCAATTCATCCACAGAGTCTCTGGGATTCTGATCATTTTTGGATATAATATATTTGTATTTGACAGCAGAAAAGGAACATTTCCTCCTTAGATTATTGGCCAATAGCTTGAAGAACAGATGAAAAAAAGGCAGTATTTTGTTATGTGTGTGCTCTTACTGGAAATGAGAAAATATATTCTGATTTCATCTTTGCTGATTATTTAGTTAGTATGTGTTTCTCATTGATTATTTGATTTGGTAGATGGTTTCTATGTGTAACCCTTTCTGTCCTAGATCTCATTTTTCTACACAAAGTGATGGATTCAACTGCCTTATCAAAATTTTTTGGAAGTTACCAAAGGGAAATCTCCTTGAAAGCAAAACGAAAAATAAAATTGAATTAGATAGAGAGTTTAGTTCTGTGAGAATAAATGAAGCAAGTGAATGGGTGCAAGATTTTATGAACTCAGTATGGAAGTTCAGTAGATGTGATACTTCCTGATAACACTAGAGCAACCAGTGAGAGTGATTCTAAAACTAGGCACATGCACTATAACCCAATATTTGGTGGGTATGTACCAACTTTACATTTGACAGAATTCCTGAAATATTTGTTCAGAAATATGATTTTTCCCTGATCTTTTGGGTAGAATTTCTCTCTGGTCGCATTAAAATGATATATATCTTCGGTACAAAAATACATCCAAGAATCCCTGCACTGGATGCCAAGATGGAGAAGATCTCCACAGCAACCATGACCTTGCCCTTGGTGCTATGGTAGACAGGGAGGAAGGTGACCCAGACACTGAAGAACACTAGCATGCTGAAGGTCAAGAACTTGGCTTCATTGAATGTATCAGGCAGATTCTTGGCCAAGAAAGCCACAGAGAAGCTTCCAAGTGCCAGGCAGGCCAAATATCCCAGGATACAGTAGAATGCAGTTATTGAGCCTTTGTTGCACACAATGATGATGTGGCCATGGAGAGTGTGTTCATCAATATCAACAAAGGGAGGAGAAACTGCTAGCCAGATTGCACACAGAACACATTGGATTAGGGAACATATGGGAATAATGTAGTTGGGTGTCCCTGATACCAGGAAGTTTCTCATTCTTCTTCCTGGGTCTGTGACTTTGAAAGCCAGAACCACAGTGACTGTTTGGGCCAGAACTGTGGAAACAGCCACAGTGAATACTATTCCAAATGTGATTTGCTGTAAGATACATATGGCTCTGTTTGGAAGGCCAATGAAGAAAAAGGAGCACAGAAAACAGAACATGAGTGACATAAGTAATATGTAGCTGAGGCTTCTGTTATTGGCCTTCACAATAGGAGTGTCATGGTGCTTCACAAAGACACAAAGTACCACAGCTGTGAATGCAGAGAAACAGAAGGCCATTAAGGCAAGTGCCATCCCCAAGGGGTCTTCATAGCTTAGAAATGTGACTCCTTTCTGAATACATTTGTTCTGTTCTGTGTTGGCATAGTGGTATTCTGGACAATTCACACATTGATCCATATCTGATTTCCAAAGGAAAGCTTAGTTAAGTCTGCTTTAGAAATTTTATTGTCAAGGCATTTCAAGTAAGGGTAATGAAAGAATCCTTGCAATGCTGCCTTTGATGCTGAGAATGTAATGTGTAGGATATTGCTGCTGAGCATTGATTTCAATTCGTAATGTTCATAAAGATTTAAAGGAAATAAAACCAAGCAATTTTTTCTTTGTCTAATTAACTTGAGTGTATCATTTATGATGTTATTAGAAAGGGGTTTGTGGGGTGTGGGGGGGATGAGAGGGGAACCAATCCCTGAGGACCAGCATAAAGAATACAAACAGGCAACTTCAGGTAATAAGAGGGTGGGTGGACACACCAAAATGTACCAGAGACTTGGGAGGTCAGAGACCCTAGATTAAATGTACTACAGTAGATAGAGGGAACATATAGAGCCCACCTCCAGGGGAAAGACAGGACATCAAGTGAGTCATGGGCTTCCCATCCCATAGTCACATCTCTGACCCATAATTATTCCTGTATGAATGCAAGGATGAAATGGAGAGGAACCTGAGGAAAAGAATTTCCAATGACAGGGCCAAAGTGGGATCTAGGTCAAGAGGAGGTCCTATGGTCTCACATTTTCCTGAGGCTCCGGAGCACTCACAGAAAGAATCTATCATGACTGCCCTCCTAAATACAGTTATTTGCACCCAACCAATGGACAGAAGCAACTAACCATTGAATTAGGGAAGGCTGAAAGTAGTTGAGGAGTAAGGTGATCTTGCAGGCAGACCAGTCTCAATTAATCTTGACCCCAGAAATCTCTCAAACAATGTACCACCAAACAGACACAGTACACCAGCTGATATGGGACCCTCATTACAGTAAAGGGCTTCTGTGTCTGTGTTCATTCAGAGAACATGCAGCTAACCCTCAAAGACTAAAGGCCCCAGGGAGTTTAGAGGTCAGGTGGTGTGCAGCATTGGTCTATGCATAGACAGGGTCGTCTCCAGTCAAACTGAGATGCTGAACCCTTTGACTCAGTGGTCATAATTTACCTACATAGGAGGGAAGGAGTTCTATCATGGTCCTGGAACTCTGGCTCCTGCCAAAGTTACCTTCCACTACAGCCCCCTCAAGAGAAACAAGGCTAGAAGTCATGTAGGCAATATCCCAAGCTTTTGGCCTTCAGGCTAAACTCCTCCCCAGTTACCTAGCAACAGAAAAGATAGCATATTTTAAAAGGGGCTGATTGGCCACTTCTTGCCCTCTCTCTCTCTCACTCCTTTGTTCTCTTGCTCTTACTCTCCTCTCACTCTCTCCCTCTTACTCTTTTTTTCTAGCCCCCCCCCACTCCTACATTGTTTCTTTCTCTTCGCCTTTCTAAAATAAAGCTCTAAAAGCATAGACAGTTTCTGATCATGATGGATGTACTCACTCTTGCCTGTGTGGGAACCTGTCTTCTCTCTTCCCTCTATCCCATAACCCCTGCGTTACAGGGTGTTGCTCCATGTCCCCCAGGTTGGGCTTCCCCTTGTTCATCCCCTGTTGAGTGAGTCAGAAGCTTCGATGCCCACCCAGAGCTGAATGGAAAGTGTCTGGCAGCCCTCCCATATCTGTCTGTCCAGGGCATAATTGGACCTCTACCGGGAAGTGGGTCCTCACTCCCCTCTCTTTTCCCAGGCTCCCTTTTAGTTCCTATAAGGTGGTGTGGGGGATGGGGGTTCAACGTGAAGACAGGTTGGGTTGGGGGAGAAGGTGTGGGATGTGGAGTATTCAGTCGGTGTATGAGGGGATGGGGAATGGAATATGAAATGTAAAAAATAAATAAAAAATAATGTTATCAGAAAGCAAAGATTTCCTAATCCATTTTTTTTTTTTGGTTCTATGTTAACATCAAGTAGATTATTTAATTCAGAGAAGATACATTCATAAAACACAATGTGGTTGGGTATATTTTATAAATACGAAACTCTATACTTTCTTTTTTTGAGATCACTGACTATTTTATGAATTTATTCCTTATGACACATTGAGACTGACTTCTACTGGGAAAAGATGTATAATAGCTACTGGAGAATTTACTTGCTCAAACTTGTTGACACAGAAACAACACAAAATTGAACAGGTAGGCTGTATATATGTAAATACTTATATGTGTGAGTTCATGTGAAGGTAGATATTGCATTATTGTATTTAAGTGATTCCTGTCATGTCATAGGAACGAACAAGGTGGAATATGAGAGGAAATATAATGTTTATGTTTGAATAGTAGAAAATATTAATGAAATAAGCCCTAAGATGTTTCCTCATCTGGCAGTAATTAATCAAAAGTTCTGGTTATTGTTCATGAGATGCACTAATTTTTGCACTGAAGGAAAAATACCTCTGTAGATACTTTGTACTGAAAGATCCTTCACCTTGATTCCATCTTCATATGGAAAGCTCAGCACTTTAATCCTTGCCTCACCTCCATTCTTATGAGAATCAAGGATGAAATCAGTGTTGAGAAACAGAATGAGCAAAATAACAGAGGAATCCTCTGGAAAGGATGGTAACCCAGGTGGTTTGTGTTAAGCAATTATACTCCATTCTAAAATTGTAATCCCCAACATGGTAACAACATTCACAGTGATTGTAATTGCACTTAATTTCCAAGTCATTTCAGAGAATGTTGATGTGCTTCTTTGGGTTTCAGAATTCTTATCTACAGCAATGCATATTTGGATAGATATTATTTGATAAGTTGCCTAAGAGCCTAAGAAGTTGGATTAGATATAAATAGAATATGATCTACCAGACAATCTGATTTCAGATCCCAGTACCCATGACAGATATCTCACAAGTAAATATAAATTTAATGACAGCAGTATTATTTGCTCATATGCACACACCTGTATATGTGTTATCCACTCCACACACTTAAGCAATTAATGCAATAAAATATTTTATGGATTTTTGTATTTAATTTTGATGTACGTATTAATTTCTTTTATGTCGAAAATAATTTCATATACTTTAAATTTGTTTTCAAGCACAGTATATGTTAAAATGTATGACTTCAAAAGACAACTTAGTAGATTGCTTGGTTTTACTCCATGCATCATGGGAATAAACTCAAACTGTAAGTCTTAGCAGCAAATGATTTAACGGTTTAAGTGTCTCACAGGCATAATATGTCTTTTAAGAATTTTAATTCGTTATGTAGAAGGAAAGACAAAATATTTGAAAAGGTAACCATAAACTTATTGCATTTTGCCAACCCTAAAAAATTATCTCAATAATGGGTGTAGTATGTAATATACTGAATATGAATCTCATGGTATATTCCAATTCATAGGTCAAGTCTTATCCCCTACATCCTGGATTCCTACTACATCTGGTTTTGAACATGGCACTCTTAATATATAATACTTTCCTTTTTCATAAATTTGCAAATACTTTTGTCTTCTATATTAATCTTACAGAGAACATGGACTTTGCACCTAGTAGTCTCATAATCTCATCCAGTAGATTAAATATAATATTCAGTTCTTCATGGGCTCTTATACGTACATAGTGTGCATAATCATATTTAGGATAGATAGATTCATGAAATATGACTAAATCAATACTAACAAAATTCGTGACTAAAATGTAAATGTACATGTAGTTTTATAATAGATCATCTCTTTGGAAAATCTTGTGCAGAATTCCTGCAAATTGCAGTTATATTTTCTAAAGTATTTTCTTTGTGAAATATAATCTACCATGAATTTTCAATGAGTCAATATGTGGGTCAAGGCACCAGGCATGTTTGTTTGCTTTTGCAAGACTTTGTTAAGGATTTTTGTATCTACAAGTAGTAAATGTGATAAGTAATATACTGTATATCTACAGTTGCCTTTTAGCTGACTTCATTATTTTAGGGTGATGCAAGAGAAATACATAACTTCAGGATTTACCAAAGCAGCAAATACTCACTTGTCTCATTAGAAATTTCATTTTTAGGGCAGGGGCTGCAAACAAAACAGCAGGCTGCCATTCCCTCCTTCCATAATCTTCTGAATCCAGGACTACAATCTGCACTGCACACAGAGGATGGCATCTGAGAAAAATTAGACACATATTGATAATGCGTTTTAGAAGGTTCTTTTATGTTTTAGATTAGCACTTTAAGATTTCAATAAGCTCATTTTATTCACACAAACTAATTGACATATATTTGTTTGTTTGTTTGTTTGTTTTGTGTTTTGAGACAGGGTTTATCTGTGTAGCCCTGGCTTTGCTGCAACTCACTTTGTAGACCAGGCTGGCCTCAAACTCAGAAATCCACCTGCCTCTGCCTCCCATGTGCTGGGATTAAAGGTGTGTGCCACCACCGCCAGGCCCCTGATTGACATTTTACAATGCCCATTATTTAATGGCCAGAAAAGAATATTGGAAATGCATTGAAGAAATGTTGCATAGTATGTGAGTGTCTAGTAATTTAGGAAAAAGTGCTGATATTGAGCTGTATGTGAAAACTACAACCTGTTTTTTTTTTAATTAATTATTTTCAACTTGGTACTAAATGCTATGGACAGAGGAATCTTAATTGAAATATTCTCTCAGCCAACACTAGCATGTCCTCATATCTTTGAAGCATTTTCTTCTTTGGTAATTGATATAAGAATGCCCATCTTACTGTGGGCAGTTGAGCCAGTAAGTAGTGTTCTTTTCAGATCTCTTGGGGGAAAAACACAGCCTAAAGTAATGTTGGCAGTTTTTTTCCATTAATGGGAGAATCAGAACAATGTTTTGGGAAACTGATATTAAAAGATTTTGTCTTGCCTTATCATAAAGAACAAATCTATTCTTTAGTTCCAGTTTCCTGATATCCACACTTGTCTTTCTATAACTAGAAGCCATATGTCAAATCACACCTTCCTCCTCCCTTTCCTTATTATCAAAGTTTAATTAAAGAATCAGAGAGGCAAGTGAGTATTTGAAGAAATTTGAAATAGGAAAAATATGTCCTTCAGTCACAGATAACAAATATGACCTCAAATCAATTACTGTTGCAAAGCATGAGAAAATGTATATAAAAAATAGTGGAGTATGCAGACACTGGTTTAATATGGTTGGAGATGATAAATTATTCCATAGCGACCTCGATATTGGAGCATTACATGACGTCAAAATGCTCTACAGTGGCTTCAAATATTGGAAAAAGCTCGATAAATATTATATTGTTTAAAGTAAATTGAAGATTTGAAGAATTCTTTCTATATTTTTGATACTGTTGAAAATGGTCTTACACTTTCCCATCAAATATCATAGTATATTTCTCCTGTCCATCATTTTCTTTCTCTCTTTCTTTCTTTCTTTCTTTCTTTCTTTCTTTCTTTCTTTCTTTCTTTCTTTCTTTCTTTCTTCTTCCTTCCTTCCTTCCTTCCTTCCTTCCTTCCTTCCTTCCTTCCTTTCTTCCTCCCTCCCTCCCTCCCTCCCTCCCTCCCCCCTCTCTCTCTCTCTTTCTTTCCTTCTTTCTTTCTTTCTTTCTTTCTTTCTTTCTTTCTTTCCTTTTTCTCCATCATTTTCTTCCCTCCCCTCCCCTCCCCTCCCCTCCCCTCCCCTTCCCCTCCCCCCTCCCCTCCCCCCTTCCCTCCCCTCCCCTCCCCTCCCCTCCCCTCCCCTCCCTTTCCTTCGCTTCCCTTTCTCTTCCCTTTTCCTTTCTTTTCCCCTTTCCTTTCTTTTCTCTTTCACTTTCCTTCCCTTCCCTTCCTTTCCTTCGCTTCCCTTTCTCTTCCCTTTTCCTTTCTCTTCCCCTTCCCTTTCTTTTCTCTTTCCCTACCCTTCCCTTTCCCTTCCCTCCCCTTTCCCTTCCATTCCCTTCCCTTTCCCCTTCCCCTTCCCCTTCCCTCTCCCCCTTCCCTTTGTCTTTTCCTTTGCCTTTGCCTTTCCCTTTTCCTTTCCCTATCCCCTTCCCTTTCCCTTTCCTTTCCTTTCCTTTCCTTTCCTTTCCTTTCCTTTCCTTTCCTTTCCTTTCCTTTCCTTTATTTCCCTCCCTCCCTCCCTCCCTCCCTCCCTTCCTTCCTTCCTTCCTTCCTTTCCTTCTTTTTTTTTTTTTTTTTTTGTTTTTTGAGACAAGGTTTCTCTGTATAGCCCTGGCTGTCCTGGAACTCACTTTGTAGACTAGGCTGGCCTCGAACTCAAAAATCTTCCTGCTTCTGCCTCCCAAATGCTGGGATTATGGGCGTGTGCCACCCCACCTGGCTCCCATCATTTTATTTAGCTGTATATTAACCCTTTGTTATATTTGAAGACTATTTTGAGTTAGAGTATGGAAAGTCTGCATACTTTTGCACTTTATGATAATTTATTTTAAGGTAGTGTCTCCATATCACACATGACTGTTTTGGACTCACAATATAGGGTAGACTGGGATGAAACAGACAGAGATTTTCAGATTTTGTCTCTAAAGTGCTTGGATGAAAACATGAATCACAAAAACAACCTGACATTATTTCTGACTTTCATAGATAAAATTCACTCTGCATGTATTATAGTATTGTAAATAGTTTTGTGAAAAAAATGTTCTAATATCAATATAAGTTCCTTCTGTTCTATCACTATTTTTGTTTCTATATCTATGAATTAATATTGGAGTTGGCTAAGAGCAATTTCTGAAGGTTTTTTGGAAAATAATATAATTCTATATTTTGTTTTGTACTGAATTTAATGGAACTGCATATATTGAAGTATGCTTGCATCCCTGAAATAAATTTTCCCTTAGAGGAATAAATGAGTGTGGGGGGAAATAGGAGAAGAATCAGGTATGGTAGAATATGGAAGATGTGTACAGAGGTCCGGAAATAGAACAGAGGTGTATGTCAATCAGGGATGGGGTTCTTTGGGTAGCAACCAGAAAGTCCCAGATGCCAGGAAATCAATAGCATCCCAAGAACCCATAGGGATGACATTAGCTGAAATATCCCAGAATTGGGAAGAAGAGTCTGTTGATACCATATCCAGAGGTTAGGCATGGCCCCCCAGTTGAGGAATAGGGCCACCCACACATCTACAAAATTTAACCCAGAATTGTTCCGGTCTAATGGAAATAATGGGACAAAGAGTAGAGCAGAGACAGAAGGAAAGGACACACAGAGACTATTCCACCTCAGATCCATTCCAAATGCAGTCACCACACCCACACAATATTGTGGATGGCAAGAAGTGTTTACAAACAGTAAATACAGCTATCTGATACAGCTATCTCCTGAGAGGCTCTGCCAGATCCTGACCAATACAGATATGGATGCTCACAGTCAACCATTGAACTGAGTACAAGGACCCCAATGGAGGTGTTAGGGAAAGGACTGAAGGAGTTAAAGTTTCCTATCTAGCATCAATGGGAGGGGAGTCCTTTGGTTCTGTGAAGGCTTGATGCCCCAGTGTAGAAGAATACTTAGGTGCTGAGGAAGGAGTGGGTAGGTGGGTGGGAGAGCACCCTCATAGAAGAAGGGTAATGTGGAATGGTATAGTGGGTTTGTGGAAGGGAAACAGGGTAAAGGAGTAACATTTGAAATATAAATAAATGAAATCTCCAGTTGAAAAAAATTTAAAAAATGCCACAAATAGCAAAATCACCATAAACATGGAAGTATAATTCATGTGTAGCTTCTAGCCTAACACATACTAGGTTCAATCTTCAACCCTAAGAATTTAATAACCCACAGCAAAATAAGACCATTTTTTTGTTGTTTGTTTTGTTAAGGCTTTATATGTCTTACTTTTATTAAGCCAAAGGCAGCTTGGCATTGTGGTACACACCTTTAATCCCAGCGCTTGGGAGGCAGGGCAGGCAGATTTCTGATTTTGAGGCCATCATGGTCTACAGAATTAGTTCCATGACAGCCTGATAAAACTAGTTTTTGTTTTGTTTTATTTTGATTCTTTTTGTGTTTGATTTTTTTTTGGCTTTAGTCTCTTTTATACCAGTTGAATGTTAGGTATATGATTGAAAAATTTTCCCATAAAAGCCCTACTACATATCAGGATCTATTGAAGGCACAAAGGTAAAAAATAATAGAGTTGTATATATATATATATATACATGTATATATATATATATATATATATATATATACTTGTATATATATATATATATATATATATATACTTGTATATATATATATATACAAGTAAGAATTGTATATATATATATACATATACATAAATATATACATATATATTTTTTCTATATATATATAGAAAAAATAATAGAGTTGTATATATATATATATATATATAAACTCTATTATTTTTTCTATATATATATACTCAGCAAGTATATGTGTGTATATATATATATATATATATATATATATATATATATATATATATACTTGCTATTTACTTACTGTTTCTTCATATAAAATATTAAAATATACTGTGATAAATGATACTTTCATGCAGTGTGCCACATAGATACATATGAGGGGTGTCTAACACTCATTTATTGTCATGTAGTGCTTCCTAAATATTTTATAAGTAGCACAGCTCCAAAAATAACAATTTTCAGAGTGAATGATAAAGAGTTGATGAAAATCCAAAGTAGAAAAAAGAATGAGCAAGCCAGGATTATCATCAGTTGTGGAGGTGTATTAACTCTGATTAGTTTGCAAGCAAAACTGAGAATTGGTCTCATCCCACAAACCTCAAGAAATCCTGTCTACAATAGATGGAATAGTCGAGTGGAAGCAATTAGTTGGTCTCATTTGGGCTCAAATATCAATGTGATTGTATTTTCACACTTTTGTTCCCAAGTCCTGAGTACATTCAGTTTATATAAGATTAATTTCCAGGGAGGGGAACAGAGCATTTGTGAGTTACAAAAATTTTCCTAATGACCCTTGTATTTGGTAATTATGTTATGGTTAATCAGTGATAAAAGAAGATACCAACAGTGTTTGACTACCAGATTCTTGTGTTTTGGCTGGCCCTGAAATTACAGTCTATTTCATGGTGTTTGTGTAGAATTCCCATTGACATATAATATCACTTTGTCCAAGGAATTCCTTTTGTAGTTTGACATTAATAGTTTATAGGCGCTTCTTCTTATGTTTATTCACATGCAAATGTGGAATAAATGATTTGTATCAGTAGTTCCAGATATTCTGATTATCGAACTGACAGTTTGAATTATATTTTCAAAAATAAAGTATTCTTAGTCCTAAACTGGGAATAACTGTCACTCAATTGTCTATCACTAACTCATGCTTCACTCACTACTATTCATATGAGGTATGACGTAGGATTTCGTGGTTTTGTCACCTAGCTCCATTTCATATGTCTGGTTACTATAATGTGTTATGAAAATTTTTTCTATTATGATGGCTTAGTTTTGTTTAATCCTGTTTAATTTTATTATTCTCCCATAAAATCCTGTCATTTTCTAATGAGTAACATAAAGTGGATCTGATGAAAAAGGAAGGAAATAGGAATATTAACTATGATATATTTGCCAGTAGAACTGACAATTGTTCACATCCCAATAGAAGGAATGGAAACTGTAATTAGGATATATTATGTGAGAATAACAAATTATTTTCAATAAATAAAACAATCAAAATTTAAAAAAACTCCCTGTTCTCAGAGAATGATCTTCTGTTGTGTGTTTTGTTCTTTTGGTATGTGTTTTTGTCAAGAATTTTTCCATTCATATCCATCAAATGTAATGTTCTTGAATGACATTTTTTTCCTCTTATTAAACATTATACAGTTTTCCTCCATTTTTTAATAAAGAAAAGTTCTCCTCTTGTATATGAATGTGTCTTCTTACCCTCTGCAGGCAACTTAGGAATGCCTTAAAAAATAAACCAGTTTTGTTGTCTTTGATTTCATTTAGAGAATGTTAACAAAAAAGTTCAATGATAACTGAAAATTATTTGTTGCTTCTGTCTGGTTGCTGTTATTGCTGTACTTGAGGTGTGTTAATATCCTTTATTTTTTCTGTTGTTCTAGTTCTGTCTATAGGTTCCTTTCACCTTCTGGTCATCTTATGTAAAAGAGTGAATGGATTCTTCAAATTTACTAAAAAGTCTTGTTTCTATGAATATGATTTTCTGTAATTGTGTTCATTAGTGAATGTGTTGAATGTCCTTTTATTATATGGTAAATATTTTTGGATATAATGACAAGGGTTAGCAATTATGACTATTGGTGTTTCATAACTGTAACATTAGCCTCTTTCATATCAATACCTGTTCCAGAAGTTTAAGGTAAGGGAGGAGATTACTGTTTCATTAGAGCAATTATGTGAAGAAAAAATTTTTAATTTAAAGGAAAGAATATCTAAGAGTGGTGAAGAACAGGTTTTTTTTTTAATTTATTAAATTTCAAAAAATTGTTCTGATATGACAAAGGTATATTTTATGCATGTTTGAAATCTTCAAATAATTGGTAAAAATGTGAAAAATGAAAAAAAGAAATATCATACTGGAACTAGAAAGTGATTCCTTATGTGACTAAATTGTTCTTTTCAATATGTTGCCGTGAATTCATCTGACACTGTATACTGCTCTGTATTATAAAGCAATAAGCTAGCACACACTTACCTTTCTTCTTCCTGTGGCCAACTCAATCATGTCTACGTAAAAGTGAAAGTGTCGACCATGTGGTAAATATGGGCTGAACTTTCCTAACTTCATCTTCATCCCAAGATGTTGTGAGAAATTCCCAAAGTGAATAATGTCATATTCATCCTGCATTATTACTCTTTGTTTCATAATCACTTTGTCACCAAGAGGGTTAATGAAGTAGGTCCTTCTTAGAAAGGAGTTTACCTAAAATACAAGCATTGCACTATAATGTATATATCATTCCTTCAAGTCATAAAATTCATTCTGATTTCATAGCAAAGGCACACATATTTAAAGAAAGAAAGAGAGGTATCAAAGCTAATGCAATTGTATAAATGAAATTATCACAATGTTACAATAATTTCAGTTTTCTCAGCGAAGAATACCAAACACAAACAGAGAAAAATGCAGATCCAAACACAGGTATGCAACACACACACACACACACAGACACACACAGAGACACACCAAACACACACAAACACGTAAATATACACACAGATACTGAGAGAGTCTCACATCTTTTCTAAGTCACACATATAGTACAGCTATACATTTATTTACAAACAAATATACGTACATGTTGGCACGCATATGTAAATATTCAGGGACATAAATGACAATCATATCCACTCAAATAAAAACACAGGTATGAAATCACAAAAAATAATACACTGGCACACATACAAAAATACACACAGACATACACACACACGGAGCAAGAGAGAGAGTGAGAGAGAGTGAGACAGCAAAACAAGGGGAGAGGTTTAAATATTTAAGTAACAGCCATGAACAATATTGACACACAGAGATTTTTATACTCACACCTAAAGACAAAAAAGCAGGAAAAGGCCTTGCCGAGTACAAAGAAATATGCAGACACATACTTAGTAAAGCATGTACAAATCCATATTAGTACTTATAAACACTTACAAAATACATACATTGTACACAATGAAACCTACTCTGACAAAAACCCCAAAGAAACATATACACATGTATAAACAAACACTGATAGAAAGAAATTCCTACATAGAAAAAATTGTTGCTCATTTCCACTTTCATACATAGAGTTAAACATATATGTTGAAAGTAATACAAATATAAACACAGACACATAGAAAGAGTAGAAAATATATATATACTCAATGAGAAGCATACATTCACACATATAAACACATTTCTACATACAGAAATGAGTACCAACACTATTTCTTGTTTAGTTACTCTCAGAAAACCCAGAATGCTCTCCAGAGCCTACACACTTGGCAGAATCACTGGATTACACTAATGAAAATAATTCCTCCAAATGATTTCCATATGATTGACAAATATAAGTAAAAACTCATCTTCTAATCATGGAGATAATTAATGAGGAAAGACTGTTTATATCCAATATTGGAAGGGGCATGCTAATAGATATGTGAGTGCTCTGAATAAAACCACACATTTTCATTGCTAATCTGTGAATTCTTTTTCCAATCACATTCATAACAATTTATAGATTTGCTTTTGTTAAGGTAAAATGTTTGGAAAACTATCTATTTTGGAAAATATTTCTTATTTCTTTAAGTCTGGGCATCTGAAAGACTCTAAACAACTATGCAATTGAAGCCACCAAACCTCGGCCAATAGAAGAAACTTTTACCTTCAAGCAGAGAGAACTGGCTCCTTTTCCATTGTCTATTGCCTGATTATCAGCCTGTTGCAGATTCATCTCGTGGAGGGCATGGGCTATGGCATGCACCGCATTGTATATGTTATAAGTATTCTCACTAAAGGTCATGTCAAACTTCTGTTCCTTTAGCCAATCAAATGAGGCATCAGATGAATTGTTCTTCAGTATTTTACAGTTAGATGTTGAGTCTTCATAGTTAAAATATTTCCACTCTGGCATTACTAGATATAAATCTGTTTTTCTGAGATGAAACCATGTCTGTACAAAATTTTTAAAGCCAGAAATCTCACCATGGTGGGGTAGAAAAGTAAGTGATCCATAGAATTTGCCATGACTTATGTCTGTCTTACTGGTAGGGAAATTCCATTGTTTTGTGGTGATCCATATTCTCTGTAAAATGGGAGGGTCCCACATTCTGAAGATCAAATCAATGAAATTGTATGTTTCTCCATAAATGATAATAACATTTGTTAATGACATCACAATTTGGCTGTAGTACATTTCAGTTTTTTGTGGAAATGAAACTTCATTAACAGGGATCATTTTCACAAAGGCAAAGCAAATTTCCTTGTTTTCACTCTGATTCTTCAACTCTAAAAGAAATTGGTTTCCTTGATCGTCATCTGGGATGACAAGTCCAACCCAGTTCCATTTGAAGTAAAGTATGAAGGAGACCATTGCCAATGCTAGAGATGTGTCCTTTGGGGCCATCTGATAGAGATAGGGATATTGTTCATCATCACTGAACATAGAATGGAAAGGTCCATAGGTAAGCTGAAGGAGCTACAACACAAAGAGCAGCATGGGGTGTGGTGCATGGGAAAACACTTGTAATCAAATTTACCTGCAAACAGTTGATTACCTGTGACTTTTTCTCTCATAACTGATTCAAATTAGGAAACGTGGAAGCCTGGCACATCCACTTCTAATGGGAACAGCAAGCATAGTTCTTTGACAAAGATGTAACAAATGTATTCACATGTTATAATGACTGCCTTTCTGTCTTTCAGTCTTAGTCTTGATATATGTGTTTCAAATGTTTGAAGGAATTTTTATACTTTTACAATTTGGGGATATATGATTAATATTTTTTAAAAAGGCTTTTATGCCATAATAAATAAATACTTCTAAGATTGAAGAGGATAGTCCTGCACATAATACTGATATAGCATTTGGAAGATATATTCTTATATTGCCCTACTTGACAGTAATATTGTACACTAGAGGTTGTGACCCACATAAAACTGCCAGAGATCTCCTTTTTAGGTTTTGTTCTGAATTACAATGTCTGCCTCTGTGCCTCCCCAGGAAACAGACAATAAGATCAAAGAATTTGTAAAAGTATAAACTAGATTTTGCACACTAAAAGTGTTAGTAGCAAATTGTATTAGAAAATCTCTTCATACTATATATCGAGGTAATTCTGGTCTGTAGAGTATATAATAATATTATATACTGATAATAATATAATAATTTAAATTATTTACATTAATAATATCATCATATTATTAAAGAAAATGACTTATTACAGGTAATAAGGTATCACATCCATATTCACTATGGGTGTGAAATTTTTGCCAGGGATGTAATGTCAATTTAAATTCTGACTTTTAATAGTTGGCCATACACTCACAGGTATTCAAATGACTAACTCCAGAGACTGGATAGGAGCTTTTCATCCTTTCTAGTACCACTGAAACATCATGAGTTTCCAGATTAAGAATGGTATCTCATGCCTTTTCAAAAATAAAAATACTCCAGATAGTTAAAAGTTACGTTATAGTGAAAATGTTGGTAAAATTTATTTCTGTTCCATCACAGTTTATCTCTGATGACTAAACTTATAACACCACCATAATTCTATTATTTCATAGTTTACCAATGATAATTTAATCTTATAACCAAGATGAAGATAACACCTATCTGGGGACAGAAATAACATTCTCTATATTTTGGAAAAGCATGAACAAATCTCTGCTTGCTGAGATTGATATAAATAATGAAACACTCTGACGGACAGTCAGTGAAGGTTGTAAGATACCTTCTACCACCATGCCAGACTCAATTCTCTATGTCCTCTTCTATTCTGTCTTGCTGGTATCTTTCTACTTCTGGTGTTAGCCCTTAACAGAAGGCCTAACATGTTTCTGAATAGTAAGTATCCTGGAACTACCTAGATTGACATCAGCATAAGTCAAACCACATCCATTAACTTTCATAATAGCTATCAAAGTCCCCCAAAGAAACATGATGTTAAGAATTTCTGGCCGATGATAACTCACACGTGGAGATAAGAAGCTGTCCAGGTACTTCCAGAAACTTAAAGATACCTTCCAATTGGGTCCTGAAAGCAGAAAGGAACACATAGTCTCTTCATTACAGAAATAATTAGGGATAGGGCTGTCTTTATTTCTATGAAATAAATATGGTGTAGGTGTAGAAGTTTTTCCATCACAATGGCCCAAACTGTATCTTATAATCAAAGACATATTTGGTAAAAGATCAGGATTTCTGTTGATTTCATCCATTGCAAACACCAATGCCAAAGCATATTTGTGGTTTCTAGTTGTTTTTCTGTAAAAGAGTACAGAATTTATTATGGACAGATGATTATACATGCACATTTGTACTCAATAGAAGCACTACGCTATACTGGAAGTTTCTGAATCTGACATCTAAAGACGGGAACAAATGGCTTTTGTTATAAGATTGAATTGACAGATGGACCTGGAAAATAGAAAGCACTTTAAAATTTCATGACAGTGTTGGTCCCATAAATAAGAGATGGTATTGACCTCATCCACAGAGATAATTTCCTTTTTTGTTTTTGAGTGCTTGATCAGAAGGTAAAGAGAGAACCACAGATATTGACAAAATAGTAATTCTGATCATGTTTTCATTTTGAAATTATTAAGCAGTAAATAAATTTGTTATTAGAGCCACTGATTTCATAATATTTTCTTGTGAAATTAACTGAATTGTTTAAGGAAATGAAAACATAGCCAGTAGTGGTGTCACATGCCTTTAATCCCAGCACTTGGGATGCAGAGGCAGGTGGATTTCTGAGTTTGAGGACAGCCTGGTCTACAAAGTGAGTTTCCGGACAGCCAGAGCTGCACAGAGAAACCCTGTCTCAAAAAAAAAAAAAAAAGTAAAGTAAAGAAAGAAAGAAAGAAAGAAAGAAAGAAAGAAAACCTTGATCTATCAATGAATAATTGTCTCTGTCTCTAGCAATATTTGATTCCTGTACTTATAATCACTTACAATTATTGGCCAAAATTCTTGACACATCCCTTCATATCTATCCTCATGCTCTTATTTTGTCAATCTTTTATTGAAATAAAATATTTTCTTAAGATTTATTTTTAATTAAATTCAAATATCAAACACGAATTTCGTAATTGATGCATGTCAATATTTAAGTTTGTATGAATTTGAGCAAGGACTATTTAGGGTATAAGATTGCAATACATCCAAATGTTTTTAAGTCACTTTCCTGTAGACTAACCTCAATTCAAATGCACAGTTATGCAGCAGTGGCAAGTGTTTAGTGCAGAGATTAAGGGCTTGTCCCACCACTGATGTATCATTCTTCTACTTCCTATTTACAAAGGAGTGTGATATATATTCACTCTGAGTATTTTATTCATTATAAATTAATTTCTACGAAACATATTTGACAACCTTTGTCATTACACTAAAACCGTATTAGGATCCTACTGAGAACTCAGAAAACAAGGAAATCTGTGTGATATTTGTATATGCCTGCATTATAAGCTTATGATATGGAAGAGATATTTTTGTGTAAATTTATGTAATATATTCGTTGTTTTTATTTTTTTTAATAACGGTGGACTACTAGACTTTGGAAATGGAATAATACCAGATTGGTTTTGTTTATGTTTTTGAAAAGAATAATATCTCTCATTTTATCATTGTCATTTCATATAATTTTATCAATAAACTCTATATGTACACCTGCATATTTAATGATTAGAATGAAGTAAATACAATCAGTCTTTCAATAAAAAATATACAACTATTGTGTTTTCATTCTATACCCTATAAAATAGGTCATTTTAGAATATTCTTTACTACCACACACACACACAAATCTCAATTAAAGTTTTCCTAATATACAAAATAAATTTGAAAGTAGACGTTGTACAATGCTCAAACTACTACCTATAACTGAAATTTAGGAAACATCAGTTACTTAAGATGTCTGTGTAGCCTAGTAGTCTAAAGGGGTGTGTTTGAAAACAATGATCAGCAATCCACAAAATTTATATGGATACCACGTTGGTAACATGTGCACTAATATTTACTAAAAATATTGAAATAAGTCCCACAAGATTTAGATATTTTAAAAGGGTCAGAGATTAACCAACTCATACATGAATGGAGAAGACATTTTTCTTAAATAATGACAAAAAACTAATATAAAGCTCCTGTAACACTGTCCACAAACGTTCTAACTATCCCACAATACAATTGTCACCCATGCCAGTGATAAGGGAAATAAGCAGTCACCACTGTTATTGATAGCCTGCCTATTCAAAGCATGTAACCATATCATTGGATTCCATATGTTCCAAATATGGTTTATTCTAAAGAGAGACTACCCAGTTGAACTTTGCAAAACATAAAAGCCAGTGATTGTACATAAGTAGTGTGAAGTAGAAAGCCACAGTGCTTTTGGATTTTATCTTTTAAAACACTTCGATGTATTGACCCCTAATGAGGTAAATATTCCTTGCACATATACATACAAAGATATGCATCCAGGTATTCACATGAAGTAGGAATTTCTGAGTGTAAGTATCTTCTCTTTCCAAACCTGATGAAGTTTTTGAAGTCAATAAGTGACTACATGCAATAAATTTGAGACAGTAAGTTCGTATGTATGTAAAGTTTTTGACTATATGTGCCATGAATATTTTGGGAACCAGAATATGCTCTAGGAGCAACAAACTTATGGAAAGACTGTCAGCAAAATTTATGACCATTTATTTACATGTACTTGGGATAAAACATAATGAAATATTATGGGATCAATTTCAATAAGTCATCTCTGCCTAGAGTGCAATATAAACTGTCAAAAGGCAGGCTTTATGTTAAAGATCAATGTAGATATTCCATATTCCAACGCTTCCAAACTTTAAATCAGAAGCCACCTGGAAGAAAACCAAAACTTCCACTGAATTAATTAAATGGAGAAAATAGGATTAAATCTGTAAAGGAATTAAGTTTTTTTTCTTGGAGTTCAGACTTAGTACAAAGACAGAAGTCTCAAGAATTTGCCTCATCTTCATCCTCAGAGCACTCAAGAAATATTTATGTTCTCATTTCAATTTAAAATACAAATTTACTTACAGAACATTAAGAGTCTTGTTGAAATAATCATTTTCAATGGGTGTCTGAACTGCTGCCAGGATGAAAGTACAAGTTAATCCCACAGGTTTATTATTTACTTCATCCAAATTTATTCTCCAAAAGCACCTGGGATCAATGAAATTGGCCATGAGAAGTGTAATATTAAGGAGGAAGAAGACCCCCATGAAAATGAACATATTTTTCCTGCCTTAAACCTGGGCAGTGTGGATTGTGAAGTGACATGCATATTAGCACATCAGATTTCTACCAGCTTTTATTTCTTGGGCTAAGGACATGTTTATTGCATATTTATGATTCATTTTATTTTTAGGCTTCTCCTGAGCCCTGGAAGAAACAAATACTTTTTGCCCTGGGGCTCTCTCTGCAACTGGTGTCCATGGCTCTTGGAATGAACACGTGTAGTTAAATTCTTAGGAGGATAATTCATTCTCAGTTTCCATGATATCATTCATGTTTGTGAATCTGTGGAAGGAAGCCCCTGTGTTCAAATTTGGTCCTTGAAAATTTTCAACAATCTGATTATGTGACGACAGTTAGAAATGATGTCAGTGGATTGAATCAGATTCATAGTGACACATCCAGTACTAGCAAATCTGGAGCTTCTGAGGACATAGGGGACACTGTATTACACAGTCCAAGTCATGCAGATGCAGTCTCATGTTTATAGTCACTGAGATCCACAGACCATGTAGAGTGTGGACTATGTCACAGAAGTGATAGATAAGAATATCTAAACAAGACCTGTGCTACCATTATCTTGAGATTCTATAAACAGATAAAATCCCAAGTATAGGTAATCCAGCTCTATCTGAAATCATACATTCTTCCCATATCGACAGTTAATTTACATGGTAAAGATTGAGTTTTAAAGGCTCAACAGAACCCAGTAAATATGCCATGCTTTGTTCTTTATTTCCAATAAAACAAAAAGTCACCCTACCTTCCAAAAATTAATTAGTAACGAAAAAATCATGCTAATATTTGAATTCCAAGCCATTATCTCCCTCCCATGTGCTCCATTTTTCTCAACTTAATAGCTTATGCTGACCCATGTATTACAAATATATATATTTGTTTGTTTTGTTTTCCTACATTGTTTTTTGTCAGTTTACATCGAGGTAGTGGCTCTTAAGGAATCTTATTTAAAAATAGGTTTTAAATATCTTAGAAACAAATAGTGACTTGGCGGGACACTGTGGTTCAATGTGTAAACTTTTCCTATACATTGTTTCTACCCATGTATATTTGGTTGTAGTCTAGAGTCAACAGTGACAATATGAGCTTTTACTGAATATTGTACACTCATGAACCTGTTTCATTGGATTTGGACTGGAAACAGGCAGAGTTTATATAGGCAGTTCATCAGTTTGGGCGATGATATGCCCCATTTTATGTCTCAATGACACAAACAAGTTTAGTGTTTTGCATTGTATATTTCTACATTATGTAAAAGTCACTGTTTTTTCCTGTGTATGACGTCTGAATCTCTGATAAATTCAGAGTACAGAGTTGTATCTAGAGGAATTAATTATAATGAAGCACTCTTTCATAAGAATACTGAGGAGGGCTGGGCGTGGTGGTGCACACCTTTAATCCCAGCAGTCGGGAAGCAGAGGCAGGCAGTTTCTGAGTTTGAGGACAGCCTGGTCTACAAAGTGAGTTCCAGGACAGTCAAGGCTATTCAGAGAAGCCCTGTCTGGAAAAACAACAACAACAACAACAACAACAACAACAAAACCAAAAAAAAAAAAAAAACAGAGGAAATTTTTTTTCAAGTGTGCAAATGAAATTTTCAGTAATTAAGATTTGGTAATTTTTTAAAATAATTATTATTTCCCAAATTGTATCTTATATATCAGGTGTTCTAAGTTTCTGGGATAATATCCACTTATCAGTGACTACATATTGTGTGAGTTCTTTTGTGATTGGTTTACCTCACTCAGAATGATGCCCTCCATGTTCATCCATTTGCCTAGGAATTTCATAAATTCATTCTTTTTAATAGCAGAGTAGTACTCCAATGTGTAAATGTACCACATTTTCTGTATCCATTCCTCTGTTGAGGGGCATCTGGTTTCTTTCCAGCTTCTGGCTATTATAAATAAGGCTGCTATGAACATAGTGGAGCATGTGTCCTTCTTACCAGTTGTAACATCTTCTGGATATATGCCCAGGAGAGGTATATCTGGATCCTCTGTTAGTACTATGTCCAATATTCGGAGGAACCACCAGACTGATTCCAGAGGTTTGTACAAGCTTGCAATGTCATCAACAATGGAAGAGTGTTCCTCTTTCCCCCACATCCTGGCCAGCATCTGCTGTCACCTGAATTTTTAATCTTAGCCATTCTAACTAGTGTGAGGTGGAATCTCAGGGTTGTTTTGATTTACGTTTCCCTGATGATTAAGGGTGCTGAACATCTTTTTAAGTGCTCCTCAGCCATTCGGTATTCCTGAGGTGAGAATACTTTGTTTAGCTCTGAGCCCCATTTTTTAATTTGTGAAGCACATGAAACGCAAAAAGAATGAAGATCAAAGTGTGGACACTTTGCCCCTTCTTAGAATTGGGACAAAACCACCCAGAGAAGGAGTTACAGAGACACAGTTTGGAGCTGAGATGAAAGGCTGGACCATCTAGAGACTGCCATATCCTGGGACCCATCCCATACTCTGCTTCCAAACGCTGACACCATTGCGTAGACTAGCAAGATTTTGCTGAAAGGACCCAGATATAGCTTAGTCTTGTGAGACTATGCCAGGGTCTAGCAAACACAGAAGTGGATGCTCACAGTCAGTTATTGGATGGATCACAGGGCTCCCAATGGAGGAGCTAGAGAATGTACCCAAGGAGCTGGGGGGATCTGCAACCCTATAGATGGAACAACAATATGAACTAAGCAGTGCCCCCTGGAGCTCGTGTCTCTAGTTGCATATGTACCAGAAGTTGGCCTAGTCGGCCATCAGTGGAATGAGAGGCCCATTGGTCGTGCAAACTTTATATACCTCTGTACAGGGGAACACCAGGGGCAAGAAGTGGGAGTGGGTGGGTGTGGGAGTTGGTGGGGGATCCTGTGGGGAACTTTTGGGCTAGCATTGGAAATGTAAATGAAATAAATACCTAATTAAAATAATAAAAATAAAAGTAAATGAATATTTACAGTAACTGGGGATATTTAGTTATAGAGTTTATATAATTAACTTGCATATCACCTTAAACCTTTATATGTAATAAACATTCAGTATGTGTCATTTTAATGGAACTTTTCTAGTTTAGAATGATCTATTGTATTATAATAAAATAACCTTGAGAATAATTAATGAAGCTTTGGGGAAACAAGTTATAATAGCTATAGAATTTTAAAAAAATATGATTTATTGAACATAAAAAATTATTATTTCCAGGAAATTACCATCCATTATTGTTTATTATTACCATGTATTATTCTTTCATTGTGGCACATTGACACAAATGTAGCATGTACTTTACTGGTATCTGTACCACCATGACCCATGTCTGTTGCCCTTCTTGCTGCTGTCTCATTCCTCCATTCAATCCACCTTCTTCTCCCTACAAGACATTCTGTGTCTTGCTCAATTTGCAACTCAAGAATGATATTTTTCTTTAAATGTTCTAACTATAGGCTTCACATTTCCTTTATTCCTTTATAACTTCCCAATTCCTTTATGACTTTTTAGACAAATAATTTCTCACTTTCTTCAGTTTTTTACTTCTAGGTCTATTCTTTTATTTTATTTTTATGTATATGCATATTTTATTAATAATTATTGGTTATTCTATTTCTTTGGATTTCAAATGTTATCCTCATTCCAAGTTTCCCATTTCAACCCCCACAGCACAATCCCCTCCCTTCTGATTTTATGAGGGTGTATGCCCACCCATCCACCCACTCCCACCTTACTACTCTAACATTTTCTTCAGCAATAGCATCAAGCCTTCATAAGACTTAGTTCCTCCCCTCCCATTGATGCCAGATAAGACCCCCTGCTTTTATATATGCAGCTGGAGCAATGGGTCTCTCCATGTGTATTCTTTGGTTGGTGTTTTAGTTCCTGGGAGTTCTGGGGTGTCTGGTTGGTTGACATCATTTCTCTTCCTATGGGTTTGCAAACACCTTCAGCTCCTTTAGTATTTCTTTAACTCCTCCACTGGAGTTCTCTGCACATTCAGTGGTTGCCTGCAAACATTTGTATCTGTATCTGTCAGGTTCTCATAGTGTCTTTCAGGAGACATCCATAACAGTTTCCTGTAAGCAAGCACTTCTTGATATCAGCAATAGTGACTGGGATTGTTGACTGCCTATGGCATGGACGCCAGGTCGGACAGTCTCTGGATGGCCTTTCCTTCAGTTTCTGCTCTACTCTCTTTCCCTGTGTTTCCATTAGACAGGAGAAATTCTGGGTTAAAATTCTGAGAAGGGGTGGGGTGAATCCAAACCTCAACTGGTGGCCATTCCTAACATCTGGATATGGTTTGTACTGCTCTCTTCCCTTAGTTGGGCATGTCAGCTACGGTCATCCCAGTTTTGTCCTGAGAGCCGTTTGCTTTCCCGGCATCAGGGACTTTCTGTTGGCTACCCCCAGTTTTCCACCTCCCATTGCTACACACCTCTCTTTTATTTATTGACCCATTGTATATCTTCCTCATCTCCCCTCACACTTGATCCTGCCCCTTTTTTCTTCTTCCCTTCTCCCTTTCTCCCAAATCCTTTTCATCCTCTACCTCCTGTGATTATTTTCTTCCCACTACTAAATAGGACTGAAGCATCCACACTTGGTCTTCCTACTTCTACAGCTTTGTATGGTCTGTAAGTTGTATCATGGGTATTCCAAACTTTTTACCTAATACCCACTTATCAGTGAGTATACACCATGTGTTTTCTTTTGTGACTGTGTTACCTCACTCAGGATGACATTTTCTAGTTCCATCCATTTGCCAGTGAATTTCATGAATTCATTGATTTTAGTAGCTGTGTAGTAGTTCACTGTGTAAATGTACCACATTTTCTGTATCTATTCTTCTTTTGAGGGACATGTTGTTTGTTTCCAGCTTCAGGGTATTTATTATAAATAAGGCTGGTATGAACATAGTGGAGGATTTGTCCTGGTTATATGTATAGGATGTGTCCTTGTTATATATATGAACATCTTTTGGTTATATTCCCAGGAATGCTATGGCAGGTTTTTTAAGTAAGACTATTTCCAATTCTCTGATGAACCATCAGAATGATTTCCAGAGTGGTTGTACCTGCTTATAATCTTCGTGAAATGGAGGAGTGTTCCTCATTCTGCACATCCTCACCAGTGCCTGCTGTTACCTGAGTTTTTTATCTTAGCCATTCTGTCTGGTATGAGGTAGAATCACAGGGTCCTTTTGATATGTATTTCCTTGATGACTGAGGATAATGAACATTCCTTTAGGTGCTTCCTGCCCATTCAAAATTCCTCAGTAAAGAATTCTTTATTTAGTTCTTTACCCCACTTTTTTTTTTATAGAGTTATTTGGTTCTCTGGAGTCTAACTTCTCATGTTCAGGAAGGAGAATCAGAGTAATGTATAAGAAATAATCAAGATGGGGGAAATAAATAAGATACAAACAAAGGAAAGAACAAAAAGAATTAAATAAAGTAAGTGTTTGTTGTTACAAAAAAAAATTAAGACAGTCAAACACTTAGCCAGTCTAAGTAGAAATCCATGAGAGAAAATCCAAATTAACAAAATCTGGACTGTAAAGAGGGCATCAATTATCACTAAGAATCATAAGGGCATTCATTGAAATTTTATACTCAAATTGGAAAATCCAAGAGAAATCATTAATATTCTCAATAGATATCACTTAGAAGGGAGGTGAAATATGGGTTTTCTGAGGGGAAACTGGGAAGGGGTTTAACATTTGAAATAGAAATAAATAAAATAACCAATAAATATTAAAAATTTGAAAATATATATACTAGAAAAAACGGAAACTTGAATAGATATACAGCAAAAAATTTCAGATTTTGGAATTTTGTCTAAGTGGTATTCAAACTCTAAGATATTATGAAGACCACAATGGAAACTGAAATGTAATATGTTTTGCAATCTGGACTCCATCAACATGGTCACTGAGAAGTCAGGTTTCCATAGGCACCCAGAACTTATAGTGGAGAATCATTTAGAATACTGGAGAAAATCTGTATGTGAGAATAGGAGCAACAATGGACAGTGTTGGTAATCTTAAATCACTTCTACCAGGATACTGCTGTCTCTGAATGCAGATAAAGCAAAACAACTTTTTCATAATTAGGCTACAGGAAATTTAGAACTGAAGGCTAGCCTATTATTCACCTTTTGAAAAGCAAAATACTCAGATCAAATAAATAATGGCACACTTACTTTTTAAAAACTTTAGTTTTTTAAATTTACATTCGAGATTTTATTTTCCTCCTGTCCCACCCTCTGACTCTTTCACATTCTGTACCTCCTCCCTGCCCCCATCTCCAGAAGGAAATCCCTACTACCCACCCCCCAGAAATCTAATCTATCTTGGGCCTCCAGTCTCTTGAGGGTTGTGTGCATGTTTTCTGAATGAACCCTGACCCTGCAGTCTTCTGCTGCATTTGTGTTGGTGGATTCATATCAGCTGGTGTATACAGACTGATTGGTATTCCGGTGTCTTAGAGATCTTGGAGGTTCAGGTTAATTGAGACTACTGGGCTTCCTACAAGGTTGCTCTCCTCCTCCTCATCTTCCCGGATTTCCATAATTGAAACTCAGTGGTCAGCAGCTTCAGTCTGCTCCTTGGGGGCAAATATCTGTATCTGACTCTTTCAGCTTCTTGTTGGATCTTTCAGAGAGCAGTCACGATATGCCCCCTTTTTTTGTGAGTGTACCATAGCCTCAGTAATAGTGTCAGGCCTTAGGACCTCCCCTTGAGCTGGATCCAACACTGGGCCTGTGGCTGGATCTAATTTTAGACAGGGTCCTCTCCATTTCCATTCCTGTACTTCTTTCAGCAGGAACAATTATGGGTCAGAGTTTTGAATGTGGCATGGAAATCTCCTCCCTCAGTTTATTTTATCTATCTATCTATCTATCTATCTATCTATCTATCTATCTATCTATCTATCTATCTATCTATTTATTTATTTTTTAAGAAAAATTGAAGAAAATGCAGTTGTGGGCTTCAATGTCCTCTCAGTGGATGAAGGTTTGCTATATAATAATATGGACCTTAGTTGTGAACCCTCACACTGTTTGACATGCTATCATTACTTATTCCTAGAAATGGCTGTACTGGTACACACTATCTAAATTAGGCTGGTGTTGGGCACAAACTCTGTTTCCTTACCTATTTAGTCCTGGGATTAATTATGTTTGCCAACAATTTTGTAGGGAAACTGTTTTTTTGTATGCCCGGCTTTAGTTGATTAGACAATTTTCTCTTGGTATCCATTTTTTTCTTCATGAAACATAACGTTATCCTGGTAGTATTTGTAAACAAAGTGCTAGAATACATGTATATATCATTTTTTTTGATTTATAGCTTGTTTAAATTTTGTTCAACCATGGCTGAATAATATGAATTAGGAAAAATGTCTGCTTCCTGGAGATAATCAAAGCTTTGGTGGAAACCTAGGTACCTCTTCTGAACTAGGGAGGTCATGAATCTTAGCGGAGAATCTGCTGTTGACAATTTACTAAACCAGCATTATTCCTCAATACATGGTAACTGTTTATCCTTATACTCGCAAAAAACTATAGCTCTCACAACTCTCATATGGCATGAAACAGATCAGTTCAGTTACTGGGAAACAAACTGAACAATATCCAGAGAATAGGAGATCATGTGGTACCTATCCCTATCTGTTTCATCCACAGGACAATAGTTCATAAAGCTCAGAGATCAAACTGGAGGACACTACAGAGCACCCAGGAAATAAGCCTCCAACTAATGAGTACGCTTATAGGGTCTCATGGCTCCAACTACATATGTTGCAGAAGATGACCTTGTTGGACATCAATGGGTGGAGAGATTCTTTGTCCTGGGTAGGCTTCTTCCCCCAGTGTAGGGGAATGCCAGGGAGGGAAATGGGAGTGGGTGTATGGGTTTTTGAGCACCCTCATAGAAGAAGGGGGAGGGAGAATGGGATAGGAGTTTCTGGAAGGGAATTCAGGAAATGGGGTAACATTTGAAATGTAAATAAATAACCAATTAAAATAAGACAAAGGTGAGGGCAGGTTGAAAATATGGCAAGAGCCTGAGAAAGAGGACGTTTGCTGTGAGAACACCTCTCCTACATATGGTAGAAACATATCAATGATGTCTCATCAATGTGGTACCTAAACAAAAATGGAAAAGGTGATGCTGATTGACATGGGAACATGGAAGTGTTTAACTTCATGAAAACTCAACAATATGCAGAGAACTACAGACAACCAAGGAATGCTGAAATTGGGAGATGTAATCTACCCAAGAGTAGAGATTTTCAGTTGGTTATGCAACACAAAGAGTTCAGCCCTGAAGTATTTATACATACAAGTTATGTACTTAGAAATTTTTATTAATATATTCAGAACATTCATAAATGTATACCATGAATATGAAAGTGTTTGAGGAGTGTGCATGGGAATGATTGAAGTGTTGAATGAAAGGGGGAAGTGATATAATTATATTTAAATCTTAAAAGTAAAACGTTTTTCTTAAAATTAAACAAGTTACAAAGGAAAATATTTTCCCAGAATATGTTCATGTTATTATTATGAAATTTTTTATTAGATTATACTAAGTGTTCTAATGATTTCTATTGCTTCACGTGATAGCAAGTTTTTCTTTTTACTCCTACTTCAATAGAAATTAATCTGACATGTAATAGTATGTTCCTTTGACGAATATTTTAAACTGAGGCAGGTTAGATGTTTCAAAGTTAGGAAATAAATTGAGAGCAACTGTCTTAGTTAGGGTTTTACTGCTGTGAACAGAAACCACAACCAAGGTAAGTCTCATAAAAAACAACCTTTAATTGGGGCTGGCTGACAGGTTCAGAGGTTCATTCCATTATCATCAAGGTGGGAACATGGCAGCATGCAGGCAGGCTTGGCATAGGCAGAACTGAGAGTTCTATATCCTTTCGTCACAGCTCCAAACTTTGTCTCTGTAACTCCTTCCATGGGGGTTTTATTCCCATTTCTAAGAAGTGTCCACACTTTTGTCTTCGTTTTTCTTGAGTTTCATGTGTTTAGCAAATTGTATCTATTTTCTTGGGTATCCTAAGTTTCTGGGCTAATATCCACTTATCAATGAGTACATATTGTGTGAGTTCCTTTGTAATTGTGTTACCTCACTCAGGATGATGCCCTCCAGGTCCATCTGTTTGCCTAGTAATTTAATAAATTCATTCCTTTTAATAGCTGAGTAGTACTCCATTGTGTAAATGTACCACATTTTCTGTATCCATTCCTCTGTTGAGGGGCATCTGGGTTCTTTCCAGCTTCTGGCTATTATAATAAAGGCTGCTATGAACATAGTGGAGCATGTGTCCTTCTTACCTGTTGGGACATCTTCTGGATATATGCCCAGGAGAGGTATTGCTGGATCCTCTGGTAGTATTATGTCCAATATTCTAAGGAACCACCAGACTGATTTCCAGATGGGTTGTACAAGCTTGGAATCCCACCAACAATGGAGGAGTGTTCCTCTTTCTCCACATCCTCGCCAGCATCTGCTGTCACCTGAATTTTTGATCTTAGCCATTCTGACTGGTGTGAGGTGGAATCTCAGGGTTGTTTTGATTTGCATTTCTCTGATGATTAAGGATGTTGAACATTTTTTCAGGTGCTTCTCAGCCATTCAGTATTCCTCAGGTGAGAATTCATTGTTTAGCTCTGTAACCCCATTTTTTAATGGGGTTATTTGATTTTCTGGAGTCCACCCTCTTGAATACTTTATATATATTGGATATTTGTCCCCTATCTGATTTAAGATAGTTAAAGATCCTTTCCCAATCTATTGGTGGCCTTTTTGTCTTATTGACAGTGTCTTAGCCTTACAGAAGCTTTGCAGTTTCATGAGGTCCCATTTGTCAATCCTCGATCTTACAGCACAAGTCTTTGCTGTTCTAGTCAGGAATTTTTCCCCTGTGCCTATATCCTCGAGGCTTTTCCCCACTTTATCCTCTATAAGTTTCAAGTTCTCTGGTTTTATGTGAAGTTCCTTGATCCACATAGATTTGACCTAAGTACAAGAAAATAGGAATGGATCGATTCACATTCTTCTACATGATAGAAACCAGTTGTGCAAGCACCATTTTTTTAAAAATGCTGTCTTTTTTTCCACTGGATGGTTTTGGTCCCTTATTGAAGATCAAGTGACCATAGGTGTGTGGGTTCATTTCTGGGTCTTCTATTCTATTCAATTGGTCTACCTGTCTGTCACTATACCAGTACCATGCAGTTTTTATCACAATTGCTCTGTAGTAAAGCTTTAGGTCAGGCATGGTGATTCCACCAGAGGTATTTTTATACTTGAGAAGAGTTTTTGCTATCCTAGGTTTTTTGTTATTCCACATGAATTTGGAGATTGCTCTTTCTAATTCGTTTAAGAACTGAGTTGGAATTTTGATGGGGATTGCATTGAATCAGTAGATTGCTTTTGGCAAGATAGCCATTTTTACAATGTTGATCCTGCCAATCTATGAGCACCGGAGACCTTTCCATCTTCTGAGATCTTCTTTCATTTCTTTCTTCAGAGACTTGAAGTTTTTATCATACAGATCTTTCACTTGTTTAGTTAGAGTCACTCCAAGATATTTTATATTATTTGTGACTATTGAGAAGGGTGTTGTTTCCCTAATTTCTTTCTCAGCCTATTTCTCCTTTTTGTAGAGAAAGTCCATTGACTTGTTTGAGTTAATTTTATATCCAGCTACTTCACCGAAGCTCTTTATCAGGTTTAAGAGTTCTCTGGTGGAATTTTTAGGGTCACTTATATGTACTATCATATCATCTGCAAAACGTGATATTTTGACTTCAGATTTTCCCATTATTATCCCGTTGATCTCTTTTTGTTGTCGAATTCCTCTGGCTAGGTCTTCAAGTACTATGTTGAATAGGTAGTGAGAAAGTGTGCATCCTTGTCTAGTCCCTGATTTTAGAGGGATTGCTTCAAGTTTCTCACCATTTACTTTGATGTTGGCTACTGGTTTGCTGTAGATTACTTTTATCATGTTTAGGTATGGGCCTTGAATTCCTGATCTTTCCAAGACTTTTATCATGAATGGGTGTTGAATCTTGTCGAATGCTTTTTCCGCATCTAAGGAGATGATAATGTGGTTTTTGTCTTTGAGTTTGTTTATATAATGGATTACCTTGATGGATTTCCGTATATTAAACCATCCCTGCATCCCTGGAATGAAACCTACTTCTTCAGTATGGATAATTGCTTTAATATGTTCTTGGATTCTGTTAGAGAGAATTTTATTTAGTATTTTTGCATCTATATTTATAAGGGAAAGTGGTCTGAATTTGCTATCTTTGTTGGATCTTTCTGTGGTTTAGGTATCAGAGTAATTGTGGCTTCATAGAATGAGTTGTGTAGAGTTCCTTCTTCTTCTATTTTGTGGAACATTTTGTGCAGAACTGGAATTATCTTCTTTGAAGGTCTGCTAGTACTCTGCACTAAACCCATTTGGTCCTGGGCTCTTTTTGACTGGGAGACTATTAATGACTGCTTCTATTTCTTTAGGGGATTTGTGACTGTTTAGATCGTTAACTTGATGCTGATTTAACTTTTGTACCTGGTATCTGTCTAGAAATTTGTCCATTTCGTCCAGGTTTTCCAGTTTTGTAGAGTATAGCCTTTTGTAGAAGGATCTGATAGTGTTTTGGATTTCTTCAGGATCTGTTGTTATGTCTCTCTTTTCATTTCTGATTTTGTTAATTAGGATGTTGTCCCTGTGCCCACTAGTGAGTCTAGCTAAGGGTTTATCTTTCTTGTTGATTACTTCAAAGAACCAGCTTCTCATTTGGTTGATTCTTTGAATAGTTCTTCTTGTTTCCACTTGGTTGATTTCACCTCTGAATTTGATTATTTTCTGCCGTCTACTCCTCTTGGGAGAATTTTCTTCTTTTTTTTCTAGAGCTTTTAGATGTTTTTCCAAGCTGCTAGTGTGTGCTCTCTCCAGTATCTGTTTGGAGGCACTCAGAGCTATGAGTTTCTCTCTTATAAATGCTTTCATTGTGTCCTATTAGTTTGGGTATGTAGTGGCTTCATTTTCATTAAACTCTAAAAAGTCTTTAATTTCTTTCTTTATTCCTTCCTTGACCAAGGTATCATTGAGAAGAGTGTTGTTCAGTTTCCACGTGAATGTTGGCTTTCCATTATTTAAGTTGTAATTGAAGATCACCCTTAGTCCATGGTTGTCTGATAGGATGCACGGGACAATTTCAATATTTTTGTATCTGTTGAGGCCTGTTTTGTGACCAATTATATGGTCAATTTTGGGGAAGGTCCCGTGAGGTGCTGTTAAGAAGGTATATCCTTTTGTTTTAGGATAAAATGTTCTTAGATATCTGTTAAGTCCATTTGTTTCATATCTTCTGTTAGTTTCACTGTGTCCCTGTTTAGTTTCTGTTTCCACGATCTGTCCATTGATGAAAGTGGTGTGTTGAAGTCTCCCACTATTATTGTGGGAGGTGCAATGTGTGCTTTGAGCTTTACTAAAGTGTCTTTAATGAATGTGGCTGCCCTTGCATTTGGAGCATAGATATTCAGAATTGAGAGTTCCTCTTGGAGGATTTTACCTTTGATGAGTATGAAGTGTCCCTCCTTGTCTTTTTTGATGACTTTAGTTTGGAATTTGATTTTATTCGATATTATAATGGTGACTCCAACTTGTTTCTTCAGACCATGTGCTTGGAAAATTGTTTTCCAGGCTTTCACTCTGAGGTAGTGTATGTCTTTTTCTTTGAGATGGGTTTCCTGTTAGCAGTAGAATGTTGGGTCCTGTTTGTGTAGCCAGTCTGTTACTCTATGTCTTTTTATTGGGAAATTGAGTCCATTGATATTAAGAGATGTTAAGGAAAAGTAATTGTTGTTTCCTTTTATTTTTGTGTTAGAGTTGGCATTGTGTTCTTGTGGATGTCTTCTTTTTGGTTTGTTGAGCGATTACTTTCTTGCTTTTTCTAGGGCGTGATTTCTGTCCTTCTATTTTTTTTTTTTCTGTTATTAACCTTTGAAAGGCTGGATTCGTGGAAGAATAATGTGTGAATTTGGTTCTGTCGCGGAATACTTTTGTTTCTCCATCTAAGGTTATTGAAACTTTGGCTGTGTATAGTATCCTGAGTTGGCATTTTTGTTCTCTTAGTGTCTGTATAACATCTGTCCAAGCTGTTCTTGCTTTCATAGTTTCTGGTGAAAAATCTGGTGTAATTCTGATAGGCTTGCCTTTATATGTTACTTTACTCTTTTCCCTTACTGCTTTTAATATTCTATCTTTATTTAGTGCATTTGTTGTTCTGATTATTATGTGTCTGGAGGAATTTCTTTTCTGGTCCAGTCTATTTGGAGTTCTGTAGGCTTCTTGTATGTTCATGGGCAGCTCTTTCTTTAGGTTTGGGAAGGTTTCTTCTATAATTTTGTTGAAGATATTTGTCAGTCCTTTGAGTTGAAAATCTTCATTCTCATCAAATCCTATTATCCATAGGTTTGGTCTTCTTATTGTGTCCTGGATTCCCTGGATGTTTTGAGTTAGGATCTCTTTGCATTTTGTATTTTCTTTGATTGTTGTGCCGATGTTCTGTATGGAATCTTCTGCACCTGAGATTCTCTCTTCCATCTCTTGTATTCTGTTGCTGATGCTCCTATCTATGGTTCCAGTTTTCTTTCCTAGGGTTTCTATCTGCAGTGTTGCCTCACTTTAGGATTTCTTTATTGTGTCTACTTCCCTTTTCATGTCTTGGTTGGTTTTATTCAATTCCATCACCTATTTGGTCATGTTTTCCCGTAATCCTTTAAGAGATTTTTGTGCTTCCTCTTTAAGACCTTCTACCAGTTTAGCATTGGTCTTTTGTATTTCTTTGAGTGAGTTATTAAGGTCCTTCTTGATGTCCTCTATCATCATAATGAGATATGCTTTTAGATCCAGGTCTAGGTTTTCAGGTGAGTTTGGGTGCCCTGGACTGGGCTAGGTGGGAGTGCTGGGTTCTGGTGTTGGTGAGTGGTCTTGGTTTCTGTTAGTAAGATTCTTAAATTTACCTTTCGCCATCTGGTAATCTCTGGAGTTAGTTGATTTAGTTGTCACTGGTTACAGCTTGTTCCTCGGGTGATTCTGTTAGCCTATATCAGGAGACCTGGGAGACTAGCTCTCTCCTCTGAGTTTCAGTGTTCAGAGCACTCTCTGCAGGCAAGCTCTCCTCTTACAGGGAAGGTGCAAAGATATCTGGCATTAGGCCCTCCTTCCTGGCCGAAGACGAAGGCCCAAAACAGGACCTGTCCTGAAGCTGAGTTGCTTTGGCCTTTCCCAGAAACTGTTAGCTTCTGTATTCTACACTCTCACCTGTGTACAATACTCTCAGCGGGGTCCCAGAACCAAGATGTCTGCCGCAGATGCTCAGGCAAAGCCCTCCCGGGCCAGTCAGACCCCTATCCTCTGGCCGGGAAAGTGGTCAGATATCTGGGGCCTGAAAAGGGGGCTATCTTAGAAGCTCTGTGGCCCTGCCTGTCAACAGGAGTAGGAAAACAACTAAGTTAGAAATAAAGAAAAGGAATAAAAGAAATGAGGAGTTTGTTCTTAAAAAAACAAAAACAAAAACAAAAACAAAAAACAAAACCACAACAAAAAAACCTTGCCACTTAAGCACTTAGCCATTCTAGAAAAATAGATCGCAATAACCCTAAGATTCATGAAGGCATTTGTTGAAATTCTGTACTCAAATATATTGGAAAATCCAAGAGAAATGTTTAATATTCTCAATGGATATCACTTAGAAATTTTTGGTCAATTACAAATCTGCATTTCAAGTAAACCTACAATCCTGAAGGAAACAAGCGACCATTAAAATCGGATAATCTGACTACAGTGTGTCCTACAGAGCTAAAGTAATGAAAATATATGGTATTTGTATAGGAACATACTGGTTGATCATTGGATTAAAATTAAAATCCCAGAAATAAAACTGCACAGTTGCAGACATTTGAGTTTTACAAAGAAGGCAAAATAATTCCAAGACAAAAGCAGTGTATCTTCACCAACTGCTGCTAAACTAACTGAATATCTGCACGTGGAAGAATGCAAATAGACTCATGTTTTTCACCCTGCAGAAAACTCAAGTCCAAGTGGCTCAAAGTCCTCAATTTTACATTTAAAATACCTCAGGTCTCATGCCCCTTAAGAGCATTACAGAAACGTGTCACAGAGTGTCTGTTGATGAAGATGAATGACTTCTTGGGAAAGTTTATTCATATCAGCAAGCCAGGCAAATACATTAACTGAACAGTGAGTATCTCTGAGGGACAAGTTAGAAGTGTGGTAGTATCCCTTCACTCTAGTTATATCAGGAACTGAACAAGTCTTGGGAAGGGGATCCAACAAATCTTGTATTGTAGAGACAATAGACTGATGGAAAAGTATGAGGTTTCAACTACTCTGCTCTCCTGCAGTCTGGGTTTCCAAACATTTATGAGCAATTGTTCTATAGATGCCTTGAAAATTTTGTTGTGGGACTGAATGCTCTCTTAGTGCAAAAAGGCCTGAGTTGTGACCCCTAGCATTATATGACATGCTATCAGTACATATATTCCTAGAAATGTTAGTACTGAAATACACTCTATAAACCAATCTTGACTTGGTTACATAATCGTCCTCTTTGCCTTCTTTGTCCTGGGATTAATGAGGTCACAACTTAAAACTGGAAACTGTTTATTGTGTGACTAGCTTTAATTGCTTAATACAATTCTCTCTTGGTATCCATTTTTTCTTCATGGTACATAACTTTGACTTAGATAGTATTTGTAAACAAAAATATAGAATACATGTACATATCAAATTTTGTTTGATATTTATCTTGTTTTGATTTTAGGTTACAAGTTGCTAAACTAAATAATTTAAGAATACTTTCTTCTTTGTTGAGGAAATTAAATCTTTGTTGCAATCCTACATAAATCCAGAACTAGGGAAGTTATGAATCTTAGAAGAGAATCTGCTACTCCCATTTTAATAACCCAATATTATTCCTTACTATATTGTAAATATTTATTCTTATACTCACAATATCTTAATTTCTTATACCTTATTATCATCTTATCTTAACATCTTATCTCTCACACTTCTTAAGAAGAACGTGGATTGAAACAGATGGGAGTCATTACTGAGTACCAAACTGAACAAAATTCAGAGAATAAGAGATCATGTACCTATCCCTGTCTGATTGTTGTGTAATACAACTGCATATAAATCAGGGATGAAAGTGGAATAGAGGTTGAAAATGTTGCAAGAGTAAGGGGAACAGAATGATTGCTGTGAGAATACCTTCTGATGCCATAAATGATGTCTCATAAATTTGGTTTCCTAAACAGAAATTGAAAAGGGTAATATTAATAGATATACTAACATGAATGTGTTGAACATCATGAAGAATCAACCATATGCAGAGAACTACAAACAACTACAGAATGCTGAAATTAGAAGAAATAATCTCCCCAAATGGAGAGTTTTTCAGTAAATATTCCAACACCATGAGTTCAGTCCTGAAATAATATACATTTAAGTTATGTTTTATGGAGTACTCTTGTTTTATTTATATATTTATAACCTTCATAATTGGACACTGAATACAGGTGTGTTTGAGGGGTGTACATGGGAAATATTGAAGGGTAGAATAAAACGGGGAAATGTAATTACATTTAAATTTTAAGAGAAAAGAATATTTTTTAACATTTAAAACATTACAACAGAACAATATTTTCCCAGAATATTTTAATTTCCTTATTATAAAAATGTTCTTATTAGGTTATATTTGTTTTCTCTCTGCCAGCAGGTCTGGAAGAGAGGAGAGAATACTGACTAGCCAAGTCTCTCCAGGATTATGCAGGATGGTGAGTGAGGCCCAAAACAAACACCTTACAGGGAGTCTGTTAAAGCATGAACTCATTTTATTGTATCAGTCCTTTGTTTATACAGGGTTGAGAAAGAAAGTGGGGATTTTGGGTAAGGAGAAATGATGTTGGTAGCTGGAAACGGTGAAAGAGGGTATGGGGTGAGATGGTGTATAGGGTGTTCTGAAAATGACAAGGGGTGTGGGGTTATCTAACAGGGCCCATAAGAAATTGATACAGTATGAGCTAGACAGAGGCAGTCTTATTTAGTTTGGTAAATCGTGCTGAGTCATTCTCAAGCAAATGACAGGTCTCAAAAATTGAGCCAGGCTCAGGTTTGTCCTCATGGCCCAAACCAAGGCCAAATAGGGCCCAGCAATACTCAGTGTTCTAATGATCTCAATTGCCTCACAAGACAGTAAGTTTCTCCTTTTACTCCTAATTCTTTAGAAGTTGTTTCTGATGCAAGGGCCTATATTACTTTGATGAGTATTGGAAAATATGACAGGTTCGATATTTCAAAGATAAGAAATAAATTGATGTTTAGGATATGTAATGTTTAGCAGTAATGGTATTCATAAAGTATGTACTCATTACTGAAGATACCCAACATTTGAGTCAAAGAACATCAAGAAATCAAGGTGGAAGCATCAACTATACTGTATATTTTTATTGTCCTAATAGTAATCATGAATATTACCCAATTGTGAGCCCTGAGTGGCATAACAACTTTATGCCTGTTGGAACAGTGTTGTGCCCATTCTAAGAGTAACCAATGACTTCATAATTGAATTGAATATACACTTCACATGTTAGTAACCACACTTGGCACCATTATCATGGAGAACAATAGGTGACTATAGAGTTTCATAAACCATGGAGAAAGATCTAAGAGCTGAACCCACCAAAACAGTATTCGGAATACCACGAATCAGAAACTCGATAGTCTCTGTACCTACAAAAATAAATGCTGCTATGTAAAAATAATACAACAATAAAATAACTTGTGGTGTGATTGGATTATACATGAGTCCCACCATATATTTTCTTCAGTTGGTGGTTTAGTCTCAATGAGCTCTGGTGGTACTGGTTATTTCATTTTGTTGTTCCTCCTATAGAACTGCAAAGCCCTTCAGCTCCTTCAGTACATTCTCTAGCTCCTTAATTGAGCATCCTGTGCTCATATCAATAGATGCTTGTGAGCATCCACTTCTGTATTAGTCAAGCACTGGAAGAACTTATCCAGAGACAGCCTTTCAGGCTCCTGTCAGCAAGCTCCTGTTGGCATCTACAATAGTGTCTGGGTTTGGTGATTATATATGGGATGGAGCCCCATGTGGGACAGTCTCTGGATGGTCATTCATTCTGTCTCTACTCCACACTTTTTTCTGTAACTCCTTCCATGGGTACTTTGTCCACCCTTCTAAAAAGGATGGACAAAGGAAATATCCAAACTTCTGTCTTTCTTCTTGAATTTCAGGAATTTGGATAAAGATATATATATATATATATATATATATATATATATATATATATATATATATATATATATATATATATAAAACCCTATTTCAAAATGTGGTACTGAGCTAAAGAAAGAATTCTCACCTGAGGAATACCTAAGGACTGAGGAGCACTTAAAAAATGCTCAACATCCTTAGTCATCTGAGAAATGCAAATCAAAACAACCTTGAGATTCCACCACACAACTGTTAAAATGGAAAATATAGAAAACTCAGGTGACAGCAGATAATGGTGAGGATGTGGAGATAGAGGAAAATTTCTCCATTGTTGGTGGGATTTCAAGCTGGTCCAACCCCTCTGGTAATCAGTTTAGCAGTTCCTAAGAAAATTGGACAGAGTACTACTGGAGTACCCAGCAATACCACTCCTGGGCATATACCCAGAAAATTCTCCAACATGCAAAAGGGCATAAGCTCAAGTATGTTCATTGCAGCCTTATTTATAATAGCCAAAAGTTGGAAAGAACCCAGATGTCCTTCAATAGTGGAATCGATACATGAAATATGGTATATTTACACAATGGAGTACTACTCAGCTATTTTAAAAACTGAGTTAATGAAATTCTTAGGCAAGTGGAAGGATCTGAAGGATATCACCCTGAATGAGGTAACCCAGTCACAAATGAACAAACATGATATGTGTTTACTGGTAAGTTCTTTTTTTTTTTCATATGAGGATGAGAATTGTTCTTTCAAGGACTATAAATGATAGTGTTAATATTTAGTTTGCTTTTGCATTGAATCTGGAAATATCCTTCGGAAATATCGCATTTTTTAACTCTGTTATTGTACCTATACCCGAGCACTAGGGTCTTTCCAAATTCTGATACCACTTCAATATCTTTCTTCAGAGTCTTAAACAATTTTTCATATATGTCTATCACTTGATATTTAGAATTGTACCAAGACATTTTAAATTACATTGTAAGCAATTTATATTACTTACACCTTTAATTTTTCTCGATATAGAACTCCAAGTTGTATGTTGAATAGTTATGTAGGGAATAGCAGCCTCAATTTTTGTGAAATTGCTTAAATATCCCTTGACTAATTTGTTGATGGCTCTTGCCTGGTGTATATCGCTTGTATTATGTTTAGTTATATAACATGTATACATTGTCGCTTCAAGACTTTTATAAGAAGGTGGTGTTACATTTTGTCAAAGAAGGATAGAATCAAATAAATTAATTACAGATTACTTTTCTTGCAAATTTTATTAAAGGTTGATTATGTTATTGTTTTGTATATGGAACAATCTATGCAAATCTGCTATACAGTGGACTTGATCATGGTTAATTATGTCTTTAATGTATTCTTGGATTCCCTTGCACATATTTTGCTGTGTATTTTTTCATCTATGTTCATGAGAGACAGTGATCTGAAATTCTCTTTCTCTGTAAAACCTTTGTGTGTTTTAGATATCAGGTAACTGTGTCTTCATAGAATAAGTGTGAAAATGAGCCTTTAGTTTCTATGTTGTGGAATGGTTTGAGGAGTAATGATGTTATCTCTTCTGTGAGATAAATCCTTCTAAATCCTTCTGTCCCTGACATTTTATATTTTGGTTGGGAGATTTTAATGACTGCTTCTATAACCTTAGGTTTTATATAACTAATTAGATATTTTATATGACCTAGATTTATCTTTAGTATTTCATAATTATCAAGAAAATCTTCCAATTTATGTAGATATTCCTTTTGTCTGGTTTATAGGCTGTTGATGTAGCTAATGATTCTTGAAGACCTGATGGTTGTTTTTTTCCCTCATTTTTCTCTTATGATGTCTCCCTATTTACTTTGATTTGTGGATTAGAAAAGTGTCACTTTCCCTTTCAGTTAGTTTGGCTGAGTGTTTATTAATCATCTCAATTTCTTTTTTTAAATTTCATTTTATTAGATATTTACTTTATTTAAATTTCAAATGCAATACTGAAAGCTCTCTATACCTCCCTCCCCCCCCCGCCCTGCTCCCCTACCCACCCACTCCCACTTCTGGGCCTGGCATTCCCCTGTACTGGGGCATATAATTATTGCAAGACCTAGGGGCCTCTCTTCCCAATGAAGGTCGACTAGGCCATCTTCTGATTCATATGCAGCTAGAGACACGAGCTCTAGTAGTTTTCCTGATTCTTTATTTTGTTCTCTCTGTGTTCTGTTTTCTGTTTTAGTGATGTCAGTCCTGAGGTTGATTATTTCCTGTTCTCTACTGCTGTTGGGCACGTTTGATTATTCATTTTTTCTAGAGTTTACAGTTCTACATTTCTGACCTTTCTCCAATTTATATATGAAGTGATTAATGCTATTAGCTTTACTATTAGCATAGATTGTGTCCTATAATGTTGGGTGTTTTGCTTTCATCCTCATTGCATTCTACGAAGTCTTTAATTTCTTTCTTTTCTTCCTTTACACATTGCTTGTTCATTGGAGGGTTGTTTTATTTCCTTGAGTTAGTAGGCATTTATTTTTGTTTCTGTTGCTCTCAGAATCCAGCTTTAATCCATTCTTCTCTCTTAAGATACAAGTAATTATTTCAATTACCTTATATCTGTTTCTGCGTTCCTTGTAACAGAGTAGATAGTTAAATTTGTTGATAGTTCTGTGAGGGGCTAAGAAGAAGTTATATTCTTTTGCTTTTGAGTGATTTGTTTTATACATATATTTGAATCCTTTGATTCCTAACACCACATAGATTTCTCATCTCTGCATTTAGTTTATGACTTGTAGACTTGTCAATTGGTGACAATGGGGTGTTGAGGTCTCCCCAGATTAATGTGTGTTTTTTGATGTTTTATTTGAGCATCATTAATATTTATTTTATTCATCCTTACATTTTACACAAATGCAGTTGCATTTGAGGCAGAGATAACCAGAATTTAATGATAGCATGTGGATACTATAAAGTATATTTCCCCATTCTTTGGATTGAATTTAGTTGCTCATCTATTTTATTAGATATTAGAATTGTTACTTCAGCTTGCTTCTCAGGTCTGTATTCTTGGAAAACCATTTTCCCTCCCTTTGCTCTCAGGTACCACTTATTTGTGTTGCTGAGTTGTATTTATTATTTATAGCAGAATTAAGAATCTGTTTTCACATCTATTCTATTTGCATGGTCTTCACATTGTTGGAAAATGGTGAACATTAATGTATATAAATTCTAACATTAATCAATTTTAATTTCAGGTATCATTAGATTGCTAGTAGTAGCAGATATGTGTCTCTCTGTCTCTCTCTGTCTCTCTCTGTGTGTATGTGTGTGCTACCATGTCTTTAATTCTACAAAAAAGAGAATTATCAAGAAACATTGTAAAATTCACATTAAAAATCATTCATTTTAGAGAATAATAGTTTAAAGGAAGGAAATATGTGGATATAATAGTATTTATGAGTCATTATACCTGTTTATAAATGCTTCTAGGTCAATAGTTGAAGAGAACCACAAGGCTTCTAGTATAATAATTTAGACATTTGACTGAAGTAGAAAATGTATAACTAGATTTTGTAGTCTTATCCAGCTAAGCATCAATGTAAGTCTCAAAATCAGCAAAGGAACATTATACAGCTACTTATCAAAGTTTCCTTGTATACTGTAAATCAAGAACTAGTATATAAATTATATAAATAATAAATAAATCTGATCATCAAAGAATATTTTAGCATGATTTTTAAAAGTAATTAGACAAAATATTCTCAGAAGCTAAAATTCAAATGACTGAGCAACAAGATATGAGACAGTTAAACATTCTTAGACACAAAGAAACAGAGAATTAAATCCAATTTGAAGAAGTAGTGGAAAGTGGGAAACATAGAAGGGAAATTGGAGGAACTAATTGGAGTAACAGCTAAAATTAAAGTTCATTTGTGGAATATTATTACAAAAGAATTGCCCTAAAGTACTTATATCCATGAAAGAAGTGTAAAAAGAATCACTAAGTAATAGGATAGTCATAGCCTCAGATGGCCAGCTCTTTCAAGTAAATGACCTGTTGAGTACTGACATTGGATGATATTTAATTAAATTGTTGGCCAAAGGAGTCCATGGGAACCTACCAACATCTCAAGAAATGAGTAAATCATCTTTTATATTATTCAAACTGATGGCAATGACTCATTATTAAAGAAAACATCAATATTACTCTTTGAACATGGAGCAGTTGTCCTTATAACTTTATAGGGGCTGCATCCTCTCTTCTAAACAATTGGCACAGTAAGATAATTTGATGGTAGTAGAAATGTAAGCAATAGAGAAATCTTTGATCCATAATGTCCTGCCTACAAGATAGTTAGGGAAATGTTAGCTCAAGATTTGTGTGGATAATAAGCAAAAAATATCTCATTTATCAGAATAGATAATTCACAAAATTTAGCCAAGGATACACTGAATGAATGATAAAGTATGAGATACTAAATAGTCTAGGTACCTATAAAACCAAATCCTATTATTCACAAATTAGTTGTAAAATTATTTGTAATCTTCTTTCTTCTCTAGTTAGAAGAAATCAAGAGGTTAACACCGAGATATTATGTGGAGAGTAACAACTTAAGTATGAAAGAGATGTCTCCATTAAATATCTGCCTACATGCCTCAGGAAACATCATGGTGTTGGAGTCAAATGAATGCAACAGCTGGGCAGAGAGCACACAAAGGAACCAATTCCTTTTACATCAACAGTATTGGCACTGTAGAAAACACAAAGATTTAAACAAAAGGAATATGATCTCCACGGATCTGCCCCAGTTGGTGTCCTAGTGCAGAAAATTGATGTGGACATATACCTCATCTCTATCCCGGAAGCAATGCTTGATTCATAAGAATCTTATGATGCAAAAGTCTCCAAAGAAGAAGACTCATCAGAGAAGTAAAGTGTTCTTAATGTTAGACTGCACGGTTGGCAAAAGACAACCAAGAGGAAAGGAATCACACTGCATCTTTGGAAGATCTTGTCTGAAAATGTCATGTGATGGTTCTGAGCCTCAACACTGTTATCTAATAACACATACATACATACATACATATATACATACATACATACATACATACATACATACTAATAATTGCATACATATATACACATGCACATACACATATATACATACATACACAGACACATATGTGTGTGTGTGTGTGTGTGTGTGTGTGTGTGTGTGTGTGTGTTTGTGTGTATGTGTATTATACTGTCCAGGTTCCATTTATTGATAATATTACTTTATATTGTAAAATATTAGTTTCTGATTTTCATTACTTCTTTTGGGCTCCACCCTTTATGTTCTTTTAGTTATTGTATATTTCAATTCTGATGTATTGTTTTAATTTAGTGTGCTTTTGTTTTTTCTTTTATGGCTTTGGGGTTTTGTTTGTTTTAATTTTAGTTTGGCTCTCCAATTTCATTGAGTTTTATCTTTATATTTGAAGGAATTAATAAAAACAATGGTAGAGTGTGACAGAATGTATTCTTTCTTACTATTTTGTAGCTAGGATATTATTTTCTAAAATATATTTTATATGTATTTTCTGTGTATGTATTTTTCTCTACCTGCTCGTCTGTGCATGACATGAATTCACTGCCTATGTAGACCAGAAGAAGGAAAAAGATACACTGGAATCGCAGTTACTGAGAATTGTGATTCCCAATTAATGTTTTTAAACTAAATTGAGGTCCTCTTCGAGAGAAAGAATTATTAAGGTGGTGTGCCATCATTACAGCCTCTTTTTTTCTTTTTCCTTTTAATTATTTTATATTTACATCCAGCCATTAGACACCTTCCTAATTCTTCCTCCCACAATTTCTCATCCCATTCCTCCTCCCTCTTGCCTCTGATAGAGTGCTCCCTTACCTCCCACTCTACCCCTAAATAAGGCATCTCTTTTCTCTGGAGCTTCAAGTATGTCAAAGACTAGACATCACTTCTCTTATTGAGGGCAGACCAGATCATGTTTTGCTATATATGAGCATGGGGCCCATGTCCATGTATGGTGCCTGGTTGGTATCTCAGTTTGGGGTATTCCCAGAGGACTGAGTTAGTTGAAACTGCTGGTCTTCCTATGGGTAGGCCCTCTTCTTCAGCTGTGGGAAGCTGCAAACGCCATTACAAGATTGCACTGGCTACCCCTGGCCACCACCCGTGATTATGGGTAAACAACCAATGTGTGCATGTACATAAGAATTTTTTGCTGAGTCACTGCCTGGCCCGAGGCATATTAATGAGGTAATGGTAGCATAACCAATCACGTATGGGCATGTCACTCTTAGGCCTATATAAGCAGCACCATTACTGGGGCTCTGGGTCTTTCGCCTACAAGTCAATGCTCTCCCAATAAACGTGTGCAGAAGGATCCTATAGTGGCGTCTTTCTTGCTGCAAGATGGTCCTTAATATGGATACATCCACATATATCCCCTAATAAGACTATAGAGCATTATCCCACCATGGTGGCAAATATGGCCCATAAAGGTATAAAAAGTCCAATTACTCACTTTGAAAAAAATGCCTGATAGCATAATTATTCCATATACTGCTGCACAAATGCAAATATTGTGTGCTACTATAGATGAATGGGCCATTCTTAGATGCAGTTATTCTGGTTTAATTGATAATCATTATCCTAAACGTCCTTGATTACATTTTATGCTATTGCATCCCGTGATTTTTCCAAAGGTGACAGCTAATACCCCTATAAAGGGAGCTATTGATATTTATACGGATGTATCCAAAACAGGAATTGGAAGTTATGAGATTAATTAAAAGTCTGTAATTTGGCAAATTACACCAGGAGCCCCTATATTGGTGGAATGTTTGGAGGGTTTAGAAGTTTTTAAATGGTTCCTTATGCCCATAAATATTATCTCTGATTCTGTTTATGTAGTTAATGCTGTATTTGCATTAGAGACTGCCGGAAATTTGAAGCAGTCTAGTCCATATCTGAAATTTTGATGAAAATACAAGTTTGTATTTTGATGCATGAGCATCCCCTTTATATTCAACATATTAGAGCACACACATCTTTACCTGGACCTATGATTAAGGGAAATGCAATTGCTGATTCAGCCACCAGAAATATGGTTTTCATATCACAATTTTCTATAGAAAGTGCTAAGAATTTTCATCAACTTTATCTTGTGTCTGCTTCTACGCTGCGACAAAAGTTTAAGCTCACATGAACAGAAGCTCAAGACATTGTTCTACAGTGTGGTAATGTGCAGAATTTATTAATGCACCTTCTGTGGGCGATCATCCTCGCGAATTTCAACCCGTAGATGTTTGGCAGATGGATCTGATGCATATCCCAGCTTATGGTAAATTACAATATGTACATGTGTCCATCGATACCAGCTCTTGTGTTCTATATGCCTCTCCCTTGACAGGGAAAAAAGAAGTTCATATCACATCTCACTGCTTAGAGGCTTGGGCTGCATGGGTCAAGCCCCTATTGCTAAACACAGACAATGGTCCTGAATATACGTCTTCTAAATTTAGTCAATTTTGCAAACAAATGCAAGTGAAACATATTACTGGATTGCCCTATAATGCACAGGGCCAAGGCATCATTGAAAGAGCTCACCGTACTTTGAAACAATATTTGCAAAAACAAAGAGGGGGAATAGAGGCTATGACACCAAAGATGGCTCTATCCCTTGCAATATTTACTCTCAATTTCTTAAAATTGGATGATGCTGGAAGATCATCAGCTGAAAGGCCCATTGAAATGGTCAAATGAAAAAATGTCCTTGATAATAAATGGTATGGCCCAGATCACATATTAATCAGCTCCAGGGGAGCTATTTGTGTTTTTCCACAGGGAGAATATAATCCACTTTGGGTTCCGACGTGACTGACAAGGACCATGAAAGAGCAAGATGAATCTCAAGATGATCCTCTTATTCTTACTCCTGATGATTGAGACCGGGATAAGTATGCCTTTGTGGGCCATAGTATGATCATGGCCAGTACCCTTACTGGTACATTCCAATTCCTCTACCTTGCCTTTGTTTTTTGCAACTCAATGTTTTTTAGATGTGCCTTGTGCACGACAAACTCCTCAAGAGCCACGGGTGTATAATAGTATGAGTTTTCATTTAAATTATGCACTATGCTTTGTGCATAATGTGGATAAGCCTTTTACACCCTGTATGTTTTTAAAGAAAAAGATTATCTCTAATTGCGCAGATCCCATTTACCAAAATAAAGTGAGCTCTGGAGTGTTACTTAATGCTTTAGTGCAAGCTGCTCAAGGAGCACAATCAGGCTCAAGTGATATTGGAAATAATGTAACTCCACCTATAAACATAACCACTATTATGAATAAGGGAAATGTGACCATTTCCAAAAGATCACAATGGCCTGTTCACAATGCTACTGCTATACGCAGCATGCATTGGTACCATCCGGACCTTGCATTTCGTATAAGTTTTTTCACCTTGTCAATCAAATATTTTTCCTCGGAAACAAATAGCAAAGGGTTTTGGTTTTCACCTCCATTGGATTTTGCCATAATGAATGATAAAGGAGATGCTACAGGAAAAGAAAATATTTGGCCATATTACCAATGGATTTTAAGTAAAGAGGCAGTTGCTAGTACCAGTTTGTCAGCCTTTGCATTGCTGACTGGAATCTTTCACGAGATATTGAATGTTTCTATCACACTTTCCAATATCTCTACTCATTAGGATAACGTGACATCTAATAGAGTTATCAGAAATATGAGTACTTCTCCAGTAGAAGTCTGTGTCAATCCTCCATTTTTCTTTATATTGGCTCAATTTCAAAATAATACAGAATGGTTAGACTGTACAAATGTCACTTGTTTTTTGACAGAATGCTAGAATATAACTAATTTCTCAGCCTTAGTGGTACATTTACCAACCTTTGTCTCTGTGCCTGTTGAGGCAGATCCAGAAAAGTTCCCAATCATGAGTCTTGTTCGGCAAAAGAGAGATTTTGGAATCACAGCTGACATTGTTACTGCCATTGCAGTGTCTGCAGCATCCGCTGTTACAGCAGGAATTACTATGGCCTATAAAGTCAATACTGCTGATACCATAAGTCAGATAACAGAAAAAAACATCTGAGGCATTGCTTACCCTGCAAAGGGTGCATTCTCATATTGCCTCAGGAATAATGTTAGTAAATCAAAGGGTAGATATTTTACAACATAATATGCAACAGATGATGGATGTCATACAAATGAGTTGTGTCACATCAACTCCGCATATGTGCATTACTCCTGTTAGGTATATTAATAATTCTTTCATTAAAAGTACAGATTTATAGAATTATCTGAAGGGGAACTGGTCACAGGAGCTGGAGAGGTTGCAGACGAAGCTGCAGATACAGATCCTGAACCTTAATGGAACCAGAGTGGAACCAGTGACCCGTGGAGACTTCACCTCTTGGCTTACCTCTGCAATTTCTTACTTTAAGGAAAGGGTGGGAGTGATTTTGTTTTTGCTGCTATATGCTGTAGCCTGGTGTTCATGCCTTGGTTGGTTTGCTAATTCAGAACTCAACAAAAACATAACAATGTGATTATAACTCAGGCACTTTTAGCCATTGAAAACGGTGCCTCCCCTGATGTTTGGTTATTTATGCTCAAGAATTAGTTGGCACCTGAGTTCTCTGCTCTTGCACCCCAAGGATTTATAGATCCATTGCACTGGGATGAGAAAGACTTGACGATCATTGATCAGCCCTTGCACTTCGCTGAGGTTTCCTCATTGCACACAATAGGGTGATCATGATTTCTCAGCTAATTCATTCCTTAAAAAACTCTTGCTCTTTTGCAGAGTTTGCTCTAGGTCATTTAGCAATTACTGTCACTCAGAATCACAGTATCCAGACAGGCGACCTTCCTCATGCACAGATCAAACTAAGACATGGTGCCTGGTGACGATAGCGTTACCCTATGATGGGTAAGACTGTAACATAGAGGAACAAACTAAAACAGGAACCATGGCAGAAGGACATAATTGCATAGGCCTAGTCCCGCATCATTTTATTAAAATAAAAAGGGGGAGATGTGGGAAGCCGCGAACGCCATTACAAGATGGCTCTGGCTACAACTGGCCACCACCCATGATTATGGGTAAACAACCAATGTGCACATGTGTGTAAGAGTTTTTTGCTGAGTAACTGCCTGGTCCGAGGCATATTAATGAGGTAATGGTAGCATAACCAATCAGGTATGGACATGTCACTCCTAGGCCTATATAAGCAGCACCATTACTGGGGCTCTGGGTTTTTTGCCTACAAAGTCAATGCTCTCCCAATAAACGTGTGCAGAAGGATCCTATTGTGGCTTCTTTCTTGCTGGCAAGTCAGGTGCTCACATTCGGCTCCTTAAATCTTTCCCCTGAGTCAAACATAGGGATCCTTCTCTTCAGTCAAGTGGTTGGGTACATGTATCTGCATGTGTCTTAGTCAGCTGCTGGAAGGGTCTTTCAGAGGACATCAATGATAGGCTTTTCTTTTTAAAGAAACTATATAGTCAGTAAAAGTATGAGGCCTTAGTTCTACCCCCCAATCCCCATGAGACAGATTACAATTTGGGCCAGTCAGTGGACCGCCTTTCCTATAGTCTCTTCTCCATTTTTCCCTGTAATTATCTTGGACAAGAAATTTCCTGAATCAGAAACTTTGACTCTGTGTTCATAACTCTGTCCCTCCAAATAGAGGCAGTGTTTATCTCCTGAAAATGGTCTCTTTGTGTTCCCTCTCCCCACTTTTGTGCAATTTGTTTAAGAATACCTCCATTAAGTCCTGGGAGTCTCTTACTTCTCAGGTCTCTAGTACTTTCTAGAGGGTCTACCCATTTACCTTCCCTGGAGGCTGCACATTTCAATTAATTCTCTTAGATCTCTTGACTTTCTCCAGCACCTACCTCCAAAAACACCTGAGATAGTTCCATTTCCTGTCTGCCTCGTGCCTCTCTCTGTGTCCTGGGATTCTTTTGTTCCCCCTTCTAAGTGGGATGGAAGCAATCTCACTTAGGCTTTCTTGTATGTTAAACTTCCTAAGATATGTGGAATATGTCTTGTGTAGTCTGTACCATTTGGTAAACATCCAGGTATTTTTGAGTTCATAGCATGCATAACTTTTTGGGAACTGGATTATCTCAATCAGGTTGCTGTTTTTATGTTCCATCTAATTGCCTGCAACTTCTTGATGTCAAAATGTTCAATACATGAAGAGTATTCGTTGTTTGAATGAACCACAATTTTTATATCCATTCTTTGATTGAGGGACATCTGGATTGTTGTTTCTAGCTTCTGCCTATGACCAATAATATTAGTATGAACATAGTGGACTACATATCCTTGTGGTATGTTTGGTGAGTCATTATTTGGACATATGTCCAAAAGAAGGAGAGCTTGGTCTTCTGATAGAACCATTTCCAGAATTCTCAGGAAGTTCCAGACTCATTTACAGAGTCATTGTTCCAGCTTTCAATTCATCTAAAAATGAATGAGTGCTCCTTTTTCTCTAAGTCCTCACCAGTATGTGCTTGAATTTTTGATCTTAATCATTCAAAGTCTTTAGTCACTAGGGAAATGAAAATCAAAACGACCTTGGTATTCTACCTTACATCCACGTTACAACATCTTAGTGTATTTTAAATATAAAAAATTATATTAAATAGAATCCTAATTGTTCTTTAATTAGAGATACAAAGGAATGGATTTAGATGAAATGATATAATGAGAGGAACTGGGAGTTTTATAGGGAGATCAATCCATATTCAGAATATATTGGGTGAGTAAATATATATTGAATGAATGAGATAAAAGTAAACCAGTTGTTTCATAACTTCTGTTAGTTTCACTGTGTCCTTGTTTAGTTTCTGTTTCCATGATCTGTCCACTGGTGAAAGTGGTGTGTTGAAGTCTCCCACTATTATTATGTGAGGTGCAATATGTGCTTTGATCTTTACTAAAGTTTCATTAATGAATGTGGCTGCCCTTGTGTTTGGATCATAGATATTCAGAATTGATAGTTCCTCTTGGAGGATTTTACCTTTGATGAGTATGAAGTGCCCCTCCATGTCTTTTTTGATAACATAGGGTTGAAAGTCGATTTTATTAGATATTAGAATGGCTACTCCACCTTGTTTCTCCAGACCATTTGCTTGGAAATTTGCTTTCTGTCATTTTCCATGAGATGAATTTCCTGTAAGCAGCAAAATGTTGGGTTCTCTTTTTCAGCCAGTTTCTCTCTTTTTTTTTTTTTTTTTTTTTTTTTTTTTTAGATAGGAACAACAGGTCCCCCAGGCAATAGGAATGAAAACAGCAGAGAGAAAGATGTGTGGTGGGAAGCTTTTCTCAATTTTCCAGCACTCAGCAAAATTTATATATAGTCACTCCCAAACTTTTTTTTTAAATTTTTAATATTTTTATTACATATTTTCCTCAATTACATTTCCAATGCTATCCCAAAAGACCCCCATAGCGCCCCCCACTTCCCTACCCACCCATTCCCATTCTTTTGGCCCTGGCATTCCCCTATATTGGGGCATATAAAGTTTGCAAGTCCAATGGGCCTCTCTTTCCATTGATGGCCGACTAGGCCATCTTTCGATACATATGCAGCTAGAGACAAGAGCTCCGGGGTACTGCTTAGTTCATCATGTTGTTCCAACTATAGGGTTGCAGATCCCTTTAGCTCCTTGGGTGCTTTCTCTAGCTTCTCCATTGGGAGCCCTGTGATACTTCCAATAGCTTACTGTGAACATCCACTCCTGTGTTTGCTAGGCCCCGGCATCTTCTCACAAGAGACAGCTATATTTGGGTCCTTTCAGCAAAATCTTGCTAGTGTATGCAATGGTGTCAGCGTTTAGAAGCTGTTTATGGGATGGATCCCTGTATACGGCAGTCTCTAAATGGTCCATCCTTTCATCACAGCTACGAACTTTGTCTCTGTAACTCCTTCCCTGGGTGTTTTGTTCCCAATTCTAAGAAGGTGCACAGTGTCCACACTTTGGTCTTCATTCTTCTTGAGTTTCATGCGTTTAGCAAATTGTATCTTATATCTTGGGTATCCTAAGTTTTGGGCTAATATCCACTTATCAGTGAATACATATTGTGTGAGTTCTTTTGTGATTGTGTTACTTCACTCAAGATGATGCCCTCCAGGTCCATCCATTTGGCTAGGAATTTCATAAATTCATTCTTTTTAATAGCTGAGTAGTACTCCATTGTGTAAATGTACCATAATTTCTGTATCCATTCCTCTGTTGAGGGACATCTGGGTTCTTTCCAGCTTCTGGCTATTATAAATAGGGCTGCTATGAACATAGTGGAGCATGTGTCCTTTTTACCGGTTGGGACATCTCCTGGATATATGCCCAGGAGAGGTATTGCTGGATCCTCCGGTAGTACTATGTCCAATTTTCTGAGGAACCGCCAGACTGATTTCCACAGTGGTTGTACAAGCTTGCAATCCCACCAACAATGGAGGAGTGTTCCTCTTTCTCCACATCCTTGCCAGCATCTGCTGTCACCTGAATTTTTGATCTTAGCCATTCTGACTGGTGTGAGGTGGAATCTCAGGGTTGTTTTGATTTGCATTTCCCTGATGATTAAGGACGTTGAACATATTTTCAGGTGCTTCTCTGCCATTCGGTATTCCTCAGGTGAGAATTCTTTGTTCAGTTCTGAGCCCCATTTTTTAATGGGGTTATTTGACTTTCTGGAGTCCACCTTCTTGAGTTCTTTATATATATTGGATATTAGTCCCTTTTCTGATTTAGGATAGGTGAAGATCCTTTCCCAATCTGTTGGTGGTTTTTTTGTCTTATTGATGGTGTCTTTAGCCTTGCAGAAGCTTTGCAGTTTCATGAGGTCCCACTTGTCAATTCTCGATCTTACAGCACAAGCCATTACTGTTCTATTCAGGAATTTTTCCCCTGTGCCCATATCTTCAAGGCTTTTCCCCACTTTCTCCTCTATAAGTTTCAGTGTCTCTGGTTTTATGTGAAGTTCCTTGATCCACTTAGACTTGACCTTAGTACAAGGAGATAGGAATGGATTGATTCCCATTCTTCTACATGTTAACAACCAGTTTTGCCAGCACCATTTGTCTAAAATGCTGTCTTTCTTCCACTGGATGTTTTTAGCTCCCTTGTCGAAGATCAAGTGACCGTAGGTGTGTGGGTTCATTTCTGGGTCTTCAATTCTATTCCATTGGTCTATTTGTCTGTCACTATACCAGTACCATGCAGTTTTTATCACAATTGATCTGTAGTAAAGCTTTAGGTCCGGCATGGTGATTCCACCAGAGGTTCTTTTATCCTTGAGAAGAGTTTTTGCTCTCCTAGGTTTTTTGTTATTCCAGATGAATTTGCAGATTGCACTTTCTAATTCGTTGAAGAATTGATTTGGAATTTTGATGGGGATTGCATTGAATGTGTAGATTGCTTTTGGCAAGATAGCCATTTTTACAATGTTGATCCTGCCAATCCATGGGAGATCTTTCCATCTTCTGAGATCTTCTATAATTTCTTTCTTCAGAGACTTGAAGTTTTTATTATACATGTCTTTCACTTCCTTAGAGTCACGCCAAGATATTTTATATTATTTGTGACTATTGAGAAGGGTGTTGTTTCCCTAATTTCTTTCTCAGCCTGTTTATTCTTTTTGTAGAGAAAGGCCATTGATTTGTTTGAGTTAATTTTATATCCAGCTACTTCGCCGAAGCTGTTTATCAGGCTTAGGAGTTCTCTGGTGGAATTTTTAGGGTCACTTATATATACTATATTATCATCTGCAAAGAGTGATATTTTGACTTCATCTTTTCCAATTTGTATCCCTTTGATCTCCTTTTGTTGTCGAATTGCTCTGGCTAGGACTTCAAGTACAATGTTGAATAGTTATGGAGAAAGTGGACAGCCTTGTCTAGTCCCTGATTTTAGAGCGATTGCTTCAAGCTTCTCACCATTTACTTTGATGTTGGCTACTGGTTTGCTCTAGATTGCTTTTATCATGTTTAGGTATGGGCCTTGAATTCCTGATCTTTCCAAGACTTTTATCATGAATGGGTGTTGGATCTTGTCAAATGCTTTTTCCGCATCTAACGAGATGACCATGTGGTTTTTGTCTTTGAGTTTGTTTATATACTGGATTACGTTGATGGATTTCCGTATATTGAACCATCCCTGCATCCCTGGGATGAAACCTACTTGGTCAGGATGGATGATTGTTTTGATGTGTTCTTGGATTCGGTTAGCAAGAACTTTATTGAGGATTTTTGCATCAATATTCATAAGGGATATTGGTCTGAAGTTTTCTATCTTTGTTGGGTCTTTTTGTGGTTTAGGTATCAGAGTAATTGTGGCTTCATAGAATGAGTTGGGTAGAGTACCTTCTGTTTCTATTTTGTGGAATAGTTTGTGAAGAACTGGGATTAGATCTTCTTTGAAGGTCTGATAGAACTCTATACTAAACCCATCTGGTCCTGGGCTTTTTTTAGTTGGGAGACTATTAATGACTGCTTCTATTTCTTTGGGGGATATAGGGCTGTTTAGATCATTAACCTGATCTTGATTCAACTTTGGTACCTGGTATCTGTCTAGGAACTTCTCCATTTCATCCAGGTTCTCCAGTTTTGTTGAGTATAGCCTTTGGTAGAAGGATCTGATGGTGTTTTGGATGTCTTCAGGATCTGTTGTTATGTCTCCTTTTTCATTTCTGATTTTGTTAATTAGGATGCTTTCCCTGTGCCCTCTAGTGAGTCTGGCTAAGGGTTTATCTATCTTGTTGATTTTCTCAAAGAACCAGCTCCTTGATTGGTTGATTCTTTGAATAGTTTTTTCTTGTTTCCACTTGGTTGATTTCACCCCTGAGTTTGATTATTTCCTGCAGTCTACTCCTCTTGGGTGAATTTGCTTCCTTTTGTTCTAGTGCTTTTAGGTGTGTTGTCAAGCTGCTAATGTGTGCTCTTTCTAGTTTCCTTTTGGAGGCACTCAGAGCTATGAGTTTTCCTCTTAGAAATGCTTTCATTACGTCCCATAAGTTTGGGTATGTTGTGGCTTCATTTTCATTGAACTCTAAAAAGTCCTTAATTTCTTTCTTTATTCCTTCCTTGACCAAGGTATCATTGAGAAGAGTGTTGTTCAGTTTCCACGTGACGGTTGGCTTCCTATTATTTATTTTGTTATTGAAGATCAGCCTTAGTCCATGGTGATCTGATAGGATGCATGGGACAATTTCAGTATTTTTGTATCTGTTGAGGCCTGTTTTGTGACCAATTATGTGGTCAATTTTGGAGAAGGTACCATGAGGTGCTGAGAAGAAGGTATATCCTTTTGTTTTAGGATAGAATGTTCTGTAGATATCTGCCAGATCCATTTGATTTATAATTTCTGTTAGTTTCACTGTGTCCCTGTTTAGTTTCTGTTTCCATGATCTGTCCATTGGTGAAAGTGGTGTGTTGAAGTCTCCCACTATTATTGTATGAGGTGCAATGTGTGCTTTGAGATTTACTAAAGTTTCTTTAATGAATGTGGCTGCCTTTGTATTTGGAGCATAGATATTCAGGATTGATAGTTCCTCTTGGAGGATTTTACCTTTGATGAGTATGAAGTGTCCCTCCCTGTCTTTTTTAATGACTTTGGGTTGGAAGTCAATCTTATCAGATATTAGAATGGCTACTCCAGCTTGTTTCTTCATGCCATTTGCTTGGAAAATTGTTTTCCAGCCTTTCATTCTGAGGTAGTATCTATCCTTTTCTCTGAGATGAGTTTCCTGTAAGCAGCAAAATGTTGGGTCTTGTTTGTGTAGCCAGTTTGTTAGTCTATGTCTTTTTATCGGGGAGTTGAGTCCATTGATATTAAGAGATATTAAGGAAAAGTAATTGTTGTTTCCTGTTATTTTTGTTGTTAAAGTTGGCATTCTGTTCTTGTGGCTGTCTTCTTTTAGTTTTGTTGAGGGATTACCTTCTTGTTGTTTCTAGGGCGTGGTTCGTGTCCTTGTATTGGTTTTTTTTCTGTTATTATCCTTTGAAGGGCTGGATTCGTGGAGAGATAATGTGTGAATTTGGTTTTGTCGTGGAATACTTTGGTTTCTCCATCTATGTTAATTGAGAGTTTGGCTGGGTATAGTAGCCTGGGCTGGAATTTGTGTTCTTTTAGTGTCTGTATAACATCCGTCCAGGATCTTCTGGCTTTCATAGTCTCTGGTGAAAAATCTGGTGTAATTCTGATAGGCTTGCCTTTATATGTTACTTGGCCTTTTTCTCTTACTGCTTTTAGTATTCTATCTTTATTTAGAGCATTTGTTGTTCTGATTATTATGTGTCGGGAGGTATTTCTTTTCTGGTCCAGTCTATTTGGAGTTCTGTAGGCTTCTTGTATGTTCATGGGCAGCTCTTTCTTTAGATTTTGGAAGTTTCCTTCTATAATTTTGTTGAAGATGTTTGCTGGTCCTTTGAGTTGAAAATCTTCATTCTCATCCACTCCTATTATCCGTAGGTTTGTTCTTCTCATTGTGTCCTGTATTTCTTGGATGTTTTGAGTTAGGATCTTTTTGCATTTTACATTTTCCTTGATTGTTATGCCGATGTTCTCTATGGAATCTTCTGCACCTGAGATTCTCTCTTCCATCTCTTGTATTCTGTTGCTGATGCTGGTATCTATGGTTCCAGATTTCTTTCCTAGGGTTTCTATCTCCAGTGTTGCCTCATTTTGGGTTTTCTTTATTGTGTCTACTTCCCGTTTTAGGTCTAGTATGGTTTTGTTCATTTCCATCATCTGTTTGGATGTGTTTTCCTGTTTTTCTTTAAGGACTTCTACCTGTTTGATTGTGTTATCCTGTTTTTCTTTAAGGACTTCTACCTGTTTGATTGTGTTATCCTGTTTTTCTTTAAGGACTTGTAACTCTTTAGCCATGTTCTCCTGTAATTCTTTAAGTGAGTTATTAAAGTCCTTCTTGATGTCCTCTACCATCATCATGAGATATGCTTTTAGATCCGTGTCTAGCTTTTCCGGTGTGTTGGGGTGCCCTGGACTGGGCGAAGTGGGGGTGCTGGGTTCTGATGATGGTGAGTGGTCTTGGTTTCTGTTAGTAAGGTTATTACATTTACCTTTCGCCATCTGGCAATCTCTGGGGTTAGTTGTTATCGTTGTCACTGTTTAAAGATTGGAGCAGAAGCTGTGTTCCACTCACCAGCAGTCTCAAAATCCTGCGGTGGGGGTCGTGGGTAGCTGGCAGTACCCCGGTGCTGGTCCAGCCGGAAGAGGTCTGTGGTCCTACTCAGGCCGGTTTTCTGCTTCCCTAACTAATGCAGTCTGTGGTCCCGCGTGCAATTGGATTGGAGCAGAAGCTGTGTTCCACTCACCAGAAGTCTTAAGATCCTGTGTTGGGTGTTGTGGGTAGCTGGCGAGTGTCAGCCGACCTTGCGCCCTAGCTGCCCCGGTGCTTTTCTGACCGGAAGAGGCTTGTGGCCCTATGTAGGCCGGATTTCTCTCTCCCCAAACAGAGCTGTCTCAGGTCCCGTGTGATTGGACTGGAGCAGAAGCTGTGTTCCACTCACCACCAGTCCCAAAATCCTGTGGCGGGGGTCGTGGGTAGCTGGCGGGTGTCAGGCAACCCTGCGCTCTAGCTACCCCGGCGCTGATCCGGCCGGATGAGGCCTGTGGCCCTACTCAGGCCGGTTTCTGCTTCCCTAACTAATGCAGTCTCAGGTCCCGCGCGCAATTGGATTGGAGCAGAAGCTGTGTTCCACTCACCAGAAGTCTTAAGATCCTGTGGCGGGTGTTGTGTGTAGCTGGCGAGTGTTAGCCGACCCTGCGCCCTAGCTGCCCCGGTGCTTTTCTGACCGGAAGAGGCTTGTGGCCCTATGTAGGCCGGATTTCTCTCTCCCCAACCAGAGCAGTCTCAGGTCCCGCGTGATTGGACTGGAGCAGAAGCTGTGTTCCACTCTCCAGCAGTCCCAAAATCCTGTGGCGGGGGTCGTGGGTAGCTGGCGGGTGTCAGGCAACCCTGCGCTCTAGCTACCCCGGCGCTGATCCGGCCGGATGAGGCCTGTGGCCCTTCTTCTGTATTTCTTTAAGGGAGTCATTTATGTCCTTTTTAGTCTCCTCTCTCATCATCATAAGAAGTGATCTTTAGATCCGAATCTTGCTTTTCCAGTGTGATGGTGTATCCAGGACTTGCTATGGTTGGAGAATTGGGTGCTGATGCTATCAACTAACCTTGTTTTCTCTGTTTCTTAAGTTCTTTCTCTTGTCTCTCTTGACCTGATTATCTCTAGTGCTACCCAAACTCACTATATCTGACTGTAGCCTGTCCTTCCTATGATCTCGGTTGTGTCAGAACTCCTCAGAGTTAAGTTCATTGGTTCTGTGCTTCTGTGATTCTGTGGTTCTGTGATTTGGGGATTCTGGGATTTTGGGATTCTCAGATTCTGGGATTCTGGGATCATGTAATTCTGGGTTTTTCAGAGCTCCATGGTGTCAAGCTGCCTCTGAGACCCTGAATTCCTGGTGTGACTAAGCTCCTGGGATACTATGATCCTGTGATCCTCTTATCCTGAACATGTTATAGCACCTGGGAGTGGAGCTTCCTCTGGGTGTTGTGGGACTGGCTATGAAGTTAGACCCCAAGAAGGACTCATGTCAACAGTATTCACTGGAAGACTATCTAATCCAATCCAATCTTAGATAAAGTGTACTTTATCAGATCAAGTTTAATTGCTCATGGTTAGTTTTCATCATCCATGTGCTTTGTCTATTGCCTTACATCGTTTCTTTTCAATTTCTTTGACTGTGACCTTATTTCTTGAGGACAAAAATGAGTTGAAACCTTGCATTCAACCCAAGAATTTGGCCTTTGTCGTATTACTAGAGAGCTCAGACAATTAGCAGATGGGAACTATTTGTTGATTCTGGTAACTTTGTTGGTGGTTTATGTTTGTTTGATTTGTTGGTTCACTTCTTTCTCCTCTTCTTCCTTTACTAGGAGTTGGTGTGGAGTTGTACATGATTGCCTTCTTCCTGATATTTTATTCTCTTTTATTCTTGTATTCTTCTTGCTCACACACTCATGATTGAGAATGCCTTTCTTGCAAAGTAGGAGTTTCTCATGGCTCTATTCCAGCACTAGGAAGGCAGTGGCAGGCAGTTTGAGGCCAGTCAGATTTAGAGAACAAATTGTAGTACAGCCAGGGTTACAGAGAGAAGCCCTGTCTCAAAAACACAGAATTCCTTCTTTCAAACTGAACATATGCATGCATGGCTTTAATCCTAGAATTTGGGATTTGAAAGAGAATTATACATTCAAGACCATCCTAAACCTGAACTGCAATAGCAAAGGCCTCATAACATCAACTATTGAAGGCTCCTGAGATGGCTTATCAGGGAAAGTTTTTTTTGTCCAAGTTTGGCTTGTTGAGTTTAATACTCAAGACCTAAAAGTTGCAAGGAGAGAGCTGGCTCCCATAGTTCTCTGACACTCACATAAACACTATGGTCACATTGCTAGCTCATCTCTGCAAACATGATAAATGAAATGAATATGTGTGTAGAGTCTTCTACTTGCTGGATTGATGGTCATGAGGTGCCTTATTGTGTGCCTACGCCAACATTATTTTGTTTCCCTGTGAAATTTAAAAAGTAAAAGTACTCTTATGTATTCTTAGTTAACAGTTATATCCATTCAATGGTAGGCATATGTCATTTCAGGCTTTCTTGCATTTTCTCAAGTTTTCTGAGTACGTCAATAAATTTCTGAGAGGCTACCCGTTCTCAGTGAATTGGTATTTGGCACCAGGGGATTTTACCACTTATTTTTTCTTTGTAATTTCTACATTTAGATGATGTTGTGTCACAGATATTCTGTTCTTGGCAGTTAATGTTCTTAAAACCTGTGATTGAATGTCCACTTCGTTCTTAGCTCTGTGAAATCATAGGCTACCATTCAATTGAATGACTTTTCTAGTCCTTTAAATTTCTATTTTTCTAACTTGTTTGGGTATTTCCTAATACTACATACATGAGTGTTTTGTCTACATATGTGTGTGCACCTTGTGCACTGCGTTTTGGATAATGGTAGACCACAGTGTGTTGGGTGCTGGAAAGTGAACATAAATCCTCTGCAAGAACAGCAAGTTATCTTAACTGTTGAACCATCTCTCCAACCCACCCTAGGTTTTATTTCATGTTTTGTTTCTATTCATTGAATTCATAAGTTTGACTTGTTGCTCGTTTCCCATGGCACTTAAACGTTAAAATGCTTGGTTTTGCTTTAGGTGCTTTTGTTTGTTTATTTGTTTTAGTTTTTGCTTTTTATATACATACATACATACATACATACATACATACATACATACATACATATATATATGGTTGGATTTTGTTTTTTAAGACTGGGTCTTACTTGCGATGATGCCTGGTCTGGATCTTACTCTGTAGTATAGGCTAGCATATAATTCACAAAGATCTACTTGCCTCTGTCTCTCAATAGATGGGATTAGTGACTTTTACAAACACACATGTGCACTGCTCCATTTAATTTTTTTAAAGATTTATGTATTTAATATATATGAGTACACCATTGCTATCCTCAGGCACATCTGAAGAAGTCTTTAGGGAAATGCAAATCAAAACAACCTTGAGATTCCACCTCACACCAATCACAATGGCTAAGATCAAAAATTCAGGTGATAGCAGAAGCTGGCGAGGATGTGGAGAAAGAGGAACACTTCTCCATTTTTGGTGGGAGGAAGAGGAACACTCCACCATTGTTCGTGGGATTTCAAGCTTGTACTACCACTTTGAAATCAGTCTGGCAGTTCCGCAGATAATTGGTTGTAGTTCTATCGGAGGATCCAGCAATACCTCTCCGGGGCATATATCCAGAAAATGTTCCAACCGGTAAGAAGGACACATGCTCCACTATGTTCATAGCAGCCTTATTTATAATAGCCCGAAGTTGGAAAGAACCCAGATGCCCCTCAACAGAGGAATGGATATGGTACATTTACACAATGAAGTACTACTCAGCTATTTAAAAAATGAATTTATGAAATTACTAGGCAAATGAATGGACCTGGAGGGCATCATCCTGAGTGAGGTAACCCAATCACAAAAGAACAAACATACTATGTACTCAGTGATAAGTGGATATTAGCCCAGAAAGTTAGAATACTCAAGATATGAGAAACAATTTGCTAAACACATGAAACTCAAGAAGAATAAAGACCAAAATGTGGACACTTTGCCCCTTCTTCGAATTGGGAACAAAACACCCATGGAAGGAGTTACAGAGACATAGTTTGGAGCTGAGACAAAAGGATGGACCATCTAGAGACTGCCATATTCAGGGATCCATCCATAATCAGCTTCCAAACGCTCACACCATTGCATTGCAATATTTTGCTGAAAAGTCCCAGATATAGCTGTCACTTGAGAGACTATGCCAGGGCTTAGCAAACTCAGAAGTGGCTGCTCACATTCAGCTATTGGATGGATCACAGGGCTCCCAATGGAGGAGCTAGAGAAAGTAACCAAGGAGCTAAAGGGTTCTGCAACCTTATGGGTGGAACAACAATCTGAACTACCCAGTACTCCCCAGACCTCGTGTCTCTAGCTGTATATGTATCAGAAAATGGCTTCGTCAGCCATCAGTGGAAAAAAAGCAATTGGTGATGCAAACTTTATCTACCTCAGTACAGGGGTACGCCAGGGCCAAGAAGTGGGAGTGGGTGGGTGGGGGAGCATGTGGGGGACTTTTGGGATAGCATTGGAAATGTATATGAAATAAATGCCTAATAAAAAATAAAATAAAATAAAATAAAATAAAGAAGAAGGCATCGTATCCCATTACAGAGGTTGTGACTCACCATGTGGTTGCTGGGAAATGAACATAGGATGCCTGGAAGACCAGTCGTTGCTCTTCATTTCTGAGCCATCTATACACTGCCCGCAACCCCCAATTAATTTTTTTTGATACAACTTTCTGTGGAGTAGTGTGGCCTCCATCTTTTTAACTCAGGATGTCTTTGACTCCCTATCCACCTCCCTCTACCTCCTGAACAAGTAGCTACCATCTCTGGATTATATGCTGTTGTGAATCAAACCCAGGGCCATGCATGTACTTGCAATATAAGCCCTCTACCAACTGATCCACAACCTAAGCTATTCTTATGTTTTCTGAGGCACAAATTAGCTATTCTCAAATTTTGACTTCAATATTATATTGACCCACTTTTTAATTCAGTTAGGGCCGGGCGGTGGTGAGGCTCGCCTTTAATCCCAGCATTTGGGAGGCAGAGGCAGGCGTATTTCTGAGTTCGAGGCCAGCCTGGTCTGCAAAGTGAGTTCCAGGACAACCAGGGCTACACAGAGAAACCCTGTCTCCAAAAGCCAAAAAAAAAAAAAAAAAAAAAAAAAATTCAGTTAGGGAATTGATCTTGCAGCTGAGTACATTTTGTTCTTACAGAAGACATGTTGGAGTTTCAGCATCCACTAGGAATTTTACAACTTCTTGTATTTACATGTTTATGTATTTTTCTATGTATAAATTTGTTATTCCACTGACAATTACACCTACCATCAATCTTATGCAGATTTTTGATATTTTTAAATGAAATATATAAGTGTAATAATTGTATATGTACTGTCAAATAAATAAATTCCTCTTCAGATCACCTTCTCTCCGCTGAATGTGGGTAGGCTTCAGATACTTATGTCTTGAATGACACATAATGTGTACTAAACAGGAGGTTTTTATTGTCTAGTTAACCGGTCAGTGATGTACTGACATACCTTAGTGCGGTGGTTCTCAGCCTGTGGGTCATGCTTCCTTTATGGATTGAGTAATCTTTCCATAAGAGTTGCCTAAGGCAAAAAGAATACAAAGTTGTGTATATTATGATTTATAGTGGTAAAATTAAAGTTATTAAGTATAAATGAAAGTAATTTTGTGGTTGGAGACCACAACATGAAGTACTGTATTTAAGGGACTCAGCAGGAATGTTGAGACCCACTAGCTCATAATATTCTTCATTTTAATTCTGTTGTTAATTTATTGTCTACATTGAGAGGAATGCTTATAGCTAGGCTTTACCAACCAATGTCTCATTTTCATTTGCCATCACATGATCCACCTGCTTTCCCTGGGATGCAGTCAACTGCAGGTAAAGTCCAGTGTATACCAGGCAAAATACAAGACTACCACTATCTCATACTACACCAAAAGCTTCTGCAAGAGGTCATGCCCTTCAGTCTGGGAAAGCACGAATGGGCTGAAGTGTGTGCAGACATTACAAAATCCTATTTCTGTAATCCTTTCTTTGCTTTTCTTTTTAATTAGATATTTTATTTCCATTTCAAATGTTACTCCCTTTCCTGGTTTCCCCTATGAAAAGCCCTTATCCAGTCAACCCTCCCTCTTCTCACCAATTCAACCACTCCCACTTCATGGTCCTGACATTACCCTATACTGGGTCATTGAGCTTTCACAGGTCCAAGGGCCTCTCCTCCCATTGATGACCAACAAGGCCATCCTCTGCTACATATACAGCTGGAGCCATGGGTCCCTCCATGTGTACTCTTTGATTGGTGATTTAGTCCCTGTGAGCTCTGGGATTACTGGTTAGTTTATATTGTTGTTCCTCCTATGGGTTTAAAAACACCTTCAGCTCCTTGTTTCCTTTCTCTAGCTCTTCCACTGTGGACCCTGTGCTCATTCCAATGGTAGGTTGATAGCATCCACCTCTGAATTTGTCAGGCATTGGTAGAGTCTCTCAGCAGACAGCTATTATCAAGCTCCTGTCAGCAATGACTTTTTGGCATCCACAATAGTATCTCGTTTTGGTGACTGTATATGGGATGGATCCCCAAGTGGGGCAGTATCTAGATGGCCTTTACATTACTCTCTGTGCCATACCTTTTTTCTGTATCTTCTTCCATGTGTTACTCCTTCTATGAAGGACCAAATTATCCAAACTTTGGTCTTCCTTCTTCTTGAGCTTCATGTGGTGTTTGAATTGCATCTTGAATAATTCTGAGTTTTTGAGCTAATATGCACATATCAGTGAGTGCATACCATGTGTGCCTTTGTGATTGTGTTACCACACTCAGGATGATATTTTCTAGTTCCATACATTTGCCAAAAACACTCAGGAATTAATTGTTTTTAATAACTAAGTAATACTACATTGTGTAAATGTGCCAAATTTTACTGTATCCATTCTTATGTTTTGGGGGACATCTGGGTTCTTTCCAGCTTCTGGTTATTATAAATAAGGCTACTATTAACATAGTAGAGCATGTGTCTTTATGATATGGTTGAGCATCTTCTGGTTATTTTCTCAGGTGTGGTTTTGCCGACTCCTCTGATAGTACTATGTTCAATTTTCTGAGGAACTGACAGACTGATTTCCAGATTGGTTGTACCAGGTTGCAATCGCACCAGCAATGGAGGGATGCTTCTCTTTCTACACATCTTTTGTCACATCTACACATCTGTTGTCACCTGAGTTTTTGATCTTAGCCATTTTGACTGGTGTGTGGTGGAATCTCAGGTGTGTTTTGGTTTGTATTTCCATGATGTCTGAGGATGGTGAACATTTCTTTATGTGCTTCTCAAGAATTTGAGTTTCCTCAGTTGAGAATTCTTTGTTTAGTTCTGTATCCCATTTTTAGTAGGGATATTTGATTGTCTTGAGTCTAATTTCTTGAGGTCTTTGTATATATTGGGTATCAGAACTGTATTGCATGTTGGGCTGGTAAAGATCTTTTCCCAACTAGAGCAACGGGGGTGCCTTGCCAGAGGAGTCTCTGGACACCCGCAAGGACCTGCACAGGATTCCCCATGGGATTCTAAGACCTCTGGTGAGTGGAACACAGCGTCTGCTCCAATCCAATCGCACGGAACCTGAGACTGCATTAACTAGGGAAGCAGGCAACCCGGTCTGAGCTGGGGCACAAGTCCCTTCTGGTCCACTCAAGCACCGGGGTGCCATGCCAGAGGAGTCTCCAGACACCCACAAGGACCTGCACAGCATTCCCCACAGGATCCTAAGACCTCTGGTAAGTGGAACACAGCTTCAGCTCCAATGCAATCGCGTGGAACCTGAGACTGCATTAACTAGGGAAGCAGGCAACCCGGCCTGAGCTGGGGCACAAGTCCCTTCCAGTCCACTCAAGCACCGGGGTGCCTTGCCAGTGGAGTATCCGGACACCTGCAAGGACACGCACAGGATTCCCAAGGGGATCCTAAGACTTCTGGTGAGTGGAACACAACTTCTGCCAGGAGGCAGGTTCGAACACCAGATATCTGGGCACTTTCCCTGCAAGAATAGAGATTGCCTGCAGAGAATACTCTGACCACTGAAACTAAGGAGAGAGCCAGTCTCCCAGGTCTGCTGATAGAGGCTAACAGAGTCACCTGAGGAACAAGCTCTAACCAGAGACAACTATAACAGCTAGCTTCAGAGATTACCAGATGGCGAAAGGCAAACGTAAGAATCCTACTAACAGAAATCAAGTCCACTAACCATCATCAGAATGCAGCACTCCTACCCCACCGAGTCCTGGGCACTCCAACACAACCGAAAATCTAGACCGAGATTTAAAAGCATATATCATGATGATGGTAGAGGACATCAAGAAGGACTTTCATAACTCACTTAAAGAAATACAGGAGAGCACTGCTAAAGAGTTACAGGTCCTTAAAGAAAAACATGAAAACACAACCAAACAGGTAGAAATCCTTAAAGAAAACCAGGAAAACACATCCAAACAGGTGATGGAAATGAACAAAACCATACTAGACCTAAAAAGGGAAGTAGACACAATAAAGAAAACCCAAAGTGAGGCAATGCTGGAGATAGAAACCCTAGGAAAGAAATCTGGAACCATAGATGCGAGCATCAGCAACAGAATACAAGAGATGGAAGAGAGAATCTCTTTGCAGAAGAATCCATAGAGAACATCGGCACAACAATCAAAGAAAATACAAAATGCAAAATGATCCTAACTCAAAACATCCAGGAAATACAGGCACAATGAGAAGACCAAACCTATGGATAATAGGAGTTGATGAGAATGAAGATTTTCAACTTAAAGGGCCAGCAAATATCTTCAACAAAATAATAGGAGAAAACATCCCAATCCAAAAGAAAGAGATGCCCATGATCATACAAGAAGCCAACAGAACTCCAAACAGACTGAACCAGAAAAGAAATTCCTCCCGACACATAATAATCAGAACAACAAATGCCCTAAATAAAGATAGAATGTTAAAAGCAGTAAGGGAGAAAGGTCAAGTAATATATAAAGGCAGGCCTATCAGAATTACACCAGACTTTTCACCAGAGAATATGAAAGACAGAAGAGCCTGGACAGATGTTATACAGACACTAAGAGAACACAAATGCCAACCCAGGCTATTAGTCCCTGCCAAACTCTCAATTACCATAGATGGAGAAACCAAAGTATTCCACGACAAAACAAAATTCACACATTATCTTTCCATGAATCCAGCCCTTCAAAGGATAATAACAGAAAAAAACAAACAAACAGAAAACAAACAAACAAACAAAAAAACAATACAAGGACGGAAATCATGCTCTAGAAAAAGCAAGAAAGTAATCCCTCTACGAACCGTAAAGAAGACTGCCACAAGCACAGAATGCCAACTCTAAAAACAAAAATAAAAGGAAGCAAAAATTACTTTTCCTTAATATCTCTTAATGTCAATGGACTCAATTCCCCATGAAAAGACATAGACTAATAGACTGGCTACACAAACAGGACCCAACATACTGCTGCTTACAGGAAACCGATCTCAGGGAAAAAGACAGACACTACCTCAGAGTGAAAGGCTGGAAAACAATTTTCCAAGCAAATGGTCTGAAAAAACAAGCTGGAGTAGCCATTCCGTATCGAATAATATCGACTTCCAACCCAAAATCATCAAAAAAGACAAGGAGGGACACTTCATAATCATCAAAGGTAAAATCCTCCAAGAGGAACTCTCAATTCTGAATATCTATGCCCCAAATACAAGGGCAGCCACATTCATTAAAGAAACTTTAGTAAATCTCAAAGCACACATTGCACCTCACACAATAATAGTTGGAGACTTCAACACACCACTTTCATCAATGGAAAGATCGTGGAAACAGAAACTAAACAGGGACACAGTGAATCTAACAGAAGTTATGAAAGAAATGGAGTTAACAGATATCTACAGAACATTTTATCCTAAAACAAAAGGATATACCTTCTTCTCAGCACATCACTGGACATTCTCCTAAATTGACCATATAAATGGTCACAAAACAGGCCTCAACAGATACAAAAATATTGAAATTAACCAATGCATCCTATCAGACAACCATGGACTAAGGCTGATCTTCAATAACAATATAAATAATGGAAATCCAACATTCACGTGGAAACTGAATAACACTCTTCTCAATGATACTTTGGTCAAGGATGGAATAAAGAAAGAAATTAAAGACTTTTTACAGTTTAATGAAAATGAAGCCACAACATACCCAAACCTATGGGACACAATGAAAGCATTTCTAAGAGGGAAACTCATAGTTCTGAGTGCCTCCAAAAAGCAACTAGAGAGAACACACACTAGCAGATTGACAACACATTTAAAAGCTCTAGAAAAAAAGGAAAAAAATTCACCCAAGAGGAGTAGACGGCAGGAAATAATCAAACTCAGGGGTGAAATCAACCAAGTGGAAACAAGAAGAACTATTCAAAGAATTAACCAAATGAGGAGTTGGTTCTTTGAGAAAATGAACAAGATAGATAAACCCTTAGCTAGACTCACTAGAGGGCAGAGGGACAACATCCTAATAAAATCAGAAATGAAATGGGAGACATAAAAACAGATCCTGAAGAAATCCAAAACACCATCATATCCTTCTACAAAAGGCTATACTCAACAAAACTTGAAAACCTGGACGAAATGGACAAATTTCTGGACAGATACCAGGTACAAAAGTTAAATTAGGGTCAAGTTAACAATCTAAACAGTCCTATATCCCCTAAAGAAATAGAAGCAGTCATTAATAGTCTCCCAGCCAAAAAAAAAAAAAAAAAAAAAAGCCCAGGACCAGAGGGGTTTAGTGCAGAGTTCTACCAGACCTTCAAAGAAGATTTAATTCCGGTTCTGCACAAACTATTCCACAAAATAGAAGTAGAAGGAACTCTACCCAACTCATTCTATGAAGCCACAATTACTCTGATACCTAAACCAGAGAAAGATCCAACAAATATAGAGAACTTCAGACCAATTTCCCTTATGAATATAGAAGCAAAAATACTCAATAAAATTTTCGCTAACCAAATGCAAAAACACATTAAAGCAATCAAATATCCTGACAAAGTAGGTTTTATTCCAGGGATGCAGGGATGGTTGAATATATGGAAATCCATCAACGTAATCTATTGTATAAACAAACTCAAAGACAAAAAACACATGATCATCTCCTTAGATGCAGAACAAGCATTCGACAAAATCCAACACCCATTCATGATAAAAGTCGTGGAAAAATCAGGAATTCAAGGCCCATACCTAAAAATGATAAAAGCAATCTACAGCAAATCAGTAGCCAACATCAACGTAAATGATGAGAAGCTTGAAGCAATCCCACTAAAGTCAGGGACTAGACAAGACTGTCCACTCTCCCCATACCTATTCAACATTGAACTAGAAGTCCTAGCCAGAGCAATTCGACAACAAACGGAGATCAAGTGGATACAGATTGGAAGAGATGAAGTCAAAATATCACTTTTTGCAGATGATATGATAGTATATATAAGTGACCCTAAAAATTCCACCAGAGAACTCCTAAACCTGATAAAAAGCTTCGGTGAAGTACCTGGATATAAAATTAACTCAAAAAAGTCAATGGCCTTTCTCTACACAAAGAATAAACAGGCTGAGAAAGAAATTAGGGACACAACACCCTTCTCAATAGTCACAAATAATATAAAATATCTTGGCGTGACTCTAACTAAGGAAGTGAAAGATCTGTATAATAAAAACTTTAAGTCTCTGAAGAAAGAAATTAAAGAAGATCTCAGAAGATGAACAGATCTCCCATGTTCATGGATTGGCAGGATCAACATTGTAAAAATGGCTATCTTGCCAAAAGCAATCTACAGATTCAATGCAATTCCCATCAAAATTCCAACTCAATTCTTCAACGAATTAGAAAGAGTAATCTCCAAATTCATGTGCAATAACAAAAAACCTAGGATAGCAAAAACTCTTCTCAAGGATAAAAGAACCTCTGGTGGAATCACCATACCTGACCTAAAGCTTTAACACAGAACAATTGTCATAAAAAAAATGCATTGTACTGGCATAGTGAGAGACAAGTCGACCAATGAAATAGAATTGATGACCCAGAAATGAACCCACACACCTATGGTCACTTGATCTTCGACAAGGGAGCTAAAACCATCCAGTGGAAGAAAGACAGCATTTTCAACAAATGTTGCTGGAACAACTGGTTTTTATCATGTAGAAGAATGTGAATCGATCAATTCCTATCTCCTTATACTAAGGTCAAATCTAAGTGGATTAAAGAGCTTCACATAAAACCAGAGACACTGAAACTTATAGAGAAGAAAGTGGGGAAAAGCCTTGAAGATGTGGGCACTAGGGAAAGATTCCTGAATAGAACAGCAATGGCTTGTGCTATAAGATTAAGAATTGACAAATGGGACCTCGTGAAACTTCAAAGCTTCTGCAAGGCAAAAGACACTGTCAATAAGACAAAAATACTACTAACAGATTGGGAAAGGGTCTTTACCTATCCTACATAAGATAGGGGAGTAATATCCAATATATATAAAGAACTTAAGAAGGTGGACTCCAGAAAATCAATTAACCCCATTAAAAAATGGGGCTCAGAACTAAACAAAGAATTCTCACCTGAGGAATACCAAATGGCAGAGAAGCACCTGAAAAAATGTTCAACATCCTTAATCATCAGGGAAATGCAAATCAAAACAACCCTGAGATTCCACCTCACACCAGTCAGAATGGCTAGGATAAAAAATTCAGGTGACAGTAGATGCTGGCGAGGATATGGAGAAAGAGGAACACTCCTCCATTGTTGGTGGGATGGCAAGCTTGTACAACCACTCTGGAAATCAGTCTGGCGGTTCCTTAGAAAATTGGACATAGTACTACTGGAGGATCCAGCAATACCTGTCCTGGGCATATATCCAGAAGATGTCCCAACCGATAACGACACATGCTCCACTATGTTCATAGCAACCTGATTTATAATAGCCAGAATCTGGAAATAACCCAGATGCCCCCCAACAGAGGAATGGATACAGAAAATGTGGTACATTTCACAATTTATGAAATTTCCTAGCCAAATGGATGGACCTGGAGGGCATCATCCTGAGTGAGGTAACACAATCACAAAGGAACTCACACAATATGTATTCACTGATAAGTGGATATTAGCCCAAAAGTTAGGATACCCAAGATATAAGGTACAGTTTGCTAAACACATGAAACTCAAGAAGAATGAAGACTGAAGTGTGGACACTATGCCCTTCCTTAGAATTGGGAACAGAACACCCATGAAAGGAGTTACAGAGACAAAATTTGGAGCTGTGACAAAAGGATGGACCATCTAGAGACTGCCATATCCAGGGACCCATCCCATAATCAGCTTCCAAACGCTGACACCATTGCATACACTAGCAAGTTTTTGCTGAAAGGACCCAGATATAGCTGCCTCTTTTGAGACTATGCCGGGGCCTGGCAAACACAGAAGTGGATGCTCACAGTCAGCTAGTGGATGAATCACAGGGCCCCCAATGGAGGAGCTGGAGAAAGTACCCAAGGAGCTGAAGGGATTGCAACCCTATGGGTGGAACAACATTATGAACTAACCAGTACCTCGGAGCTCTTGACTCTAGCTGCATATGTATCAAACGATGGCCTAGTAGGCCATATCTGGAAAGAGAGGCCCATTGAACATGCAAACTTTATATGCCCCAGTACAGGGGAACGCCAGGGCCAAAAAACTGGGAATGGGTGTGTATGGAAGTGGGGGGAGGGTATGGGGGACTTTTGGGATAACATTGGAAATATAAGTGATGAAAAGATGTAATAAAATATATTTAAAAAAATCTTTTCCCAATCTGTTGGTTGCCATTATCTATTAAGAGTAACCTGTACCTTACAGAAGCTTTGCAATTTTATGCGGTTTCATTTGACATTTATTAATCATAGAGCAAAAGCCTTTTATGTTCTTTTCAGGAGCTTTTCCCCTGTGCCCATGTATTCGAGGCTTTTCCCCACTTCCTCTTCTATTATTTTCAGTGTATCTGGTTTTATGTGTAGGTTGTTGTTCCACTCTGACTTGAGCATTGTATAAGGAGATAAGAATGGATCAATTCATATTTTTCTACATGCTAACCACCGTGATCCATCACCATTGATTTAAAAATGTTGTCTTATTTCCACTGTATGGTTTTACTTCATTGTCAAAGATCAAGTGACCTTTGTGAGTTCGTTTCTGCATTTTCAGTTCCTTTCCATTGATCGACCTCTATGTTGCTATACCAGTACCATGCAGTTTTTATAACAATTGCTCTCTAGTACAGGTTGAGGTCAGGGATGATTATTCCCCCAGTAGTTCTTTTACTGTTGAGAATATTTTTTCGAAATCCTGGGTTTCTTATTTATTCCAAATGATTTTGCAAATTGCTTTTTCTAACTCTATGAAGAATTTTGTTGGGATTTAGGTGGGGATTGCACTGAAACTGTAGATTGCTTTTGGCAAGATGGCCATTTTTACTTTATTAGTCCTGCCAATTCATGAGCATGTGAGATCTTTCCAACTCCTGAGATCTTCTTTCATTTCTTTCTTCAGAGAGTGGAAGTTCTTGTCATACATATCTTTCATTTCCTTGGTTAGAGTCACAACAAGTTAGTTTATATTATTTGCGACTATTGTGAAGAGTGTCATTTTACTAATTTCTTTCTTAGCCTGTTTATCCTTTGAGTAGAGGAAGTCTACTGATTTGTTTGAGTTAATTTTTGTTTGAGTTAATTCCAGCCACATTGTTGAAGTTGTTTTTCAGGTTTAGGAATTCTCTGGTGGGATTTTGGGGTCACTTAATTATACTATCATATCATCCCCATATACTGATATTTAGACTTCTTCCTCTCCAATTTTGTCCCTTTCACCTCCTTTTGATATCTAATTGCTCTGGCTAGGATTTCTAGTACTATATTGAATAGGTAGGGAAAGAGTAGGCTGCCTCATCTAGTTTCTGATTTTATTGGGGTTGTTCCAACTTTCCATTTAGTTTGATGTTGTCTTCTGGTTTGCTATATATTGCTTTTACTATGTTTACATATGGGTCCTGTTCTCCTGTTCTTTCCAAGACTTTTAGCATGAAGGGATGTTGTAATTTGTCAAATGCTTTCTCAGCATTGAATGAGATGATCATGTGGTTTTTTTTTTTTCTTTGCTTTTATTTATATAGTGGGTTACTTTGATTTCCTTATATTGTACCATTCCTTCATTCCTGGGAAAAGCCTACTTCATCATGATGGTTGATTGTTTTGTTATATTCTTACACTCTGTAAGAATTTTATTGAGTATATTTGCATAAATATTCATAAGCGAAATTGGTCTGAAGTTATCTTCCTTTGTTACATCTTAGTAAGTTTTAGGTATAAGTGTAATTGTTGCTTCATGGAATGAATTGAGTAGTGTCCTTCTGTTTCTATTTTGTGAAATAGTTAGAACAAAATTGGTATTAGCTCTTCTTAGAAAGTCATATAGAGTTCTGCACTATACCCATTTGTAACTGGGCTCTTTTCGGTTTGTTATAATATTAATAATTGCTTCTATTTCTTTAGAAGTTATGGGAATGTTTAGATGGTTTGTGTGATACTTACTTAAATTTGGTACCTGGTATATTCCTAGAAAATTGTCCATTTTATCCAGATTTTCAAGTTTTGATGAGTATAGGTGTTTGTAGTAGGATCTGGTAATTTTTAGGATTTCCATGGCTTCTGTTGTTATGTCTCCCCTTTCAGTTCTTATTTTATTAATTTGGATATTGTCTCCATGTCCTCTAGTCACTCTGGCTAACGGTTTATCTATCTTGTTGATTTTTCTCAATGAACCAGCTATTGGATTTATTGATTCTTTGTACAGTTCTCGTGTGATGTGGTACCCAGGACTTGCTATAATGCGAGAACTGGGTTCTGATGATGACAATTAACCTTGGTTTCTGTTGCTTATGTTCTTGATCTTGCCTCTCTCCCTCTGGGTATCTCTAGTGCTACATGCAATCACTGTCATTGACTGGAGCTTGTCTGTCTTGTTTTCCTTTTTGTTTCAGAGCTCCTTAGAGTCCAGATGTCTCTGTGATCCATTGATCCTGAAATTCTGCATGTAAGAGTGCCTGGGAGTCAAGCTGCCTCTAGGATGCTAAAATCCTGGCATGATCAAACTCCTAGAACCTGTGATCCTATGATCATGGGTGTGTTAGAACACCTGGGAATCCAGCTTCCTCTGGGTGTTGGGTGGTTGGGTGCAGAGATATCATCAGGATCTACTCAGGGCACTGACTAAGACAGGAAGGCACCAGATTCTTTTGATCCCCCAGAGTGACATGTCTTTAATACAAGCACTCAGAACCCAGAATATGGGTAGGTCTATGAGTTCTAGGACAACTTGAGATACATAGAGAAACAAGCTAGCCAAACCAACATAGTAAGACTGTATATATATAACTTTGATACAGGGTGAGAAAAATGACTTATCTCACTGGATAACAGCACTTACTCTTATTGCAGATAACTTTGGTTCAATTCCCAGCATTCACTTAAAGTATACAATGATCTGCATCTCCTAGACCCTGATGACTTTGAACTCACTGACTAGAGCTGCCTCTTCCTCCTGAGTGTTGGGATTGAAGCCCGCACCATTATTCCTGAGCCAAAATAGTTACTAAAATTGTTAAAGTGAATACCTCATGACTTCGTAAATGTGAGGACGTGACAAACTGGTATCTGATATGCTGCAGGAGTAACTCTGAAACACACAGCCTTTTAGAACAAAATCTAGTAACTTCTTAAAAATGTAAAACATGGACTCTAGAGCGGGTTCAGAGTGTAAGTCCATATTCTGCTATGGTAGAGGACCAGGGTTCCATTTCCAGCAACAGACTGCATCATACACATATGTAACTCCTTTTCCAGGAACACAATGCATTTCAGGGAGCCTCAAGGGATTAGTTATGCACTTAATATTCATATATATGTGCAGTTGAAATACTGACACATGAAACAAACAACAAACACCTAAAACATATGGGTTGCAATCCTATGTAAGAGCATTAGGTGCTACACAGAGCTGGTCCCCAACAAAAGTAGTGACACGATAGTCATGAAGACTTTACAGTAAATGATCATTTATACCATGTACTGCAATATTCAGTGAGGGGAAAAAAAGGGCAAACAATAGAACAAACAACTATATATATATAAGTCATATAAGACATATATATATATATATGTCTTATTTAAACTGAGGTCACTCTCTTCCTCCCCCATTCAAAGTCAGTAACATGGAGACTCCAATCCACATGAATACAGCCAAGAACAGAGCTTCGTCTTGCTAAGTACCAGGAACGCATTAACTTTTTAGGAATAAGATGGCAATAATCCTCATCTTGATTCTATGTTCTTCTTTGATGAGTAATTTTCAATGACTGGCTTCCTCACAAAAGCTACTCTCAGAACTTCTTTGCTCAAAGTCACATTCACTCCTATGGTTCAACAAGCTTGGTCAATGGCTGAAGCTTTTTCTACATTCTCTGCATTCTCTGCATTCACAAACCTATCTGGGTTGTGTCTGTGTTGTTAATAAGAACAAAATTTGTTCAAAGTCTTCCCAAGATTCAGCGGGTTCATGATGCATTTCTGCTCTGTGGTTTCTACAGTTAAATATGATGGAAGTGTGGGTGAATGCTCTGCTCATCTGAAGCACTCTTGACATTTGTCCAGTGAAAACCCTTTTGTCTATATAGGGTAGATGATGGAAATGATTTCCCATGTTCATTGCACTCAATACATATACTCTATTTAGTTGTGTGCCAGTCCTGCAACAAAACACTTTGGCACATTCTTTGCACTCCTGATGCTTTGCTACATAAAACCTCTGATGTAAATGATTCTGCATCCCACACACACTACACATAAAATCCTATCCTCTAGTATAAAGTTGTTGGTCATTGATGGGGTGACTTTTCTTTTTTAACACTTACAGATTCATGCCATTAAAATTTCCTTTCCTCTATATGAGCTTGGACATGATAAACAAGCCTCCAATTTTCCTTATATGATTTATGCCTTTGACATCATGTCTTAGTTAGTTTTTCCATTGCTTTGAAAAGAACTTTGAAAACTTTGAAAAGGTAACTCTTATAAAGGACAACATTTACTTGGGTCTGGCTTACAATTTCTGCAGGTCACTCCATTGTCATCTTGGCAGGAACCATGGCTGCATGCAGAGAGACATGGTTTGGAGGAGCAGAGCTTTTATATCCTGATCTAAAGGCAGCCAGGAAGAGACTGTCCCACACTGGGAGGAGCTTGAGCACTGAACCTCAAAGCCCATCTCTACTGAGACACACTTTCTCCAACAATGCCACATCTATTCTAAGAATGCCACATCACGTAATAATGTCACTCCCTATGGGCCGAGCATTCAAACACATTAATCTATGCGGCCAAACCTATTCAAACCACTACAGTATACTTCTACTGGTTTTCTCTAGTATGAACCCAATAATGATATAAAAGGCTGGATCTGTTCATGTATGACTTTCCACACTTAGTGCATGTAAAAGATGTCTCTCCTGTATGAACTCACTGAAGAGCAACATGGAAGCAGTTGTGTTTGAAGGTTTTGCCACACTCGCGGCACCTGAAAGGCTTGTCTCTGGTGCAAATTCTGAAATGCTTAACAAGAAAGGCTTTTTGGCTGAAGGACTTGCCACACTTGCTGCACTGAAAATGCCTTTCTTGTGTGTGCACACGTGCATGATATATGAGGCTGGATTTCTTCTTAAATGCTTTGCCACATTCACTGCAACTGTAAGGCTTCTCTGCAGCATGTACTTGAAAGTGACGTGTAAGGCTGGATCTGGTCATATATGATTGCCCACATACTGTGCAGGTAAAAGTTGTCTCTCCTGTGTGACCTCGCCGGTGAGATTCGAGGGAGATATTATGCTTGAAGGCTTTGCCACACCCACCACACCTGAATGGCTTCTCTCTGGTGTGAATTCTGAAATGCTTAACAAGAAAGGCTTTTTGGGTGAAGGACATCCCACACTCACTGCACTGAAAAGGCTTTTCTCCAGTGTGTATCATCTAGTGTTGATCAAGGTGGAACATGCTAATAAAAGTTTTGCAACAGTCGCTGTATATGCAGTTCTTCTCACTCTGAATAGCCTCTCCAATATCAGCGTTCATGGGTGCTTTCCCAACATTGCAAGTCACTTGATGCCTTAGAAGATCCGAGGAGGTCTGGAGGATCATCACATTGTTCATGTTTAGCAGGGGTATCTCAGCACTGCACAGCATGTGCTGTTGCAGTGTGGATGAATTGGCACCTTCTGCAGACAGACTCTGCTCAAAGGGTGACATTTCACTCTCCAGCCTCATTTATCTTGAACAGCTGTATTTCACAGGGTTGCAAGGCAACAGGCAAAATATTCAAGACTGACACCCAAGGGACAGTTCTGTTTCAGAATTAATAACTTCAATCATCAAAAACCACCACATTCTATGTATCTATAACATACCTGAAATCAGGAATCTTAATGCAGTCACAGAGGGCTCTCCCCAAGACTGCAGCTGAGTCATGCCATGGATCACAGAAGGTATAAGTCTGAAAGGACAATGATACAAAAAATGACACTTCTGTACTAAGTGATGTAACCCATACAGTAGACAAGAATAAAGCCTAGTGAGAGTAATCCTGTTCAGGGTGTCTTACAAAAAAAAAAATAAAATAAAATAAGATAAAATAAAGTAAAATAAAATAAAACAAAACAAATAAAATAAGCTTACAAGTGCCACAATTCCTGTTATATTCAAACATAGGGCATGTCACCAGAAGTACTTGAGACACAAAGATCCCAAATATTTACAGTGTCATTAAGTCACAAGGAAGCCATCAGTGTTAAAACTCCTGACCCCAGGCCAGGTGTGTTTGTGCAATCCATTAATTGCAACACTCAAAACAAAGAGCAAGGAGACTTTGGCAAGTCAGTGGACAGCCAGGTCTACATAGTGCATCTAGCACAACTAGAATTCTAAAGATAGACCGATGTCTCAAACTACACCCTAATAAAATCTTTACCCCAAAGTGATTCCTGTGTGCCGTTGCTGCAATTGAGAGAAACAGAGCTGTTGTGAAACTTGACTTGGTTTTTAACCTGTATTTTATACTCCAAGACTGTGGGGGAAAGACTTGGTGTTCATAGGCCAGCTTTGAGAATGATACAGATCTCTCTAAAAAACAAACAAACAAACAAAAAACAAACAAACAAACAAACACGAACCAAAAACAAAGGAAAGCCTAGACATGTTGTGAAATGATGGTAGGGTATTACCCAGCAAAGACATGAGTGTGAAGATCTCCATCATCACAGTCTGGTGCAGGATCCTTTGAGAGTCATCAAGCAGTGTCCATTCCTCCCAGGAGAAGTACACAGATACATCCTCAAAGGATAAATAATCCTGAACAGTGGAGAAAGTTGAATTTATATGAATCCTCCTTGTAAGGGATTCCTGGTACCCTTAAGTCATTTCTACTTAGCTTTCTACCTCAGAGGATACAAGGCTGTGAACCTATTCTATTGATAACCAATCTATCCACAAGGTCCCACCAACTACTGTGTTCATCTCTCAGCAACAACAGTCAAGTTGACATAGGGGCTTAATTTCTTTTCTATTACTGTGAAGAGACACCATGACCAAGACAACTGATAATAACAAGGAGTTTATCGGGGCTTACACCTCAGAAGGTCAATCTGTAACCTCCATGTCAGGGAGGATGGATACAGGCACACCCAGCACTGGAACAGTTGCTGAGAGCTTACATCCTGATCCATAGTACAGTACCAGGCAGAGAGAGTTAACTGGGAATGGCAAGAGCTTTTGAGACCTACAAGCCCACCCCCAGTGACACACCTCCTCCAACAAGGCTATACATCATTATTATCTCCAAAGTGTTGCACCAATAAGGAACAAGTATGCAAGTCTATGAATATCTGGAGGGTGAGTTCATTGAAACCATCACAGCTGGAGTCAATCCAAGCTAGAAGAATGTCCCTCCTTTCATTCAGAGAATTCACATGGACGCCTCCCAATCAGACACTAACACGGATTCCTCCCAATCATCTGTTTCACACAGACTACATTAGGGTCACAGTTGTCCACTCTGTCCCTGACACAAAGGCCAGGAAGCCATGTGTACATGATCTCAGGACACACACATCAGTCCTCACACTGTTCTTCCATTCAATCTCAGTATGCAGACTCAACCCTCAGCTGTTGTGCTACCACAATTTCTACTTTCCACTACAGCCAGCCAAACTCATGCATTCCTGAGCATTTCTAATCATTCCCAACCAATCTCACTTCCAGGCCTGGTCTAATGTCATCACTGGAGCTTTAAGACCTTCAAATCTTTAGGCAATGGTTACCATAAAGGGAAACCTGTCCATGTAATCCCTGCTGTGGATTTGGGGATTTTTCATTCTGAGCATGTGCCAGGGAAATCAAATGGAAAGGCAGAGAGAATTCCAGCACAGAGTCCCAGGACACTATAGTCCAAGAGATCACTTATGTGTTAATTGGTTAGTGTGATTCCTGGGCTCCCTCCACTTACCTCTTCCTGGATGGCAGGGTTTAACTGAATACTGGGAAACCTGTAGAAAAACAAGGTTGTGAGTAATAAGCAAGAGTGTGAGTATCCCAAAGGTTCACCCAAGTCCTCTCTCATACATGCAGTCAGGTACCCACTGGGCTCCATCCTTGGAGTCTCTTACTGGGTGACCTTGGACAAAAAATCAATCTCTTCAGTTTGTTACCTGAGGATAAAATATACTGTTTAGTTTGTTTTTTTGTTTGTTTTTTTTTGTTGTTTTTTGTTTTTTTGAGACTGGGCTTCTCTGTGTCTCCCTGGCTATCCTGGAATTCACTTTGTAGACCAGGCTGGCCTCAAACTCAGAAATCTGCCTGCCTCTGTCTCCTGAGTCCTGGGATTAAAGGCGTGTGCCAACATACCTGGCTAAAATTTACTCTTTTTTTTGAGGTGAAGAGACACCATTGCCAAGGCAATTCTTAAAATATAAAAGAAAACATTTAACTGGTGCTAGCTAACAGTTTCAGAGTGTTCGTCCATGATGAGCATGGTGGTAATAAGAGAGGCATGGGACCAGAGCGATACCTGAAGACTTTATGTTCTGATCTACCAACAGCAGGCACACACACACACACACACATACACACACACACACACACACACACACACACACACACACACACTCACACTGGATTACGTGTGGGATTCTGAAACCTCAAAGTTCACTCCCAGTCACATCCTTCCTCCAACAATACCTTACCTCTTAATCTTTCTGATTCTTCTCAAACAGTTCCACACCCTGGGGACTGAGCATTCAATTATCTAAGCCTATGGAAACTGTTCTCATTAAAACTAACATACATTCCTATTCCAAAAAGAGACTCATAGGGATCAAGAGATCACCCTCTTTTGGTGTGTCTGAAGATAGCAACCATGTACTTATATACATAAAATATATATTTAAAAAAACAAAAGAGAATCACAGTCTCAACCTCAGTCCTATGTGTCAAGTATTTGGTACAGGCTCTTCCTGAGTACATGACTAATGCTTCTTTAACAAATTTCACAAATGGGTACATATGATTTCAAAATGTAGTTTTATCTACCCACATTGAATTATGACTTTGGAATTAATTAGCCTTTACAAAACATGTGCTAGGCAGAATCAAGCAGACTTTTGTGCATCTGAGTCCAACCTGATGTACATAGGACAGCTACAGTCATGGGGAGTGTCAATGGGGAGAAGGAGGATAGCTAGTAACAAGGCAGACTTTACTCAAATACTGAATGCAATCACAGAATTTTAAAACCTTTCAGTAATACTTAAAAATTAGTAATATTATTAATTATAATTACTAATAAAATTTAGTAATATTATTTAAAAAATAAAATTTATTTTTAATTAAAAATTTCTTCACAGCTAAGCTTAGCATAGCAGCATGTCCTGATGGCTGAGTTTTAAAAATTCATTAGAAATATAAGACAGGTTGGCTCCAATTAGGGCACTTCCACCATGAACCAGCGTTCAGTTGGCAGCCCTTAACCAAAGGAGACCCTAACCCACAAGAAAGGAACTCTCTATGAATTTGAGGCTAGTGTGATGAAAACAGTGAATTTGAGCCAAGATTAAAAATAAATAAATTAAGTAAAAATATAACAAAGGGTGTTTTTTCTTATCAATTGTGAGTTAGAGATAGAAGGATCCCTTTGAGTTTGAAGATAGTGTGGTACGTAGTGAGACAGGACAGCCATGACTACAGAGAGAGAGAGAGACAGTCTGAGGTAGAGGGAGGTGGAGGGGGATGGGAGAGGAAGAGGATCAAAGGGAGAGGTATGAAGAAGTGAATGAAGGTATGAGCTCAAAAGGCCCCCTGTGGGGGGGGGCAGCAGAGCAGGAAAGGACAGGGTGGTGGGAGAGGGGCATACTGAGATAATAAAATAACTCCATCAAAGATCTGGACATTACCATCACCCACCCTACAACTCCCCCATGCCTGCTGCAGCTTGCATTCTAACTCGAAAATTAGTGTGCAGGATTTACCCAACAATTCACAGGTCTCTGCCTACACCTAAATTATCCCTACCCCACCTTTGAAAAACTGACTAGATAGAATCTCTCACCTGTTCAAATCTTCTTGGCCACCAGAGTCTCTGTATACAAAAGTCAGGTCCTTAGGTGCACTGAGCCCTTTCCCTCATCTAATGCCAGTATAGGTCACCCCAGGACTCTGTCTTCAAGCACAGGCCTGCCCACAATCCTTGGGGGGTACAGTCCACTAGACCCTGTGAGTCAGAGGGGATGATTCTAGTGATTGAGCACACAGATATAAAAAAAAATATATTTTTTTCCACAGGTGTACTACAGTCAGGGACATGGAAGTTTTTCCTGTTGGCTCCTGACCCTGAACTCATGGAGGTGGGCGATCACTAGGCACTCACCTGGGGCAGGGTTCCACAAGCAGCCTCCTCAATCACCACCGGGTTACACTTGCCTGCCAGTCCCTTGAGCACTGTCATCCCCCATCGAAGCCTGGGTTAGATCACAAGTTTTGTAGAAAACCTCAGTTCCACCTCCATGATGGAGGAAAAACGCTTCAACTCTCCCATTTTCCTGCCATGACCAATACTGATAAAACTAGTTTTCTGTGACTGACAGATCCAAAAAGTTTCAAAGAACCTCCTGCACAAAAAGCTGAAAGTCCCATCATTTTGTCTTCACCAAAATGCCTATTTTCTCTGGCTATTCTCAGTGCAATGTCTTCTGTACAATGTAGTTGAGACATGATCAAGTGCCAGGAAGTAGACACACCTCCCCAGATGGAGCTGTACACTCAATCTGTTAGGGAGATTGTTGTGATTATAGATGTGCCAATATTTCCTTTAGCTACAAAGGCCGGGCTTGCTGAAACACTCCTAAATTACAAAACTGCTGGCAGAGGTAAGTTGATGTTTGGGATTAGAAACTAGCCTGTCACTGTGAGTTCCAGACCAGAAAGGAATCCTTTGGGAGAGTTACAGAGTGAACATGACCCTAACCTTGGCCATGTGAGGAGAGGAGATCTGAAAAGAGAAAGAGGGGCCACCAACCAAGAAGGGCAGTCTTAGTGAAGATACTAACATGGCTAAAAGTGGCTGAGTTATATAGGTGTCAGAAGAGCTGGAAGGAGGAAAGCCCAGGGGATCACCTGGACTAGAAAGTTTGGGGGGGGGGGATCTTGGGCTAGGTTGGGGAGGCATGCCAGCCAGGAGGGACCTATATGCAGTAGATACAGAAAAGATGCTGGGAGAAACTGGAGGCCACTGTACAGTTGATATGTTAATGGACACTTTTGTTCAACATTTTTTCCTTGTATTTAAGACCCAACTGGTTTTAGGCCTTTGTGTGAATGATACTTGACAGGTCTTCTTGCAAAGAAAACTCAGGAAATTACCACAGAGGAAGAAAGAAAGGATATATTTGAAATCGAGTATTCTTTCACCACTGATCTCAAGAATTCAAACTCTTCTCAGTTATACACATCAGATATGACATCATCACCAATAACTTTTCTATTGTGCAACCCCATTCTAAGAGAAATATGGAGATGCATAACGGAATTCAGCCAACAAATCACTTTGGTGTGGCACTGAGTATGTACTTCAGAAGGAAAGTCTAGAGCAGCAGCTTCCCAGGAAAAGTAATCTAGTCTAAAGGGAGTATCATTAACTCCTTACTTTTTGGTTCTCCACTATTCATCTATGCAACTGCCCTGGTATCCATGAGGAAGCTGTCTGAACTACATTAACCAGTACCCACTGTGTACATAAAGGCAGGAAGAATGGCGGGAGGTGTTAGTGCATACATATAATCCCAGTGGACATCTGAGTTTGTGGCTAGCTTGGACTTCCGTCTAGTGTAGCCAAGGCTACACAGAGAAAGCCTGACTCAAAGGAAAGAAAGGAGAGAGAGAGAGAGAGAGAGAGAGAGAGAGAGAGAGAGAGAGAGAGAGAGAGAGAGAGAGAGAGAGAGAGAGAAAGAGAGAGAGAGATCATGTGCCTCTCTGGACAGCCCTGTCTGAGGGCCTGGAGATGCTGGATGGGGTGGCAGAGGATCCTTAGTTTACCGTTTTTTTTTCAGCTCTTTGTGGTGTGGGTCCTAAGCCCAGGCAGAGGGCTGATGTCCCTGATAGTGATCCAGTCTTACAGTCTTGTTTTATTCATTAATTTTACTCTTATAAAGATGGTGTTTGTGGCCATGTGGCATTGGTACATATAGCAGACATATGATGGAGTTCAAGGTTAGCCTGGACTACAGAGTGAGTTTCAGGACAGCCAGGGCTACACAGCTACTATAAATAAGGTTGCTATGAACATAGTGGAGCATATATCATTATTACAAGTTGGAAGATGTTCTGGGTATATGTGTATGAGAGGTATTGCTGGATCCTCCAAAAGTTCTATGTCTGCCAATTTTCTGATGAAACACCAGATTGATTTCCAGAGTTGTTGTACCATCTTGCAATCCCACCAGCAATGGAGGAATGTTCCTCTTTTACCACATCCACCCCAGCATCTGCTATCACCTGAATTTTTGATCTTAGCCATTCTGACTGGTGTGAAATGGAATCTCAGGGTGGTTTTGATTTGCATTTCACAGATCATGAAGGATGTTGAACATATCTTTAGGACTTCTCAGCCATTTGGTATTCCTCAGTTGAGAATTCTTTGTTTAGCTCTGTTTGTACCCCATTTTTAATGGGGTTATTTGGTTTTATGGAGTCCAGCTTCTTGAATTCTTTATATTCAATCTTAGTACCCTATCAGATTTAGGATTGATAAAGATCTTTTCACAATCTGTTTGTTGCCATTTTGTCTTACAAACAGTATACTTTGCCTAAGAGAAGCTTTGCAATTTCCTGAGGTCTCATTTGTCAATTCTCGATCATACATCACAAGCCACTGCTGTTCTGTTCAGGAATTTTTCCCCTGGGCCCATATACTCGAGTTTTTTTTCCCCAAATTCTCCTCTATAAGTTTTAGTTTGTTTTTATAAGGCACTACATATTATATATAAACAAACATGTATTTACATATACATTTTACATTATATATGTATATGATATATTTATATTATTTCTATATTATAATTTATGTTATATATTATAACTATACATTTATATATTTATATTACTTTATATTAAATATTTATATATTTTATATAAGACCATAAATTTTTATTAGATTATATATGTTTATAGTATACATGTATATTATATATTCATATTATTTACATATTATAATTTTATATTTTATATGTTATAATTATATATTTGCATATTTATATTATTTTATATTAAATATTTATATATAAATATAAGACACACACACACATATATATATATACATATATATATATCATATAAGGCAGTAAGTTTTTATAAGTTCTTATAAGACACTATTGCCTATGCTAGCAACAATTTATGACAGGACCCTGATATAGCTGTCTCTTGTGAGGCTATACCAGTGCCTGGATAATCCAGAAGTGGATGCTCTGGGTCATCTATTGTATGGAACACAGGGCGCACATTGGAGGAACTAGAGAAAGTACCCAAGGAGCTGAAGGGGTCTGCAACCCTATAGGAAAAACAACAATATGAACTAAACAGTACCCCCAGATCTCATGTGTTTAGCTGCACATGTAGCAGACGATGGACTATTCCACCATCATTAGGAGGAGAGGCCCTTGATCTTGTGAACATTATATGCCCCAGTAGAGGTGGATGCCAGGGTCTGGAAGCAGGAGTGGGTGGGTTGGGGAGCAGGGTGGTGAGAGTATATAGGGGATAGTATTTGAAATGTAAATGAAGAAAATATCTAATACAAGAATAGAAAAATTAAAAACGAATAAATTTGTGAAGAATACCATTAAACCGTAGTTTGAATATCAAATCTTTTTTGCAACAATGCCATCTTCCATGAATTTTCAATGAGTAAAATGTGGATGTTAATGAAGTATGTGTTCCTTAAAGGGACATTGGTAGTGATCATATTTCTATGAATACTGAGTTAGGGAAGTGATTGTTTTTGTTAATGCATTTTAGACCCATTTGGGAATTATTATATAATGGGAATTGAAAAATGTGAAATATTTAGTGTAGTTGCAAACACTCAATGGTTTTTTTTGAAAATGTTGTTTTCTAGAAAGCAGTGTAATTAAAGCCTCTGCCTCTCATTCTGTTTTCCAGAATTTTCTGAATCCAGAAACTCAACCAGAACTGCACACAAAGGGCAACTTCTGAAAAAAAAATTAGGTTCATGCAAATGTCAGTAGTTTTACCTATCCCTTCCATAACTACAATATAAATAGCATGTTGACATATCTACAAGATTATTTCATTTCATTTTTTAATTTACTATTAATCAATATTTTTTTTACACTCTAGGTGTTATCCCCCTACTGGTCTGCCCCCTGACTCTTCCTCATCTAACATCTCCCCCCACCCATCTCCAAGATGATATCCCTACATCCCCAATGCCCAGCCCTTCCCAATCCCTGGGGACTTAAGTCTCTCTGGGATTAGGTGTGTCTTTCCCACTGATTCTAGACCAGGCAGTATTATGCTGCATATTTGTTGGGGGCTTCACATCAGCCAGTGTATGAACTCTGTTTAGAGGCTCAATGTCTGAGAGATTTTGCATGTCCAGGTTTGTTGAGAAAGCTGGTCTTTCTATGGGTCACTCTTCTCCTCAGCTTCTTACAACTATTCCCAATTCATCCACAGATTCCCTGGGCTTCTGATCATTGTTGGATAAAGTATATTTCTATTTGACAGCAAAAAAGGAACATTTCCTCCTTAGACCATGGGCCAATAGCTTGAAGAACAGAAGAAAAAAGGCAGTATTTTGTTATGTGTCTGCTCTTACTGGAAATCAGAAAATATGTTCTGATTTCATCTTTGCTGATTATTAAGTTAGTCTGTGTTTCTGATTAATTATTTGATTGGGTAGATGGTTTCTATGTGTAACCCTGTCTGTCCTAGTCCTCATTTTTCTGCACAAAGTGATGGATTCAACTGCCTTATCAACATTTTTGGAAGTTACCGTAGGGAAATCTCCATAAATGCAAAATGATGAATAAAATTATAATAAATAGAGGGTTTAGTTCTCTGAGTGGAAATGTAGCAAGTGAATGAGTGCACGATTTTATGGACACTGTACAGAAGTTCAGTAGATGTGATACTTCCTGATATCACTAGAGCAACCAGTGAGAGTGATTCTAAAACTGGACACATGCACTATAACCCAATTTTCGGTGGGTATGTACCAACTTTATATTTGACAGAATTCCTGAAATATTTGTTCAGAAATATGATTTTCCCTGATCTTTTGGGTAGAATTTCTCTCTGGTCGCATTAAAATTATATAAATCTTGGGTACAAAAATACATCCAACATCCCTGCACTGGATGCCAAAATGGAGAAGATCTCCACAGCAACCATGACCTTACCCTTGGTGCTATGATAGACAGGGAGGAAGGTGACCCAGACACTGCAGAACACTAGCATGCTGAAAGTCAAGAACTTGGCTTCATTGAATGTGTCAGGCAGATTCTTGGCCAAGAAAGCCACAGAGAAGCTTCCAAGTGCCAGGCAGGCCAAATATCCCAGGATACAGTAGAATGCAGTTACTGAGCCCTTGTGGCAAACAATGATGATGTGGCCATGGAGAGTGTGATCATCAATATCAACAAAGGGAGGAGAAACTGCTAGCCAGATTGCACACAGATCACACTGGAGTAGGGAACATATGGGGATGATGTAATTGGGCGCCCCTGATACCAGGAAGTTTCACAATCTTCTTCCTGGGTCTGTGACTTTGAAAGCCAGAACTACAGTGACTGTTTTGGCCAGAACTGTGGAAACAGCCACAGTGAATACAATTCCAAATGTGATTTGCTGTAAGACACAGGTGGCTCCGTTAGGATGTCCAATGAAGAAAAAGGAGCAAAGAAAACAGAACATGAGTGACATGAGTAATAGGTAGCTGAGGCTTCTGTTATTGGCCTTCACAATAGGAGTGTCATGGTGCTTCACAAAGACACAAAGTACCACAGCTGTGAATGCAGAGAAACAGAAGGCCATTAAGGCAAGTGCCATCCCCAAGGGGTCTTCATAGCTTAGAAAGGTGACACCTTTCTGAATACATTTGTTCTGTTCTGTGTTGGCATATTGGTATTCTTGACAATTCACACATTGATCCATATCTGATTTCCAAAGGAAAGCTTAGTTAGGTCTGCTTTAGAAATTGTAATGTCAATGTATTTCAAGTAAGGGTAATGAAAGAAGATTTAAAATGCTCCCTTTGATGCTGATATGTAATGTGAAGGATATTGCTGCTGAGCATTGCTTTCAATTCATAATGTTCATAAAGATTTAAAGGAAATAAAACCAAGCAATTTTTTCTTTGTCTATTTAACTTGATTGTATCATTTATGATGTTATTAGAAAGGGGTTTGTGGGGTGTGGGTGTGTGAGAGAGGAACCAAGCCCGAAGGATGAGCCAAAAGAATATAAACAGGCAACTTCAGGTAATAGTAGGGTCGGTGGACCCACCAAAATGCACCAGTGACTTGGGAGGTCAGAGACCTTAGATGAAATATACTACAGTAGATAGAGGGAATATACACCTCCAGCGGGAAGAAAGGACACCAAGTGAGTGATGGAGTTCCCATCCCATAGTCACATCTGTTTCCCATAATTGTTCCTGTCTGAATGCAAGGATGAAATGGAGAGGAGTCTGAGGAAAAGAAGGTCCAATGGCAGGCCCAAAGTGGGATCTAGGTCAAGAAGAGGTCTTATTGCCTGACATTTTACTTAGGTTCTGGAGCACTCACAAAAAGGATCTATCATGACTGCCCTTCTAAATACAATTATTTTCACCCAACCAATAGATAGAAGCAACTAACCCCTGTACCAACTAACCCCTGTATTAGGGAAGGGTGAAAGTAGTTGAGGAGTAAGGTGATCTTGCAGGCAGACCAGCAGTCTCAATTAAACTTGACCCCAGAAATCTCTCAAACAATGTAACACCAGACAACAAACACCAGCTGATATGGGTCCCTCAATTACAGTAAAGGGCTTCTGTGTCTGTGTTCATTCAGAGAAGATGCACTTAACTCTCAAACACTGAAGGCCCCAGGGAGTTTAGAGGTCAGGTGGTGTGTGGCATTGTTGTATGCACAGACAGGCTGGTCTCCAGTCGAGCTCAGATGCTGAACCCTGGGACTTGGTGGTCATAATTTACGTACATAGGAGGGGAGGAGTTCTCTCATGGTCCTGGAACTCTGGCTCCTGCCTAAGTTACCTTCCACTACAGCCCCCACAAGAGAAACAAGACTAGAAGCCATGTAGGCAATATCCCAAGGTTTTGATCTTCAGGCTAAATTCCTCTCCAGTTACCTAGCAACAGAAACGATAGCATATTTTTAAAGGGGCTGATTGGCCACTCCTCTCTCTCTCTCTCTCTCTCTCTCTCTCTCTCTCTCTCTCTCTCTCTCTCTCTCTCTCTCCTCCTTTGTTCTCTTACTCTTATTCTCTTCTCCCTCTCTCCCTCTTACTCTCTCTTTTTTCTAACTCCCCCTTTCTCTCTCCTACATTGTTTCTTTCCCCTGGCCTTTCTACAATAAAGCTCTAAAAGCATAGACAATCTCTGATCATCAAGGCTGTGTTCACTCTTGCTAGTGTGGGAACCTGTCTTCCCTCTTCCCTCTCTCTCATAACCGGGGGGTACTGGGTGTTGTCCGAAGGACCCCAGGTTGAGCTTCCCCTTGTCCATCCCCTGTTGAATGAGTCAGAGGCTTGGATGCCCATCCAGAGCTGAATGGATAGTGTCTGGCAGCCCTCCCATGTCTGCCTGTCCAGGGCATAAGTGGAACTCTAGCGGGACACGGGTCCACACTCCCTCCTCTTTTCCCAGGCCTACTTTTATTTCTTATAAGTTGGTGTGGGGGATGGGGGTTCAACGTGAAGGCAGGTTGTGTTGGGAGCAGGTGGGGGATGTGGAGTATTCAGTCGGTGTATGGGGGGATGGGGAATGGAATATGAAAGGTAAAAAATAAATAAAAATTAAAGTTATCAGAAAGCAAAGATTTCCTAAGCCATTTTTTGATCCTATGTTAACATCAAGTAGATTATTTAATTCAGAGAAGATACATTCATAAACTACAATGTGGCTGGGTATATTTTATAAATACAAAACCCGATACTCACTGTTTTGTGAGATCACTGATTATTTTTTGAATTCATTCCCTATGACACATTGAGACTCTGACTTCTACTGGGAAAAGATGTATAACAGCTACTTGAGAATTTACTAGTTTAAACTTATTGACACAGAAACAACACAAAATTGAACAGGTAGGCTGTATGTATATGTACATACTTATATGTGTGAGTTCATGTGAGTGTAGATATTGCATTATTATATTTAAGTGATTCCTGTCTTAAGTCATAGAAAGAAGGTGGAATATGAGAGGAAATATAATGTTTATGTTTGAATAGTAGAAAATATTAATGAAATAAGCCCTAAGAGGTTTCGTCACCTGGCAATAATTAATCCAATGTTCTGGTTATTGTTCATGAGGTGCACTAATTTAGCACTGAAGGAAAAAATATCTCTGTAGATACTTTGTACTAAAAGATCCTTCATCGTGATTCCTTCTTCATATGGAAAGCTGAGCACTTTAATTCTTGTCTCACCTCCATTCTTATGAGAATCAAGGATGAAATCAGTGTTGAGAAACAGAATGAGCAACGTAACAGAGGAATCCTCTAGAAAGAGTGGTAACCCGGGGGCTTTGTGTTAAGCAATTATACTCCATTCTAAAATGGTAATCCCCAACATGGTAACAACATGAACAGTGATTGTAATTGCACTTAATTCCCAAATCAATTCAGAGAATGTTGGTGTGCTTCCTTGGTTTTCAGAATTCTTGTCTACAACAATGCATTTGTGGACAGATATTATTTGATAAGTTGCCTAAGAGCCTAAAAAGTTGGATTAGCTATAAGTAGATTATGTTGTTCTACCAGAGAATCTGAGTTCAGAAACCAGTACCCATGACAGATATCTCACAAGTAAATATAAATTTAATGACAGCAGTATTATTTGCTTGTATGTGCACATGTATATGTGTTATCCACTCCAGACACATAAGCAATTAATGCAATAAAATATTTTATTGAATTTTTGTATTTAATTTTGATGTACATATTAATGTCTTTTACGTGTAAAACAATTTCGTATACTTTAAATTTCGTTTCAAGCACAGTATATGTTAAAATGTATGACTTCAAAAGACAACTTAGTGTCTGTATACCATCTGTCCAGGCTCTTCTGGCTTAGAGGAGAAAGTGTGGAAAAGCCTTGAAGGTATGGGCACAGGGGAAAACTTCCTGACTAGAACAGCAATGGCTTGCACATTAAGATCTAGAATTGACAAATGGGACCTCATGCAACTGCAAAGCTCTGCAAGGCAAAAGACACTGTCAATAAGACAAAAAGACAACCAACAGATTGGGAAAGGATCTTTATCTTAAATCAGATAGGGGACTAATATACAATATATATAAAGAACTCAAGAAGTTGGACTCCAGAAAATCAAATAAGCTTATTAAAAAAATGGGGCTCAGAACTGAACAAAGAGGAATACCGAACGGCAGAGAAGCACCTGAAAAAATGTTCAACATCCTTAATCATCAGGGAAATGCAAATCAAAACAACCCTGAGATTCTACCTCACACCAGTCAGAATGGCTAAGATCAAAAATTCAGGTGACAGCAGATGCTGGCAAGGATGTGGAGAAAGAGGAATACTCCTCCCTTGTTGGGGGGATTGCAAGCTTGTACAAGCACTCTGGAAATCATACTGGTGGTTCCTTAGTAAATTGGACATAGTACTACTGGAGGATCCAGCAATACCTCTCCTGGGCATATATCCAGAAGTAGTCCCAACCAGGAAGAAGGACACATGCTCCACTATGTTCATAGCAGCCTTATTTATAATAGCCAGAAGCTGGAAAGAACCCAGATGTCCCACAACAGAGGAATGGATACAGAATATGTGGTACATTTACACAATGGAGTACTACTCAGCTATTAAAAAGAATGAATTTATGAAATTCCTAGGCAAATGGATGAACCTGGAGGGCATCAACCTGTGTGAGGTAACATAATCAAAAAGGAATTCACATAATATGCACTAACTGATAAGTGGATATTAGCCCAAAACTTAGGATACCCAATATATAAGATACAATTTGCTAAAAGCATGAAACTCAAGAAGAATGAGGACCAAAGTGTGGACACTGTGCCCCTTCTTAGAATTGGGAACAAAACACCCATGGAAGGAGTTACAGAGACAAAGTTTGGAGCTGAGATGAAAGGATGGACATCTAGAGACTGCCATATCCGGGAATCCATCCAATAATCAGCTTCCAAACGCTGACACCATTGCATACACTAGCATGATTTTGTTGAAAGGACCCAGATATAGCTGTATCTTGTGAGACTATGCTCGGGCCTAGCAAACTCAGAAGTGGATGCTCTCAGTCTGCTATTGGATGGATCACAGGGCTCCCAATGAAGGAGCTAGAGAACGTACCCAAGTAGCTAAAGGTATCTGCAACCCTATAGGTGGACCAACATTATGAACTAACCAGTACCCTGGAGCTCTTGACACTAGCTGCATATGTATCAAAAGATGGCCTAGTCAGCCATTACTGGAAAGAGAGTCCCATTGAACACACAAACTTTATATGCCATAGCCAGGGCCAAAAAAAAAAAAAAAAAAAAAAAGGGAATGGGTGGATAGAGAAGTGAGGGGAGGTTATGGGGACTTTTGCGATAGCATTGGAAATGTAATTGAGGAAAATACGTAATAAAAAAAAGAATGATCTTCCAAAACAAAACAAAACAAAACAAAACAAAACAAAACAAAACAAAAGAAACAAACTAAAAAGAGACGTTAGTAGATTGCTTGGTTTTACTCCATGCATCATGGGAATAAACTCAAACTGTAAGCCTTAGCAACAAATGATTTAACTGTTTAAGTGTCTCACAGACATAATATGTCTTTTAAGAATTTTAATTCATTATGTAGAAGGAAAGGCAAAATATTTGAAAAGGTAACCATAAACTTATTGCATTTTGCCAACCCTAAAAAATTATCTTAACAATGGGTGTAGTATGTAATATACTGTGTAATATACTGAATATGAGTCTCATGGTATATTGCCATTCATAGGTCAACTCTTATCCCCTACATCCTGGATTCTTACTACATCTGGTTTTGAACATGGCCCTCTTAATATCGCATACTTAGCATTTTTCATAAATTTGCAAATACTTTTGTCTTCTATATTAATCTTACAGAGAACATGGACTTAGCACCTAGTAGTCTCATGATCTCATCCAGTAGATTAAATATAACATTCAGTTCTTCATGGACTCTTATATGTACATGGTGTGCATAATCATATTTAGGATAGATCGATTCATGAAATATGACTAAATCAATACTAACAAAATTCGTCACTAAAATCTAAATGTACATATAGTTGTATAATAGAATAACTGTTTGGAAAATCTTGTGCAGTATTTCTGCAAATTGCAGTTATATTTTCTAAAGTATTTTCTTTGTGAAATATAATCTACCATGAATTTTCAATGAGCCAATATGTGGGTCAATGCACCAGGCATGTTTGTTTGCTTTTGCAAGATTTTGTTAAGGATTTTTGTATCTACAAGAAGTAAATTTAAAGCTGGACGTGGTGGCACACGCCTTTACTCCCAGCACTTGGGAGGCAGAGCCAGGTGGATTTCTGAGTTCGAGGCCAGCCTGGTCTACAGAGTGAGGTCCATGACAGTGAGGGCTACACAGAGTAACCCTGTCTTAAAAAATGAAGAAAAAAATCTATGCCTACAAGTAGTAAATTTGATAAGTAATATACTTTATATCTGCAGTTGCCTTTTAGCTGATTTCATTATTCCAGGGTGATGCAAGAGAAATACATATCTTCAGGATTTATCAGAGTAGCCAACACTCACTTGTCTCATTAGAAATTTCATTTTCAGGGCAGGGACTGCAAACAAAACAGCAGGCTGCCATTCCCTCCTTCTATAATCTTCTGAATCCAGGACTACAATCTGCACTGCACACAAAGGATGGCATCTGAGAAAAATTAGACACATATTGATAATGAGTTTTAGAAGGTTCTTTTATGTTTTAGATTAGCACTTTAAGATTTCAATAAGCTCATTTTATTAACACAATCTGAATGACATATATATTTTTGTGTGTTTGTGTGTTTTGAGGCAGGGTTTCTCTGTGTAGCCCTGGCTTTCCTGGAACTCACTTTGAAGACCAGGCTGGCCTCAAACTCAGAAATCCACCTGCCTCTGCTTCCCAAGTGTTGCGATTAAAGGTGTGTGCCACCACCGCCAGGCCCCTGATTGACATTTTACAATGTCCATTATTTAATGGCCAGAAATGAATATTGGAAATGCATTGAAGAAATATTGCATAGTATCTGAGTGTCTACTAATTTAGGAAAAAGTGCTGATATTGAGCTGTATGTGAAAACTACAACCTGATATTTTTTAGTTAATTATTTTCTTTTTTTTTCTTTTTTCCTTTTCTTTATTATTTTTCTTATTCATGAAATATGAATTTCATAGATATGAGATTTGTTCTTACTGAAGATCTGAACAACCTCAGGTTAAGATTTTTTTCTTTTTTTTTTTTTATTACATATTTTCCTCAATTACATTTCCAATGCTATCCCAAAAGTCCCCCATACCGCCCCCCACTTCCCTACCCTCCCATTCCCATTCTTGACATTTCAGTGGTACTAGAAAGGATGAAAAGCTCCAATCCAGTCTGTGGAGTTAGTCATTTGACTACCTGTAAGTTTATGACTAACTATTAAAAGACAGAATTTAAATTGACATACATCCCTGGCAAAAAATTTCACACCCATAGTGCTATACCTGTAATAAGTAATTTTCTTTATTAATATGATGATATTATTAAGGTAATTAATTTAAATTATTATGTTATTATCAGTATATAATATTGTTATATACTCTGTAGAATTTATTGCTATTTTTTATCTTGTTTTTTTCTTTTGCTTCCACATTCTAAGATACAAGATTAGAACTTCACACGTGAACTTTTCTAAGAAGGAGGAGTTATGAGGTTCCAGTACCTCATTCTTCCATATTTTTTCCACATGAAGATTTTTAAAACATTATAATCACTTCTTAAGGATGACAAAATACCATTCAATCTAACTTCATTTATATATATTTTCCTCAAGATGTACAACTTATGAATCCCAATTATTTTGCACCAAAATTACCTGGGTATATAGTAAGAAGAGTTTTTCTAATCCAATTTTTTGCTAACAATTTTAGGCTGCAAAATCTAGTTTATATTTTTACAAATACTTTGATCTATTTTTTTCCTTTTTTTTTATTAGGTATTTTCCTAGTTTACATTTCCAATGCTATCCTAAAAGTCTCCCATACCCACCCCCTCAATCCCCTAACCATCCTCTCCCCCTTTTTGGCCCTGGCATTCCCCTGTAAAGGGGCATATAAAGTTTGCAAGTCCAAAGGGCCTCTCTTTTCAGTGATGGCCGACTAGGCCATCTTTCGATACATATGCAGCTAGAGACAAGAGCTCCGGGGTACTGCTTAGTTCATCATGTTGTTCCAACTATAGGGTTGCAGATCCCGTTAGCTCCTTGGGTACTTTCTCTAGCTTCTCCATTGGGAGCCCTGTGATACATCCAATAGCTGACTGTGAGCATCCACTCCTGTGTTTGCTAGGCCCCGCCATAGTCTCAAAAGAGACAGCTATATTTGGGTCCTTTCAGCAAAATCTTGCTAGTGTATGCAATGGTGTCAGCGTTTAGAAGCTGATTATGGGATGGATCCCTGGATATGGCAGTCTCTAGATGGTCCATCGTTCCATCACAGCTCGAAACTTTGTCTCTGTAACTCCTACCATGGGTGTTTTGTTCCCAATTCTAAGAAGGGGCACAGTGTCCACATTTTGGTCTTCATTCTTCTTGAGTTTCATGCTTTTAGCAAATTGTATCTTATATCTTGGGTATCCTAAGTTTTGGGCTAATATCCACTTATCAGTGAATACATATGTGTGAGTTCCTTTGTGATTGTGTTACCTCCCTCCCTCAAGATGATGCCCTCCAGGTCCATCCATTTGGCTAGGAATTTCATAAATTCATTCTTTTTAATAGCTGAGTAGTACTCCATTGTGTAAATGTACCATAATTTCTGTATCCATTCCTCTGTTGATGGACATCTGGGTTGTTTTCCAGCTTCTGGCTATTATAAATAAGGCTGCTATGAACATAGTGGAGCATGTGTCCTTCTTACTGGTTGGGACATCTTCTGGATATATGCCCAGGAGAGGTATTGCTGGATCCTCCAGTAGTACTATGTCCAATTTTCTGAGGAACCGCCAGACTGATTTCCAGAGTGGTTGTACAAGCTTGCATTCCACCAACAATGGAGGAGTGTTCCTCTTTCTCCACATCCTCACCAGCATCTGCTGTCACCTGAATTTTTGATCTTAGCCATTCTGACTTGTGTGAGGTGGAATCTCAGGGTTGTTTTGATTTTCATTTCCCTGATGATTAAGGATGTTGAACATTTTTTCAGGTGCTTCTCTGCCATTCGGTATTCCTCAGGTGAGAATTCTTTGTTCAGTACTGAGCCCCATTTTTAATGGGGTTATTTGCCTTTCTGGAGTCCACCTTCTTGAGTTCTTTATATATATTGGATATTAGTCCCTTATCTGATTTAGGATAGGTAAAGATTCTTTCCCAATCTGTTGGTGGTTTTTTTGTCTTATTGATGGTGTCTTTAACCTTGCAGAAGCTTTGCAGTTTCATGAGGTCCCACTTGTCAATTCTCAATCTTACAGCACAAGCCATTACTGTTCTATTCAAGAATTTTTCCACTGTGCCCATATCTTCAAGGCTTTTCCCCACTTTCTCCTCTATAAGTTTCAGTGTCTCTTGTTTTATGTGAAGTTCCTTGATCCACTTAGACTTGACCTTAGTACAAGGAGATAGGAATGGATTGATTCGCATTCTTCTACATGTTAACAACCAGTTGTGCCAGCACCATTTGTTGAAAATGCTGTCTTTCTTCCACTGGATGTTTTTAGCTCCTTTGTCGAAGATCAAGTGACCATAGGTGTGTGGGTTCATTTCTGGGTCTTCAATTCTATTCCATTGTTCTATTTGTCTGTCATTATACCAGTACCATGCAGTTTTTATCACAATTGCTCTGTAGTAAAGCTTTAGGTCCGGCATGGTGATTCCACCAGAGGTTCTTTTATCCTTGAGAAGAGTTTTTGCTATCCTAGGTTTTTTGTTATTCCAGATGAATTTGCAGATTGCACTTTCTAATTCGTTGAAGAATTGAGTTGGAATTTTGATGGGGATAGCATTGAATCTGTAGATTGCTTTTGGCAAGATAAAAAATTTTACAATGTTGATCCTGCCAATCCATGAGCATGGGAGATCTTTCCATCTTCTGAGATCTTCTATTATTTCTTTCTTCAGAGACTTGAAGTTTTTATTATACAGATCTTTCACTTCCTTAGTTAGAGTCACGCCAAGATATTTTATATTATTTGTGACTATTGAGAAGGGTGTTGTTTCCCTAATTTCTTTCTCAGCCTGTTTATTCTTTGTGTAGAGAAAGGCCATTGATTTGTTTGAGTTAATTTTATATCCAGCTACTTCACCGAAGCTGTTTATCAGGCTTAGGAGTTCTCTGGTGGAATTTTTAGGGTCACTTATATATACTATCATATCATCTGCAAAAAGTGATATTTTGACTTCATCTTTTCCAATTTGTATTCCTGTGATCTCCTTTTGTTGTCGAATTGCTCTGGCTAGGACTTCAAGTACAATGTTGAATAGGTATGGAGAAAGTGGACAGCCTTGTCTAGTCCCTGATTTTAGAGCGATTGCTTCAAGCTTCTCACCATTTACTTTGATGTTGGCTACTGGTTTGCTGTAGATTGCTTTTATCATGTTTAGGTATGGGCCTTGAATTCCTGATCTTTCCAAGACTTTTATCATGAATGGGTGTTGGATCTTGTCAAATGCTTTTTCCGCATCTAACGAGATGACCATGTGGTTTTTGTCTTTGAGTTTTTTTATATACTGGATTACATTGATGGATTTCCGTATATTGAACCATCCCTGCATCCCTGGGATGAAACCTACTTGGTCAGGGTGGATGATTGTTTTTATGTGTTCTTGCATTCGGTTAGCAAGAACTTTATTGAGGATTTTTGCATCAATATTCATAAGGGATATTGGTCTGAAGTTTTCTATCTTTGTTGGGTCTTTTTGTGGTTTAGGTATCAGAGTAATTGTGGCTTCATAGAATGAGTTGGGTAGAGTACCTTCTGTTTCTATTTTGTGGAATAGTTTGTGAAGAATTGGGATTAGATCTTCTTTGAAGGTCTGATAGAACTCTGCACTAAACCCATCTGGTCCTGGGCTTTTTTTAGTTGGGAGACTATTAATGACTGCTTCTATTTCTTTGGGGGATATAGGGCTGTTTAGATCATTAACCTGATCTTGATTCAACTATGGTACCTGGTATCTGTCTAGGAACTTCTCCATTTCATCCAGGTTCTCCAGTTTTGTTGAGTATAGCCTTTGGTAGAAGGATCTGATGGTGTTTTGGATGTCTTCAGGATCTGTTGTTATGTCTCCTTTTTCATTTCTGATTTTGTTAATTAAGATGCTTTCCCTTTGCCCTCTAGTGAGTCTGGCTAAGGGTTTATCTATCTTGTTGATTTTCTCAAAGAACCAGCTCCTTGATTGGTTGATTCTTTGAATAGTTCTTCTTGTTTCCACTTGTTTGATTTCGCCCATGAGTGTGATTATTTCCTGCTGTCTACTCCTCTTAGGTGAATTTGCTTCCTTTTGTTCTAGTGCTTTTAGGTATGTTGTCAAGCTGCTAATGTATGCTTTCTCTAGTTTCCTTTTGGAGGCACTCAGAGCTATGAGATTTCCTCTTAGAAATGCTTTCATTGCGTCCCATAAGTTTGGGTATGTTGTGGCTTCATTTTCATTGAACTCTAAAAAGTCCTTAATTTCTTTCTTTATTCCATCCTTGACCAAGGTATCATTGAGAAGAGTGTTGTTCAGTTTCCACGTGAAGGTTGGCTTTCTATTATTTATTTTGTTATTGAAGATCAGCCTTAGTCCATGGTGATCTGATAGGATGCATGGGACAATTTCAATATTTTTGAATCTGTTGAGGCCTGTTTTGTGACCAATTATGTCGTCAATTTTGGAGAAGGTACCATGAGGTGCTGAAAAGAAGGTATATCCTTTTGTTTTAGGATAGAATGTTCTGTAGATATCTGCCAGATCCATTTGTTTCATAATTTCTGTTAGTTTCACTGTGTCCCTGTTTAGTTTCTGTTTCCATGATCTGTCCATTGGTGAAAGTGGTGTGTTGAAGTCTCCCACTATTATTGTATGAGGTGCAATGTGTGCTTTGAGATTTACTAAAGTATCTTTAATGAATGTGGCTGTCTTTGTATTTGGAGCATAGATATTCAGGATTAATAGTTCCTCTTGGAAGATTTTACCTTTGATGAGTATGAAGTGTCCCTCTCTGTCTTTTTTAATGACTTTGGGTTGGAAGTCAATCTTATCAGATATTAGAATGGGTACTCCAGCTTCTTTCTTCATACCATTTGCTTGGAAAAATGTTTTCCAGCCTTTCATTCTGAGGTAGTGTCTATCTTTTTCTCTGAGATGAGTTTCCTGTAAGCAGCAAAATGTTGGGTCTTGTTTGTGTAGCCAGTTTGTTAGTCTATGTCTTTTTATCGGGGAGTTGAGTCCATTGATATTAAGAGATATTAAGGAAAAGTAATTGTTGTTTCCTGTTATTTTTGTTGTTAAAGTTGGCATTCTGTTCTTGTGGCTGTCTTCTTTTAGGTTTGTTGAGGGATTACCTTCTTGTTGTTTCTAGGGCATGGTTCCTGTCCTTGTATTGGTTTTTTTCTGTTATTATCCTTTGAAGGGCTGGATTCGTGGAGAGATAATGTGTGAATTTGGTTTTGTTGTGGAATACTTTGGTTTCTCCATCTATGTTAATTGAGAGTTTGGCTGGGTATAGTAGCCTGGGCTGGAGTTTGTGTTCTTTTAGTGTCTGTATAACATCTGTCCAGGATCTTTTGGCTTTCATAGTCTCTGGTGAGAAATCTGGTGTAATTCTGATAGGCTTGCCTTTATATGTTACTTGGCCTTTTTCTCTTACTGCTTTTAGTATTCTATCTTTATTTAGAGCATTTGTTGTTCTGATTATTATGTGTCAGGAGGTATTTCTTTTCTGGTCCAGTCTATTTGGAGTTCTGTAGGCTTCTTGTATGTTCATGGGCATCTCTTTCTTTAGATTTGGGAAGTTTTCTTCTATAATTTTGTTGAAGATGTTTGCTGGTCCTTTGAGTTGAAAATCTTCATTCTCATCCACTCCTATTATCCTTAGGTTTGGTCTTCTCATTGTGTCCTGTATTTCTTGGATGTTTTGAGTTAGGATCTTTTTGCATTTTACATTTTCCTTGATTGTTGTGCCGATGTTCTCTATGGAATCTTCTGCACCTGAGATTCTCTCTTCCATCTTTTGTATTCTGTTGCTGATGCTCGTATCTATGGTTCCAGATTTCTTTCCTAGGGTTTCTATCTCCAGTGTTGCCTCATTTTGGGTTTTCTTTATTGTGTCTACTTCTCTTTTTAGGTCTAGAATGGTTTTGTTCATTTCCATCATCTGTTTGGATGTGTTTTCCTGTTTTTCTGTAAGGACTTCTACCTGTTTGATTATGTTATCCTGTTTTTCTTTAAGGATTTGTAACTCTTTAGCAGTGTTCTCCTGCAATTCTTTAAGGGATTTTTGTGCTTCCTCTTTACTGTCTTCTACCTGTTTACCAGTGTTCCTTTGTATTTCTTTAAGTGTGTTATTAAAGTCCTTCTTGAAGTCTTCTACCATCATCATGAGATATGCTTTTAGATCCGTGTCTAGTTTTTCCGGTGTGTTGGGGTGCCCTGGACTGGGCGAAGTGTGAGTGTTGGGTTCTGATGATGGTGAGTGGTATTGGTTTCTGTTAGTAAGATTATTACGTTTACCTTTCGCCATCTGGTAATCTCTGGGGTTAGTTGTTGTCGTTGTCACTGTTTAAAGATTGGAGCAGAAGCTGTGTTCCACTCACCAGCAGTCTCAAAATCCTGTGGCGGGCGTCGTGGGTAGCTGGTGGGTGTCAGCGGACCCTGCGCTCTAGCTACCCAGGTGCTGGTCCGGCCGGAAGAGGCCTGTGGTCCTACTCAGGCCGGTTTTCTGCTTCCCTAACTAATGCAGTCTCAGGTCCTGTGCACAATTGGATTGGAGCAGAAGCTGTGTTCCAGTCACCAGAAGTCTTAAGATCCTGTGGCGGGTGTTGTGGGTAGCTGGCGAGTGTCAGCCAACCCTGCGCCCTAGTTACCCCAGCACATTTCTGAACGGAGAGGCTTGTGGCCCTATTCAGGCCGGATTTCTGCCTCCCCAACCAAAGCAGTCTCAGGTCCCGCGTGATTGGACTGGAGCAGAAGCTGTGTTCCACTCACCAGCAGTCTCAAAATCCTGTGGCGGGGGTCGTGGGTAGCTGGCGGGTGTCAGCCGACCCTGCGCTCTAGCTACCCCGGTGCTGGTCCAGCCGGAAGAGCTACTTTTTCTTAATATCTCTTAATATCAATGGACTCAATTCCCCAATAAAAAGACATAGACTAACAGACTGGCTACACAAACAGGGCCCAACATTCTGCTGCTTACAGGAAACCCATCTCAAGGAAAAAGACATACACTACCTCAGAGTGAAAGGCTGGGAAACAATTTTCCAAGGACATGGTATGAAGAAACAAGCTGGAGTCGCCATTATAAAATCGAATAAAATCGAATTCCAAACCAAAGTCATCAAAAAAGACAAGGAGGGACACTTCATACTCATCCAAGGTAAAATCCTCCAAGAGGAACTCTCAATTCTGAATATCTATGCTCCAAATGCAAGGGCAGCCATATTCATTAAAGAAACTTTAGTAAAGCTCAAAGCACGCATTGCACCTCCCACAATAATACTGGGAGACTTCAACAGACCACTGTCATCAATGGACAGGTCGTGGAAACAGAAACTAAACAGGGACACAGTGAAACTATCAGAAGTTATGATACAAATGGCCTTAACAGATATCTAAGAACATTTTATCCTAAAACAAAAGGATATACCTTCTTAACAGCACCTCACTTGACCTTCCCCAAAACTGACCATATAATTGGTCACAAAACAGGCCTCAACAGATACAAAAATATTGGAATTGTCCCATGCATCCTATCAGACAACCATGGACTAAGGGTGATCTTCAATTACATCTTAAATAATGGAAAGCCAACATTCACGTGGAAACTGAACAACACTCTTCTCAATGATACCTTTGTCCAGGAAGGAATAAAGAAAGAAATTAAAGACTTTTTAGAGTTTAATGAAAATGAAGCCACTACATACCCAAACTAATAGGACACAATGAAAGCATTTATAAGAGAGAAACTCATAACTCTGAGTGCCTCCAAAAAGATACTGGAAAGAGCTCTCACTAGCATCTTGAAAACACATCTAAAAGCTCTAGAAAACAAAGAAGAAAATTCACCCAAGAGTAGTAGACGGCAGGAAATAATCAAACTCAGGGGTGAAATCAACCAAGTGGAAACAAGAAGAACTGTTCAAAGAATCAACCAAATGAGGAGCTGGTTCTTTGAAAAAAATCAACAAGAAAGATAGAACCTTGGCTAGACTCACTAGAGGTCACAGGGACAACATCCTAATTAACAAAATCAGAAAAGAAATGGGAGACATAACAACAGATCCTGAAGAAATCCAAAACACTATCAGATCCTTCTACAAAAGGCTATACTCTACAAAACTGGAAAACCTGGACAAAATGGACAAATTTCTAGACAGATTCCAGGTACCAAAGTTAAATCAGCATCAACTAAACGATCTAAACAGTCACAAATCCTCTAAAGAAATAGAAGCAGTCATTAAAATTCTCCCAGTCAAAAAAAGCCCAGGACCAAATGGGTTTAGTGCAGACTTCTACCAAACCTTCAAAGAAGGTATAATTCCAATTCTGCACAAAATATTTCACAAAATAGAAGAAGAAGGAACTCTATACAACTCATTCTATGAAGCCAAAATTACTCTGATACCTAAACCACAGAAAGTTCCAACAAAGATAGAAAATTCAGACCACTTTCCCTTATGAATATAGAGGCAAAAATACAGAATAAAATTCTTGCTAACAGAATCCAAGAATATATTAAAGCAATTATCCATCCTGAAGAACTAGGTTTTATTCCAGGGATGCAGGGATGGTTTAATATATGGAAATAAATCAAGTATTCCATTATATAAACAAACTCAGAGACAAAAGCCACATGATCATCTCCTTAGATATGGAAAAAGCATTGGACAAGATCCAACACCCATTCATTATAAAAGTCTTGGAAAGATCAGGAATTCAAGGCCCATACCTAAACATGATAAAAGCAATCTACAGCAAACCAGTAGTGAACATCAAAGTAAATGATGAGAAGATTGAAGCAATCCCACTAAAATCAGGGACTAGCAAGGCTGCACACCTTCTCCCCACCTAGTCAACATAGTACTTGAAATCCTAGCCAGAGCAATTCGACAACAAAAGGAGATCAAGGGGGTAATAATTGGAAAAGGTGATGTCAAACTATCACGTTTTGCAGATGATATGATAGTATATATAAGTGACCGTAAAAATTCCACCAGAGAACTCCTAAACCTGATAAAGAACTTCGGTGAAGTAGCTGGATATAAAATTAACTCAAACAAGTCAATGGCCTTTCCTACACAAAGAATAAACAGGCTGATAAAGAAATTTGGGAAACAATACCCTTCACAATAGTCACAAATAATATAAAGTATCTTGGCCTGACTCTAACTAAAGAAGTGAAAGATCTGTATGATAAAAACTTCAAATCTCTAAAGAAAGAAATGAAAGAAGATCTCAGAAGATGGAAAGATCTCCCATGCTCAAAGATTGGCAGGATCAACATTGTAAAAATGGCTATCTTTCAAAAAGCAATCTACAGATTCAATGCAATCCCTATCAAAATTCCAACTCAGTTCTTCAACGAATTAGAAAGAGCAATCTCCAAATTCATCTGGAATAACAAAAAACCTAGGATAGCAAAAACTCTTCTCAAGTATAAAAGTACATCTTTTGGAATCACCATGCCTGACCTAAAGCTTTACTACAGAGCAATTGTGATAAAAACTGCATGGTACTGGTATAGTGATAGACAAGTAGACCAATGGAATAGAATAGAAGACCCAGAAATGAACCCACACACCTATGGTCACTTGATCTTAGACAAGGGAGCAAAAACCATCCAGTGGAAATAAAACAGCATTTTCAACAAATGGTGCTCGCACAACTGGTTTTTATCATGTAGAAGAATGTGAATCGATCCATTCCTATGTTCTTGTACTTAGGTCAAATCTAAGTGGATCAAGGAACTTCACATAAAACCAGAGAACTTGAAAATTATAGAGGAGAAAGTGGGGAAAAGCCTCGAAGATATAGGCACAGGGGAAAAATTCTTGACTAGAACAGCAATGACTTGTGCTGTAAGATCGAGGATTGACGAATGGGACCTCATGAAACTGCAAAGCTTCTGCAAGGCTAAGACACTGTCAATAAGACAAAACGGCCACCAACAGATTGGGAAAGTATCTTTACCTATCTTAAATCAGATAGGGGCCAAATATCCAATATATATAAAGAACTCAAGAGGTTGGACTCCAGAAAATCAAATAACCCCATTAAAAAATGGGGCTCAGAGCTAAACAAAGAATTCTCACCTGAGGAATACTGAATGGCTGAGAAGCACCTGAAAAAATGTTCAAATCAAAACAACCCTGAGATTCCATCTCACACCAGTCAGAATGGCTAAGATCAAAAATTCAGGAGGGAGCAGATGCTGGTGAGGATGTGGAGAAAGAGGAACACTCATCCATTGTTGGTGGGATTCCAAGCTTGTACAACCACTCTGGAAATCAGTCTGGTAGTTCCTCAGAAAATTGGTTATAGTTCTACCGGAGGATCCTGCAATACCTCTCCTGGGCATATATCCAGAACATGTTCCAACCTGTAAGAAGGACACATGCTCCACTATGTTCACAGCAGCCTTATTTATAATAGCCAGAAGCTGGAAAGAACCCAGATGCCCCTCAATAGAGGAATGGATACAGAAAATGTGGTACATTTACACAATGGAGTACAACTCAGCTATTAAAAGGAATGAATTTATAAAATTCCTAGGCAAATGGATGGACCTGTAGGGCATTGTCCTGACTGAGGTAACACAATTAAAAAGGAACTCACATAATATGTATTCACTGATAAGTGGATATTAGCCAAGAAACTTAGGATACCCAAAAATATAGATACAATTTGCTAAACATATGAAACTCAAGAAGAACGACGACAAAAGTGTGGACACTTAGAAATGGGAATAAAACACCCATGGAAGGAGTTACAGAGACAGAGTTTGGAGCTGTGACGAAAGGATGGACCATCTAATGATTGCCATATCCAGGAAACCATCCCATAATCAGCTTCCAAACGCTGAAACCATTGCATAAACTAGCAAAATTTTGTTGAAAGGACCCAGATATAGATGTCTCTTGTGAGACTATGCCGGCGCCTAGCAAACACAGAAGTGGATGCTCACAGTCAGCTATTGAATGGATCACAGGGTACCCAATGGAGGAGCTAGAGAAAGTACCCAAGGAGCTAAAGGGAACTGCAACCCCATAGGTGAAACAAAAATATGAACTACCCAGTACCCCAGAGCTCTTGTCTCTAGCTGCATATGTATCAAATGATGGCCTATTTGGCCATCCCTGGAAAGAGAGGCCCATTGGTAGTGCAAACTTATATGCCCCAGTACAGGGGAACGCCAGGGCCAAAAAGGGGGAGTGGGTAGGTAGGGTAGTGGGGGGGTGGGTATCAGGGACTTTTGGGATAGCATTGGAAATGTAAATGAGGAAAATACCTAATAAATAATTTTTAAAACAAAAAAAAAGAAAGAAAATATTTTTGAAATTATTTTACTGAAAGTTTTTAGATATAAAAACAAATAAGAGTTAATATTTACATCAATGAATTCCACAAAAATATCTATGAAATATTTTATTACATTAAATGCTTATGTGAATGGGGTAAGTAACACTGGTACAGGTACACATATGAGCAAATAATAACTCTGTCTCTATATTTAGATGCACTTATGAGACGCCTCGCATGGGTGCTGGAATCTGAACCCAGGTCCTCTGGGTGAGAAAAGTATTCTGTTTATAGCTAATCCAACTTCTTAGCATTTTAGGCAACTTATGAAATAATAGCTGTACAAAAATGCACTGTTGTAGATAAGAATTCTGAAAACCAAGGAAGTACATCAACATTCTCTGAAATGACATTAAAATTAAGTGCAAATGCATTCATAGTTGATATTGCAGCCATGATGGGAGTTACAACTTAGGAATGGGGTACTACTGCTTAACACAACCCATCTAGGTTACCACTCTTGCTTGAGGATTCATCTGTTGTATTGCTCATTCTATTTGTCAATACTGATTTCATCCTTGAGTATGTTCACAGACAGATGATCGAATAGGAATGGAGATGAGGAAAGGATAATTGTGCTCAGCTTTCCAAATGAAGGAATAAAGGTAAAAGACTTCTTAGTACAAAGTATCTAAAGAGGCTTCTTTTCCATCAGTGCTAATCTTAGTGCATCTCTTATAATAATCAGAACTTTTGTTTTCTTATTGATAGATTAGATGTCACTCGTGTTCTGTTTTCTGTGCTCCTTTTTCTTCATTGGACATCCTAACAGAGTGACCTGTTTCTTACAGCAAATCACATTTTAAATTGTATTCACTGTGACTATTTACACAGTTCTGGCCAAAACAGTCACTGTAATTCTGGCTTTCAAATTCACAGGCCCAGGAAGAAGGTTGAGAAACATCTTGGTATCAGGGACACCCAACTACATCATTCCCATATGTTCCCTATTTCAATGTATTCTGTGTGCAATCTGGCTAGCAGATTCTCCTCCATTTGTTGATTTTGAAGAACATTCTGAGCATGGAAACATTATCCTTGTATGTAACAAGGGCTCAGTTACTTCATTCTACTGTGTCCTGGGATATTTGGCCTGTCTGGCACTTGGAAGCTTCACTGTGGCTTTCTTGGCAAGGAATCTACCTGACACTGAGGACCTAGGTGTTTGAATTATGGAATAGTTGCAAGAAGCTGAAGAGAATGGTGCCCCATAGGATGATCAGAAGTCTCAACTAACATGGACAAAAAGAAACTCTCAGAAACTAAGGTCCTTGACACATATGCAGCATAGACTACCTTGTCTGGCCTCAGTGACAGAACGCACACCTAACTCCCCAGAATATTGAGACTCCAGAGATTGGGAAGATCTTGGGTTTTGGGAGGTGGGGATATCCTCTTGGAGATGGGGGAGGAGGTATGGAATGCAGAAGAGTCAGAGGGCAAACTGGGAGGGGGATAATGAATGGACTGAAAAAAAAAGATTAAAGGATAAAAAAATAACGAAGAACTGAAAATAATCTTGTAGATAGGTGAAAATTAAAGTTATAGAAGGAAAATGTAAGACTAGTGATATTTGCATGAAACTAATATCTTCTCAGAGACTGCCCTCATATGCAGTTCTGATTGAGGTTCTGGAATCAGAAAAGTCTCAAAGGGTGGCATGGGAGCCCGAGGCTTTGACTATGCTGCTTCCTGGAAAATGGAATTTCCAAAAAGACAATGGGGTGTTTGCACCTAGACTAATTCCTTCACAACTTTCAATTCTACTTCCAAAATAGGATGCCTAATGTGTCTAAATTGCATCAGCATTAATAGAAAGTGTTACTTCCATAAGCTATTCTTCATAGAAATATGATCATAGCAATGTCCCTTTAAGGAACTCATTAAGCATTAACATCCAGTATTTACTCATTGAAAATTCATAGAAGATGTTATTTTTCCAAATATAGATGTGATATTCAACTGCAGTTTAAGGGAATTCTACACAAGTTTATTGTAATACTCGAAGATCTCCTCTAAAATTACATTTCTATTATTTTCCAATCATTAATATTAATAATATTTCTCATTATTTTTTACATTTAAGTATATGTCCCTATATATTTCCTGGTCACCTTGTAAGTGTAGGAGCCATAGGAGAGGCGAAAATGGCAAAAGATCAATTGGACTGTAATAGTTGGATGCTGGAAATCAAGGTTCAAGACCTCTATTAAATAAATGAAGAGGATATATGATTTCTTGTAATATTAGAAAAAACTTGCTAAGGTAGAGATTAACACGTTATTCATGATCTAAACACTTCCATTTCAAAAAAATCACATGATTTGATATCTAAGGGTATGTAGATTATTTTTGATACATGATGCATAGAATATGAAGAACCTTTTTTAAAGATTTGCTTTTATTTATTTTATGTCCATGAGTACACTGTAGCAGTATAGATGGTTGTGAGCCATCATGTGGCTGCTGGGAATTGAATTCAGGACCTTTGTTCACCCTGGTCAGTGTGTTCTTGTAACCCAGCCCCCCAAAAGACTGCATGGTATGTGCTCACTTATAGGTTGATACATGTCAAAATGTTACAGCATACCCAAGATACACTCCATAGACCTTAAGAAGTTCAACCTTTAGGAAGGACTAAGAAAGAATATTTCAATCCCGCTTAGAAGGGGAAACAAACAAACAAACAAACAAATAAACAAAAACACAGGGGGGAGGCAGACAGTTGTTTATGGAGTGGGTGCTGGCGATAATGAATTGGAGAGCCAGGAGAATGAATTGAAGTGTGCAGCAACCAGGGGAGGGAAGTGGCTGGACCCTTAAGTAAGTACTACATACCTGAGAGCTGAGAGACTCCCAGGACTCAGTGGAGTCAACAATTAGCCAAATGTCCCAAAAGTGGGAGGAGGGAACGCAAATAGTCCATGTCCAGCAGATAGACATAGCCTCAAGTAGAGGGCCAGGCTTATCAAACTAGAGTCAAAATTTCTGATATATATATCAGAATAATGCATTGTCGGGCCTCAGTAAGAGAAGACATGCCTAATTCTTGACATACTGGGAGCTCCATAGAAGGGAGATGCCTGGTGTAGGGGCAGAGAGGGAAGTTAGTAAGCACTCTATGAGAGGCAAGAGGGAGGAGGAATAGGATGAGGAGTTGTAGGTGGGGAATCCAGGAAGGTGTTCAATGCCTAGAACAAAATTAATAAAATAATTTAAAGAAAGTAAAGAATGGGGTAGAATGATGGCTCAGCTGTTCAATACTTCTATTTTGTTTGTTTGTTTTTGTTTTTGTTTTTTTTTTTTTTTTTGAGACAGGGTTCATCTGTATAGTACTGGCTGTCCTGGAACTCACTTGGTAGATCAGGCTGGCCTCGAACTCAGAAATCTGCCTGCCTCTACCCCTTCCAAGTGCTGGGATTAAAGGCATGTGCCACCATGCCTGGCTTGTTCAATACTTAATCTCTTAATCTCATAGAGGACACTAGTTAAGTTAAAAAAAAAAACGTAATTGGGAATCACAATGCTTTATAACTGCCTTTCCAGTGTATCTTCTGCCCTATTCAGGCCTCCATAGGAAGTGCATTCATGTTGTACACTGACACACACATGGGAAATATACATACACAGAAAATACAAATAAAATATATATTTAGAAAAGAATTATTATCCTAACCTCAAAGTAGTAAGGCAGAAAGAATAAATTCTACCACACTCTAACTTTATGTTAATTAACTCCCTCAAATGACAAGATAAAGCTCAATGAAATTGAAGACTCAAGTCAAAAACAAAAAAAAAAGGTCCAGAAAACAAAAACAACAATAACAAAAAGTAAGTTAAAATAATACAACAGAATTGTAATAAACAACAATAACAATAGCATATATATATATATATATATATATATATATATATACACACATACATACACACACACACACACACATATATATATATATATATATATATATATATATGTGTGTGTATGTATGTGTGTATATATATATATATATATATGCTATTAGATAACAGTGTTGAAGCTTAGAACCCTGGCATGACATTTTCAGACAAGGTCCTCCAATGATACATAATCATTTATTTCCTCTTTCTTGTATATTACTGGCCACCAGATCTAACATTAAGAGAGGTTATCTTCCCTGATGAGTCTTCTTTGGTGACATTTGCACTACAAGATTGTTATTAATCAAGCATTGCTTCAGGAATAGAGACAGGGTCTGTGTCCACATCTGTTTTCTGCACTAGGACAACAAATGGGGCAGATCCATGGAAACCGTATTTCTTTGGTTAAATATCTATTTTCTACAGTGCCATTGCTGTTGATGCAGAAGGGATTGTTTCCTTGGTGCCTTCCAGGTTCTCAGCTGTTACATTTCTTTGTCTTTATATGCCATGGTGCTTTCTAAGGCATTGGCAGCAGATATTTAATGGAGATGCCTATTTTATACTTAGTTTTCTATTCTCCAGGTAATATTTGGCTGTTGATCTCTCAATTTTTTCTAAATACAGAAGAAAAAATATACTGATATAGGACTTGTAAGGCACTGACTCTGAGTTTAACAAAATGTCATTACAAGTAATATCGTTACTCTTTTTGTGAATAGTAGGATTTGGTTTTTAGGTACTTGATATACTTAGTATCTCATACTTGATCAAGCAAACAGTGTCTCCTCAAGACAATTTTGTGGATTGGTAATTCATATAAATCTGGTATTGTTTGCTTAATGTTCTCACAATTTTTTGGCCACCATTGTCTTATCTTGTTGGCAGGATACCATTATGTATCAAAGATTTTGCTGTTGTATACATTTCTACTATCATACAAAAATTTTACTGTGTCAGTTGTTTAGAATAAAGCATGAAAAATTAGGACATCCAGAACTTTTTTCATAAAAATACATTATTTAAACCAAAGTTTGTACTGAGTGGGTAGATTACAACACTTGTATGAGGCCCATGACACTGAAAACTCATCATTTGTTGATCTACACAGATTCCTGTAATGAGTGGAAATTCTAAATCCTTTATCCTGTGAATACCTGCAGGGAATTGTAAGCAGAATGAGTTAAATTCTGAACTTCATTCTCCCAGGTTTATGTTTGGAAACAGGTTTAATAAAAACCTGAAAATGCCCAATGCCTCTCCAGACCAGTAGTTTTTATTCATCTTCATCTCAGTGTTGGTGTCCCATGTGTCCCATCATGGTCCCTTTCTTTGTGTTCACTTCTCTGCAATATTTCCTTCATATAAAGTCATGTCCTCTGTGAACTATAATTTAACTTTTCAATTCTGAGTGATATTACAAACTGATAAACTGCACAGCACACACTGAACATTTCTAAGGACAATGGAGGAAAACAACGCTGCATTTTAGTGTGCTGGCCTATTATACCACACCTGTGGTGATGAAATCACAGGAATTCACATTGAGATAAACAGAATCTAGAACACTTCCAAATTCTTAGTTAAGGAAATGTTGTAGGACTGTTTAGACCAGTTTCATACATTTTCACATATACATATATATATATATATATATATATAAATGTATATATGAAATTATTCATATATATTACTAATATTGTTACAATAATATATTCTGGACATATTAATATTAATATTTTGGGATATAAATAATGTTCAATATATATGTAGTTCAATATATATAAACAATATTAGTAAGAGAGGATATCTGGTGATTAATAGCTCAGTAGTAGACAAAGAGAAGTCTGAGTTTTTTCCTACTTGATTGCAATTTTTATGTCACCTAAAATGACAATGACAGAGTTAGCTTCAGGATTCCAAATCATTTATGAATCGCTTCAAGTTGATTAATAACAAAAATACACAAAATTTTGCTGTGAAAATTAACAAAGATCAGGTGTTTTGAGTAGGCATAAGTTTTCAATATCCCTGAAAGCTGACCAGGTATGCTGTGGAAGATCCTAAAAGGTTTAAGACACCTCTGTGAGAAAGTGGGAGAAGTCTCAATTTCTCACCTGTACCAGGTTATAATGACCATTTCCAACAAAATCAACCAGACTTCTTTTAAATAAACCTAGTTGGAACTATTAATAATTAAATATTTCTTACAAATTTTATTTTTGGATGAGTGTTTTACGCAAATTCACCTTCAATTATTATTTTTCTGATCTCTTAAAAAACACCACTATTCCCTCCAAATTTCCTATGTTCCACGAAGAAAAGATACCACTTGTTCTACTTAGTGAACTGAAATGAAATATGAATAGTGTTAAGACATAAATTTGTCTGTAAGTGTTCTGATAGTTGTGGAATTTCCTGACACAATCTACATCACTCAGATTTTTTTTAGGTTGATTTGGGCAAGTTTTGTGCACATTGTTAAAACAAATGAATTTATGAGGAGAACTACCCCATTCTGTCTGAGAAAAGCCTGCTTCTGTGGATTTATAGACCACATCTAGTTTTACATATCTTCTGACTTCTTCCAGGATGATTCTGGAGACTTGGAATGAAAGGTATAATACATGTGTTTTATTTTAGCTGGAAACACTAAAGTTTTTACTCCCATCATTCTGAATGATTATAGGTCCACAAGTTAATCACCAGAAATTGTGAAAAGTAAATCACCTATGAGGATTGAGGCACAGAATATTCTTCAAAATGAAAATAAAATACAGAGGAAATATTATCAATATGGTGATTTATAAACATTACTGTTAGGTCCTTCTCCAAAGTTTATGTAACTTTCTAGCTGCATATTTTTCCCTTAGAAATGGTTCTAGGAATGGGTATTATTTTGTGAAGTGGATTTTCAGTCCATATGAACCCATCCATTGGTTACTCCTTGGATGGTTATGGCACTATTCAAACAGCCTTATTGTTGTTATACCTCTCAGGGATCACACTTGGATAATATTTATGATTACTTCAAAGAGTATTAAAAATAGCCATTAAAGTTGAAGCTTCCAGCTTGATTTTTTCATATTCTTTAACTAAAGTGTAAGGCATCTTCAGAAATGAGAACTTACCTTTTGAACTACAGTACTGCTAAACATTATCATTTATAAGGCTCAGCCAAGGTTGCTGTGATGGCTTGTATAATCTTGGAACAGGGAGTGGCAGCATTTGGAGGTGTGACCTTGTAGGAAAGGGTGTGACCTGGTTGGAGTAGGTGTGTCACTGTGGGTGTGGGCTTAAGACTCTCACCCCAGTTGCCTGCAAGTCAGTAACAGAAGTTGGTGCCAGGGAGTGGAGTATTGCTGTGATAGGCCTGACCATGCTTTTATTTGAAAGAATGTAGATTTTTGGACTTTGGATTTGGAACTCAGTGGAATGCTTTAAATAGGGCTTAATGGGTCATCCTAGAAGGAATATGGAAAACTTTGTTGCTTGGAGTAATGTGAACTGTGTTGACATGACCCAAGATATTTCAAAGGAGAAGAATTTCAGTATGTGGCATAAAGACTGATTCTTGAGGTATTTTTGTGAAGAATGTGACTACTTTTTGCCCTTGTCTGAAAAGTCTGCCTGAGGCTAAGGTGAAGAGACTTGGATTAATTGCATTAAGTGCATTGACAAACGAAGTTTCAAAAAAGCCCAGCAGAGACTTTGTTCCCTGGTTAAGTCTCACAAAGAGAAGTTTGAACAAGCATAGCAAGCTTAAAAAGGCAAAATATAAAATATAAGGTTCGAGTATTAAAGGCATACCAGGAAGTGAAATGGAGCAAAATTCTGTGTTCTAGGAAATAACAGATTAAGGGAGTGGGAGCTTGGGGCAAGATCCTGCCCAAATGAATTTAGATAAAGTCATGATGGTACACACCTATAATCCCATGAGACAAGCATGCTGATCTCTGCATTCAAGGTCAATCTACAGAGCAAGAACCAGGATAGTCAAGCTTAGGCAGTGAAGGATTGAGAAAACATAAAGCCAGTGATAATGTAATAGTAAAATGGGATCATATTCTAGTTCTTGTAAGCAGCAGAACTCGGCAGCATCAGCTGTGTGGCTCTGGCTCTAGAGTTAAGAATGAAACAACTACTGGGACAATTGATGCTGGTTAGCTGGAGCTAAGACATTAGCAATGATTAAGAAGAGACAAGCATCAATGGGTTGAAATCTGGTAGTTGTTTTATGGGAGCACAAAGAAGCTGTGTTCCAGAGATAGCCAAGTTTGTACCTCCTGCTGCAGCTGGACTTGGTAATGTGTAAGAGTACCCCAGGTGGTACTGGTTCTGAAGGCATGAAGGTGTCATGAAGAACAGCTGAGGCTTGGCACTGTGAGAGGTCACAGAAGGCCATTGGAGAAGGTGTAGCCTCAGCTGTAGCTTATGGCCCAGGACTGAAGTTGTGAGGCAAAGGATTTGATGCCTGGCACCATGAAGAGAGCCTATGAGAAACTATTGGTGAAACCTAGTTGGAGTGGAACACCCCAGTGTATTGGAGATATCAGTACCATGGGATGATCACCAAGAAGCAGCCATAGTGGAGTGGATCAACCTGAGCTTAGAGTGCTACAGAGTGCAGAGCTGGAGAAGTGATGCCAGTCCTTAGGAGGAGTCAAAAAGACTAAGTTGAATCCCAGACACTGAAACAAGAAGCTTTAACATTGAAATTACCTTGGAGACTCAAAGATGTTAAAGATGCTAGAGCCATTGGATACATGCTGAGGAAAGCTGCTAACAGGGAGTGGAACTAGCCCAGGAGAAAGCAGTTTGTTGCAGGCAACAAAGATGAAAAAGGAATGGAGATCCGAAGACTGCTTTGATATCAGCCATGGAGATGCAGAGTTTGGAGTTTGCCAACTGGTTTCCTGCTTTGCTTTGGAGATTACCGTTAATTAGTTGGATGAATCTCAGAAGAGACTTTGAAATTTGAACTTTTAACATTGTTGAGACTCCTAGAGACTATGACGAGTTTGAAAGTTGGACTAAATGCATTTGCATTATGCTATGTTTAAGTTTGGCCCTCATAAACTCATGTTTTTGAACAAGTCTATGAGTACCAGGGAATGGAATGTTATGGTTTGTATATTCTTGGAACAGTGAATGGCACCACTTAGAGGTTTGGACTTGTTGGAATAGGTGTGACCTGATTGGAGTAGGTGTGTCACTGCGGGTGTGGGCTTAAGACTCTCACCCCAGTTGCCCGGAAGTCAGTTTTCCACTAGCAACATTTGGATGAAGATATAGAACTCTCAGCTCTGCCTGTGCCATGCCTGCCTGGATGCTGCCATGCTCAAACCTTGATGATAATGGACTGAACCTCTGAACCTGTAAGCCAGCCCCAATTAAATGTTTTTTTTTTTTTTTGTTTTTTTTTTTTTTTTATATAAGACTTATCTTGGTCATGGTGTCTATTCACAGCAGTAAAACCCTAACTAAGACAGTTGCCCTCAATTTATTTCCAAACCTTGAAACATCTAACCTGCCCCAATTTAAAATACTCATCAAAGGAACATACTACTACATGTCAGAATTAATTTCTATTGAATTAGGAGGAAAAGGAAAAACTTGCTGTCACATGAAGCAATGGAAATCATCAGAACACTTAATATAATCTAATAAAAATTTTCATAATAATAACATGAAAATATTATGGGAAAATATTTTTCTTTTGTAACTTGTTTAATTTTAAGAAATACGTTTTACTTTTAAGATTTAAATATAATTATATCACTTCCCCTTTTCATTCAACACTTCAATCATTCCCATGCACACTCCTCAAACACTTTCATACCATAGTATACATTTATGAATGTTCTAAATATATAAATAAAAATTACTTAGTACATAACTTGTATGTATAAATACTTTAGGGCTGTACTCTTGGTGTTGTATTACCAATTGAAAATCTCTTCTCTTGGGTAGATTATCTCTCCCAATTTCAGCATTCCTTGGTTGTCTGTAATTCTCTGCATATTGTTGAGTTTTCATGAAGTTAAACACTTCCATGTTCCCATGTCAATCACCATCACCTTTTCCATTTTTGTTTAGGTACCACATTGATGAGACATCATTGGTATATTTCTACCATTAGTATATTTCTACCATTAGTAGGAGAGGCATTCTCACAGCAAATATCCTGTTTCTCAGGCTCATGCCATATTTTCAACCAGCTCTCCCCTTTGTTTTATTTTTATTGGTTATTTATTTACATTTCAAATATTACCCCATTTCCTGAATTCTCTTCCAGAAACCCCTATCCCATTCTCCCTGCCCCTGATTCTATGAGGGTGCGAAAAAACACCCATACACCGACTCCCACTTCCCTCCCTGGCATTCCCCTACATTGGGGCATGGAGCCTACACAGGACAAAGGATTTCTCCTCCCATTGATGTCCAACAAGGACATCTTCTGCTACATATGTTGTTGGAGCCATGGGACCCTCTATGTGTACTCATTAGTTGGTGGCTTAGTTCCTGGGTGCTCTGTAGGATCCTCCACTTTGACTTCTGAGCTTCATGAACTATTGTCCTGTAGATGAAACAAATAGAGATAGGTACCACATGATCTCCTATTCTCTGGATATTGTTCAGTTTGTTTAACAGTAACTGACCTGATCTGTTTCAAGCCACATTTCTCTTGAGAGTTGTGAGAACTATAGTTTTTTTGCGAGTATGAGGATAAATATTTACCATGTAGTGAGGAATAATGCTGGTTTAGTAAATTGTCAGCACCAGATTCTCCTCTAAGATTCATGACCTCCCTATTTCGGGAGAGTTACCTAGTTTTCCACTAAAGCTTTGATTTTCACCAGAAAGCAGGAAATTTTCCTATTTCATTTTATTCAGCCACGTTTGACCAAAATTAAAACAAGGTAGATATCCAAAAAATTGATATATACATGGATTCTAGCACTTTGTTTCCAAATACTACCTAGGTAAAAGTTGTTTCATGAAGAACAAATGGATACCAAGAGAAAATTGTTTAATCAATTAAAGCCATTAATACACAAAAACAGTTTCCCTACAGAATTGTTGGCAATCATCATTAATGCCAGGACTAAATAGGTAAGGAAACAGAGTTTGTGCCCAAGACCAGCCTAATTTAGATAGTGTGTACCAGTACAGCCATTTCTAGGAATAAGTAATGATGGCATGTCAAACAGTGCGAGGGTTCACAACTAAGATCCTTATGATTATGTAGCAAACCTTCATGCACTGAGAGGACATTCAATCGCACAACTGCCTTTTCTTCATTAAAAAAAAAAAATACTGAGGGAAGAGATTTCCATGCCACATTCAAAACTCTGACCCATAATTGTTCCTGCTGAAAGAACTGCAGGAATGGAAATGGAGAGAACCGTGTCTAAAATGAAATCCAGCCAAAGGCCCAGTGTTGGATCCAGTTCAAAGGGAGGTCCTAAGGCCTGACACTATTATTGAGGGTATGGAGCACTCACAAAAAAATGGTCATATAGTGACTGGCCTCTGAAAAATCCAACTAGCAGCTGAAAGACTCAGATACAGATATTTGCCCCCACCCAGTAGACTGAAACTGCTGACCACTGAGTTTCCTATATGGAAAATGGGGAAGATGATGATGAGGAGAGAACTTTGTAGGAAACCCAGTAGTCTCAATTAACCTGAACCTCCGAGATCTCTCAGATACCGGAATACCAACCAGCCAGCATACACCAGCTGATATGAATCCACCAACACATATGCAGCAGAAGACTGCAGGGTGAGGGTTCATTCAGAAAGCATGCACCCAACCCTCAAGAGACTGGAGGCCCCAGAGACTTTAGAGATCTGGGGGGTGGGTAGTGGGGATTTCCTTGTAGAGATGGGGGCAGGGAGGAGGTACAGGATTTAGAAGGGTCAGAGGGTGGGACAGGAGGAAAATAAAATCTGGAGTGTAAATAAAAAAATAAAAAATTAAACTTTTTAAAAAGTAAGTTTGCCATTATTTATTTGATCTGAGTATTTTGATTTCTGAAAGGTGAATAATAGGCTAGCCTCAGTTCTAAATTTCCTGTAGCCTCAATCTGAAAAAGTTGTTTTGCTTTATCTGCATTCAGAGACAGCAGTATCCTAGCAGAAATGATTTAAGATTACCAAATTTGTGCATTGTTGCAACTATTCTCAAATACAGTTTTTCTCCAGTGTTCTAAATGATTCTCCACTATAAGTTCTGGGTTCCTATGGGAACCTTATCTCTCAGTGACCAGGTTGATGGTTTCCAGATTGCCAAACATATTACATTTCAGTTTCCATTGTGGTCTTCATAATATCTTAGAGTTTGAATACCACTTAGACAAAATTCCAAAATCTGAAAGATTTTGCTTTATATCTGTTAATGTTTCTGTTCTTTCTAGTATATATATATATATATATATATATATATATATATATATATTAATTTTTAAATATTTATTGGTTATTTTATTTATTTCTATTTCAAATGTTATACCCATTCCCGGCTTCCCCTCAGAAAACCCATATTTCACCTCCCTTCTAAGTGATATCTATTGAGAATATTAATGATTTCTCTTGGATTTTCCAATTTAATTGAGTACAAAATTTCAATGAATGCCCTTATGATTCTTACTGATAATTGATACCCTCTTTTCAGTCCAGATTTCTTTACTTTTGATTTTCTCTCATGGATTTCTACTTAGACTGGCTAAGTGTTTGACTGTCTTAATTTTTTGTAACAACAAACACTTACTTTATTTAATTCTTTGTGTTCTTTCCTTTGTTTGTATCTTATTTATTTCCCCTCATCTTGATTATTTCTTATACTTTACTCTGATTCTCCTTCCTGAACATGAGAAGTTAGACTCCACAGAAACAAATAACTCTATAAAAACAAAAGTGGGGTAAAGAACTAAATAAAGAATTTTTTACTGAGGAATTTTGAATGGCCAGGAAGCACCTAAAGAAATGTTCATCATCCTCAGTCATCAAGGAAATACAAATCAAAATGACCCTGTGATTATACCTCATACCAGATAGAATGGCTAAGATCAAAAACTCAGGTGACAGCAGGCACTGGTGAGGATGTGCAGAATGACGAACACTCCTCCATTTCACGAAGATTGTAAGCAGGTACAACCACTCTGGAAATCATTCTGATGGTTCATCAGAGAATTGGAAATAGTCCTAGTTGAGGAACCTGCCATAGCAATACTGTGCATATAACCAAAATATGTTCATACATATAGCAAGGACAAATCCTATACATATCACCAGGACACATCCTCCACTATGTTCATAGCAGCTTTGTTTATAATACCCTGAAGCTGGAAACAAACAAGATGTCCCTCAAAAGAAGAATAGATACAGAAAATGTGGTACATTTACACAGTGAAGTACTAAACAGCTACTAAAAACAATAACTTCATGAAATTCCCAGGTAAATGGATGGAACTAGAAAAATGTCATCCTGAGTGAGGTAACACAGTCACAAAAGAAAACACATTGTATATACTCACTGATAAGTGGGTATTAGGTAAAATGTTTGGAATACCCATGATACAACTTACAGACCATACAAAACGGAAGAAGTAGGAAGACCAACAGTGGATGCTTCAGTCCTATTTAGTAGTGGAAGCAAAATAATCACAGGAGGTAGAGGATGAAAAGGATTTGGGAGAAAGAGAGAAGGGGAGAAGAAAAAGGGGCAGGATCAAGTGTGAGGGGAGATGAGGGAGATATACAAGGGATCAATAAATTAAAGAGAGGTGTGTAGCAAGGGGAGGTGGAAAACTGGGGGTAGCCAACAGAAAGTTCCTGATGCCAGGAAAGCAAACGGCTCTCAAGACAAAACTTAGATGACAATAGCTGAAATGCCCAACCAAGTGTAGAGAGCAGTACAAATCATATCCAGATGTTAGGAATGGCCACCAGTTGAGGGTTGGATCCACCCCACCCCTTCTCAGAATTTTAACCCAGAATTTCTCCTGTCTAAAGGAAACACAGGGAAAAAGAGTAGAGCAGAAACTGAAGGAAAGGCCATCCAGAGACTGTCCGACCTTGGGATCCATTCCATATGCAGTCATCAATCCCAGTCACTATTGCTGATATCAAGAAGTGCTTGCTTACAGGAAACTCTCCCGGAAGATACTATGAGAACCTGACAGATACAAATACAAATGTTTGCAGGCAACCACTGAAAGTGCACATCAACTCCAGTGGAGGAGTTAAAGAAATGCTAAAGGAGCTGAAGGGGTTTGCAAACCCATAGGAAGAGTAATGATGCCAAACATCCAGACACCGCAGAACTCCCGGGAACTAAAACACCAACCAAATAATACACATAGAGAGTCCCATGGCTCCCGCTGCATATATAACAGAAGGGGGGCTTACCTGGAATCAATGGGAGGGGAGGAACTAAGTCTTGTGAAGGCTTGATGCTATTGCTGAAGAAAAAGTTAGAGCAGTAAGGTGGGAGTGGGTGGATGGGTGGGCATACACCCTCATAAAATCTGAAGGGAGGGGATTGTGCTGTGGGGGTTTGAATGGGAAACTTGGAATGAGGATAACATTTGAAATGCAAAGAAATAAAATAACCAGTAATTATTAATAAAATATGCATATACATAAAAATAAAATAAATGAATACACCTAGAAGTAAAAAACTGAAGAAAGTGAGAAATTATTTGTCTAAAAAGGCATAAAGGAATTGGGAAGGCATAAAGGAATAAAGGAAATGTGAAGCTTATAGTTAGAAAATTTAAAGAAATATATCATTCTTGAGTTGCAAATTGAGCATGACACAGAATGTCTTGAAGGGAGAAGGTGGATTGAACGGACGAATAAGTCAGCAGCAATATTGGCAACAGACATGGGTCATGGAGGTACAGATACCAGCAAAGTACATGCTACATTTGTGTAAATGTGCCACAATGAATCACTCAATAATGTATGGTAATTTCCAGGAAATAATAATTATTTTTATGTTCAATAAATCATATTTATTTAAAATTTAAATATATATATATACATATATATATATATATATATATATATATATATATATATATAGAGAGAGAGAGAGAGAGAGAGAGAGAGAATAGATGGGTCAGCTAAGCTATTAAGTCGAGAAAAAATTGAGCACATTGGAGGGAGATAATGGCTTGGAATTAAAATATTAACATGATTTTTTAATTACTAATTAATTTTTAGACTTTTTGGGTGACTTTTTGTTTTATTGGAAATAAAGAACAAAGCATGGCATATTTTCTGGGTCTTGTTGAGCCTTTAAAACTCAATCTTCACCATGTAAATCAACTGTGGATATTTGAAGAATGTATGATTTCAGATAGAGCTGGATTACCTATACTTGGAATTTGATCTGTTAATAGATTCTCAAGATAATGGAAGCACAGGTCTTGTTTAGATATTCTTATCTATCACTTCTGTGACATAGTCCACACTCTACATGGTCTGTGGATCTCAGTGACTATAAACCTGAGACTGCATCTGCATGATTTGGATTGTGTAATACAGTGTCCCCTATGTCCTCAGTAGCTCCAGATTTGCTAGTACTGGATGTGTCACTATGAATCTGATTCAATCCACTGACATCATTTCTAACTGTGGTCACATAATCAGATTGTTGAAACTTTCCAAGGAACAAATTTGAACACAGGGACTTCCTTCCACAGATACACAAACATGAATGATATCATGGAGACTGAGAATGAATTATTCTCCTAAGTATTTACCTACACGTGTTTATTCCATGGGCTGTGGACACCAGTGGGAGAGCCCCAGGGAAGAAAGTATTTAAGTTTCTTCCAGGGCTCAGGAGAAACCTAAAAATAAAATGAATCATGAATATGCAATAAACATCTCCTTTGCCCAAAGAAATAAAAGCTGGTATAAATCTGATGTGCTGATATGCATGGCACTTCACAATTCACACTGCCCAGGTTTAAGGCAGGAAAAATATGTTCATTTTCATGGGGGTCTTCTTCCTCCTTAATATTACACTTCTTATGGCCAATTTCTTTGATCCCAGGTGCTTTTGGAGAATAAATTTGGATGAAGTAAATAATGAAGATGTGGGATTAACTTGTTCTTTCATCCTGGCAGCAGTTCAGACACCCATTGAAAAAGATTATTTCAACAAGACTCTTAATGTTCTGTAAGTAAATTTGTATTTTAAGTTGAAATGAGAACATAAATATTTCTTGAGTGCTCTGAGGATGAAGATTAGGCAAATCCTTGAGTCTTCTGTCCTGGTGCTAAGTCTGAACTCCAAGAAACAACCTAAATTTCTTTACAGATTTAATCCTATTTTCTCCATTTAATTGATCCAGTGGAGGTTTTGGTTTTCTTCCAGGTGGCTTCTGATTTAAAGGTTGGAAGCGTTGGAATAAAGGAATATCTACATTGATCGTTAACATAAAGCCTGCTTTTGACAGTTTATATTGCACTCTAGGCAGAGATGACTTATTGAAATTGATCCTGTAATATTTCATTATGTTTTATCCCAAGTACATGTAAATAAATGGTCATAAATTCTGCTGACAGTCCTTTCATAAGTGTGTTGCTCCTAGAACATATTCTGGTTCCCGTAATATTCATGGCACATATAGTTGTCAAAAACTTTACATACATACAAATTTACTGTCTCAAATTCATTGCATGTAGTCACTTATTGACTTCTAAACCTTCATCAGCTTTGGAAATAGAAGAAACTTACACTCAGAAATTCCTACTTCATATGAATGCCTGGATGGATATCTTTATATGTATATGAGCAAGGAATATTTAGCTCTTAGGGGTCAAGACATCGAAGTGTTTTAAAAGATAAAATCCAAAAGCACTGTGGCTTTGTACTTCACACTATTTATGTACAATCACTGGCTTTTATGGTTTGCAAAGTTCAACTGGACACTCTCTCTTTAGAGTAAACCATATTTGGAACATATGGAATCCAATGATATGATTACATTCTTTGAATAGGCAGGCTATCAATAACGCTGGTGACTGCTTATGTCCCTTATCACTGGCATGGGTGACAATATTATTGTGGGATAGTTGGAACGTTTGAGGACAGTGATACAGGAGCTTTCTATTAGTTTTTTGTCATTATTTAAGAAAAATGTCTTCTCTATTCATGTATGAGTTGGTTAATCTCTGACCCTTTTAAAATATCTAAATCTTGTGGGACTTATTTCAATAATTTTCATAAATATTAGTGCACATATTACAAACGTGGTATCAATACCAATTTTGTGGATTGCTGATCATTGTTTTAAAGCACAGCCCTTTAGACTACTAGGCTACACAGACATCTTAAATAACTGATGTTTCCTAAATTTCAGTTATAGATAGTAGTTTGAGCATTGTAAAATGTCTGCTCTCAAATTTATATTGTATATTAGTAAAACTTTAATTGAGACTTGTATGTGTGTGTGTGAGGTAATAAAGAATATTCTAAAATGACCTATTTTATAGGGTATAGAATGAAAACACAATAGTTGTATAATTTTTAGGGAAAGAAATATTGTATTTACTTCATTCCAATCATTAAATATGCAGGTGTACATATACAGTTTATTGATAAATTTATATGAACCAACAAGGATAAAACAGGAGATATTATTCTTTTCAAAAACATAAACAAAACCAATATGATATTATTCCATTCCCATGGTCTAGTGGTCCACCTTGATTTAAAAAAAACAAACAAACAGTGAATATATTTGATAAATTTACACAAAAAATCTCTTCCATATTATAAGCATATAATACTGGCATATAAAAATATCACAGATGTTTCCTAATTTTCTGAGTTCTCAGTAGGATACTAGTACTATTTTAGTGTAATGACAAAGGTTGTCAAAGATGTTTCCTAGAAATTAATTTATAATGAATAAAATACTCAGAGTGAATATATATCACTTTCCTTTGTAAATAGGAAGTAGGAGAATGATACATCAGTGGTGGGACAAGCCCTTAATCTCTGCATTAAACACCTGCCACTGCTGCATACCTGTGCATTTGAATTGTGGATAGTCTACAGGAAAGTATCTTATAAAATATTTGGACGTATTGCAATCTTATAACCTAAATAGTACTTGCTCAAATTCATACCAACTTAAATATTGACATGTATCAATTACAAAATTCGTGTTTGATATTTGAATTTAATTAAAAATAATTCTTTAGAAAATATTTTATTTCAATAAAAGATTGAAAAAATAACAGCATGAGGTTAGATATGAAGGGATGTGTCAAGAATTTTGGCCACTAATTCTAAGTGATTATGAGTAGAGGAATCAAATGTTGCTAGAGAGAGAGACAATTATGCATTGATAAATCATGGTTTTCTTTCTTTCTTTCTTTCTTTCTTTCTTTCTTTCTTTCTTTCTTTCTTCCTTTTTTTTTTTTTTTTTTTTTTTTTGAGACAGGGTTTCTCCTTATAGGTCTGGCTGTCCGGAAACTCACTTTGTAGACCAGGCTGACCTCAAACTCAGAAATCCACCTGCCTCTGCATCACAAGTGCTGGGATTAAAGATGTGTGACAGCACTCCTAGCTATGGTTTCATTTCCTTAACCAATTCAGTTAATTTCACAAGATAATATCATGAAATCAGTGGCTCTAATAACAAATTTATTTATTGCTCAATAATATCAAAATGAAGACATGATCAGAATTACTGTTTTGTCAATATCTGTGGTTTTCTCTTTACCTTCTGATCAAGCGCTCAAAAAAAAAAAAAAGGAAATTATCTCTGTGGATGAGGTCAATACCATCTCTTATTTATGGGACCAACACCGTCATGAACATTTAAAGTGCTTTCTATTTTCCAGGTCCATCTGTCAATCCAATCTTATAACAAAAGCCATTTGTTCCTGTCTTTAGATGTCAGATGCAGAAACTTCCAGTACAGTAAAGTGCTTCTATTGAGTACAAATGTATATGTATAATCATTTGTCCATAATAAACACTGTACTCTTTTACAGAAAAACAACTAGAAACCACAAATATGCTTTGGCATTGGTGTTTGCAATGGATGAAATCAACAGAAATCCTGATCTTTTACCAAATATGTCTTTGATTATAAGATACTCTTTGGGCCATTGTGATGGAAAAACTTCTACACCTACACCTTATTTATTTCATAAAAATAAAGACAGCCCTATCCCTAATTATTTCTGTAATGAAGAGACTATGTGTTCCTTTCTGCTTTCAGGACCCAATTGGGAGGTATCTTTAAGTTTCTGGAATTACCTGGACAGCTTCTTATCTCCACGTGTGAGTTATCATCGGCCAGGAATTCTTAACATCATGTCTCTTTGGGGTACTTTGATAGCTATTAAGAAAGTTAATGGATGTGGTTGGACTTATGCTTATGTCAATCTAGATAGTTCCAGGATACTTACTATTTGGAAACATGTTAGGCCTTCTGCTAAGGGCTACCACCAGAAGTAGAATGATACCAGCAAGAGAGAATAGAAGAAGCCATGGAGAATTGAGTCTGGCATGGTGGAAGAGAGAATCTTACAGCCTTGACAGACTATCAGTCACAGTGTTTCATTATTTACACCAATCTCAGGAAACAGAGATTTGTTCATGCTGTTCCAAAATATAGAGCATGTTATTTCTGTCCCCAGATAGGTGTTATCTTCATATTGGTTATAAGATTAAATTATCATTGGTAAACTATGAAATAATAGAATTGTGGGGGTGTTATAACTTTGGTCATCAGAGAAAAACTGTGATGGAACAGAAATAAATTTTACCAACATTTTCTCTATAACCTAACTTTTAACTATCTGGAGTATATTTATTTTTGTAAAGGCATGAGATACAATCCTTAATCTGGCAACTCATGACATTTCAGTGGTACTAGAAAAGATGAAAAGCTCCAATCCAGTCTGTGGAGTTAGTCATTTGATTACCTGTGAGTGTATGACCAACTATTAAAAGTCAGAATTTAAATTGACATTACATCCCTGGCAAAAATTTCACACCCATAGTGTTATACCTGTAATAAGTCATTTTCTTTAATAATATGATGATATTATTAATGTAAATAATTTAAATTATTATATTATTATCCGTATATAATATTATTATATACTCTGTAGAATTTATTGCTATGTTTTATCTTGTTTTTTTCTTTTACTTCCACATCCTAAGATACACGATTAGAACTTCACAAGTGAACTTTTCTAAGAATGAGGAATTATGGGGTTCCAGTACCTCATTCTTCCATATTTTTCCACATGAAGATTTTTTTTAAGATTTATTTATTTATTATATGTAAGTACACTGTCGCTGTCTTCAGACACACCAGAAGAGGGCGTCAGATCATTACGGATGGTTGTGAGCCACCATGTGGTTGCTGGGATTTGAACTCCGGACCACATGAAGATTTTTAAAACATTACAATCACTTTTTAAGGAGGACAAATTACCATTCAATCTAACTTCATTTCTATATATTTTCCTCAAGATGTACAACTTATGAATCCCAATTATTTTCCACCAGAATTACCTGGGTATATAGTTAGAAGAGTTTTTCTAATCCAATTTGCTGCTAACACTTTTAGGCTGCAAAATCTAGTTTATATTTTTACAAATACTTTGATCTTATTGAATGTTTCCTGAAGAGGCACAGAGGCAGACATCATCAGAGTAATTCAGAACAAAACCTAAAAAGGAGATCTCTGGAAGTTTTAAGTGAGTCACAACCTCTAGTGTACAATATTACTGTCAAGTAGGGCAATATAAGAATATTTCTTCCGAATGCTATATCAGTATTATGTACAGGACTCTCCTCTTCAATCTTAGAAGTATTTATGGATTATGGCATAAAAGCCTTTTAAAAAATATTAATCAAATATCCCCAAAATGTAAAAGTATAAAAATCCCTTCAAACATTTGAAACACAGATATCAAGACTAAAACTGAAAGACAGAAAGGCAGTCATTATAACATGTGAATACATTTGTTACATATTTGTCAAACACCTAAGCTTGCTGTTCCCATTAGAAGTGGATGTGCCAGGCTTCCACGTTTGCTCATTTGAATCAGAGATGAGAGAAAAAGTCACAGGTAATCAACTGTTTGCAGGTAAATATGATTACAAGTGTTTTCACGTGCACCACACCTCATGCTGCTCTCTGTGTTGTAGCTCCTTCAGTTTACCTATGGACCTTTCAATTCTATCTTAAGTGATGATGAACAATATCCATATCTCTATCAGATGGCCCCAAAGGACACATCTCTAGCATTGGCAATGGTCTCCTTCATACTTTACTTCAAATGGAACTGGATTGGCCTTGTAATCCCAGATGACGATCAAGGAAACCAATTTCTTTTAGAGTTGAGGAAAGAGAGTGAAAACAAAGAAATTTGCTTTGCCTTTGTGAAAATGATCTCTGTTAATGAAGTTTCATTTAAACATAAAAATGAAATGTACTACAGCCAAATTGTGATGTCATTAACAAATGTTATTATCATTTATGGAGAAACATACAATTTCATTAAATTGATGTTCAGAATGTGGGACACTCCCATTTTACAGAGAATATGGATCACCACAATACAATGGAATTTCCCTACCAGTAAGGCAGACATAAGTCATGGCACATTCTATGGTTCACTTACTTTTCTACCGCACCATGGTGAGATTTCTGGCTTTAAAAATTTTGTACAGAAATGGTTCCATCTCAGAAACACAGACTTATATCTAGTAATGCCAGAGAGGAAATATTTTAACTATGAAGACTCAGCATCTAACTGTAAAATACTGAAGAACAATTCATCTGATGCCTCATTTGATTGGCTAATGGAAGAGAAGTTTGACATGACCTTTAGTGAGAGTAGTCATAACATATACAATGCTGTGCATGCCATAGCCCATGCCCTCCACGAGATGAATCTGCAACAGGCTGATAATCAGGCAATATACAATGGAAAAGGAGCCAGTTCTCACTGCTTGAAGGTAAAAGTTTCTTGTATTGGCTGAGGTTTGGTGGCTTCAATTGCATAGTTGTTTAGAGTCTTTAAGATGCCCAGACTTAAAGAAATAAGAAATATTTTTCCAAACATTTTACCTTAACAAAAGCAAATCAATAGATTGTTTTGAATGTGATTGGAAAAAGAATTCACAGATTAGCATTGATAATGTGTGGTTTTATACAGAGCACCCAAATATCTATTAGCATGCCCCTTACAATATTGGATATAAACAGTCTTTCCTCATTAATTTTCTACATGATTAGGAGATGAGTTTTTATTTATATTTGTCAATTATATGGAAATCATTTGGAGGAATTATTTTCATTAGTGTAATCCAGTGATTCTGCCAAGAGTGTAGGCTCTGGAGAGCATTCTGGATTTTCTGAGAGTAACTACACAAGAAATAGTGTTGGTATTCATTTCTGTCTGTAGAAATGTTTTTATATGTGTGAATGTATGCTTCTCACTGAGTATATGTATATTTTCTACTCTTTCTACATATCTGCCTTTATGTCCGTGTTATTTTCAACATATATGTTTATCTCTCTGTATAAAAGTGGAAGTGAGCAACAATTTTTTCTATGTAGGAATTTCTTTCTGTAAGTGTTTGTTTATATATGTGTGTATGTTTTTTGGGGTTTTGTCAGAGTAGGTTTCATTGTGTAAAATGTATGTATTTTGTAAGTGTTTATAAGTACTTATACGGATTTGTACCTGCTTTAATAAGTATGTGTCTGCCTATTTCTTTGTAATTGGCAAGGACTTTGCCTTCCTTTTTGTCTTTAGGTGTGAGTATAAAAATCTCTTTGTGTTAATATTGTTCATGGTTGGTCCTTAAATATTTATACCTCTCCCTGTGTTTTGCTCTCTCTCTCTCTCTCTCTCTCTCTCTCTCTCTCTCTCTCTCTCTCTCTCTCTCTCTCTCTCTCTGTGTGTGTGTGTGTGTGTGTGTGTGTCTGTGTGTGTGTCTGTATGTCTGTGTGAGTAGTTGTATGTGTGCCAGTGTATTATTTTGTGTGATTTCATATCTGTGTTTTTATTTGAGTGGATATGATTGTCATTTATGTGCCTGAATATTTACATTGGTGTGTCAACATGTACGAATATTTGTTTGTAAATAAATGTATAGCTGTACTATATGTGAGACTTAAAAAGGATGTGAGCCTCTCTCAGTGTCTGTGTGTATATTTATGTGTTTGTGTGTGTGTTTGTGTGTCTGTGTCTGTGTGTTGCATACCTGTGTTTGGAATCACATTTTTCTCTGTTTGTGTTTGGTATTCTTCGCTGAGAATACTGAAATTCTTGTAATATTGTGAAAATTTCATTTATGGAATTGCATTTGTTGTGATTCCTCTCTTTCTGTCTTTCTTAAATATGTGACCTTTGCTATGAAATCAGAATGAATTTTATGACTTGAAGGAATTATATATACATTATAGTGAAGTGCTTGTATTTTAGGTAAACTCCTTTCTAAGAAGGGCCTACTTTACTAATCCTCTTGGAGACAAAGTATTTATGAAGGAAAGAGTAATAATGCAGGATGAATATGACATTATTTACTTTGGGAATCTCTCACAACACCTTGGGATGAAGATGAAGTTAGGAAAGTTCAGCCCATATTTACCAAATGGTCAACACTTTCACTTTTATGTAGACATGATTGAGTTGGCCACAGGAAGAAGAAAGGTAAGTGTGTGCTAGCTTACTGGTTTATAATACACAGCAGTAAACAGTGTCAGATGAATACACGGCAACATGTTGAAATGAAGAATTTAGTCACATAAGGGACCAATTTCTAGTCTCCAGTATGATATTACTTTTTTCATATTTCACATTTTTACCAATTATTTGAAGATTTCAAACATGCATAAAATATACCTTTGTCATATCAGAACCATTTTTTGCAATTTAATGAATTAAAAAAAAACTGTTCTTCACCACTGTTTGATATTATTTCCTTTAAATTAAACAAAATTTTCTTCACTTAATTGTGCTAATGAAACAGTAATCTCCGCCCTTACCTTAAACTTCTGGAACAGGTATTGATATGAAAGAGGCTAGTGTTACAGTTATGAAACACCAATAGTCATAATTGCTAACCCTTGTCATTATATCCAAAAATGTTTACCATATAATAAAAGGACATTCACCACATTCACTAATGAACACAATTACAGAAAATGATATTCATTGAAACATCGATTTACTCTTTTACATAAGATGACCAGAAGGTCAAAGGAACCTATAGACAGCACTAGAACAACAGAAAAATAAAGGCTATTAACACACCTCAAGTACAGCAATAACTGCACCCAGACAAAAGCAACAAATAATTTTCAGTTACAATTGAAGTCTTTTGTTAACATTTTATGAATGAAATCGAAGACAACAAACTGGTTTATTTTTCAAGACATTCCTAAGTTGCCTGCAGAGGGTAGGAAGACACATTCATATACAAGAGGAGAACTTTTCTTTATTAAAAAAATGGAGGAAAACAGTATAATGTTTAATAAGAGGGAAAAAGGTCATTCAAGAACAATACATTTGTTGTATATGTGTGGAAAAATTCATGACAAAAACACCTACCAAAAGAACAAAACACACAACAGAAAGATCATTCTCTGAGAATAGGGAGATTATTTTTTAAATTTTGATTATTTTATTTATTGAAAATAACTTGTTATTCTCACATAATATATTCTAATTACAGTTTCTATTCCTTCTATTGGGATGTGAACAATTGTCAGTTCTACTGGCAAATATATCATACTTAATATTCCTATTTCCTTCCTTTTTCATCAGATCCACTTTATGTCACTCATTAGAAAATGACATGATTCTATGGGAGAATAATAAAATAAAACAGGATTAAACAAAACTAAGCCATCATAATAGAACAAAATTTTCATAACACATGATAGTACCTAGACATATGAAATTGAGCTAGGTGAAAAGACCAGGAAATCCTACTTTATACCTCATATGAATAGTAGTGAGTGAAGCATGAGTTAGTGATCAACAATTGATTGACAGTTATACCCAGTTTAGAACTAAGAATACTTTATTTTTGAAAATATAATTCAAACTGTCAATTTGATAATCAGAACAACTGGAACTACTGATACAAATCATGTATTCCACATTTGAATGTGGAATAACATAAGAAGAAGTGCCTATAAACTATTAATGTCAAACTACAAAAGGAATTCCTTGGACAAAGTGATGTTATATGTCAATGGGAAATCTACACAAACACCCTGAAATACACTGTCCTTTTCAAAGCCATCCAAAAGACAAGAATCTGGTAGTCAAACACTGTTGGTATCTTCTTTTATCACTGATTAACCATAACATAATTACTAAATAAAAGGGACAGTAGGAAAAATTTTGTGACTCACAAATGCCCTGTTCCCCTACCTGGAAATTAATCTTATATAAACTGAATGTACTCAGGACTTGGGAGCAAAAGTGTGAAAATACAGTCACATTGATATTTGAGCCCAAATGAGACCAACTCATTGCTTCCTCTTGACTATTCCATCTATTGTAAACAGGTTTTCTTGAGGTTTGTTGGATGAGGGCAATTCTCAGTTTTGCTTGCAAACTAATCAGAGTTAATACACCTCCACAACTGCTGATAATCCTGGCTTGCTCATTCATTTTTCTACGTTGGATTTTTGTCAACTGTTTTTCATTCACTCTGAAAATTGTTATTTTTGGAGCTGTGCTACTTATAAAATATTTAGGAAGCACTACATGACAATCAATGAATGTTAGATACCCCTCATATGTATCTATGGTGCACACTGCATGAAAATATAAGTATCATTTATCGCAGTATACTTTAATATTTTATATGAAGAAACAGTAAGTAAAGAGCAAGTTTATAGTATATATACAACTTTATTATTTTCATACCTTTGTGCCTTCAATAGGGCCTGATATGTAATAGGGCTTTTATGGGAAAAATTTGCAATCATATACCTAACATTCAACTGGTATAAAAGAGACTAAAGCCAAAAAAAATTAAAAACAAAAAAATCAAAACAACAACAACAACAACAACAAAAACTAGTTTTATTATCAGGCTGTCATGGAACTAATTCTGTAGACCATGATGGCCTCAAAATCAGAAATCTGCCTGCCTCTGCCTCCCAAGTGCTGTGATTAAATTTGTGTACCACCACTGCCCAGCTGCCTTTGGCTTAATAAAAGTAAGACATATAAAGCCTTAACAAAACAAAACAAACAACAACAAAAAAACTGCTCTTATTTTACTGTTGTTTATTACATTCTTAGAGTTGAAGATTGAACCTAGTATGTGTTAGGCTAGAAGCTACCCATGAATTATACTCCCATTTTCATTGTGATTTTGCTACTTGTGGCTTTTTTTTTTCAATTTTTTAAATTGGAGATTTCATTTATTTACATTTCACATGTTACTCCTTTACCCTGTTTCCCTTCAGCAAACCCACTACACCATCTCCCCTTACGCTTCTTCTATGAGGGTGCTCTCCCACCCACCTAGCCACTCCTTCCTTAGCACCTAAGTATTCGTCTACACTGGGGCATCAAGCCTTCACAGAACCAAAGGCCTCCCCTCCCACTGATGCCAGATAGGAAACTTTAACTCCTTCACTACTTCTCCTAACACCTCCATTGAGGTCCCTGTACTCAGTTCAATGGTTGACTGTGAGAATCCATATCTGTATTGGTCAGGATCTGGCAGAGCCTCTCAGGAGATAACTGTATCAGAGAGCAGTATTTACTGTGTGTAAAAAGTTCTTGCCATCCACAATAGTGTCTGGGTGTGGTGACTGCATTTGGGATGGATCTCCAGGTGGGGTAGTATCTGTGTGTCCTTTCCTTCTGTCTCTGCTCTACTCTTTGCCCCATTATTTCCATTAGACCGAAACAATTCTGGGTTAAATTTTGTAGATGTGTGGGTGGCCCTATTCCTCAACTGGGGGGCCATGCATAAACTCTAGATATGGTATCAACAGACTCTTCTTCCCAATTCTGGGTTATTTCAGCTAATGTCAATCCTGTGGGTTCCTGGGATGCTCTTGATTTCCTGGCATCTGGGACTTTCTGGTTGCTACCCAAAGAACCCCATCCCTGATTGCTATACACCTCTGTTCAATTTCCTGACCTTTCTAAACATCTTCCATCTTTTGCCATACCTGATTCTTCTCCTATTTTTCCCCTCACCCTGTTTTCTTCCTCTAAGGGAGAATTTATTTCAGGGATGCAAGCATACTTCAATTTATGCAGTTCCATTAAATGCAATACACGACAAAATATAGAATTACATTATTTTCAAAAAAACCTTTAGAAATGGCTCTTAGTCAACTCCAACATTAATTCATAGATAAAGAAACAAAAATAGTGATAGAACAGAAGGGACCTATATGTATATTAGAACATTTTATTTCACAAAATTATTTACAATACTATAATACATGCAGAGGAAATGTATCTATGAAAGTCAGAAATATTGTCAGGTTGTTTTGTGATTCATGGAAAAGAAGGAAAAGAAAGGAAGGAAGGGAAAGAAAGGGAAGGGAAGGAAATAGAAGGAAAGGAAAGAAAAAAAGGAAAGGGAAGGGAAGGGAAGGGGAGGAAAGAAAGAAAATGATGGAGAGAGAAAGAAAGAAAGAAAGAAAGAAAGGAAGGAAGGAAGAAAGAAAGAAAATAAATGATGGGCAGGAGAAATATACTCTGATCTCTGATGGGAAAGTGTAAGACCGTTTTCACCCATATCAAAAATATAGAAAGAATTCTTCAAATCTTTAATTAGCTTTAAACAATATAATATTTATCCAGCTTTTTACAATATTTGAAGCCACTGTAGAGCATTTTGACATCATGGAATACTCCATGTTTAAGGTCGTTACCGTATAATTTATCATCCCCAACCATATTAAACCAGTGTCTGCATACTCCACAATTTTTAATATACATTTTCTCATGCTTTGCAACAGTGATTTATTTGAGGTCATATTTGTTATCTGTGACTGAAGGACATATTTTTCCTATTTCAAATTTCTTCCAATACTCACTTGCCTCTCTGTTGCTTTAATTGAACTTTGATAATAAGGAAAGGGAGGAGGAAGGTGTGATTTGACATATGGCTTCTAGTTATAGAAAGACAAGTGTGGATATCAGGAAACAGGAACTAAAGAATAGATTTTTTTCTTTATGACAAGGCAATGAAAAATCTTTTAATATCAATTTCCCAAAACATTTTTCTGATTCTCCCATTAATGGAAAAAACTGCCAACATTACTTTAGGCTGTTTTTTTTTTTTTTTTTTTTTCCAAGAGGTCTTAAAAGAACACTACTTACTGGCTCAACTGCCCACAGTAAGATTGACATTCTTATATCAATTACCACAGAAGAAAATGCTTCAAAGATATGAGGACAGGCGAGTGTTGGCTGAGAGAATAGTTCAATTACATTTCCTCTGTCCATAGCACTTAGTACCAAGTTGAAAATAATTAACTAAAAAATATCAGGTTGTAGTTTTCACATAAAGCTCAATATCACCACTTTTTCCTAAATTACTAGACACTCAGATACTATGCAACATTTCTTCAATTCATTTCAAATATTATTTCTGGCCATTAAATAATGGACATACTAAAATGTCAATCAGGGGCCTGGTGGTGGTGGCACGCACCTTTAATCAAAGCACTTGGGAGGTAGAGGCAGGTGGATTTCTGTGTTTGATGCCAGCCTGGTCTACAAAGTGAGTTCCAGGACAGCCAGGGCTACACAGAGAAACCCTGCCTCAAAAGACACACACACACACACACACACACACACACACACACACACACACACAAGTATATGTCATACAGATTGTGTGAATAAAATGAGCTTATTGAAATCTTAATGTGCTAATCTAAAACATAAAAGAACCTTCTAAAACTCATTATCAATATGTGTCTAATTTTTTTTCAGATGCCATCCTCTGTGTGCAGTGCAGATTGTAGTCCTGGATTTAGAAGATTATGGAAGGAGGGTATGGCAGTCTGCTGTTTTGTTTGCAGCCCCTGCCCTGAAAATGAAATTTCTAATGAGACAAGTGAGTGTTTGCTGCTCTGATAAATCCTGAAGATATGTATTTCTCTTGCATCACCCTGGAATAATGAAGTCAGCTAAAAGGCAACTGCAGATATAAAGTATATTACTTATCAAATTTACTACTTGTAGATAAAAAAATTCTTAACAAAATCTTGCAAAAGCAAACAAACATGCCTGGTGCCTTGACCCACATATTGACTCATTGAAAATTCATGGTAGATTACATTTCACAAAGAAAATACTTTAGAAAATATAACTGCAATTTGCAGGAATACTGCACAAGATTTTCCAAACAGATAATCTATTATAAAACTACATGTACATTTAGATTTAAGTCACAAATTTTGTTAGTATTGATTTAGTCATATTTCATGAATCGATCTATCCTAAATATGATTGTGCACACCATGTACATATAAGAGCCCATGAAGATCTGAATGTTATATTTAATCTACGGGATGAGATCATGAGACTACTAGGTGCTAAGTCCATGTTCTCTGTAAGATTAATATAGAAGACAAAAGTATTTGCAAATTTGTGAAAAATGCTAAGTATGCGATATTAAGAGGGCCATGTTCAAAACCAGATGTAGTAAGAATCCAGGATGTAGGGGATAAGAGTTGACCTATGAATTGGAATATACCATGAGACTCATATTCAGTATATTACATACTACACCCATTGTGAAGATAATTTTTTAGGGTTGGCAAAATGCAATGAGTTTATGGTTACCTTTTCAAATATTTTGCCTTTCCTTCTACAAAATGAATTAAAATTATTAAAAGACATATTATGCCTGTGAGACACTTAAATCATTTGTTGCTAAGGCTTACAGTTTGAGTTTATTCCCATGATGCATGGAGTAAAACCAAGCAATCTACTAACTTTTCTTTTTAGTTTGTTTTTTTTTTTTTTGTTTTGTTTTGTTTTGTTTTGTTTTGTTTAGGAAGAGCATTCTTTTTTTATTATTATGTATTTTCCTCAATTACATATGAGATGCTATCCCAACAGTCCCCATAACCTACCCCCACTTCCCTACCCACCCATTCCCATTTATTTCCTTGGCAGTCCCCTGTACTGTGGCATATAAAGTTTGGGTGTCCAATGGGCCTCTCTTTACAGTGATGGCTGACTAGGCCATCTTTTGTTACGTATGCAGCTAGAGTCAAAAGCTCCGGGGGACTGGTTTTTTCATAATGTTGGTCCACCTATAGGGTTGCAGATCCCTTTAGCTCCTTGGGTATTTTCTCTACTTCCTTCATTGGGAGCCATGTGATCCATCCAATAGCTGACTGAGATCATTCGCTTCTGTGTTTGCTAGGCCCTGGCATAGTCTCACAAGAGACAGCTATATCTGGGTCCTTTCAGCAAAATCATGTTAGTGTATGCAATGGTGTCAGTGTTTGGAAGCTGATTATGGGGTGGATTCCCAGATATGGCAGTCTCTAGATGGTCCATCCTTTCGTCACAGCTCTAAACATTGTCTCTGTAACTCCTTCCATGGGTGTTTTGTTCCCAATTCTAAGAAGGGGCACAGTGTCCACACTTTGGTCTTCATTCTTCTTGAGTTTCATGCCTTTAGCAAATTGTATCTTATATCTTGGGTATGCTGTTTTGGGATAATATCCACTTATCAGTTAGTGCATATTGTGTGAGTTCCTTTGTGATTGTGTTACCTTACACAGGATGATGCCCTCCAGGTTCATCCATTTCCCTAGGAATTTCATAAATTCATTCTTTTTAATAGCTGAGTAGTATTCCATTGTGTAAATGTACCATAATTTCTGATTCCATTCCTCTGTTGAGGGGCATCTGGGTTATTTCCAGCTTCTAGCTATTATAAATAAGGCTGCTATGAACATAGTGGGGCATGAGTTCTTCTTACTGTTTGGAACATCTTCTGGATATATGTCCAGGAGAGGTATTGCTGGATCCTCCGGTAGTACAATGTCCAATTTTCTAAGGAACCGCTAGACTGATTTCCAGAGTGGTTGTACAAGCTTGCAATCCCACCAACAAGGGAGGAGTGTTCCCTTTTCTCCACATCCTTGCCAGCATCTGCTGTCACCTGAATTTTTGATCTTAGCCATTCTGACTGGTGTGAGATGGAATCTCAGGGTTGTATTGATTTGCATTTCTCTAATGATTAAGGATGTTGAATATTTTTTCAGGTGCTTCTCTGCCATTCGGTATTCCTCAGGTGAGAATTCTTTGTTCAGTTCTGAGCCCCATTTTTTAATGGGCTTATTTGATTTTCTGGAGTCCACCTTCTTGAGTTCTTTATATCTATTGGATATTAGTCCCCTATCTTATTTAGGATAGGTAAAGATCCTTTCCCAATCTGTTGGTGGTATTTTTGTCTTATTGACAGTGTCTTTTGCCTTGCAGAAGCTTTGTAGTTGCATGAAGTCCCATTTGTCAATTCTTGATCATACAGCACAAGCCATTGCTGTTCTATTCAGGAATTTTTTCCCTGTGCCCATAACTTCAATGCTTTTCCACACTTTCTCCTCTAAGCCAGAAGAGCCTGGACAGATGTTATACAGACACTAAGTTGTCTTTTGAAGTCATATATTTTAACATATACTGTGCTTGAAAAGAAATTTAAAGTATACGAAATTGTTTTAGATGTAAAAGAAATTAATATGTACATCAAAATTAAATACAAAAAATTCCATAAAATATTTTATTGCATTAATTGCTCATGTGTGTGGAGTGGATAACACATATACAGGTGCACATATGAGCAAATAATACTGCTGTCATTAAATTTATATTTACTTGTGAGATATCTGTCATGGGTACTGGGATCTGAACTCAGATTGTCTGGTAGAACAACATATCATATTTATAGATAATCCAACTTTTTAGGCTCTTAGGCAACTTATCAAATAATATTTGTCCACAAATGCATTGTTGTAGATAAGAATTCTGACAACCAAGTAAGCACATCAACATTCTCTGGATTGACTTGGGAATTAAGTGCAATTACAATCACTGTTCATGCTGTTACCATGTTGGGGATTACCATTTTAGAATGGAGTATAATTGCTTAACACAAAGCACCTGGGTTATGAGTCTTTCCAGAGGATTCCTCTGTTACTTTGCTCATTCTGTTTCTCAATACTAATTTCATCCTTGATTCTTATAAGAATGGAGGTGAGACAAGAATTAAAGTGCTCAGCTTTCCATATGAAGAAGGAATCACGATGAAGGATCTTTTAGTAAAAAGTATCTACAGAGATATTTTTCCTTCAGTGCTAAAATTAGCACACCTCATGAACAATAACCAGAAATTTGGATTAATTATTGCCAGGTGAGGAAACCTCTTAGGGCTTATTTCATTAATATTTTCTACTATTCAAACATAAACATTATATTTCCTCTCATATATCATCTTCTTTCTATGACTTATGACAGGAATCACTTAAATAGAATAATGCAATAGCTACACTCACATGAACTCACACATATAAGTATGGACATATACATACAGCCTACCTGTTCAATTTTGTATTGTTTCTGTGTCAATAAGTTTAAACTAGTAAATTCTCCAGTAGCTATTATACATCTTTTCCCAGTAGAAGTCAGAGTCTCAATATGTCATAGGGAATGAATTCATAAAATAGTCATTGATCTCAGAAAACAGTGAGTATAGGGTTTTGTATTTATAAAATATATCCAACCACATTGTAGTTTATGAATGTCTCTTCTCTGAATTAAATAATCTACTTACTGTTAACATAGGATCCAAAACAATGGCTAAGGAAATCTTTGCTTTCTGATAACTTTAATGTTTTAATTAGTTTTTTACATTTCATATTCCATTCCCCATCCCCCCATACACCGACTGAATACTCCACATCCCCCACCTGCTCCCCAACCCAACCTGCTTTCACCTTGAACCCCCATCCCTCACACCACCTTATAGGAACTAAAATCAAGCCTGGGAAAAGAGGAGGGAGTGTGGACCCATGTCCCTCTAGAGTTCCACTTATGCCCTGGACAGGCAGACATAGCAGGGCTGCCAGACACTTTCCCTTCAGCTCTGGATGGGCATCCAAGCCTCTGACTCATTCAAAAGGGGATGGCCAAGGGGAAGCCCAACCTGGGGTCCTTGGGACAACACCCATGAGAGAGAGGGAAGAAGGAAGACAGGTTCCCACACCAGCAAGAGTGAACACACCATTGATGATCAGAGACTGTCTATGCTTTTAGAGCTCTATTGTAGAAAGGCCAGTGGAAAGAAACAATGTAGGAAAGAGAAAGGGGGGAATTACAAAAAAGAGAGAGTAAGAGGGAGAGAGGGAGAAGAGAGTAAGAGTAAAAGAACAAAGGAGAGAGAGAGGGGGGAGGGAGGGAGAAGGGAGGAGGGAGGGAGGGAGGGAGGGAGGGAGGGAGGGAGGGAGAGAGAGAGAGAGAGAGAGAGAGAGAGAGAGAGAGAGAGAGAGAGAGAGAGAGAGCGCTAGAGAGATAGAGAGAGGGCATGGATAGGCCAATCAGCCCCTTTTAAAATATGCTATCTTTTCTGTTGCTAGGTAACAGGGGAGGAATTTAGCCTGAAGGTCAAAAGCTTGGGATATTGCCTACATGACTTCCAGTCTGGTTTCTCTTGTGGGGCCTGTAGTGGAAGGTAACTTAGGCAGGAGTCAGAGTTCCAGGACCATGAGAGAACTCTTCCCCTCCTATGTAGGTAAATTATGACCACCGAGTCCCAGGGTTCACCATCTGAGCTCGACTGGAGACCAGGCTGTCTGTGCATAGACCAATGCCCCACACCACCTGACCTCTAAACTCCCTGGGGCCTTCAGTGTTTGAGGGTTAGGTGCATCTTCTCTGAATGAACACAGACACAAAAGCCCTTTACTGTATTGGGGTACCCATATCAGCTGGTGTTTGTTGTCTGTTTGGTGGTACATTGTTTGAGAGATTTCTGGGGTCAAGATTAATTGAGACTGCTGGTCTGCCTGCAAGATCACCTTATTCCTCAACTACTTTCAGCCTTCCCTAATACAGGGGTTAATTGGTACAGGGGTTGGTTGCTTATGTCCATTGGTTGGGTGCAAATAATTGTATTTAGTAGGGCAGTCATGATAGATCCTTTTTGTGAGTGCTCCAGAGCCTCAGTAAAATGTGAGGCCATAAGACCTCTTCTTGACCTAAAACCCACTTTGGGCCTGTCATTGCACCTTGTTTTCCTCAGGCTCCTCTCCATTTCATCCTTGCATTCAGACAGGAAGAATTATGGGTCACAGATGTGACTATGGGATGGGAACCCCATCACTCACTTGGCGTCCTGTCTTCCCGCTGGAGGTGTACCTTCCCTCTATCTACTGTAGTATATTTCATCTAAGGTCTCAGACCTCCCAAGTCTCTGGTGTATTTTAGTGGATCCACCCACCCTACTATTACCTGAAGTTGCCTGTTTATATTCTTTTTGCTGGTCCTCAGGACTTGGTTCCCCTCTCACCCCCCCCCCACACACACCCTACAAACCCCTTTCTAATAACATCATAAATGATACAATCAAGTTAAGTAGACAAAGAAAAAATTGCTTGGTTTTATTTCCTTTAAATCTTTATGAACATTATGAATTGAAAGCAATTCTCGGCAGCAGAATCCTTCACATTACATATCAGCATCAAAGGCAGCATTTCAAAGCTTCTTTCATTACCCTTACTTGAAATACCTTGACATTAAAATTTCTAAAGCAGACCTAACTAAGCTTTCCTTTGGAAATCAGATATGGATCAATGTGTGAATTGTCCAGAATACCAATATGCCAACACAGAACAGAACAAATGTATTCAGAAAGGTGTGACCTTTTTAAGCTATGAAGACCCCTTGGGGATGGCACTTGCCTTGATGGCCTTCTGTTTCTCTGCATTCACAGCTGTGGTACTTTGTGTCTTTGTGAAGCACCATGACACTCCTATTGTGAAGGCCAATAACAGAAGCCTCAGCTACCTATTACTCATGTCACTCATGTTCTGTTTTCTGTGCTCCTTTTTCTTCATTGGCCTTCCAAACAGAGCCACCTGTGTCTTACAGCAAATCACATTTGGAATTGTATTCACTGTGGCTGTTTCCACAGTTCTGGCCAAAACAGTCACTGTGGTTCTGGCTTTCAAAGTCACAGACCCAGGAAGAAGATTGAGAAACTTCCTGGTATCAGGAACACCCAACTACATTATTCCCATTTGTTCCCTACTCCAATGTGTTCTGTGTGCAATCTGGCTAGCAGTATCTCCTCCCTTTGTTGATATTGATGAACACACTCTCCATGGCCACATCATCATTGTGTGCAACAAGGGCTCAGTTACTGCATTCTACTGTATCCTGGGATATTTGGCCTGCCTGGCACTTGGAAGCTTCTCTGTGGCTTTCTTGGCCAAGAATCTGCCTGACACATTCAATGAAGCCAAGTTCTTGACCTTCAGCATGCTAGTGTTCTGCAGTGTCTGGGTCACCTTCCTCCCTGTCTACCATAGCACCAAGGGCAAGGTCATGGTTGCTGTGGAGATCTTCTCCATCTTGGCATCCAGTGCAGGGATGCTTGGATGTATTTTTGTACCCAAGATTTATATCATGTTAATGCGACCGGAGAGAAATTGTACCCAAAAGATCAGGGAAAAATCATATTTCTGAACAAATATTTCAGGAATTCTGTCAAATGTAAAAGTGGTACATAGCCACCAAATATTAGGTTATAGTGCATGTGTCCAGTTTTATAATCACTCTCACTTGTTGCTCTAGTGATATCAGGAAGTATCATATCTCCTGAACTTCCGTACAGTGTCCATAAAATCTTGCACTCATTCACTTGCTACATTTCCTCTCAGAGAACTAAACTCTCTAATTATTACAATTTCATTCATCATTTTGCATTCATGGAGATTTCCCTGTGGTAACTTCCAAAAATGTTGATAAGGCAGTTGAATCCATCACTTTGTGCAGAAAAATTAGGTCTAGGACAGACAGGGTTACACATAGAAACCATCTACCCAATCAAATAATCATTCAGAAACACAGACTAACTAAATAATCAGCAAAGATGAAATCAGAACATATTTTCTGATTTCCAGTAAGAGCACAGACATAACAGAATACTGCCTTTTTTCATCTGTTCTTCAAGCTATTGGCCAATATTCTAATGAGGAATGTTCCTTTTCTGCTGTCAAATACAAATATATTTTATCCAACACTGATCAGAAGCCCAGGGACTCTGTGGATGAATTGGGAATAGTTGTAAGAAGCTGAGGAGAAGAGTGACCTATAGAAAGACCAGCATTCTCAACAAACATGGACAAGCAAGATCTCTCAGACATTGAGCCTCTAATCAGAGATCATACACTAGCTAATGTGAAGCCCCCAACAAATATGCAGCATAAGACTGCCTGGTCTAGAATCAGTGGGAGAGACGTACCTAACCCCAGAGAGACTTAAATACCCAGGGATTGGGAAGTGCTGGGCATTGGGAATGTAGGGATATCATCTTGGAGACGTGGGGGAGGGGGGATGTTAGATAAGGAAGAGTGAGGGGGCAGACCAGGAGGGGGATAACTACTAGACTGTAAACAGAATATTGAGTAATAACAAATTAAAAAATGAAATGAAATAATCTTGTAGATATGTCAACATGCTCTTTATATTGTAGTTATCAAAGGGATAGGTAAAACTACTGACATTTGCATGAACCTAATTTTTTTTTCAGAAGTTGCCCTCTGTGCGCAGTTCTGGTTGAGTTTCTGGACTCAGAAAATTCTGGAAAACAGAATGAGAGGCAGATGCTTTAATTAAGCTGCTTTCTTGAAAACGACATTTTCAAAAAGACAATTTAGTGTTTGCAGCTACACTAAATATTTCACATTTTTCAATTCCCATTATATAATGGGGAACCAAATGTGTCTAAAATGCATTAACAAAAACAATCACTTCCCTAAGTCAGTCTTCATAGAAATATGATCACTAGCAATGTCCCTTTAAGGAACACATACTTCATTAACATCCACATTTTACTCATTGAAAATTCATGGAAGATGGCATTATTGCAAAGAAAGATTTGATATTCAAACTACAGTTTAATGGAATTCTTCACGAATTTATTCTTTTTTAATTTTTTAATTATTGTATTAGATATTTTCTTCATTTACATTTCAAATACTATCCCCTATATACTCTCACCACCCTGCTCCCAAACCCACCCACTCCTGTTTCCAGACCTTGGCATTCCCCTCTACTGGGGCATATAATCTTCACAAGATCAAGGGCCTCTCCTCCTAATGATGGTGGAGTAGCCCATCTTCTGCTACATATGCAGCAAAACACATGAGCTCTGAAGGTACTGGTTAGTTCGTATTGTTGTTCTTCCTATAGGGTTGCAGACCCTTCAGCTCCTTGGGTACTTTCTCTAGCTCCTCCAATGGGGGCCCTGTGTTCCATACAATAGATGACACTGAGCATCCACTTCTGGATTAGCCAGACACTAGCATAGCCTCACAGGAGACAGCTATATCAGGGCCCTGTCATAAATTGTTGCTAGCATAGGCAATCGTGTCTTATAAAAACTTATAAAAACTTACTGCCTTATATGATATATATATATATTTGTGTGTGTCTTATATTTATATATAAATGTTTAATATAAAATAATATAAATATGCAAATATATAATTATAACATATAAAATATAAAGTTATAATATGTAAATAATATAAATATATAATATACATATATAATATAAACATATATATAAAATTATAAAAACTTATGGTCTTATATAAAATATATAAAAATTTAATATAAAGTAATATAAATATATAAATGTATAATTATAATATATAACATAAATTATAATATAGAAATAATATAAATATATCACATAAATATATAATGTAAAATGTATATATAAATATACGTTTGTGTATATATAATATGTAGTGTCTTATAAAACAAACTAAAACTTATAGAGGAGAATGTGGGGAAAAAACTTGAGTATATGTGCCGCAGACCTTCTTTTTCCTGTACCTCAGTAAAAACAGGTCTCTCGAGCAGATGGGCAAAGAGTTGGATGTGTTGAGAGACAGACACACGCACACAAGAGAGGTGTTGAATCTGAATGTAATTTTCTGGTCGAGCTTAGACTAATATTACAGGGAATATCATAAATTGTAAAACATAACAGATATGGTACATTGAAGTTTTCCAGGTGCAAGAGGAGTGACTATAAAAAGAATTTGCAGGAACCAGATAAATGTTTATGTAAGGGATAAGTATCCCTTCAGATGCAAGAAGAGTGACTTCAAAAGGACTATGTTTACTTTAGAGATTAGCATTGTTTCAGATTCACACTTTAGCATTAATAGGGCTAGGGGGGTATAAACTCTTGCCTGGCTTCAGGAATAAAGTAGTGTCATGAACCTTGGAATTCTTAGGCCTTGTTAATTCTTATTTATGTCTGGAGAATTCACATTATTCAGTATAGTATATTAATTTGCTCTTGGCATGGAATGTAGTCCATAATAAGAATTTTTATCTCAGTAAGAATATCAGACTCTTTCTGTAGACAACTGAATTTATGGCTAGTGCTTAATTGTTTTATGGTTGAGCTAAATTAGTTACTGAATAGGTTAAACTCCTTGCTGCTATCTGGAATCTAAGAACACTGGGAAAAGGCTTTAGCTATGTTAGAATACAACCTTAAAAGGCATTTACTATAAGGTAATGCTTAATAGAGTGCATGTGAATCTATACATTAGACTAATGCAGTGGAAATTTGATTATTATGGGTTTAAGAGAAAATGTGAAATCTCCGGGAGGGGTATTTCCATGGAACTCTGATCCTCAAGAACAGCTTCCAGGCTTTACGCCTGTCAAACTGACCCAAACTGGAGAGCTGACTTTCGTAAGACTTCCAGGAGAAGAGTCCTAGAAATTCATTTCTCATGAGCAGCTTTTTGGCATTACTGCCTCACAAGCTGGCTCCACCAGAGTCCCTTGGCATATATGGGCCCAGGGGGAAAATTCCTGAACAGAATAGCAGTGGCTTGTGATGTATGATCAAATATGTCCTTTATTTCCTCCTCTGTGGTAATTTCCTGAGTTTTCTTTGCAAGAAGACCTGTCAAATATCATTCACACAAAGGCCTAAAACCAGTTGGGTCTTAAATCCAAGGCAAAAATGTTGAACTAAAGTGTCCATTAACATATCAACTGTACAGTGGCCTCCAGTTTCTCTCAGCATCCCTCTCTCTCTACTGCATATAGGTCCCTCCTGCCTGGCATGCCTCCCCAACCTAGCCCAAGACCCCCCCCCAAACTATCTAGTCCAGGTGATCCCCCGGGCTTTCCTCCTTCCAGCTCTTCTGACACCTATATAACTCAGCCACTTTTAGCCATGCTAGTATCTTCACTAAGGCTGCCCCTCTTGGTTGGTGGCCCCTCTTTCTATTCTCAGATCTCCTCTCCTCACATGTCCCAGGTTAGGGTCGTGTTCACTCTGTAACTCTCCCAGAGGTTTCCTGTCTGGTCTGAAACTCACAGTGACAGGCTAGTTTCTAATCCCAAACATCAACTTGCCTCTGCCAGCAGTTCTGTAATTTAGGAGTGTTTCAGCAAGCCCGGCCTTTGTAGCTCAAGGAAATATTGGCACATCTATAATCACAACAATCTCCCTAACAGATTGAGTGCACAGCTCCATCTGGGGAGGTATGTCTACTTCCTGGCACTTGATCATGTCTGAACTACATTGTACAGAAGACATTGCACTGAGTATAGCCAGAGAAAATAGGCATTATGGTGAAGACAAAATGATGGGACTTTCAGCTTTGTGAGCAGTAGGTTCTTTGAAACTTTTTGGATCTGTCAGTCACAGAAAACTAGTTTTATTACTATTGGTCATGGCAGGAAAATGGGAGAGTTGAAGCGTTTTTCCTCCATCATGGAAGTGGAACTGAATTTTTCTACAAAACTTGTGGTCTTACCCAGGTTTCCATGGGGGATGACAGTGCTCAAGGGAATGGCAGGCCAGTGGAGCCCAGTGGTGATTGTGAAGGCTGCTTGTGGAACCCTGCCCCAGGTGATTGCCTAGTGATCTTCCACCTCCCTTAGTTCTGGGTCAGGAGCCAACAGGATAAAGTTCCATGTCCCTGACTGTAGGACACCTGTGGAAAAAAAATATTTTTTTTGACATCTGTGTGCTCAATCACTAGAGTAATCCCCTCTGACTCACAGGGTCTGGTGAAATTTACCCCCCAAGGCTTGTGGGCAGGCCTGTGCTTGAAGACAGAGTCCTGGGGTGACCTTTACTGGCATTAGATGAGGGAAAGGGCTCAGTGCACCTAAGGACCTGACTTTTGTATACAGAGACTCTGGTGGCCAAGAAGATTTGAACAGGTGAGAGATTCTATCTAGTCAGTTTTTCAAAGGTGGGGTAGGGATAATTTAGGTGTAGGCAGAGAACTGTGAATTGTTGGGTAAATCCTGCACACTAATTTTCGAGTTAGAATGCAAGCTGCAGCAGGCATGGGGGAGTTGTAGGGTGGGTGATGGTTATGTCCAGATCTTTGATGGAGTTATTTTATTCTCTCAGTATGCCCCTCTCCCACCACCCTGTCCTTTCCTGCTCTGCTGCCCCCCACAGGGGGCCTTGTGAGCTCATACCCTCACTCCCTTCTTCTTCCCTCTCCCTTTGCCCCTTTCCCTCTCCCCTCCCCTACCACCTCCCTCTACCTCAGACTGTCTCTCTCTCTCTAGTCATGGCTATCCTGTCTCTCTATGTACCACACTATCTTCAAACTCAAAGAAATCCTTCTATCTCTAACTCACAATGGATAAGAAAAAGCACCCTTTGTTATATTTTTACTTTATTTATTTATTTTTAATCTTGGCTCAAATTCACTGTTTACATCACACTAGCCTCAAATTCACAGAGATTTCCCTTGTGGGTTAGGGTCTCCTTTGGTTAAGGGCTGCCAACTGAACACTGGTTCATGGTGGAAGTGCCTTAATTGGAGCCAACCTGTCTTACATTTCTAATGAATTTTTAAAACTCAGAAATCAGGACATGCTGCTATGCTAAGCTTAGCTGTGAAGAAAATTTTAATTAAAATAAATTTTATTTTTAAATAATATTACTAAATTTTATTAGTAATTATAATTAATAATATTACTCATTTTAAGTATTACTGAAAGGTTTTAAAATTCTGTGATTGCATTCAGTATTTGAGTAAAGTCTGCCCTGTTATTAGCTATCCTCCCTCTCCCCATTGACACTCCCCATGACTCTAGCTGGCCTATGTACATCATGTTGGCCTCAGATGCACAGAAGTCTGCTTGCTTCTGCCTTGCAAACGTTGTGTAAAGGCTAATTAATTCCAAAGTCGTAATTCAATGTGGGTAGATAAAACTACATTTTCATATCATATGTACCCATTTGTGAAATTTATTAAAGAAGCATTAGTCATGTGCTCAGACAGAGCCTGTAACAAATACTTGACACATAGGACTGAGGTTGAGACTGTGATTCTCTTTTGTTTGTTTTTTTAAATATATATTTTATGTATATAAGTACATGGTTGATATCTTCAGACACAGCAAAAGAGGGTGATCTCTCCAGCCCTATTAGTCTCTTTTTGGAATATGAAGGTATGTTAGTTTTAATGAGTAGAGTTTCCATAGGCTTACATAGTTGAATGCTCAGTCCCCAGGTTGTGGAACTGTTTGAGAAGAATCAGAAAGATTAAGAGGTAAGGTATTATTGGAGGAAGGATGTGGCTGGGAGTGAACTTTGAGGTTTCACAATCCCACACGTAATCCAGTGTGTGTGTGTGTGTGTGTGTGTGTGTGTGTGTGTGTGTGTGTGTGTGTGTGTATGTGTGTGTGTGTGTGTGTGTGTGTGTGTGTGTGTGTGTGTGTGTGTGCCTGCTGCTGGTAGATCAGAACATAAAGTCTTCAGGTATTGCCCTGGTCCCATGCCTCACTTCTTACCACCATTCTCATCCTGGACGAACACTCTGAAACTGTTAGCTAGCACCAGTTAAATGTTTTCTTTTATATTTTAAGAATTGCCTTGGCCATAGTGTCTCTTCACGGCAATAAAAGAATAAATTTTAGGCAGGTGTGTTCCTGCACGCCTTTAATCCCAGGACTCAGGAGACAGAGGCAGGCAGATTTCTGATTTCAAGGCCAGTCTGGTCTACAAAGTGAGTTCCAGGACAGCCAGGGAGACACAGAGAAGCCCTGTCTCAAAAAACAAAAACAAAACAAAACAAACAAACAAACAAAACAAAACAAACAGTATATTTAATCCTCAGGTAACAAACAGAAGAGATTGATTCTTTGTCCAAGGTCATCCAGTAATAGAGTCCAAGGATGGAGCCCAGTGGGTACCTGACTGCATGTATGAGAGAGGACTTGGGTGAACCTTTGGGATACCAACACTCTTGCTTATTACTCACAACCTTGTTTTTCTACAGGTTTCCCAGTATTCAGTTAAATCCTGCCATCCAGGAAGAGGTAAGTGGAGGGAGCCCAGGAATCACACTCCCCAATTAACACATAAGTGATATCTGGGACTGTGGTGTCCTGGGACTCTGTGCTGGAATTCTCTCTGCCTTTCCATTTGATTTCCCTGGCACATGCTCAGAATTAAAAGTCCCCACATCCACAACAGGGATTACATGGATAGGTTTCCCTTTATGGTAACCATTGGCTAAAGATTTGAAGGTCTTAAAGCTCCAGTGATGACATTAGTCCAGCCTGGAAATGAGATGGGTTGAGAATAATTAGAAATGCTCAGGTATGCATGAGTTTGGCTGACTTTAGTGGAAAGTAGAAATTGTGGTAGCACAACAGCTGAAGGCTGAGTCTGCATACTGAGATTGAATGGAAGCTCAGTGTGAAGAAAGATTTCTGTGTCCTGAGGTCATGTACACATGGCTTCCTGGCCTTTGTGTCAGGGACAGAGTGGACAACTGTGACCCTAATATAGTCTGTGTGAAAAGATGATTGGGAGGAATCCATGTTAGTGTCTGATTGGGAGGCGTCCACGTGAATTCTCTGAATGAAAGGAGGGACATTCTTCTAGCTTGGATTGATTCCATCTGTGATGGTTTCAAAGAATTCACCCTCCAGATATTCATAGACTTGCATACTTGTTCCTTATTGGTGGAACACTTTGGAGATAATAATGATGTATATCCTTGTTGTAGGAGGTGCGTCACTGGGGGTGGGCTTGTAGGTCTCAAAAGCTCTTCCCATTCCCAGTTAACTCTCTCTGCCTAGTACTGTACTATGGATCAGGATGTAAGCTTTCAGCAACTGTTCCAGTGCTGGGTGTGCCTGTATCCATCCTCCCAGACATGGAGGTTACAGATTGACCCTCTGAGTTGTCAGCCCTGATAAACTCCTTGTTATTATCAGTTGCCTTGGTCATGGTGTCTCTTCACAGTAATTGAAAAGAAATTAAGCCACTAGGTCAACTTGACTGTTGTTGCTGAGTGATGAACACAGTAGTTGGTGAGACCTAGAGGATAGACTGGTTATCAATAGAATAGGTTCACAGCCTAGTATCCTCTGAGGTAGAAAACTAAGTGGGAATGACTTAAGAGTATCAGGAATCCCTGACAAGGAGGATTCATATAAATTCAACTTTCTCCACTGTTCAGGATTATTTATCCTTTGAGGATGTGTCTGTGTACTTCTCCTGGGAGGAATGGACACTGCTTGATGAATCTCAAAGGATCTTGCACCAGACTGTGATGACAAAGATCTTCACACTCATGTCTTTGCTGGGTAAGACCCTACCATCATTTCACAACATGTCTAGGCTTTCCTTACTTTTTGGTTCGTTTTTTTTGTTTGTTTGTTTTGTTTTGTTTTGTTTTTTTATTTTGTTTTTGTTTCATTGTTTGTCTGTCTTTTAGAGAGATCTGTATCATTCTCAAAGCTGGCCTATGAACACCAAGTTTTTCCCCCACAGTCTTGGAGTATAAAATACAGGTTAAAAACCAAGTCAAGTTTCACAACAGCTCTGCTTCTCGCAATTGCAGCAAAGGCACACAGGAATCAATTTGGGGTAAATATTTTTTTGGGGTGTAGTTTGAGGCATCGGTCTATCTTTAGAATCCTAGCTGTGCTAGATGCACTATGTAGACCTGGCTGTTCTCTGACTTTCCAAATTCTCCTTGCTCTTTGTTTTGAGTGTTGCAATTAATGGATTGCACAAAAACACCTGGCCTGGGGTCAGGAGTCTTAACTCTGATGGCTTCTCTGTGACTTAATGACACTGTAAATATTTGGGATCTTTGTGACTCAAGTACTTCTGGTGACATGACTTATGTTTGAATATAACAGGAATTGTGGCACTTGTAAGCTCATTTTTTTGTTTTGTTTTATTTTATTTTATTCATTTTATTTAATTTAATTTAATTTTATTTATTTTATTTTATTTTATTTTATTTTATTTTATTTTATTTTATTTTTGTAAGACACTCTTAACAGGATTACTCTCACTAGGCTTTATTCTTGTCTATTGTATTGGTTACATCCTTTAGTACAGGAGTGTCATTTTTTTGTATCATTGTCCTTTCGGACTTATACCTTCTCTAATCCATGGCATGACTCAGCTGGAGTCTTGGGGAGAGCCTTCTGTGACTGCATTAAGATTCCTGACTCCAGGTATGTTATAGATACATAGAATGTGGTGGTTTTTGATGTTTGAAAGTATTAATTCTGAACCAGAACTGTCCCTTGGGTGTCAGTCTTGAATATTTTGCCTGTTGCCTTGCAACCCTGTGAAATACAGCTGTTCCTTTATTTTGATGGTGTGCATGGTAAATGTAACTCCTATATGGCTAATGTAATTGTCATCTCAGAGGCAGTGAGCTTCCAACTAGTAAGGAAAGCCTAGTCCTGGAAGATTCTAGCCTGTGTGCAATCTAATCAAGGCCTAGTGTGGTTTCAACCATGGAGACTTAATGTTGAATAAACTCACTTGTTCTAGCTTTTTTTCTGAACTTTGGTAGGATGATCAACTCAGCTATCTTGCCTCAAACTCCTTCAATTCAAACTGGCTTCTTTTAGCTTCTGACTGAATTGCTCTGTTTGGTCTCAAAGTAACTCTAGCAATCTGTTCTAATCTTCTGGCATTTCATTCTCTGGTTCATTATGTCTTCACCTGTATCTAGCTTGTTCTCTCTGCAACCTGTCTGTCAAACTGTTCCTGTCAAAACTTCATCTGAACACTCTGTATGCTCTGAAGTAGACTCATGTGGAGAGCTGTGTCGCGAGCAATTGCTGTGGAGAGCTGTGCGTGCCTCAAGCAATCGCCATTATAAGATGGTGCTGGCCTCCGCTGTGCCTAACTAGTAAACAAGCCTTGTAAGCAGGTGCGAGAGTGAACTCACTCTTAGTCACTGCCCATTCTTGGGCGTAGTAATGGGGTGATGAGCAAGAAACGAATCAGGAGCTGTCATGCCACATCAGGTGCTGAAACATCACGCTGCGGGGCTATATAAGCAACTCCATTTTCTGGGGTCGGGGTCTTCCTGAGAAGTAAGCAATAAAGCTTTGCCGCAGAAGATTCCGGTTGTCCTGAGTGTGTTTCTGCCGGCGGGAACAAAAGCTCGGGATACATGGCGCTGAAGACCCGGGGACTTTATACCATCACAACAGCGCAAGGGAGATCCCTCGTTCATGGGGCGGAACCAGAACTGCGGGACATTACAGCTCTGCAAGGTACATGCAGTCTTGAAATTTCTCCAGAGTTAGATGCCCTTTTGATTGTTTGAATGGCAATTGCACTTTCCCTTTCGGTTTCATTTTGCTTCCACAGCTGGAACTGCTGACTGGTTCCCAGTTGCAGTCAGGCCTGGACAGCGCCTGGACAGTGACCAGTTTCAGTTGCAGACAGCTCCTGGACATTGTCTCGACAGCGACCAGTTTCAGTCGAGGTCAGGACTGGACAGCGGCAGTATGGGAATTTCTCACTCTGTAGTAGTGGCGTAAAGGTCGGTCCTGAAGCAATGTGGCCTAAAAATCGCCACTAAGAGTATAGAGGCATTTGTCAGGGAGATAGACCATGTGGCACCATGGTATGCTTGCTCAGTTTCGTTAACCGTCACCTCTTGGGACAAACTGAAACGAGATCTAATTAGGGAACAGCAAAAGGGCAAACTTAAAGCAGGGATCATGCCTTTGTGGAAATTGGTGAGATCGTGCTTAACAGACGAGGATTGTCAGCAAATGGTAAAGGCAGGGCAGAAGATTTTGGACGAAATTCAAGACAGTCTATCAGAGGCAGAGTGGGAGAGAGAGATTGAAAGTTGGGACGAAACAAGGTGCACTGAAGAATTTAGGCCTTTCCACAGGCCTTGAGCCCGAGGAAAAGAGATATAAAGAAAAGAATGCCTTGGGTGAGATTAGAAAAGGGGATGGAAAGGGAGAGAAGAAGAGAGAAAGAACTGGAGAGGCACATAAGGAAAGGAGCCTCTACCCGCCATTATATGAGTTCAAGGCAATAGCTGTCAGTATCTCAGAATCGGATAAAAAACTTAGCTACTCTGAGGAAACAGACTTAGAGGAAGAAGCTGCATGTCAAGCTTTACAAATGATAGAAAAGGCCTTACAAAATGCTCAATTACAACGCATAATCGAGTCAAAGTCATTGGAATTGTGCATATTAAAAACTGCACAGTTACCAACATCAGTCTTATGGCAAAATGGACCCTTATTGTGAGTCCACCCTAATGCTTCCCCTGCAAAAATCATTGAGTGGTATCCTAATGCAGTTGCTCAACTTGCACTTAGGGGGATAAAAGCAGCCATTACTCATTTTGGGAGAGAACCTCATATGCTAATTGTGCCTTATACTTCTGCTCAAGCTCAAACCCTGGCAGCAACAACTAACGATTGGGCAGTTTTGGTTGCCTCTTATTCAGGACAAATTGATAATCTTTATCCAAAACATCCAATTTTACAGTTCGCCTTTAGCCAACCCATAGTGTTTCCAGTAATAACAGCCAAACACCCTCTTCCAGATGGGGTAGTAGTGTATACAGATGGATCCAAATCTGGTATAGGTGCATATGTAGTAAATGGCCAAGTAACATCTACACAATATAATTAGAAATCACCCCAGGTTGTAGAGTGTTTGGTAGTTCTAGAGGTCCTTGAAACTTTTCCGGGACCACTCAATACTGTATCTGATTCCTTATATGTGGTCAAAGCAGTTAATATGCTTGAAGTTGCTGGCTTAATTAGACCCTCTAGCAAGCTTGCTCACATTTTTCAGCAAATACAGTCAGCCTTGTTACATAGAAGACATCTTGTGTATATTACTCAAGTCAGGGCTCATTCTGGCCTTCCTGGCCCCATGTCTCATGGAAATGACTTGGCAGACAAAGCCACTAGAATTGTGGCTGCTGCTCTGTCCTCACAGGCAGAGGCTGCAAGGGAGTTTCATAAACGCTTCCACGTGACGGCTGAAAGATTATGCCTCTGTTTCACTTTAACCAGGAAAGAAGCTCACGACATTGTCACCCAATGTCAAAACTGTTGTCAATTTCTGCCTACTCCTCATGTAGGGGTAAACCCCCGAGGTATCAGACCATTACAGGTCTGGCAAATGGATGTCACTCATATTTCCTCCTTTGGAAGAAATCAATATTTACATGTTTCCATTGACACCTGCTCTGGTGTTATGTTTGCTACACCTTTAACAGGTGAGAAAGCCTCTCATGTTATACAGCACTGTTTAGAAGTGTGGAGTGCTTGGGGCAAGCCCACATTTCTTAAAACTGATAATGGGCCAGCATATACCTCTACTAAATTTCAGCAATTTTGATATCAAATGGATGTCACTCACCTGACTGGCCTTCCTTATAATCCTCAAGGACAAGGCATTGTGGAACGTGTCCATTGTACACTCAAGTCTTATCTTATCTTATCTTATAAAACAAAAAGGGGGAGTGAGACTCTGCCCTCAATGCCAAGAGTAGCTGTATCTATGGCACTCTTTACACTTAAGTTTTTGAATCTTGACGAGCAAGGTTGCTCTGCAGCTGATCGACATAGCTCAGACCCTGATAGACCAAAAGAAATGGTCAAATAGAAGGATGTCTTAACTTGTCTGTGGAAAGGCCCGGATCCTATTTTGATAAGATCCAGCAGAGCTGTTTGTGTTTTTCCACAGAGTGAAGACAACCCATTTTGGCTGCTGTAACGACTCACCCACAAGATAGTAATCAAGGATGGTGTAGAAGATGCTGACCTCCCGAGGACTGCTCCTGATCCTGACAATGCTGAACTTGTCCAGGTTCCTAGTATGAGGAGCAAGCAGAGATGGGCCATTCTCTCGACTTTCCCTAAACCAATGCCAGCTCGCCATGATGCTGTAGTTTTTCCAAAATTCTTTACCACTAATAAAACATCAGATTTACCATATCTACCCTATGATCCCACCCAAGCACCATTAGGAGAAAATCGCTCTGTATTAGAACAGGGTTCTTTATGATTTCAAATTAATGGACCAGGGAAATGTATCAACCTCACAACCTGAGCTTTGGGGAAGTTTTATGAGCACCCAGGAGGTTGGGTAAGCACAACCCAAGATACTTCCAACGCAGATATAACCTTTACAAATTGGACCTTTTGGCAGGAGGCAATTTGGTTTAATGGTACATTTCTACCACCTACCGTTTCCGACATAGAACGTCCACACCAACCAAAAATAGCCCCTCATTGTAGCTTGGAAGATGATCGGCTGATACTGTCTTGGTCTGATAGTCAATTCTCCATCACTCGTTGGGCAGATCAGACTAAAACCTTTTCCTTTTCTCCCAACATGATAGATGACCCAGAGAAGGAATTTGTTGTGAAAAAGGGACTTTTCATACAGGACTTTAGAATGCATCCCTTTCACAAGTGGGTACTTTGTGAAGTCAATGGCAGTTGTACAGAACTCAATCCTTTGATCTTTATCCAGGGAGGAGCAGTTGGAAAGGCTTCTTTTACTGGCATCTCAAGATTTGCTCAGTATTGGGGAATACATGCTGCCTCCCAAGACTCCTATGGATATACTAATACCAGTGTAGAGATCACTGGGTTCAATAAAACTTTGGTAAACCAGATTAATTATCCATCTACCCCAGTCTGTGTTTATCCCCCTTTTCTTGTTTATTCTTTCAAATGATTCATTTGAAGTCTGTTTCAATGATTCTTGTTTGATTTCTCAATGTTGGGATGTAACAAAGGACACCCATGCCATGGTGGCACAGATCCCACGTTGGATCTCTGTTCCGGTGGAAACACCCTCCACCTTATCCCTGTTTCGACAAAAGAGAGATTTTGGCATTACTGCAGCTGTGATCATAGCAATTTCAGGCAGTGCAGCTGCAGCTACAGCTGCAGGGTATGCTATGGCTAGTATGGTTCAATGGGGCACAAAATTAAATCAGCTTCTAGCAGATCTGGCTGATGCCATCACTGTCCAAAATTCTGCTAGTACCAAATTAAAGGGAGGGCTGATGATTTTGAATCAGCGCCTTGACTTGGCGGTGGAACAGATAGGCTTTCTATACCAGATGGCCCAGTTGGGTTGTGAAAGAAAACTGGAAGCTCTGTGTATTACCAGTGTCCAATATGAAAATTATTCTTATGCAGCTAATCTGTCTAGACAGATTTCCTTGTATCTTGCAGGAAATTGGTCCGAGGGATTTGATGAGACTCTTGAGGCCCTGAGGGTGGCAGTTTTAAAGATTAGCTCAATGCTAGTGGACCTGTCATTGACAGAGGGCCTCTCCTCCTGGATTTCATCTGCATTTTCTTATTTTAAGGAATGGGTGGGGGTAGGTTTATTTGGTGTTGCCACCTGCTTTGGACTTGTGTTCATGCTCTGGTTGGTTTGCAAGCTCAGAACCCAACAAACAAATGACAACTTTGTGATAGCTCAAGCACTTGCTACCATTGAGCAAGGGGCCTCCCCCGAAATCTGGCTATCTATGCTCAAAAGTTAGTTGACATTGGTGGCTGGCCTCTTTTGTAGAGTTCGCCCTAGGTCATTTAGTAGTTACTGTCACATAGCACTGCGGTATCCAGGGACGGGCAACATTCCTCATGCACAGATCAGCCTAAGACACGAGGCCCAGTGGCAATAGGGTTACCCTATGACAGGAAAGGCTGTGACATTGGAGAAACTACCTCAAACAGGAGCCACAGTGGATGGGCATAATTACACAGACCTGGTCCAGCCTCAATTTAATAAAATAAAAAGGGAGAGATGTGGAAAGCCATGCAGCAAGCATTCACTGTGGAGAGCTGTGTGTGCCTCGAGCAATCGCCATTATAAGATGGCGCTGGCATTCACTGTGCCTAACTAGTAAACAAGCCTTGTATGCAGGTGCGAGAGTGAACTCACTCGTAGTCACTTCCCATTCTCGGGCATAGTAATGGGGTGATGGGCGACCAATGAATCAGGAGCTGTCACGCCACATCAGGTGCTGAAACGTCATGCTGTGGGACTATATAAGCAACTCCATTTTCTGGAGTCAGGGTCTTCCTGAGAAGTAAGCAATAAAGCTTTGCCGCAGAAGATTCCGGTTGTCCTGAGTGTGTATCTGCCAGTGGGAATAAAAGCTCAGGATAGACTCACTTTCCTGTCTTATTGCTGATTCATTAAACAAATATTTCTCTGATTCATCACTTTGCCTGCTTCTCAACTAGATGTCATTTTCCAACATGATTGCCTGTTCTACCAGCTAAGTTTAGTTGGTATTACAATGTTTTGGATAAAACGTGTGTACTATAGGAGTGTCTGTATTCCAGCCAGAGCAGCCATGTTCAATTATAATTCATCTACCATGCACTATACCTTGTCAGTCCTTAAATTCAGGTTCTTTAGGAACCATGTCATATAGCTCTACACAGCCTTCTGCACTGTGTCTTGAATCCCCAACAGTTGAAGCTTGCAGAAAGCTATTGGTGAGGAAAGAGTTTGTTACAGCTCCTAGCACACCTCCCTGTCACTTATTCCATGCATGTGTTTTTGCTGCTCCTACGGTCCATAGAACATAAGATATTGACAAATTTAGCATTATATTGGACAGTGTCTACCCTAAACTAGCCCCTTTGTTCTGTGAGAAATCTCAGATCACCATTAGTAATAGGTGCTGTCTCTCTGTCTTTCTGTCTGTCTCTCACTTGATAGTTTACATGCCACTCATCAGGATTTCTCTGTGTCCAGGTGGTTGGATCAAAGTGGAGAGTGAAATGTAACCCTTTGAGCATAGTTTGTCTGCAGAAGGTGCCAATTCATCCACACTGCAACAGCTCATGCTGTGCAGTGCTAAGATACACCTGCTAAGCATGAACAAAGTGATGATCCTCCAGACCTCCTCAGGTTTCTAAGGCATCAAGTGATTTGTACTGTTGGGGATGCCCCCATGAACACTGATAGTGGAGTGGCCATTCAGAGTGAGAAGAACTGCATATACAGCGACTGTTGCAAAACTTTTATTAGCATGTTCCACGTTGATCAACACCAGATGATACATACTGGAGAAAAGCCTTTTCAGTGCACTGAGTGTGGGATGTCCTTCACCCAAAAAGCCTTTCTTGTTAAGCATTTCAGAATTCAGACCTGAGAGAAGCCATTCAGGTGTGGTGAGTGTGGCAAAGCCTTCAAGCATAATATCTCCCTCTTATCTCACCCGCAAGGTGACACAGGAGAGACAACTTTTATCTGCACAGTGTGTGGGCAATCATATATGATCAGATCCAGCCTTACACATCACTTTCAAGTACATGCTGTGGAGAAGTCTTAGAGTTGCAGTGAATGAGGCAAAGCATTTAAGGAGAAATCCAGCCTCATATATCATGCACGTGTGCACAAACAGGAAAGGCATTTTCAGTGCAGCAAGTGTGGCAAGTCCTTCAGCCAAAAAGCCTTTCTTGTTAAGCATTTCAGAATTCCCACCAGAGACAAGCCTTTCAGGTGCAGCGAGTGAAACAAAACCTTCAAACACAACTGCTTCCTTGTTGTTCTTCAGTGAGTTCACACAGGAGAGACACATTTTACATGCACTAAATATCGAAATTCATACATGAACTGATCCAGCCTTTTATATCATTATTGGGTTCATACTAGAGAAAACCAGTAGAAGTATACTGTAGTGGTTTGAATAGGTTTGGCTCCATAGATTCATGTGTTTGAATGCTCGGCCCATAGGGAGTGACACTATTACGTGATGTGGCATTCTTAGAATAGGTGTGAAATTGTTGGAGAAAGTGTGTCTCAGTAGCGATGGGCTTTGAGGTTAAGTGCTTAAGCTCCTCCCTGCGTGGGAGAGTCTCTTCCTGGCTGACTTTATATCAGGATATAAAAGCTCTGCTCATCTGAACCATGTCTCTCTGCATGCAGCCATGGTTCCTGCCAAGATGATAATGGGCTGACCTTCTGAAACTGTAAGCCAGACCCAATTAAACGTTGTCCTTTATAAGAGTTACCTTTTCAAAGTTTTCAAAGTTCTTTTCAAAGCAATGGAAACCCTCACTAAGACATGATACCAAATGCATAAATCATATGAGGAAAATTGCAGCCTTGTTTATCATGTCCAAGCTCATATAGGGGAAAGGAAATTTGAAGGTCATGCATCTGGGAAGTGTTAAAAAACAAAACTCACCCCATCAATGACCAACAATATTATACTAGAGGAAAGGATTTTATGTGTAGTGTGTGTGGGATGCAGCCTCATTTACATCAGAGGTTTTATGCAGCAAAGCATCAGGAGTGCAAAGAATGCGCCAAAGTGTTTTATTGCAGGACTGGCACACAACTAAATAGAGTATATGTATTGAGTGCAATGAACATGGGAAATCATTTCCATCATCTACCCTATATAGACAAAAGGGTTTTCACTGGAAAAAAGTCAAGAGTGCTTCAGATAATCGGAACATTCACCCACACTTCCATCATATTTAACTTAAGAAACCACAGAGCAGAAATGCATCATGAAACCGCTGAATCTGGGGAAGACTTTGAACAAAGTTTGTTCTTATTAACAACACAGACACAACCCAGATAGGTTTGTGAATGCAGAGAATGTAGAGAAAGCTTCAGCAAATGACCAAGCTTGTTGAACCTTAGGAGTGAATGTGACTTTGAGCAAAGTTCTGAGAGTGGCTTTTGTGAGGAAGCCAGTCATTGAAAATTACTCATCAGAGATGAACATAGAATCAAGATGAGGATTATCGCCATCTTATTCCTAAAAAAGTTAATGTATTCCTGGTACTTAGCAAGACGAAGCTGTGTTCTTGGCTGTATCCGTGTGGATTGGAGTCTCAAGAGAGTGACCTCAGTTTAAATAATACATACATACATATATATATATATATAGTTGTTTGTTCTATTGGTTGCCCTTTTTTTCCCTCACTGAATATTGCAGTCCGTGACATGAATGATCATTTACTGTAAAGTCTTCATGACTATCGTGTCACTACTTTTGTTGGGGACCAGCTCTGTGTAGCACCTAATGCTCTTACATAGGAGTGCAACCCATATGCTTTAGGTGTTTGTTGTTTCTTTCATGTGTCAGTATTTCAACTGCACATATATATGAATATTAAGTACATAACTAATCTCTTGAGGCCCCCTGAAATGCATTGGATTCCTGGAACAGGAGATACATATGGGTATGACACAGTCTGTTGCTGGAAATGGAACCCTGCTCATCTACCATAGCAGAATATGGACTTACACTCTGAACCCTCCTTAGAGTCCATATTTTACATTTTTAAGAAGTTACTAGATTTTGTTCTAAAAGGCTTTGTGTTTCAGACTTCCTCCTGCAGCATATCAGATACCAGTTTGTCATCCTGGAATTTTCCAAGTCATGAGTTATTCACTTTAACAATTTTAGTAACTATTTTGGCTAAGGAATGATGGTGCAGGCTTCAATCCCAACACTCAGGAGGAAGAGGCAGCTCTAGTCAGTGAGTTCAAATTGATCAGGTTCTAGGAGATCCAGATCATTGTATGCTTTAAGCGAATGCTGGGAATTGAACCAAAGTTATCTGCAATAAGAGTAAGTGCTGTTATCCAGTGAGGTGAGCCATTTTTCTCACCCTGTATCTATGTTTCCTTTTATATATATATACAGACTTACTATATTGGTTTGGCTAGCTTGTGTCTCTATGTATCTCAAGTTGTCCTAGAACTCATAGACATACCCATATTCTGGGTTCTGTGTGCTTGTATTAAAGACATGCCCCTCTGGGGGATCAAAAGAATCTGGTGTATTCCTGTCTTAGCCAGTGCCCTGAGTAGATCTCCGATGATAGCACTGCACCCAACCACCCAACACAAAAAGGAAGCTGGACTCCCAGGTGTTCTAACACACCCATGATCATAGGATCACAGGTTCTTAGGAGTTTGATCATGCCAGGATTTCAGGAACCTAGAGGCAGCTTGACTCCCAGGCACTCTTACATGCAGAATTTCAGGATCAATGGATCACAGAGACATCTGGACTCTAAGGTGCTTTGAAACAACCAGGAAAACAAGACAGACAAGCTCCAGTCAATGACAGTGAGTGCTTGTAGCACTAGAGATACCCAGAGGGAGAGAGTCAAGATCAAGTACATAAGCAACAGAAACCAAGGTTACTTGGCATCATCAGAACCCAGTTCTCCCATTATAGCAAGTCCTGGGTACCACATCACACCAGAACTGTACAAAGAATCAATAAATCAAAGAGCTGGTTCATTGAGAAAAATCAACAAGATAGATAAACCGTTAGCCAGAGTGACTAGAGGACATGGAGACAGTATCCAAATTAATAAAATAAGAACTGAAAGGGGAGAGATAACAACAGAAACCATGGAAATCCTAAAAATTATCAGATCCTAACACAAACACCTAAACTCATCAAAACTGGAAAATCTGGATGAAATGGACAATTTTCTAGGAACATACCAGGTACCAAAGTTAAATAAGTATCACACAAACCATCTAAACAGTCCCATAAGTTCTAAAGAAATAGAAGCAATTATTAATAGTATAACAAACTGAAAAGAGCCCAGTTACAAATGGGTATAGTGCAGAATTCTATAGGTCTTTCTAAGAAGAGCTAATACCAATTTTGTTCTAACTATTTCACAAAATAGAAACAGAAGTACACTACTCAATTCATTCCATGAAACATCAATTACACTTATACCTAAAACTTACAAAGATGAAACAAAGGAAGATAACTTCAGACCAATTTCGCTTATGAATATTTATGCAAATATGCTCAATAAAATTTTTACAGAGTGTAAGAATATAACAAAACTATCAACCATTATGATGAAGTAGGCTTTTCCCAGGAATGAAGGGATGGTTCAATATAAGGAAATCAAATTAACCCACTATTTAAATAAAAGCAAAGAAAAAAAAACACATGATCATCTCATTCAATGCTGAGAAAGCATTTGACAAAATACGTCATCCCTTCATGCTAAAAGTCTGGGAAAGAACAGGAGTTCATGACCCATATGTAAACATAGTAAAAGCAATATATAGAAAATCAGAAGACAACATCAAAATAAATGGAGAGAAACTTGGAAAAACCCCAATAAAATCAGAAACTAAATGAGGCAGTCTACTCTTTCCCTACCTATTCAATATAGTACTAGAAATCCTAGACAGAGCAATTAGATATCAAAAGGAGGTGAAAGGGAAAAAATTGGAGTGGAAGAAGTCTAAATATCAGTATATGGTCATGATATGTTAGTATGCTTAAGTGACCCCAAAATCCCACCAGAGAATTCCTAAACCTGAAAACCAACTTCAACAACGTGGCTGGATGTAAAATTAACTCAAACAAATCAGTAGACTTCCTCTACTTAAAGGATAAACAGGCTAAGAAAGAAATTAGGAAAATGACACCCTTCACAATAGTTGCAAATAATATAACTACCTTGGTGTGACTCTAACCATGGAAGTGAAAGATATGTATGACAAGAACTTCAAGTCTCTGAAGAGAGGAATCAAAGAAAAGTTCAGAAGTTGGAAAAATCTCCCATGCTCATAATTGGCAGGACTAATAAAGTAAAGATGGTCATCTTGCCAAAAGCAATCTACAGTTTCGGTGCAATCCCCACCTAAATTCCAACTTAATTCTTCATAGAGTTAGAAAGAGCAATATGCAAAATCATTTGGAATAACTAAAAAAAAAGCAGGATTTCAAAAAATATTCTCAACAATTAAAGAACTACTGGGGGAATCATCATCCCTGACCTCAACCTCTACTAGAGAGCAATTGTGATAAAAAACTGCATGGTACTGGTATAGCAACATAGAGGTCGATCAATGGAAAGGAACTGAAGATGCAGAAATGAACCCACAAAAGTCACATGATCTTTAACAATGAAGTAAAACCATCCAGTGGAAATAAGACAGCATTTTTAATCAATGCGGATGGATCAAGTGGTGGTTAGCATGTAGAAAAATATGAATTAATCCATTCTTATCTCCTTAAACAATGCTCAAGTCCAAGTGGATCAAGAACCTCCACATAAAACCAGATACACTAAAACTAATAGAAGAGGAAGTGGGGAAAAGACTCGAATACATGGGCACAGGGGAAAAGCTCCTGAACAGAACATCAATGGCTTTTGCTCTATGATTAATAAATGTCAAATGAAACCGCATAAAATTGCAAAGCTTCTGTAAGGTAAAGGTTACTCTTAATAGATAATGGCAACCAACAGATTGGGAAAAGATTTTTTTTTTTTATTACATCTTTTCCTCTTTTGTTTTTTTGTTTTTTTGTTTTTTTGTTTTTTTGTTTTTTTGATTTTCGAGACAGGGTTTCTCTGTGTAGCCCTGGCTGTCCTGGCACTCACTTTGTAGACCAGGCTGGCCTCGAACTCAGAAATCCGCCTGCCTCTGCCTCCCGAGTGCTGGGATTAAAGGCGTTTTCCTCAATTACATTTCAAATGTTAGCCCAAAAGTCCCCCATACCCTCCCCCCACTTCCCTACCCACCCATTCCCAGTTTTTAGGCCCTGGTGTTCCCCTGTACTAGGGCATATAAAGTTTGCATGTCCAATGGGCCTCTTTCCAGTGATGGCCGACTAGGCCATATTTTGATACATATGCAGCTAGAGTCAAGTGCTCCGGGGTACTGGTTAGTTCATAATGTTGTTCCATCCATAGGGTTGCAGATCTCTTCAGCTCCTTGGGTACTATCTCCAGCTCCACCATTGGGGTCTCTGTGATCAATCCACTAGCTGACTATGAACATCCACTTCTGTGTTTGCCAGGCCCCAGTGTAGTCTCACAAGAGACAGCTATATCTGGGTCCTTTCAGCAAAAACTTGCTAGTGTATGCAATGGTGTCAGCGTTTGAAAGCTGATTATGGGGTGGATCCCTACATACGGCATTCTCTAGATGGTCCATCCTTTTGTCACAACTCCAAACTTTGTCTCTGTAACTCCTTCCATGGGTGTTCTGACCCTATTCTAAGAAGGGGCATAGTGTCCACACTTCAGTCTTCATTCTGCTTGAGTTTCATGAGTTTAGCAAACTGTATCTTATATCTTGGGTATCCTAAGTTTTGGGCTAATATCCACTTATCAGTGAGTACATATTGTGTGAGTTCCTTTGTGATTATGTTACCTCACTCAGAATGATGCCCTCCAGGTCCATCCATTTGGGTAGGAATTTCATAAATTCATTCTTTTTAAATAGCTGGGTAGTACTCCATTGTGTAAGTGTACCAAATTTTCTGTATCCATTCGTCTGTTGAGGGGTATCTGGGTTCTTTCCAACTTCTGGCTATTATAAATAAGGCTGCTATGAACATAGTGGAGTATGTGTCCTTCTTACTGTTTGGAACATCTTCTGGATATATGCCCAGGAGACGTATTGCGGGATCCTGCAGTAGAACTATGTCTAATTTTCTGAGGAACTGCCAGACTGATTTCCAGAGTTGTTGTACAAGCTTGAAATCCCACAAACAATGGTGGAGTGTTCCTCTTTCTCCATATCCTTGCCAGCATCTGCTATCACCTGAATTTTTTATCTTAGCCATTGTGATTGGTGTGAGGTGGAATCCCAAGGTTGTTTTGATTTGAATTTCCCTAAAGACTTCTTCTGATATGTCTGAGGATAGCAATGGTGTACTCATATATATTAAATACATAAATCTTTAAAGAAAATAAATGGAGCAGTGCACATATGTGTTTGTATAAGTCACTAATCCCATCTATTGAGAGACAGAGGCAAGTAGATCTTTGTGAATTATATGCTAGCCTGGCCTACAGAGTAACTTCCAGACCAGGCAGCATTGCATAGTAAGACCCTGTCTTAAAAACCAAAATCCAGGCTCTTTCCTTTGAGTTTCAGTGGTCAGAGCACTCTCTGTTGGCAAGCTCTCCTCTTACAGGGAAGGTGAACAGATATCTTGTGTTTGGACCTCCTCCTGGCCGAAGAAGGCCCAAAACAGGACCTTTCCCAGAAGCTTTATTGCTTTGGCAGGTCACAGAAGCTGTCAGCTTCTGTGGTGCACACTCTCACCTTTGCAGACTAAGTTCCTAGGTTCGGCAGAGTCCCGGAAACAAGATGGCGCCCGCTGCTCCTGAGGCAGAGGGCTTATGAGCCGGGCGGACACCTGTCATCTGGCCGGGAGGGTGGCCGGCTGTCTGTGGCCCGAAAAGTGTGCTGCCTCAGAGGCTCTGTGGCTCCCGCCTGTCCCAGAAGCTGTCCACTTCTGTGGTGCACCCTCTCACCTGTGCAGACTAAGTTCCTAAGTTCGGAGGAGTCACGGAACCAAGATGGCGCCTGCTGCTCCTGAGGTAGAGGGCTCATGGGCCGGGCAGACAACTGTCCTCTGGATGGGAGGGTGGCTGGATGTCTGCGGCCTGAAAAGGGTGCTGCCTCAGTGGCTCTGTGGCTCCCACCTGACCCAGAAGCTGTATGCTTCTGTGGTATACCCTCTCACTTGTGCATACTCATAGTGTGTGTTTTAGTGTGTTGATGTATGTAGTGTTCTGTGTGTGTGTATAAATTTTGTTATGATATATATATATATATATATATATATATATATATATATATTCCAATTTTGAATTCCATACAAGTTGTTTGATAACCAAGGATATCAATACAATAGGATTTAATGTGTTCTGTGTGAGTTCTGGAAATAGAAGTCAATTCTTTAAGAACAGTCAATGTTGGTATCCATTAAGCTATATGTTTAGGATGTTACACAAAATATTAAACTGAATAATGAACTGAAATGTTATTAAAATTTAAATAAAATGGTTGTTTATATTATATGATAGAAGGGAGTGATAAAAGTAAACATATATCAACACTGTTTTGAATTGACTTTAGATATTAGGTGTCAAAAAGTCAGGCACATGTTGTTTACAACCACATAGTGGATTAGTATTCACATAAGAATAATGACCTGTGGTACACACATTGGACTTAAAAAGGAAGAAAGAATTCGTGGACACCTGGGCCTTCTCAGTAATATTTAGCCTACAAATGAGAATGATGGACAATCAAGAACCAGAATAACAGAGTGATACATGTGTATGGAATTGCAATAATGAATCCCAATACACTGTAATATACAGAGGAATGACATCATAATCATGATGAAGTATTTTATTTCTGTATTCCACATACAACATAGAGCACTAGGAACCTTAAATGAAATCTTTAAAGAGTTTTTCTAGCTTTCTGTGAAATATTCCTCTGGTTTTTGTACTCTATATGTACTAATAACAAAAAGGACAGTTCATTAGAGAGTCAGTGATCATAACCATGCTACATTTTCATTTTTCAATGATCAAAAAGAGATTAAAACCAACCATGTGTGTCATATCACATGCTAAATAACATTATTAGCCTTTACACAATGGAATTGGCCTGTATTTTCCTCAAACTCTGTAGGCCATAACATCTAAGGAGGTTCCTATGTCTACAATCATCAGTATAATTTTTCACTGTAAAGCAATATTCTAAAATGAACATTATAGACCAACCACAGAACATTCTGTCCAAGATATCATGGAAAGGGATGGAAAGACTTCACTTCTTTATCTACTACACCACGTCTCCCAGTCTATACATTTGAACAACTGATGCAGTCTTTCAGGACAGGTGACCAGGGTACAACCTCCTCTGGAAACCAGAATTCTTCTACTCCTAACCAGTCTTTCTTTGTTTTTCCTTTATTGAATTTACTCAATGCCACTTGACACAACTTGTTAAAAAAACAAGGGGCCAATTCTGATGAAATTATAGGATGAATGCATATTTTTTCTTTATCCTCTTATTCTCACCATCCAAATTCTCAGTTTTTTACCCACTGCAAAAGCTGACATTCAGGAGTGACTTCCCTTCACTTTCTACCCTTTACCCAAATATAGTGAATGAGCCAATAATAAGACAACCAAAATCTCTCAGCCCTGTCTAGGAACCACTTAAGAAACATAGTGTATTGCCACTCCTTTCACATCCTAATGCCTCAAAACTTAATTATAACATGAGTTCACAGCATACAAAACTATCAGGCCAATAGAAAACATAATATCAGACATCATGCATTCATGAAACTCTAAAAATAAAGGGAAGAAGCATAAACAAAGAAATATAACACACATTCAGCACAGAAAGAAACAGATGTCAGTTAGTTGACCCATTATTTATGGCAATAGACAACACTGCTGTTTGCTTTATTTTTCTTAGAAATTCTGTTCTTTTTATATATGAGAAGTACTCAATTTTGTGTTAATTTTGCAATCTGCTCATTTATTTAAAATTAATAAGTTGAAACCCATAGTGAAAACTTTGTGTATTTCTTTTAAAATTTGTATTTCTTCATATATTGTTTGGATTAGATATAAATTATTGAATAGGATATTAGAGGAGAAAGTGGATGTTCACTGCATTAAATTCATTTAAATCCAGAACTCAAGAAAGGGAATTAGTAAGAAATGTTAAGTTATCATGTCAGTGTGGCTACACACACTATTACTGGGCAAACTATATTAGATTTTGAGCTGGTGCTATCACAGAACATTTACAATCTTCTACTGTCTTTGGTACAGGAAGCTACTGTGCTCCTTAACAAAATCATGACCAGAAATGGGATTTTGCCTACAAGATAAATAGAGCTTTGGTGGCACAAAGTTTGTAGGGCAGGGAAGCAAAGATATCTGATTTGTGTGAGTTAGTAGTTTATAGAACTGAACCCACCAAGACAGTATTTGGAATACCAAGATTCAGAAACTAGATAGTCTCAGTACCTACAAAAGTAAATGCTGCTATATAAAAATAATACAGCAATAAAATAAGTTGTGGTGTCATTAGCTCATACATGAGTTCCACCATGCGTTTTCTTCACTTGGTGGTTTAGTCTCAGTGAGCTCTGGCAGTACTGGTTATTCCATTTTGTTGTTCTTCCTATTGAACTACAAAGCCCTTCAGCTTCTTCAGTACTTTGTCTAGCTCCTTCATTGAGCACCCGGTGCTCATACCAATAGATGCTTTTGAGCATCCACTTCTGTATTTGTCTGGCACTGGAAGAACTTATCCAGAGACAGCCCTATCAGGCTCCTTTCAGCAAGCTCCTGTTGGCATCTACAATAGTGTCTGGGTTTGGTGGTTGTGTATGGGATGGAGCCCCATGTGGGACAGTCTCTGTATGGTCATTCATTCTGTCTCTACTCCACACTTTTTTCTGTAACTCCTTCCATGGGTACTTTGTCCACCCTTCTAAAAAGGATTGAAATATCCAAACTTTTGTCTTTCTTCTTGAGTTTCAGGAATTTAGATTACAGAGAACTATATAACCTTATTTCAAAATGTCATACAGAGCTAAAGAATGAATTCTCACCTGAGGAATACCTAACGGCTGAGGAGCACTTAAAAAATGCTCAACATCCTTAGTCATCAGAGAAATGCAAATCAAAAAAACCTTGAGATTCCACCACACACCTGTCAGAATGGAAAATATAGAAAACTCAGGTGACAGCAGATGATGGTAAGGATGTGGAGATAGAGGAAAATTTCTCCATTGCTGGTGGGATTCCAAGCTGGTCCAACAACTCTGGAAATCAGTTTAGCAGTTCCTAAGAAAATTGGACAGAGTACTACTGGAGTACCCTGCAATACCACTCCTGTGAATATACCCAGAAAATGCTCCAACATGCAATAAGGGCATAAGCTCATGTATGTTCATTGCAGCCTTATTTATAATAGCCAAAAGTTGGAAAGAACCCAGATGCCCTTCAATAGAGGAATCGATACAGAAAATATGGTATATTTACAATATGAAGTACTAGTCAGCTATTTCAAAAACTGAGTTAATGAAACTCTTAGGCAGCTCTTGGCTCCAGGACTCTGCCGAACTTAGTTTGCACAGGTGAGAGTGAGGACCACAGAGGCAGACAGCTTCTGGGACAGGCGGGAGCCACAGAGATGCTGAGGCAACACCCTTTTGGGGCCGCAGACATCCGGCACCCTCCCAGCCGGAGGACAGTGATCCGCCCTGCAGGGAGCGCCATCTTGGCTCCAGGACTACGCCGAACTTAGTCTGCACAGGTGACAGTGAGGACCACAGAGGCAGACAGCTTCTGGGACAGGCGGGAGCCACAGAGCCGCTGAGGCAGCACCCTTTTGGGGCCGCAGACATCCGGCACCTTCCCAGCTGGAAGACAGTGGTCTGCCCTGCACAGGAGCCCTCTGCCTCAGGAGCAGGGAGCACATCTTGGATCCAGGACGCCACCGAACTTAGGAACTTAGTATGCACAGGTGAGAGTGTGCACCACAGAAGCTGACAGCTTCTGTGACCTGCCAAAGCAACACAGCATCTGGGAAAGGTCCTGCTTTCGGCCTTCTTCTTCGGCCAGGAGGAGATCCAAACACCAGATATCTGTACACCTTCCCTTTAAGAGGAAAGCTTGTCAGCAGAGAGTGCTCTAACCACTGAAACTCAGAGGAGAGAGCCTGTCTCCCAGGTCTGCTGACAGACGGTACTCAGAATCACCCGAAGAACAACCTCTGAACAGAGACAACTATAACAACTCCAGAGATTACCAGATGGCGAGAGGTAAACGTAAGAATCTTACTAACAGAAACCAAGACCACTCACCATCATTAGAACCCAGCACTCCCACTTCGCCCAGTCCAGGGCACCCCAACACACCTGAAAAGCTAGACCTGGATTTAAAAGCATATCTCATGATGATGGTAAAGGAGATCAAGGAGGACTTTAATAACTCACTTAAAGAACTACAGGAGAACATGGCTAAAGAGTTACAAGTCCTTAAAGAAAAACAGGAAAACACATCCAATCAGATGATGGAAATGAACAAAACCATACTAGACCTAAAAAGGGAAGTAGACACAATAAAGAAAACCCAAAATGAGGCAACACTGGATATAGAAACCTTAGGAAAGAAATCTGGAACCATAGATGCGAGCATCAGCAACAGAATACAAGAGATGGAAGAGAGAATCTCAGGTGCAGAAGATTCCATAGAGAACATCGGCACAACAATCAAGGAAAATGGAAAATGCAAAAAGATCCTAACTTAAAACATCCAGGAAATACAGGACACAATGAGAAGACCAAACCTACGGATAATAGGAGTAGATGAGAATGAAGATTTTCAACTCAAAGGACCAGCAAACATCTTCAACAAAATTATAGAAGAAAACTTCCCAAATCTAAAGAAAGAGATGCCCATGAACATACAAGAAGCCTACAGAACTCCAAATAGGCTGGACCAGAAAAGAAATACCTCCCGACACATAATAATCAGAACAACAAATGCACTAAATAAAGATAGAATACTAAAAGCAGTAAGAGAAAAAGGCCAAGTAACATATAAAGGCAAGCCTATCAGTATTACACTAGATTTTTCACCAGAGACTACGAAATCCAGAAGATCCTGGACAGATGTTATACAGACACTAAAAGAACACAAATTCCAGCCCAGGCTACTATACCCAGCCAAACTCTCAATTAACATAGATGGAGAAACCAAAGTATTCCACGACAAAACCAAATTCACACATTATCTCTCCAGGAATCCAGCCCTTCCAAGGATAATAACAGAGAAAAACCAATACAAGGACGGGAACCACGCCCTAGAAACAACAAGAAGGTAATCCCTCAACAAACCTAAAAGAAGACAGCACAAGAACAGAATGCCAACTTTAACAACAAAAATAACAGGAAACAACAATTACTTTTCCTTAATATCTCTTAATATCAATGGACTCAACTCCCCGATAAAAAGACATAGACTAACAAACTGGCTACACAAACAAGACCCAACATTTTGCTGCTTACAGGAAACTCATCTCAGAGAAAAAGATAGACACTACCTCAGAATGAAAGGCTGGAAAACAATTTTCCAAGCAAATGGTATGAAGAAACAAGCTGGAGTAGCCATTCTAATATCTGATAAGATTGACTTCACACCCAAAATCATGAAAAAAGACAGGGATGGGCACTTCATACTCATCAAAGGTAAAATCCTCAAATAGGAACTATCAATCCTGAATATCTATGCTCCAAATACAAAGGCAGCCTCATTCATTAAAGAAACTTTAGTAAATCTCAAAGCACACATTGCACCTCATACAATAATAATGGGAGACTTCAACACACCACTGTCACCAATGGACAGATCATGGAAACAGAAACTAAACAGGGATACAGTGAAACTAACAGAAGTTATGAATCAAATGGATCTGGCAGATATCTACAGAACATTTTACCCTAAAACAAAAGGATATACCTTCTTCTCAGCACCTCATGGTACCTTCTCCAAAATTGACCATGTAATTGGTAACAAAACAGGCCTCAACAGATACAAAAATATTGAAATTGTCCCATGCATCCTGTCAGATAACCATGGACTAAGGCTGATCTTCAATAACAAAATAAATAATAGAAATCCAACATGCACGTGGAAACTGAACAACACTCTTCTCAAAGATACCTTGGTCAAGGAAGGAATAAAGAAAGAAATTAAGGACTTTTTAGAGTTCAATGAAAATGAAGCCACAACATACCCAAACTTATGGGACGCAATGAAAGCATTTCTAAGAGGAAAACTCATAGCTCTGGGTGCCTCCAAAAAGAAACTAGAGAGAGCACACATTAGCAGCTTGACAACACACCTAAAAGCACTAGAACAAAAGGAAGCAAATTCACCCAAGAGGAGTAGACGGCAGGAAAAAATCAAACTCAGGTGCGAAAAAAATCAAGTGGAAACAAGAAGAACTATTCAAAGAATCAACCAATCAAGGAGCTGGTTCTTTGAGAAAGTCAATAAGATAGATAAACCCTTAGCCAGACTCACTAGAGGGCACAGGGAAAGCATTCTAATTAACAAAATCAGAAATGAAAAAGGAGACATAACAACAGATCCTGAAGACATCGAAAACACCATCAGATCCTTCTACCAAAGGCTATACTCAACAAAACTGGAGAACCTGGATGAAATGGAGAAGTTCCTAGACAGATACCAGGTACCAAAGTTGAATCAAGATCAGGTTAATGATCTAAACAGCCCTATATCCCCCAAAGAAATAGAAGCAGTCATTAATAGTCTCCCAACCAAAAAAAGCCCAGGACCATATGGGTTTAGTGCAGAGTTCTATCAGACCTTCAAAGAAGATCTAATCCCAGTTCGTCACAAACTATTCCACAAAATATAAACCGAAGGTACTCTACCCAACTCATTCTATGAAGCCACAATTACTCTGATACCTAAACCACACAAAGACCCAACAAAGATAGAAAACTTCAGACCAATATTCCTTATGAATATTGATGTAAAAATCCTCAATAAAGTTCTTGCTAACCAAATCCAAGAACACATCAAAACAATCATCCATCCTAACCAAGTAGGTTTCATCCCAGGGATGCAGGGATGGTTCAATATACGGAAATCCATCAACGTAATCCAGTATATAAACAAACTCAAAGACAAAAACCACATGATCATCTCGTTAGATGCGGAAAAAGCATTTGACAAGATCCAACACCCATTCATGATAAAAGTCTTGGAAAGATCAGGAATTCAAGGCCCATACCTAAACATGATAAAAGCAATCTACAACAAACCAGTAGCCAACATCAAAGTAAATGGTGAGAAGCTTGAAGCAATCCCTCTAAAATCAGGGACTAGACAAGGCTGTCCACTTTCTCCATACCTATTCAACATTGTACTTGAAGTCCTTGCCAGAGCAATTTGACAACAAAAGGAGATCAAAGGGATACAAATTGGAAAAGATGAAGTCAAAATATCACTTTTTGCAGATGATATGATAGTATATATAAGTGACCCTAAAAATTCCACCAGAGAACTCCTAAACCTGATAAACAACTTTGGTGAAGTAGCTGGATATAAAATTAACTCAAACAAATCAATGGCCTTTCGCTACACAAAGAATGAACAGGATGAGAAAGAAATTAGGGAAGCAACACCCTTCTCAATAGTCACAAATAATATAAAATATCTTGGCGTGACTCTACCTAAGGAAGTGAAAGATCTGTATAATAAAAACTTCAAGTCTCTGAAGAAAGAAATTATAGAAGATCTCAGAAGATGGAAAGATCTCCCATGCTCATGGATTGGCAGGATCAACACTGTAAAAATGGCTATCTTGCCAAAAGCAATCTACAGATTCAATGCAATCCCCATCAAAATTCCAACTCAATTCTTCAACGAATTAGAAAGTGCAATCTGCAAATTCATCTGGAATAACAAAAAACCTAGGATAGCAAAAACTCTTCTCAAGGATAAAAGAACCTCTGGTGGAATCACCATGCCGGACCTAAAGCTCTACTACAGAGCAATTGTGATAAAAACTGTGTGGTACTGGTATAGTGACAGACAAATAGACCAATGGAATAGAATTGACGACCCAGATATGAACCCACACACCTATGGTCCCTTGATCTTCGACAAGGGAGCTAAAACCATCCAGTAGAAGAAAGACAGCATTTTCAACAAATGGTGCTGACACAACTGGTTGTTATCATGTAGAAGAATGTGAATCGATCCATTCCTATCTCCTTGTACTAAGGTCAAGTCTAAGTGGATCAAGGAACTTCACATAAAACCAGAGACACTGAAACTTATAGAGGAGAAAGTGGGGAAAAGCCTTGAAGATATGGACACAGGGGAAAAATTCTTGAATCAAACAGCAATGGCGTGTGCTGTAAGATTGAGAATTGACAAGTGGGACCTCATGAAACTGCAAAGCTTCTGCAAGGCAAAAGACACCATCAATAAGACAAAAAAACCACCAACAGATTGGGAAAGGATCTTTACCTATCCTAAATCAGATAAGGGACTAATATCCAATATATATAAAGAACTCAAGAAGGTGGACTCCAGAAAGTCAAATAACCCCATTAAAAAATGGGGCTCAGAACTGAACAAAGAATTCTCACCTGAGGAATACCGAATGGCAGAGAAGCACCTGAAAAAATGTTCAACATCCTTAATCATCAGGGAAATGCAAATCAAAACAACCTTGACATTCCACCTCACACCATTCAGAATGGCTAAGATCAAAAATTCAGGTGACAGCAGATGCTGGCGAGGATGTGGAGAAAGAGGAACACTCCTCCATTGTTGGTGGGATTGCAAGCTGGTACAACCACTCTGGAAATCAGTCTGGTGGTTCCTCAGAAAATTGGACATAGTACTACTGGAGGATCCAACAATACCTCTCTTGGCCATATATCCAGAAGATGTCCCAACCGGTAAGAAGGACACATGCTCCACTATGTTCATAGCAGCCCTATTTATAATAGCCAGAAGCTGGAAAGAACCCAGAAATCCCTCAACAGAGGAATGGATACAGAAATTATGGTACATTTACACAATGGAGTACTACTCAGCTATTAAAAAGAATGAATTTATGAAATTCCTATCCAAATGGATGGACCTGAGGGCATCATCTTGAGTGAGATAACACAATCACAAAGGAACTCACACAATATGTACTCACTGATAAGTGGTTATTAGCCCAAAACTTAGGATACCCAAGATATAAGATACAATTTGCTAAACGCATGAAACTCAAGAAGAATGAAGACCAAAATGTGGACAATATGCCCCTTCTTAGAATTGGGAACAAAACACCCATGGAAGGAGTTACAGAGACAAAGTTTGGAGCTGTGATGAAAGGATGGACCATCTAGCGACTTCCGTATCCAGGGTTCCATCCCATAATCAGCTTCCAAACGCTGACACCATCGCATACACTAGCAAGATTTTGCTGAAAGGACCCAAATATAGCTGTCTCTTGTGAGATTATGCCGGGGCCTAGAAAACACAGGAGTGGATGCTCACAGTCCGCTATTGGATGGATCACAGGACTCCCAATGGAGAAGCTAGAGAAAGTACCCAAGGAGCTAAAGGGATCTGCAACCCTATAGTTGGAACAACATGATGAACTAACCAGTTCCCCGGAGCTCTTGTCTCTAGCTGCATATGTATCGAAAGATGGCCTAGTCGGCCATCACTGGAAAGAGAGGCCCATTGGACTTGCAAACTATATATGCCCCAATATAGGGGAATGCCAGGGCCAAAAGAATGGGAATGGGTGGGTAGGGAAGTGGGGGGCGGTATGGGGGACTTTTGGGATAGCACTGGAAATGTAATTGAGGAAAATATGTAATAAAAAATATTAAAAATTAAAAAAAAAGAAACTCTTAGGCAAATGGAAGGATCTGGAGGATATCGTCCTGAGTGAGGTAACCCAATAAAAAATGAAAAAAACATGATATGTATTCACTGATAAGTTCTTTTTTTTTTTCATGAGGATGAGAATTGTTCTTTCAAGGACTATAAATGATAGTGTTAATATTTTGTTTGGTTTTGCATTGAATCTGGAAATTTTTTTCGGTTAGATAACAGTTTTTTACTCTGTTATTGTACCTATCCCTGAGTTTTAGGGTCTTTCCAAATTCTCATACAACTTCAATATCTTTCTTCAGAGTCTTAAACAATTTTTCATATATGTCTATCACTTGCTTGTTTAGAATTGTTCCAAGACATTTTAAATTACATTGTAAGCAACTTATACTGCTTGTGCATTTAATATGTTTAATTTCTTCAAAACTTTTATTTTTGGAAAAATGAGTTCCAGTGGTTCTTTGAGATGATTTTAAAAGCAGCATCTTCGTTTGAGGTACTTCCCACTGAAGTAGTTCTCTTGTAAAATTTTGGAATCACTCATGTATACAAACATATCTGTGAGTAGGAAAATTTTCTTTTGTTTCTTTTAAATTTGCATTGATTTTGCCTTTATAATTTTCTTACTGCTATAGATAGAACTCCAAGTTGTATGTTGAATATTTATGTAGGGAATAGCAGCCTCAATTTTAGTATAATTGCTTAAATATCCCTTGACTATTTTATTGATGGCTCTTGCCTTGGTGTATATCGCTTGTATTATGTTTATTTATATAACATGTATACCTTGTCTCTTCAAGACTTTTTATAAAAACGGGGTGTTACATTTTGTCAAAGAAGGATAACATCAAATAAATTAATTATGGAATATTTTTCTTGCAAATTTTATTTAAGGTTGATTAGGTTATTGTTTTTTATATGTAACCATCTATGCAAATCTGCTATACAGTGGACTTGAACATGGTTAATTATGTCTTTAATATGTTCTTGGATTCACTTGCACGTATTTTGCTGTGTATTTTTCATCTATGTTCATGGGAGACAGTAATCTGAAATTCTCTTTCTATGTAAAACCTTTGTGTGTTTTAGGTATCAGGTATCTGTGTCCTCATAGAATAAGTGTGGAAATGAGCCTTTAGTTCCTATGTTGTGGAATGGTTTGAGGAGTAATGATGTTATCTCTTCCGTGATAGTCTTGAAGAATACTTAGCTAAATCCTTCTGTCCCTGACATTTTATATTTTTGTTGGGAGATTTTAATGACTGCTTCTATAACCTTAGGGTTTATATAACTAATTAGATATTTTATATGACCTTGATTTATCTTTGGTATTTCATAATTATCAAGAAAATCTTCCAATTCATGTAGATATTCCATTTTTCTCGTTTATTGGCTGTTGAAGTAGCTAATGATTCCTGAAGACCTGATGGTTCTTTATTTTTCCCTCATTTTTCTGTTATGATGTCTCCCTGTTTATTTTGATTTGTGGATTAGAAAAGTGTCACTTTGTCTTTTAGTTACTTTCACTGAGTGTTTATTAATCATCTCAATTTTTAAAAAAATTTTATTTTATAAGATATTTACTTTATTTACATTTCAAATGTAATCCTGAAAGCTCCCTATACACCCCTCCCCCCTGCCCTGTTTCCCTACCCATCCACTCCCACTTCTTGGTTTTATTTGAGCATTATTAATATTTCTTTTATTCTTGACCCTGGCATTCCCCTGTACTGGGGCATTTAAAGTTTTTAAGATCTAGGGGCCTCTCTTTCCAACAAAGTTCGACAAGGCCATCTTCTGATTCATACGCAGCTAGAGACACGAGCTCTGGTAGTTTAGAAGAAGTTATATTCTTTTGCTTTTGAGTGCAATGTTTTATACATATATTTGAACGCTTTTGATTCCTAACACCACATAGATTTCTAATCTCTGCATTTAGTTTATGACTTGTTAGACTTGTCAATTGGTGACAATGTGGTGTTGAAGTCTCCTAAGATTAACGTGTGTTTTTTTTAAATTTTAGTTTATTAGATATTTACTTTATTTACATTTCAAATGCAATCCTGAAAGCTCCCTATACCCCCCTCCCCCCTGCCCTGCTTCCCTACCCACCCACTCCCATTTCTTGGTTTTATTTGAGCATTATTAATATTTCTTTTATTCATCCTTGCATTTTACACAAATGCAGTTGCATTTGAGGCAGAGATAACCAGAATTAAATGACAGCATGGTGGATAGTATAAATTATCCTTCCCCATTCTTTGGATTGAATTTAGTTGCTCATCTATTTTATTAGATATTAGATTTTTTACTTCAGCTTGCTTCTCCGGTCTGTATACTTGGAAAACCATTTTCCCTCCATTTGCTCTCAGGTAATCCTTATTTATGTTGCTGAGTTGTATTTCTTATTTGTAGCAGAATTAAGAATCTATTTTCACATCTATTCTATTAGTATGGTTTTAACATTGTTGGGAAAAGGTGAACATTAATGTATATAAATACTAATATTAATCAATTTTAATTTCAGGTATCATAAGATTGCTAGTAGTAGCATATAGGTGTGTGTGTGTCTCTCTCTGTTTCTCTGTGTGTGTATGTGTGTGCTCCCATTTCTTTGATTCTACAAAAAAGAGAACTATCCAGAAACATTCTAAAATACAAATAAAAAAACATTCTTTTTAGAGAACAATAAATAGTGTAAAGGAAAGAAAATATGTGGATATAATAGTATTTATGAGTCATTATACCTATTAATAAATGCTTCTAGAACAATAGTTGAAGAGAACCACAGGGCTTCTAGTATAATAATTTAGACATTTGACTGAAGTAGAAAATGTATAACTAGATTTTGTATTCATATCCAGCTTAGCGTCAATGTAAGTCTCCTAAACAGCCAAGGAACAGTATACAGCTACTTACCAAATGATCTTTGTATGCTGGAAATAAAGAACCAGTATCTAAATTATATAAAGAATAAATAAATCTGATCATCAAAAAATATTTTAGCATGATTTTTAAAAGTAATGAGACATAATATTCTCAAAAGCTAAAATTCAAATGACTGAGCAACAAGACATGAGAAAGTTAAATATTCTTAGACACAAAGAAACAGAGAATTAAATACAATTTGAAGAAATAGTAGAAGGTGGGAAACGTAGAAGGGAAATTGGAGGAACTAATTTGAGAAACAGCTAAAATTAAAGTTCACTTGTGAAATATTATTACAATAGATTTGTCCTAAATTACATATATCTATGAAAGAAGTGTAAAAAGAATACTGTGTAAAAAGAATACACTAAGTAATAGAATAGACATTGCCTCAGATGTCCAGCTCTTTCCAGTTAATGACCCATTGAGTACTGACATTGGATGATATTTAATTAACTTGTTGGCCAAAGGAATCCATGGAAACCTCCCAACATCACAAGAAATGAGAACATCATAGTTTATTTCTACAAACTGATGGCAATGACTCATTGCTAAAGAAACCATCAATATTACTCTTTGAACATGGAGCAGTTGTCCATATAACTTTATAGGGGCTTCATCCTCTATTCTAAACAATTGACACAGTAAGGTATTTTGATGGTAGTAGAAATGTAAACAATAGAGAAATCTTTGATCCATAATGTTGTCCTCCCTACAAGATAGTTAGGGCAATGTTAGCTCAAGATTTGTGTGAATAATAAGCAAACAATATTTCATTTATCTGAATAGGCAATTCATAAAATTGAGCCTAGGAAACACTGTATGAATGATAAAGTATGAGATACTAAATAGTCTAGGTACCTATAAAACCAAATCCTATTATTCACAAATTAGTTGTAAAAATATTTGTAATGACATTTTGTTAAAGCAATAGGTCAGTATCTTCTTTCTTCTCTAGTTAGAAGAAATCAAGAAGTTAACACCCAGATATTATGTGGAGAGTAACAAGCTAAGTATGAAACAGATGTCCCCATTAAATATCTGCCTAATGCCTCAGGAAACATCATGGTGTTGGAGTCAAATGAATGCAACAGGTGGGCAGGGAGCACACCAAGGAACCAATTCCTTCTACATCAACAGCATTGGCACTGTAGAAAACACAGAGATTTAAACAAAAGGAATATGAACTCCATGAATCTGCCCCAGTTGGGGTCCCAGTGCAGAAATTCGATGTGGACATATAAATCATCTCTATTCCTGAAGCAATGCTTAATTCATAGGAATCTTATAAGGCAAAAGTCTCCAAAGAAGACTCATCAGAGAAGCAAACTGTTATTAATGGTAGACTGCAAGGTTGGCAATAGACAGCAAAGAGGAAAGGAATCACACTGCATCTTTGGAGGATCGTGTATGAAAATGTCATGTGATGGTTCTGAACCTCAAAACTGTTGTCTAATACATACATACATACCTACATACATACCTACATACATACATACATACATACATAAATACATAAACAATACATAAATACATAAATACATAAATACATAAATACATAAATAATACATAAATACATAAATACATAAATACATAAATACATAAATACATAAATACATAAATACATAAATACATAAATACATAAATACATAAATACATAAATACATAAATACATAAATACATAAATACATAAATACATAAATACATAAATACATAAATACATAAATACATAAATACATAAATACATAAATACATAAATACATAAATACATAAATACATACATACATACATACATAAATACATACATACATAAATATATACATACATAAATACATACATACTAATAATTACATACATATACACACAAACACATATATACATACATACATACATACATACATACATACATACATACATACACACACCTGTGTGTATGTGTGTATGTGTGTGTGTATTATATCTTCCAGGTTCTATTTATTGATAATATTACTTTATATTGTAATGTACGAGTTTCTGATTTTCATTCCTTCTTTTAGGCTCCACCCTTTATGTTCTTTTATTGTTATTGTATATTTCAATTCTGATGTATTGTTTTATTTTAGTGGGCTTTTGTTTTTTGTTTTATGGCTTTGGGGTTTTGTTTGTTTTAATTTTAGTTTGGCTCTCCAATTTCATTGAGCTTTATCTTTATATTTGAAGGAATTAATAAAAACAATGCTAGAGTATGACAGAATTTATTCTTTCTTTCTTACTAGTTTAAAGCTAGGATATTAATTATTTTCTAAAATATATTTTATTTGTATTTTCTGTGTATGCATTTTTGCCTACCTGTATGTCTGTGCATGACATGAATTCACTGCCTATGTAGACCAGAAGAAGGAAGCTGATACACTGGAATGGCGGTTATTGAGAGCTGTGATTCCCAATTAGTGTTTTTATAACTAAATTAAGGTAAGGTCCTCTTCGAGAGAAAGAAGTATTAGACTGGTTTGCCATCATTACAGCCCTTTTGTTTCTTTTTCCTTTTAATTAATTTTTTATTTACTTTCCAGCCATTAGACACCTTCCTCGTTCTTCCTCCCACAATTCCTCATCCCATTCCTCCTCCCTCTTGCCTCTGATAGAGTGCTACCTGACCTCCCACTCTGCACCTAAAAAAGGAATCTCTTCTCTCTGGAGCCTCAAGTAAGTCAAAGACTAGACATCACTTCTCTTATTGAGAGCAGACCAGACCATGTTCTGCTATATATGTGGCTGGGGCCCATGCCAATGTATGGTGCCTGGTTGGTATCTCAGTTGGGGGATTACCCAGAGGACTGAGTTAGTTGAGACTGCTGGTCTTCCTATGGGTAGGCCCTCCTCTTCAGCTCCTTAAATCCTTCCCCTGAGTCAAACATAGGGAATCTTCTCTTCAGTCCAGTGGCTGGGTATAAGTATTTGCATGTGTGTTACTCAGCTGCTGGTAGGGTCTCTCAGAGGACATCAATGATAGGCTATTCTTTTTAAAGAAACGATATAGTCAGTAAAAGTGTGAGGCCTTAGTTCTTCCCCCAATCCCCATGAGATGGATTACAAGTTGACCAGTCAGTGGACCACCTTTCCAACAGTCTCTTCTCCATTTTTTCCCTGTAATTATTTTGGACAAGAATTTTCCTGAGTCAGAAACTTTGACTCTGTGTTCATAACCCTGTCTCTCCAAATACAGGCAGTGTTTATCTCCTGGAAATGGTCTATTTGAGTTCCTTTTCCCCACTTTTGTGCAATTTGTTTATGATTACCTCCATTGAGTCCCGGGAGTCTCTTACTTCTCAGTTCTCTAGTATTTTCTAGAGGCTCTACCCATTTACCTTCCCTGGTGGCTGCACATTTCAATTAATTCTCTTAGATCTCTGGACCTTTCTCTAGCACATACCTCTAAAAACACCTGAGATAGTTGCATTTCCTGTCTGCCTCATGCCTCTCTCTGTGTCCTGGAATTCTTTTGTTCCTCCTTCTAAGTGGGATGGCAGCATTATCACTTAAGCTTTCTTGTACGTTAAACTTCCTAAGGACTGTGGAATATTTCTTGTGTAGTCTGTACCCTTTGGTAAATATCCACCAATTTGTGAGTTCATAGGATGCATATCTTTTTGGCAACTGAATTATCTCAATCAGGTTGCTGGTTTTTTGTTCCATCTGATTGTCTGCAATTTCATGATGTCTTCATTTACAATATATGATCAATATTTCCTTGTTTGAATGAACAACAATTTTATATCCATTCTTTGATTGAGGGACATCTGGATGGTTGTTTCTAGCTTCTGGCTATGACAAATAATACTAGTATGAACATAGTGGAACACATATCCTTGTGGTATGTTTCATGAGCCATTTTTTGGACATATGTCCAAAAGCATGAGAGATTGGTCTTCTGATAGAATGATTTCCAGTATTCCAAGGAAGTTCCAGACTCATTTACAGAGTCATTGTCCCAGCTTTCAACTCATCTAGAAATGAATGAGTGCTCCTCTTTCTCTAAGTCCTCACCAGTATGTGCTTGAGTTTTTGATCTTTACCATTCAAAGTCCTTAGTCATAAGGGAAATGAAAATCAAAACCACCTTGGTATTCTACCTTACATCTACCTTACACCATCTTAGTGTATTTTAAATATAAATTCAATTTATATCCAATATAACCCTAATTATTCTTTGTTTAGAGATATAAAAGGAATGGATTTAGATGAAATGATATACTGAGAGGAACTGGGAGTTTTATAGGGAGATTAATCCATATTCAGAGTATATTGGGTGAGTCAATGTAAATTGAAGGAATGGGATAAAAGAAAACCGGTGTCCCAATGCTCTTTCTTTGTTAAAGCAATTAATGCAGTTATAATTTCAGTTATATATATGTGTACTGTTTGACTGTACTGTTTTGTGAATGTGTGAGTGCAGGTGGACTCTGAATCAAGAGTTATAATATAGGGCACCTGATTCCTTGTGACCCTTCATACAAGTATGTGAATTCACAAATCTGAGGCTGCCTGCTGCAAACAGGTCCTATGCACAAGAATCCATGGTATAATTATTGAGATTTCTGTCAGTGCTGTAAAATATTTAATGTGATAATTAAAACATTTCTCTCTTTCTCTTTCCCCATTCGCTTTCCATTTTCCCTTTTTCTATCCCTTCTCTTTTCCTTTCCCTTCCCTTTCCCGTTCCCTTTTCTCTTTCTTCTCTTTATTCTCTTTCTTCTTCTCTTTCTTCTCTCTCCCTCTCTCTCACTCTCCCCCTCTCTCTCTCCCTGTCTCTCTAACCTGTCTTTCTCTCATTCTCTTTCTTGTTCTCTTTCTTGTTCTCTCTCTTTCTCTTTCTTTTTCTCTTTCACTCTCCCCCTTCTCCTTCTCTTCCTCTCCCTCCCACCTCTCTGTCTATCTCTCTCTCACATATTCTTCTCCTCTAACTCTTAGGACTAGTAATGATTTACTTATCTTTCCTTCTGCAAAGGGAAAGAATTTTGGCATGTCATTCACTCTCCCACACACTTCTTGTGTTTTCTCTTAGTAATCAACTAATTTCAAAGTCACACATTCACACAGATACCAAAATAACTTATCAGAGCTCATGATAACTGTTCATCTGGATCACAGTAGGAAAATAACTCTTCCAAAGTGCCGTGTTATCCAAGACAAGGGCCTTGAAAAAGATCAGTGAATCAGTAAATGATTATATGAGAAAATGTATAGGAAAAGCAGTTTCTATTTGTTTTGTTTCATTTTACTTTCTTTTTCCCTTAAAAAAGAAACACTGAGAAAGTATATCTAATGCATACATCTTAACTGAATGCTAAATGGTGCTTCAGAACCAACATTATATCTCTTGGTTACAATCGATAATATATCGATTCAGAGAGAATTTTTTCCTTAAATCTTGAAGAGATTTTTCTCTCTGACCTTAACAAAATTGCAAAACATGTGGATAAAGATTCACCCTCTAAGGTATGTGTGGAATGCCAGTATTTTGAAGACTTCCACAGACTTCATGTCTTTGCCCTGGGTGCTATGGTAGATATTAAGGAATATACATCAGCCAGTGCAGAACACCAGCATGCAAAGTCAAGGAAGTGGCTTAACTGAATACGTCAGGGAGATTCCTAGCCAAGAATGCCACAGTGTAGATCACTAAGGCAAGTTAGACCTGTTATCCTAAGACAGAGTAAAGTGCAGTAATCTTGGTGAATGATATGGGCTTGTTCAAAGTGTCAGTAATTATTGTCCCGTCCAGCAGGACCTAGTTATTCTGTGGGTCGAGGAGGACCGAGGCCTGCAAGAGAAGCAGGCGGAGAAAGGCGAGCAAGGCCAAGCAAAGAGTTGTCAAGGGCTGTATAATGAAGTCTAGGAGCCTAATAATAAGCACACAGTGAGAGAAAATAGGGAGGGGTCGAGGGGGTATAATAAAATACAGAGAAAGTGATGGACATCTGGGGCGAATGCTGATTAAAGTCTTCTTGTAGCTTAACTTGGAATGTTGGCCCTTAAACCGTCCCAGGGGGCCTTCAAACATTCTGCTGTTTATCTTGGAGTGCCGGTCCTGACTAAACAGTCCCGGTCAACAAACAGAGACATGGAGGAGGGGGTGAAGCTGCCTTAATCTAAGTAGTTCTAGGTGCCAAATGAAGGAGGGAGTGAGGCTGGGAGTCTCAGGCGCCAGGTGGAGGCAATGAAGGAGGTGGTGACATTATTCCCTTCAAAGGGTCAGCTGGATCTTTAGGGTGAGAGTTACTGGTGGGACCTACTTTCCTACAGTTTTGTCTCTCACAAATTATCAACAGAGAGAATGGAAATCCCCAGCCTGATTACATAGAGAATAATAATTATGCGGGAACAAATGGGAATGAAAGATTTGGATATCAGTAGAACTAGTATGTACTTCATTTGTCTTGCAGTGAGTATGATTTTAAAGCCACATACTAATTGTTTTGGCCAGCACAACCTAAGAGCAAGAGGAATTTATACTCAAAATAAGATTTACTGCAGGCTCCAGCAGTCAGAGTTAGAATGGCCAATTAAGAGCATGGAGCACAAAAAATAATTTTATTCACATGAGTATGACATATTTTAATGAACAGTTAACTAGAATTCACAAGTATCTTGCTGTGGTTATTAAAAAGACCTTGTGGTCCAATTGAAAATGTGTGTAAACACAGTGTAATTAAGACAAAGCTATCTCTAAAGTATCTTCATGAGTGAGAAATACCACAGATTTGTGAATGCATGTGTCTGCTCTATGTTGGCATACTTGTGTGATGGTCACTTCACACACTAGTCCATAAATTATGGAGAAAGGAAAATGTTGCTAGTACAGTTTCAGTATTCTTATTGACAGTCCATGCTACTTAAGTGTGTTTACAAGGCCTATATATATATATATATATATATATATATATATATGTATGTATGTATATATATATATATTTGTGTGTGTGTTACAAATATGTATATATGTGTGTATAAATGTGATTTTTATGTATGTATTATAAATCACATTTATACAAACACACGCACTTATATACATATATATATATTACATATAAGAATATGTATAAATACACACATATATACAGATACCCATTTGTCACACAAGTATTAGTTGGACTCTGGCATACAGCAAGGATTCAGTTTCATAATACATATCATCTTTACAGTGAATCAAACGAATCCATCATTTCTTTGTCTATTCAACTCTATTATTGTGATAATATCAATCATTATGTACAGAAATCACAGATTTTGTAAATTATCAAACTATTATGAATTGACATAGATTGATAAACTCACATGAACTAATATCATGTGTAATGCACTTCAGCATTTCAGTTCCTGTGCATTTAGTGCTTCCTATCGTATCACTAAAATTTTTATGAGGAGAACGTGCCTGCAGAGAGTGCTCTGACCACTGAAACTCAGGAGAGAGCTGGTCTCCCAGGTCTGCAGATAGAGGCTAACAGAATCACAAGAGGAACAAGCTCTAACCAGAGACAACTATAACAAACTAACTCCAGAGATTACCAGATGGCAAAAGGCAAACATAAAAATCTTACTAACAGAAACCTAGACCACTCACCATCTTCAGAACACAGCACTCCCACCTCACAAAGTCCTGGGCACCCCAACACACCCAAAAACCTAGACCTGGACTTTAATAACTCACTTAAAGAAATACAGGAGAACATTGCTAAAGAGTTACAAATCCTTAAAGAAAAACAGGAAATCAAATCCAAACAGGTGACAGAAATGAACAAAACCATACTAGACCTAAAAAGGGAAGTAGACACAATAAAGAAATCCCAAAGTGAGGCAAGCTGAAGATAGAAACCCTAGGAAAGTAATCTGGAACCATAGATGCGAACATCAACAACAGAATACAAGAGATAGAAGGGAATATGAAGGTGACAGAGGAGACTGCAGAAGCTACACAGCTTCTGGGACAGACCCCATTTTGAGCTCTAGACATCCAGGCACCTTCCCTGCCAGAGGAGAGGTGCTGAATGCCTGAGCAGGTGAGGGAGCCATCTTGGGTCGTGGGTCCCTCAGAGACCAGTCTGCACCATTAGAGAGCGTGGAAGGCAGAAGCAACACAACTTCTGGGGCAGACAGAAGCGACAAAGCTTTTGGGACAGACCCCATTTCGGGTTCTAGACATCTGGGCAACTTCCCTGCCAGAAGAGAGGTGTCTTCCTGGGAGGGCTCTGACCACCAGATCAGGTGAGGGAGCCATCTTGTGTCCTGCATCCCTCAGAGACAAGAATGTGCAGGTGAGCATGCAGACTGCAGAGAAAATACATTTTCTGGGACATGCCCTGTCTCAGGCCGTCATCTTCAGCCAGGAGGCAGGTCTGAATGCCAGAATTCTGTGCATCTTCCCTGCAAGAGGAGAGCTTGCCTGCAGAGAGTACTCTGACCACTGAGACTTGAGAGAGAGATGGACTCTCAGGACTGCTGACAGAGGCTAACAGAATCACAGGAGGAACAAGCTACAACCACAGACAACTATAACAACTAACCACAGAGAGATTAAGAGATGGTGAAAGGCAAACGTAAGAATCTTACTAACAGAATCCACGACCACTCACCATCATCAGAACCCAGTACTCCCACCTCAATCAGTCCCAGATACCCCAAGACACCCGAAAAGCAAGATGCGGATTTAAAATCATATGTCATAATGCTGTTAGAGGACATCAAGAAGGGTATTAATTAAATAAATACAGAAGAACAGTGCTAAAGAGGTACAAATCCTTAAAGAGGAAACAACAACAACAAAAAAAACCCTTAAAGAGCTAAAGGAAAACACAACTAAAGAGGTAATGGAATTGAACAAAACCACCCAATACCTAAAAAGGTAAGTAAAACCAATAAAGAAAACAAAAAGTGAGACAACTCTGGAGATAGAAACCCTAGGAAAGAAATCAGGAACCATATATGTGGGCATCAGCATAAGAATATTAGAAATGGAAGAGAGAATCTCAGGTTTAGAACATTCCATAGGGAACATGGATACAACAATCAAAGAAAATGCAAAATGCAAAAAGATCCTAAGTCAAAACATCCAAGAACTCAAGGACACAATGAGAAGACCAAAGCTACAGATAATAGGAGTAGATGAGAATGAAGATTTTCAACTCAAAGGGCCAGCAAATATCTTCAACAAAATTATAGAAGAAAACTTCCCAAACCGAAAGAAAGAGGCCCATGAACATATAAGAAGCCTACAGAACTCCAAATAGACTGGATCAGAAACGAATTTCCTCCCAACACATAATAATCATAAAAAACAAATGCACTAAATAAAGATAGAATATTAGAAGCTGTAAGAGAAAACGTTCAAGTAACATAAAAAGCCCCACCTATTCAAATTACACCAGAATTCTCACCAGAATCTATGAAAGCCAGAAGATCTTGGACAGATGTAATGAAGACCCTAAGAGAACACAAATGTCAACCCAGGCTACTATACCCAGCAAAACTCTCAATTACCATATATGAGGAAACCAAATTATTCCATGACAAACCAAATCCACACAATATCTTTCCACGAATCCAGCTATTGAAAGGATAATAAAGGGAAAACACCAACAAAAGGTTGGAAACTACACCCTAGAAAAAGCAAGAATGTAATCCTTCAACAAACCTAAAGAAATACAGCTGGAAGAACAGAATCCCAACTTTAACAACAAAAATAACAGGGAGCAACAATTACTTTTCTTTAATTTCTCTTACCATCAATAGACTCAATTCCCCAATAAAAAGACATAGACTAATAGACTGGCTACACAAACAGGACCCAACATTTTTGTGCTGAAAGGAAACCCACCTTAGAGAAAAAGATAGTACCTCAGAGTGAAAGGCCAGAAAACAATTTTCCAAGTAAATGGTCTGAAGAAACAAGCTGGAGTAGCCATTCTAATATCGAATAAAATCGGCTTCCAAAACAAAGTTACCCAAAAAGAAGGAGGGGCACTTCATACTCATCAAAGTTAAAATATAACAAGATAAACTCTCAATTCTGAATATCTATGCTCCAAATACAAGGGCAGTCATTAAAGAAACTTTAGTAAAGCTCAAAGCACATATTGTTCCTCATATAATTATAGTGGGAGACTTCAACACTCCACTCTCATCAATGTCAAGATCCTGGAAACAGAAACTAAACAAAGACACATGGACACTAAGAGAAGTTATGAAACAAATGGTTTTAATAGATATCTACAGAATACTTTATCCTAAAACAAAAGGATATAACTTCTTTTTAGTGCCACATGGTATCTCCTCCAAAATTGACCATATAAGTGGTCAGAAAACAGGCCTCCACAGATAGGAAATTATTGAAATTATCCTGTGCATCCTATCTGACCACCATGGACAAGGCTTGTGGGAAGCCACAAATGCCATTACAAGAGATGTGGGAAGCCACAAACGCCATTACAAAATGGTGCTGGTTTCAATAAGGTGATGCCCATGAATATGGGTAAACAACCAATGTGCGCATGTGCCATAGAGTTTTTTGCTGAGTCACTGCCTGACCCGAGGCATGTGAATGAGGTGCTGAGGGCACAACCAATCAGGTGTGGACATGTCAGTCCTAGGCCTATATAAGCAGTGCCAGTTCTGGGCTTCGGGGTCTTTCGCCTATGCAGTCAATGCTCTCTCAATAAACGTGTTATAGAAGAACCCTGCTGTGGCGTCTTCCTTGCTGGTGAGTCAGGCATCCCACAGAGTGGCGCCAAACCCCGGGATGTAACATCTTCTGGCAAGAGCGAAGACCCCCTTTTACAGGGAGGATTCAGAACTGCATCACGGGGATTGAGCAGTTAATGGAGTGTTCCCGTAAAGCAGTCTGTTGAAAAGGATTCAACTGTGTGGATTCAGAACTCTTCAGCTGGGAAACAGGGGTACTGGTAAGCAAAAAGAAATTAATAGACGTCTCTGAGAAGTATGCTTTCCTACGCAGTAGATCCAGATCGCTGGGGTTGTGTTGCTTGCTTTCTTTCTTGCCATTTCCTTAATTGCCATCGCCCTAGACACGAGTGTTTCTGCTGGGAGTAGCTCGGCAGACACATAAGATCATAAAGCGAGTGTAGATAAACTCATGGATCGACCTTGGGGCTAAGAACCTCACGTAGATAAGTGAGTATCTCAAGGATGCTTTAGTCAAGGATGAGTATGGGTACTGGCCAGTCTACTCCGTTAATGGGGCCAGTGCAAGCCTTGCTCAAAGAATGAGGTTTAAAGATTTCTGAAAGCACGGTGACAGGGTTCTTTAAAAGAAATAGACAGACTCACTCCTTGGTTTGTACCCACTGGGTCGCTGATGCTACCTAGTTGGGAAAAGTTAGGGAGAGATATATCGAGAGAGGAAGCAGAAGGAAAAGTGAGAGCAGGAACAAGGCCTTTATGGAAGCTGATTACGGCTTGTATTCTGGACAAGAAATGTGAGCCAGCTGTTAAGGAAGAGCAACGACTTTTACAGGAGCAACAGGAAAGTATGTCAGAAACAGAGAGAAATGAAAAAGAAGGCGCACGCAGAAAAATAAGTTATATTAGAGATTTAAAAAGAGAAAAAAGAAAAGAAACTAAAATAAAAAGATACAAAAGATAATATAAAATATAAAGATACAAAAGATAATATGAAATATAAAGATACAAAAGATAATATATAAAATGAAGATCAGCAAATTAAGTCAATTTACCCTCCTCTCGAGGACTTTGAGTTATTAGAATTATCTAGTTCAGAAGATTCGAAACTATCAGGAGTGGAGGAGAAAGATATGGAGGAGGCTGATGCAGAGTGGAGAGATACAGGTCCTTAGGGAGGAGTACAACGGCTCCCCCACCACCTCTGCTTTATACAGAAAAGAAAACAATTGGCAGTGGCCACTCTTTTTGCACTCCTAATGGGCATAAAATATGTCAGGCTTTTCCTGTTTTTCAGGATCAAGCTCAAACAGCGATATTATGAGCCAATATCGCATAAACAAGTGAAAGATTTAGCAGAGTCAGTAAGGACTTATGGAGTTAGTGCTTCTTTTACTCAGTCCCAAATTGATAGACTGGCTCACCATGCAATGACTCCTTCTGATTGGATGAGTGTGGTAAAGGCATGTTTTACTATGGGAGAGTATCTAGATTGGAAGTCTATATGGCATGAACTGTGTTTGAGTCAGGCCCATGCTAATGCTACTGCAGGGCAACAAGCATGGCGCTTTAAGATGCTTACAGGTCAGGGTACTTGCACCCAGTGCAAGTCTATGATCAGATCAATCAGGCAGCAGTGAAATCTTGTGGGGAGCTATGAAGATAATCCACTTTGGGTTCCAATGCGACTGACAAGGACTGTGAAAGAGCAAGATGAATCATAAGATGATCCTCTTATTCTTACTCCTGATGATTGAGATCGGGATAAGTATACCTTTGTGGGTCGTAGATAGATCATGGCCAGTACATTTACTGGTACATTCCAATTCTTCTACCTTGCCTTTGTTTTTTGCAACTCAATGTTATTTGGATGCACTTGTGCACAACAAACTCCGCAAGAGCCACGGGTGTATAATAGTACGAATTTTCATTTAAATTATGCACTATGCCCATGGTTAGTTTTCATCATCCATGTGCTTTGTCTATTGCCTTACATCTTTTCTTTTCAATTTCTTTGACTGTGACCTTGTTTCTTGAGGACAAAAATGAGTTGAAACCTTGCTTTCAACTCAAGAAATTGGCCTTTGTCTTATTACTAGAGAGCTCAGACAATTAGCAGATGGGAACTATTTGTTGATTCTGGTAATTTTGTTGGTGGTTTATGTTTGTTTGGTTGGTTGGTTCATTTCTTTCACCTCTTATTTCTTTACTAGGAGTTGGTGTGGATTTGGACATGATTGCCTTCTTCCTGATTCTCTTTTAATCTTGTATTCTTCTTTCTCACACACTCTTGATTGAGAATACCTTCCTTACAAAGTGGGAGTGTCTCATGCCTTTAATTCTAGCACTAGGAAGGCAGAGGCAGGCAGTTTGAGGCCAGTCAGATTTAGAAAGCAAATTGTAGGACAGCCAGGGTTACACAGAGAGACCCTCTCTCAAATACACAGAATTCCTTCTTTCAAACAGAGCATATGCATGCATGGCTGTAGAATTTGGGATTTGAAAGAGAATTATACATTCAAGACCACCCTAAAGCTGAACTGCAATAGAAAAGGCCTCATAACATCAACTATTGAAGGCTCCTGAGATGGCTTATCTGGGAAAGGTACTTTTGTCCAAATTTGACATGCTGAGTTTCATACTCAAGACCCAAAAGTTGCAAGGAGAGATCTGGCTCCCATAGTTCTCTGACACTCACGTAAACACTATGGTCACATGTGCCACCCTATCTCTGCAAACTTGATAATTAAAATGAATATGTGTGTAGAGTCTTCTACCGGCTGGGTTGATGGTCATGAGGTGCCCTATTGTGTGCCTATGCCAACATGCTTTTGTTTCCCTGTGAAGTTTAAAAGGTAAAATTGCTTCTCATGTATTAACAGTTATGTCCATTCAATGGTAGGCATATGTCATTTCAGGCTTTCTTGGATTTTCTCCGGTTTTCTGAGCACTTTGATAAAGTTCTGAGAGGCTACCCGTTCTCAGTGAATTGGTATTGGTACTAGTGGCTTTTACCACTTATTTTTTTTTCTTTGTAATTTCTACATCTCAATGATGTTGTGTCACAGATATTCTTTTCTTGGCAGTTAACATTCTTAAATCCTGTGATTGAATGTCCACTTCTTTCTTAGCTCTGTGAAATCATAGTCAACCAATCAATTGAATGACTTTTCTAGTCCTTTAAATTTCTATTTTTCTAACTTGTTTGGGTATTTAATAATACTATGTACATGAGTGTTTTGTCTGCATATGTGTATGTACCTTGTGAGCTGCGTTTTGGATCATGGTAGACCAGAGTGTGTTGGGTGCTGGAAAGTGAACATAAGTTCTCTGCAAGAACAGCAAATTATCTTAACTGTTGAACCATCTCTCCAACCCACCCTAGGTTTTATTTCGTTTTGTTTCTATTCATTGAATTCATAAGTTTGACCTGTTGCTCATGTCCCATGGTACTTAAATGTTAAAATGCTTGTTTTTGCTTTACGTGCTTTTTTGTTGTTGTTTGTTTTTATTTTTGTTTTTTTAAATATACATATATATGGTTGGATTTTGGTTTTTAAAAGAGGGTCTTACTATGCAATGCTGCCTGGTCTGGAAGTTACTCAGTAGGCCAGGCTAGCATATAATTCACAAAGATCTACTTGCCTCTGTCTCTCAATAGATGGGATTAGTGACTTATACAAACACACATGGCCAGTGTTCCATTTAATTTTTTAAAAGAGTTATGTATCTAATATATATGAGTACACCATTGCTCTCTTCAGACACATCAGAAGAAGTCATCAGGGAAATGCAAATCAAAACAACCTTGAGACTCCACCTCACACCAGTCAGAATGGCTAAGATCAAAAATTCATGGGACAGCAGATGTTTGCGAGGATGTGAAGAAAGAGGAACACTCCACCATTGTTGGTGGGATTGCAAGCTTGTACAACCACTCTGGAAATCATTCTGGTGGTTCCTCAGAAAATTGGACATAGTTCTACTGCAGGATCCTGCAATCAGTCTCCTGGGCATATATCCAGAAGATGTTCCAACCGATAAGAAGGACACATGCTCCACTATGTTCATAGCAGCCTCATTTATAATAGCCAGAAGATGGAAAGAACCGAGATGTCCCTCAACAGAGGAATAGATACAGAAATTATGGTACATTTACACAATGGAGTACTACTCAGCTATTAAAAAGAATGAATTTATGAAATTCCTAGCCAAATAGATGGACCTGGAGGGCATCATCTTGACTGAGGTAAAACAATCACAAAGGAACTTACACAATACGTACTCACTGATAAGTGGATATTAGCCCAAAACTTAGGATACCCAAGATACAAGATACAATTTGTTAAACACATGAAACTCAAGAAGAACAAAGACCAAAGTCTTTGCATCTTCTTAGAATTGGGAACAAAACACCCATGGAAGGAGTTACAGAAACACAGTTTGGAGCTGAGACAAAAGGATGGACCATCTAGAGACTGCCATATTCAGGGGTCCATCCCATAATCAGCTTCCAAACGCTGACACCATTGCATACACTAGCAAGATTTTGCTGAAAGGACCCAGATATAGCTGTCTCTTGTGAGACAATGCCGGGGCCTAGCAAACACAGAAGTGGATGCTCACAGTCAGCTATTGGATGGATCACAGGGCCCCCAATGGAGGATCTAGAAAATGTAACCAAGGAGCTAAAGGGATCTGCAACCCTATAGGTAGAACAACAATCTGAACTACCCAGTACTCCCAGAGCTCGTGTCTCTAGCTGCATATGTATCAGAAGATGGCCTCATTTGCCATCAGTGGAAAGAGAGCCCCATTGGTCATGCAAACTTTATCTACCTCAGTACATGGGTACACCAGGGCCAAGAAGTAGGAGTGGGTGGGTGGGGGAGTGTGTGGGGGACTTTTGGGATAGCCTTGGAAATGTAAATGAAATAAATACCTAATAAAAATAAAATAAAAAGAAGAAGGCATTATATCCCATTCCAGATGGTTGTGAGTCACCATGTGGTTGCTGGAAATTGAACTCAGGACCCCTGGAAGACCAGTTGGTGCTCTTAACTGCCGAGCCATCTCTACGCTTTCCCCTTCCCGCATGTAATTTTTTCCTTTTTTTGATACAACTTTCTGTGGAGTAGGGAGGCCTCCATCTTTGTAACTCAGGATGACTTTGAACTTCCTATCCACCTCCCTCTAACTCCTGAAAAAGTAGTCACCACCTCTGGATTATATGGTGTTGTGAATCAAACCCAGGGCCATGTACTTGCAATATAAGCCCTCTACCAACTGCTCCACAACCTAAGCTATTCTCATGTTTTCTGAGGCACAAATTATCTATTCTAAAATTTTGACTTCACCATTATGTTGACCTACTTTTTTTAAAAAGTCAGTTAGGGAACTGATCCAGCAGCTGAGTACATTTTGTTCTTACAGAAGACAAACTGGAGTTTCAGCATCCACTAGGAATTTTACAACTTCTTGCATTTACATGTTTATGCATCTGTCTATGTATAAATCTGTTATTCCACTGACAATTACACCTACCATCAATTTTATGCAGATTTTTGATATTTTATAAATGAAATATTTAAGTGTAATAAATTTATATGTACTGTCAAATAAATAAATTCCTCTTCAGATCATGCTCTCTCTGCTGACTGTAGGTAGGCTTCAGATACTTATGCCTTGAGTGACACGTAATGTGTCCTAAACAGGAGGTTATTATTGTCTAGTTAACCTGTCAGTGATGTACTGACATACCTTAGTGTGGTGGTTCTCAGCCTGTGGGTCATGCTCCCTTTATGGATTGAGTAATCTTTCCATAAGAGTTGCCTAAGGCCAAAAGAATACAAAGTTGTGTATATTATGATTTATAGTGGTAAAATTAAAGTTATGAAGTATAAATGAAAGTAATTTTGTGGTTGGAAACCACAACATGAAGAACTGTATTAAAGGGTCTCAGCATTAGGAAGGTTGAGACCCACTAGCTCATAATATTCTTCATTTTAATTCTGTTATTAATTTATTGTATACATTGAGAGGAATGCTTCTAGCTAGGCTTTACCCACCAATGTCCCATCTTCATTTGCTATCACATGATCCCCCTGCTGTCCCTGGGAAGCAGTCAACTGCAGGTAAAGTCCAGTGTATACCAGGCAAAAATACAAGACTACGGCTATCTCATACTACACCAAAGGCTTCTGCAAGAGGTCATGCCCTTCAGTCTGGGAAAGCACGAATGGGCTGAAGTCTGTGCAGACATTACAAAATCGTATCAAAATGTAATCCTTTCTTTGCTTTTCTTTTTAATTAGATATTTTATTTCCATTTCAAATGTTACCCCTTTTCCTGGTTTCCCCTATGAAAAGCCCTTATCCACTCTACCCTCACACTTCTCACCAACTCACCCACTCCCACTTCCTTGTCCTGACTTTACCTACACTGGGTCATTGAGCTTTCACAGGTCCAAGGGCCTCTCCTCCCATTGATGACCAACAAGGCCATCCTCTGCTACATATACAGCTGGAGCAATGGGTCCCTCCATGTGTACTCTTTGATTGGTGATTTAGTCCCTGTGAGCTCTGGGGTTACTGGTTAGTTTTTATTGTTGTTCTTCCTATGGGGTTACTAACAGTTTCAGATGCTTGGGTCCTTTCTCTAGCTCTTCCACTGGGGACCCTGTGCTCAGTCCAATGGTAGGTTGAAAGCATCCACCTCTGAATTCGTCAGGCATTGGTAGAGTCTCTCAGCAGACATCTATTATCAAGCTCCTGTCAGCAATCACTTGTTGGCATCCACAATAGTATCTGGGTTTGGTGACTGTTTATGGGATGGATCACCAGGTGGGGCATTATCTAGATGGCCTTTCCTTTACTCTCTGTCCCAGACCTTTTTTTCTGTATCTTCTTCCATGTGTTACTCCTTCTATGAAGGACCAAAGTATCCAAACTTTGGTCTTCCTTCTTCTTGAGCTTCATGTGGTGTTTGAATTGTATCTTGAATAATTATGAGCTTTTGAGCTAATATCCACATATAAGTGAGTGCATACCATGTGTGTCTTTCTGATTGTGTTACCACACTCAGGATGATATTTTCTAGTTCCATACATTTGTCAAAAAAGTTCAAGGAATTAATTGTTCTTAATAACTAAGTAATACTACATTGTGTAAATGTACCATATTTTCTGTATCCATTCTTATGTTTTGGGGGACATCTGGGTTCTTTCCACCTTTTGGTTATTATAAATAAGGCTACTATGAACATAGTAGAGCATGTGTCTTTATGAAGTGGTTGAGCATCTTCTGGTTATATTCTCAGGTGTGGTTTTGCTGGGTCCTCAGGTAGTACTATGTTCAATTTTCTGAGGAACTGACAAACTGATTTCCAGATTAGTTGTACCAGGTTGCAATCACACCAGTAAGAAAGGGATGCTCCTCTTTCTACACATCTTTGCCAGGATCTGTTTTCACCTGTGTTTTTGATCTTAGCCATTTTGACTGGTGTGAAGTGGAATCTCAGGTGTGTTTTGGTTTGTATTTCATGATGACCGAGGATGTTGAACATTTCTTCATGTGCTTCTCAAGCATTTGAGTTTTCTCAGTTGAGAATTCTTTGTTTAGCTCTGTATGCCATTTTTAATAGGAATATTTGATTGTCTTGAGTCTAATTTCTTGAGTTCCTTGTATATATTGGGTATCAGAACTCTATTGCATGTTGGGCTGGTAAAGATCTTTTCCCAATCTGTTGGTTGCCATTATCTATTAAGAGTAACCTTTACCTTACAGAAGCTTTGCAATTTTATGAGGTTTCATTTGACATTTACTAATCATAGAGCATAAGCCATTGGTGTTCTTTTCAGGAACTTTTCCCCTGTGCCCATGTATTTGAGGTTTTTCCCCACTTCCTCTTCTATTAGTTTCAGTGTATCTGGTTTTATGTGGAGGTCCTTGATCCACTTGGACTTGAGCATTGCACAAGGAGATAAGAATGGATCAATTCACATTTTTCTACATGCTAACCACCAGTTGATCCATCACCATTGATTGAAAATGCTGTCATATTTCCACTGGATGGTTTTACTTCATTGTCAAAGATCAAGTGACCATAGATATGTGGGTTCATTTCTGCATCTCCAGTTCCATTCCATTGATCTACCATGCAGTAGATCATGCAGTTTTTACCAGTACCATGCAGTTTTTATCACAATTGCTCTGTAGTACAGCTTGAGGTCAGGGATGGTGATTCCCCCAGGAGTTCTTTTATTGTTGAGAATACTTTTTGAGATCCTGGGTTTTTTAGTTATTCCAAATGAATTTGCTAATTGCTCTTACTAACTCTATGAAGAATTAATTTGGAATTTAGGTGGGGATTGCACTGAAACTCTAGATTGCTTTTAGCAAGATGGCCATTTTTACTTTATTAGTCCTGCCAATTCATGAGGATGGGAGATCTTTCCAACTTCTGAAATTTTCTTTGATTTCTTTCTTCAGAGACTTGAAGTTCTTGTCATACATATCTTTCACTTCCTTGGTTAGAGTCACACCAAGGTAGTTTATATTATTTGCGACTATTGTGAAGGGTGTCATTTTCCTAATTTCTTTCTTAGCCTGTTTATCCTTTAAGTAGAGGAAGTCTACTGATTTGTTTGAGTCAATTTTACATCCAGCCACATTGTTGAAGTTGTTTTTCAGGTTTAGGAATTCTCTGGTGGGATTTTGGGGTCACTTAAATATACTGTCATATCTTGTCCATATACTGATATTTCGAATTCTTCCTCTCCAATTTTTTCCCTTTCACCTCCTTTTGATATCTAATTGCTCTGGCTAGGATTTCTAGTACTATATTGAATAGGTAGGGAAAGAGTAGGCTGCCTCATCTAGTTTCTGATTTTATTGAGGTTGTTCAAAGTTTCTCTCCATTTATTTTGATGTTGTCTTCTGGTTAGCTATATATTGCTTTTACTATGTTTACATATGGGTCATGAACTCCTGTTCTAAGACTTTTAGAATGAAGTGATGTTGTATTTTGTCAAATGCTTTCTCAGAATTTTCTGAGATGATCATGTGGGTTTTTTTTTCTTTGCTTTTATTTATATAGTGTGTTACTTTGATTTCCTTATATTGAACCATCCCTGCATTCCTGGGAAAAAGCCTACTTCATCATGATGATTGAGTGTTTTGTTATATTCTTACACTCTGTGAGAATTTTATTGAGTATTTTTGCATCAATATTCGTAGGCAAAATTGGACTGTAGTTGTCTTCCTTTGTTGCATCTTTGTAAGGTTTAGGTATAAGTGTAATTGTTGCTTCATAGAATGAATTGAGTAGTGTACTTCTGTTTCTATTTTGTGAAATAGTTAGAACAGAAGTGGTATTAGCACTTCTTAGAAAGTCTGATAGAACTCTGCACTAAACCCATTTAGTCCTGAGCTCTTTTCAGTTGGGAGACTGTTATTAATTGCTTCTATTTCTTTAGAAGTTATGGGACTGTTTAGATGGTTTATCTGATCCTTATTTAACTTTGGTACCTGGTATGTACCCAGAAAATTGTCCTTTCATCCAGATTTTCCAGGTTTGATAAGTAGAGGCTTTGAAATAGGATCTGATAATTTTTAGGATTTCTATGGGTTTTTTTTTGTTATGTCTTCCATTTCAGTTTTTATTTTATTAATTTGGATACTGTCTCCATGTCTTCTAGTCACTCTAGTTAATGGTTTATCTATCTTGTTGATTTATCTCAATGAACCAGCTCTTGGGTTTATTGATTCTTTGTACAGTTCAGGTGTGATGTGGTACCCAGGACTTGCTATAATGGGAGAACAGGGTTCTAATGATACCAAGTAACCTTGGTTTCTGTTGCTTATTTTCTTGATCTTGCTCTCTCCCTCTGGGTATCTCTAGTGCTACCTGCACTCACTGTCTCTGACTGGAGCTTGTCAGTCTTATTTTCCTGGTTGTATCAGAGCTCCTCAGAGTCCAGATGTCTCTGTGATCCATTGATCCTGAAATTCTGCATGTAAGACTGCATTGGAGTCAAGCTGCCTCTAGGATCCTGAAATCCTGGCATGATCCAACTCCTAAGAACCTGTGAACCTATGATCATGGATGTGTTAGAACACCTGGGAATCCAGCTTCCTCTGGGTGTTGAGTGGTTGGGTGCAGAGCTAGCATTGGGGATCTACTCAGGGAACTGGCTAAGAAAGGAAGGCACCAGTTCCTTTTGATCCCCCAGAGGGCCATGACTTTAATACAAGCACTCATAACCCAGAATATGGGTAGGTCTATGTTTTCTAGGACAACTTGACATACATAGAGAAACAAGCTAGCCAAACTAACATAGTAAGACTGTATATATATATATATATATATATATATATATATATATATATATATATATGGAAACATAGATACAGGGTGAGAAAAATCGCTCACTTCACTGGATAACAGCACTTACACTTATTGCAGATAACTTTGGTTTAATTCCCAGCATTCACTTAAAGGTATACAATGATCTGGATCTCCTAGCCCTGATGACCTTGAACTCACTGACTACAGCTGCCTATGCCTCCTGAGTGTTGGGATTAAAGCCTGCACCATCATTCCTGAGCCAACATAGATACTAAGATTGTTAAAGTGAATACCTCATGACTTGGAAAATGTCAGGATGTGACAAACTGGTATCTGATATGCTGCAGGAGGAAATCTGAAACACACAACCTTTTAGAACAAAATCTACTAACTTCTTAAAATTGTAAAATATGGACTCTAGAGATAGTTTTGAGTGTATGTTCATATTCTGCTATGGTAGAGGAGCAGGGTTCCATTTCCAGCAACAGACTGTGTCATACCCATATATATCTCCTGTTCCAGGAATCCAATGCATTTTGGGGGGTTAACAGGCATTAATTATGCACTTAATATTCATATATATATATATATATGTGCAGTTGAAATTCTGACACATGAAACAAACAACAAACACCTAAAACATATGGGTTGCACTCCTATGTAAGAGCATTAGGTGCTACATAGAGCTGGTCTCCAACAAAAGTAGTGACACAATAGTCATGAAGACTTTACAGTAAATGATCATTTATCCCACGGACTGCAATATTCAGTGAGGGAAAGAAAGGGCAAGAACAACAACAACAAAAAAAAGCCAAGAACACAGCTTCATCTAGCTAAGTCCCAGGAAAGCATTACCTTCTTAGGAATAAGATGGCAATAATCCTCATCTTGATTCTATGTTCTTCTTTGATGAGTAATTTTCAATGATTGGCTTCCTCACAAAAGCCACTCTCAGAACTTTTTTGCTCAAAGTCACATTCACTCCTAAGGTTCAACAAGCTTGGTCAATGGTGAAGCTTTCTCTACATTCTCTGCATTCACAAACCTATCTGGGATGTGTCTGTGTGGTTAATAAGAGCAAACTTTGTTCAAAGTCTTCCCCAGATTCAGCGGGTTCATGATGCATGTCTGCACTGTAGTTTGTTCAGTTAAATATGATGGAAGTGTGGGTGAACACTCCGCACATCTGAAGCACTTTTGACTTTTGTCCAGTGAAAACCCTTTTGTCTATATAAGGTAGACGATGGAAATTATTTCACATGTTCATTGCACTCAATACATATACTCTATTTAGTGTGGTGCCAGTCCTGCAGAAAAACACTTTGCCACATTCTTTGCACTCATGATGCTTTGCTGCATAAAATTTCTGATGTAAATGAGGCTGCATCCCACACACACTACACATAAAATCCTTTCCTCTAGTATAAAGTTGTTGGTCATTGATGGGGTGAGTTTTGTTTTTTAACACTTCCCAGATGCATGACATTCAAATTTCCTTTCCCCTATATGAGCTTGTACATGATAAACAAGGCTGCAATTTTCCTTATATGATTTATGCATTTGGTATCATGTCTTAGTTAGGGTTTCCATTGCTTTGAAAAGAACTTTGAAAACTTTGAAAAGGTAACTCTTATAAAGGATAACATTTAATTGGGTCTGGCTTACAGTTTCAGAAGGTCAGTCCATTATCATCTTGGTAGGAACCATGGCTGCATGCAGGGATATATGGTCCGGAGGAGCAGAGCTTTTATATCCTGATCTAAAGGCAGCCAGGAAGAGACTCTCCCACACTGGGTGGAGCTTGAGCACTGAACCTCAAAGTCCATAGCCACTGTGACACACTTTCTCCAACAATGCCACACCTATTCTAAGAAGGCCACATCACATAATAGTGTCACTCCCTAGGGGCCAAGCATTCAAACACATGAATCTATGGGGCCAAATCTATTCAAACCACTACAGTAACAGTATACTTCTACTGGTTTTCTCCAGTATGAACCCAATAATGATATAAAAGGCTGTATCTGTTCATGTACTACTTTCCACATTTAGTGCACGTAAAATGTGTCTCTCCAGTGTGAACTCACTGATGAGCAACAAGGAAGCAGTTGTGTTTGAAGGTTTTGCCACACTCACTGCACCTGAAAGGCTTGTCTCTGGTGTGAATTCTGAAATGCTTAACGAGAAAGGCTTTTTGGCTGAAGGACTTGCCACACTTGCTGCACTGAAAAGGCCTTTCCTCAGTGTTCACTCGCGCAAGATAAATGAGGCTGGATTTCTCCTGAAATGCTTTGCCAAATTCACTGGAATTGTAAGGCTTCTCTGCAGCATGAACTTGAAAGTGACGTGTAAGGTTGGATCTGGTCATATATGATTTCCCACATACTGTGCAGTTAAAAGTTGACTCTCCTGTGGGAACTCGCTTTTGAGATATGAGGGAGATATTATGCTTGAAGACTTTGCCACACCCACCACACCTGAATGGCTTCTCTCTGGTGTGAATTCTGAAATGCTTAACAAAAAGGCTTTTTGGGTGAAGGACTTCCCACACTCACTTCACTGAAATGGCTTTTCTTCAATGTGTATCATCTAGTGTTGATCGAGGTGGAACATGCTAGTAAAAGTTTTGCAACAGTCGCCGTATATGCAGTTCTTCTTCTCAATCTGAATGGCCTCTCCACTCTCAGTGTTCATGCGGGCATCCCCAACAGTATAAGTCATTTGATGCCGTAGAAGACCTGAGGAGGTCTGGAGGATCATCACATTGTTCATGCTTAGCAAGGGTGTCTCAGCACAGCACAGAATGTGCTGTTACAGCGTCGATGAATCGCCTCCTTCTGCAGACAGATTCTGCTCAAAGGGTGACATTTCACTCTCAACTTTAATCCAACAACCTGGACACAGAGAAATCCTGATGAGTGGCATGTAGACTGTCAAGTGTCAGACAGACAGAAAGACAGAGATACTGCACCTATTACTAATGGTGATCTGAGATTTCTCCCAGAACAAATGGGCTAGTTTAGGGTAACAGGATCCAATATCATGCTAAATTTGTCAATATCTTATGTTCTATGGACCTTAGGAGCAGCAAGAACACAAGCATGGAATAAGTGACAGGGAGGTGTGCTAGGAACTGTAACAAACTCTTTCATCACCAATAGCTTTCTGCAAGCTTCAACTGTTGGGGATTCAAGAAACAGTGCAGAAGGCTGTGTAGAGTTATACGGGATGGTTCCTAAAGAACCTGAATTTAAGTACTGACAAGGTATAGTGCATGGTAGATGAATTATAATCGAACATGGCTGCTCTGGCTGGAATACAGACACTCCTACAGTACACACTTTTAATCCAAAACATTGTATATAAGGTTAGTTGGTAGACGAAGCAGCCATGTTGGAAAGTGATATCTAATTGAAAGCAGGCAAAGTAATGAATCAGAGAATTATTTGAATAAATGAATCAGCAATACGACAGGAAAGTGAGTTGACTTCAGAGCAGACAGAGTGTTCAGATGAAGTTTTGACCTGAACAGTTTGACAGACAGGTTTCAGAGAGAACAAGCTAGATACAGGTGAAGACAGAATGAACCAGAGAATGAGAAGCCAGAAGAATAGAACAGATTGCTAGAGTTACTTTGAGATCAAACAGAGCAATTGATTCAGAAGCTAAAAGAAGCCAGTTTGAATCGAAGGAGTTTGAGCAGAAATAGCTGAGTTGACCATCTTGCCAGAGTTCAGAGAAAAGCTAGAACAGGTGAGCGTATTCAACAGTAAGTCTCCATGGTTGAAACCACTCTAGGCCTTGATTAGATTGCACACAGGCTAGAAGCTTCCAAGTCTAGGCTTTGCTTACTACTTGGAAGCTCACTGCCTCTGAGATGACAATTACATTTATCAAATAGTTGTTACATTTACAGTGCAAACCATCAAAATAAAGGAACAGCTGTGTTTCACAGGGTTGCAAGGCAACAGGCAAAACGTTGAAGACTGACACCCAAGGTTCAGTTCTGGTTCAGAATTAATACCTTCAAACATAAAAAACCACCACATTCTAGGTACCTATAACATACCTGGAGTCAGGAATCTCAATGCAGGCACAGAGGGCTCTCCCCAAGACTCCAGGTGAGTCATGTCATGGATCCCAGAAGATATAAGTCCTAAAGGACAATGATACACAAAAACTGACAGTTCTGTACTAAGTGATGCAACCCATACAGTAGACAAGAATAAAGCCTAGTGAGAGTAAACTTGTTAAGGGTGTCTTACAAAAATAAAATAAAATAAAATAAAATAAAATAAAATAAAATAAAATAAAATAAAACAAAACAAAATAAAATGAGCTTACAAGTGCCACAAATCTTGTTATATTCAAACATAAGGCATGTCATCAGAAGTATTTGAGTCACAAAGATCCCAAATATTTAGAGTGTCATCAAATAACAGAGAAGCCAACAGTGTTAAGACTCCTGACCCCAGGCCAGGTGTGTTTGTGCAATCCATTAATTGCAACACTCAAAAGACATAGCAAGAAGACCTTGGCAAGTCAGAGGACAGCCAGGTCTACATAGTGCATCTACCACAGCTAGGATTCTAAAGATAGACCGATGTATCAAACTACAACCCAATAAAATATTTACCCCAAAGTGATTCCTGTGTGCCTTTGCTGCAATTGAGAGAAACAAAGCTGTTTTGAAACTTGACTTGGTTCTTAACCTGTATTTTATACTCCAAGACTGTGGGGGAAAGAATTGGTGTTCATAGATAAATTTTGAGAAAGATAAAGTTCTCTCTAAAAAACAAACAGACACACACAAAAAACAAAAACAAAAACAAAAACAAACAAAAAACAAAGGAAAGTCTAGACATGCTCTGACAGGATGGTAGGGTCTTACCCAGCGAAGACATGAGTGTTCAGATCTCTGACATCACAGTCTGGTGCAGGATCCTTTGAGAGTCATCAAGAAGTGTCCATTCCACTCAGGAGAAGTACACAGCCACATCCTCAAAGGATAAACTGTCCTGAACAGTGGAGAAAGTTGAATTTACATGAATCCTCCATGTCAGGGATTCCTGGTACCCTTAAGTCATTCCCACTTAGCTTTCTACCTGAGAGGATACTAGGCTGTGAACCTATTCAATTGATAGCCAGTCTATCCTTAAGTTCCCACCTACTACTGTGCTCATCACTCAGCAACAACAGTCAAGTTGACATAGTGGCTTAATTTCTTTTCTATTACTTTGAAGAGACACCATGACTAAGGCAACTGATAATAACAAGGAGTTTATTGGGGCTTACACCTCAGAGTGTCAATCTGTAACCTCCATGTCAGGGACTATGGATACAGGCACACACAGCACTGGAACAGCTGCTGAGAGCTTACATCCTGATCCATAGTACAGTACCAGGCAGAGAGAGTTAACTGGGAATGTCAAGAGCTTTTGAGACCTACAAGCCCAGCCCCAGTGACACACCTTCTGAACAAGGCTATACATCATTATTATCTCCAACGTGTTCCACCAATAAGGAACAAGTTTTCCAGTCTATGAATATCTGGAGGGTGTGTTCATTGAAACCATTACAGCTGGAGTCAATCCAAGCTAGAAGAATGTCCCTCCTTTCAATCGGATTATTCCCCTGGATCCCTCCCAATCAGACACTAACATGGATTCCTCCCAATCATCTGTTTCACACAGACTACATTTGGGTCATGGTTGTCCACTCTGTCCCTGGCACAAAGGCCAGGAAGCCATGTGTACATGACCTCAGGACACACACTTCAGTCTTCACATTGAGCTTCCATTTAATCTCAGTATGCAGACTTAGCCCTCAGCTGTTGTGCTACCACAATTCCTACATTCCACTAACGCCAGCCCACCTCATGCATGCCTGAGCATTTCTATCTATCTATCTATCTATCTATCTATCTATCTATCTATCTATCTATCTATCTATCTATCTATCTATTTTAATTAGGTATTTTCCTCATTTACATTTCCAATATTATCCAAAAAGTCCCCCATACCCTCCCACCCACCCACTCCCACTTTTGGCCCTGTCATTCCCCTGTACTGGGGCATATAAAGTTTGCAATTCCAATGGGCCTCTATTTCTGGTGATGGCCAACTAGGCCATTTTTGATACATATGCAGCTATAGTCAAGAGCTCCGCGGTACTGGTTAGTTCATAATGTAGTTCCTCCTATAGGGTTGCAGATCCCTTTAGCTCCTTGGTTACTTACTCTAGCTCCTCCATTGGGGGACCGTGTGATCCATCCACTAGCTGACTGTGAGCATCCACTTCTGTGTTTGCTAGGCCCAGGCATAGTCTCACAAGAGACAGCTATATCTGGGTCCTTTCAGCAAAATCTTGCTAGTGTATGCAATGGTGTCAGCGTTTAGAAGCTGATTATGGGGTGGAACCCTGGATATGACAGTCTCTAGATGGTCCATCCTTTCATCTCAGCTCCAAACTTTGTCTCTGTAACTCCTTCCATGGGTGTTTTGTTCCCAATTCTAAGAAGGGGCAGAGTGTCTACACTTTGGACTTCGTTCTTCTCAAGTTTCATGTGTTTAGCAAATTGTATCTTATATCTTGGGTATCCTAAGTTTTTGGGCTTATATCCACTTATCAGTGAGTACATATTGTGTGAGTTCCTTTGTGATTGTGTTACTTCATTCAGGATGATGCCCTCCAGGTCCATCCATTTGCCTAGGAATTTCATAAATTCATTTTTTTAATAGCTGAGTAGTACTCCATTGTGTAAATGTACCATATTTTCTGTATCCATTCCTCTGTTGAGGGGCATCTGGGTTCTGTCCAGCTTCTGGCTATTATAAATAAGGCTGCTATGAGCATAGTGGGGAATGTGTCCTTCTTACCGGTTGGAACTTCTTCTGGATACATGTCCAGGAGAGGTATTGCTGGATCCTCCAGTAGTACTATGTCCAATTTTCTGAGGAACCACTAGACTGATTTCCAGAGTGGTTGTACAAGCTTGCAATCCCACCAACAATGGAGGAGTGTTCCTCTTTCTCCACATCCTCACCAGCATCTGCTGTCACCTGAATTTTTGATCTTAGCCATTCTGACTGGCGTGAGGTGGAATCTCATGGTTGTTTTGATTTGCATTTCCCTGATGATTACGGATTCTGAACATTTTTCAGTTACTTCTCTGCCATTCGGTATTCCTCAGGTGAGAATTCTTTGTTCAGTTCTGAGCCCCATTTTTAATGGGGTTATTTGATTTTCTGGAGTCCACCTTCTTGAGTTCTTTACATATATAATGGATATTAGTCCCCTATTTGATTTAGGATAGGTAAAGATCCTTTCCCAATCAGTTGGTGATCTCTTTGTCTTATTGACAGTGTCTTTTGCCTTGCAGAAGCTTTGCAACCTTATGAGGTCCCATTTATCGATTCTCGATCTTACAGCACAAGCCATTGCTGTTCTATTCAGGAATTTTTCCACCTGTACCTATATCTTAGAGGCTTTTCCCTACTTTCTCCTCTATAATTTTCAGTGTCTCTGGTTTTATGTGGAGTTCCTTAATCCACTTAGATTTGACCTTAGTAGAAGGAGATAGGAATGGATCAATTCCCATTCTTTTACATGTTAACTGCCAATTTTGCCAGCACCATTTGTTGAAAATGCTGTCTTTTTTCCACTGGGTGGTTTTAGCTTCCTTGTTAAAGATAAAGTGACCATAGATGTGTGGGTTCATCTCAGGGACTTCAATTCTGTTCCATTGGTCTACTTGTCTGTCGCTATACCATTACCATGCTGTTTTTATCACAATTGCTCTGTAGTATAGCTTTAAGTCAGGCATGGTGATTCCACCAGAGGTTCAGAAGTGTTTTTGCTCTCCTAGGTTTTTTGTTATTCCAGATGAATTTGCAGTTTGCCCTTCCTAATTCGTTGAAGAATTGAGTTGGGATTTTGATGGGGATTGCATTAAATCTGTAGATTGCTTTTGGCAAGATAGCCATTTTTAAAATGTTGACACTGCCAATCTATGAGCATGGGAGATCTTTCCATCTTCTGATATCTTCTTTAATTTCTTTCTTCAAAGACTTGAATTTCTTATCATACAGATCTTTCTCTTCTTTACTTAGAGTCACACCAAGGTATTTTACATTATTTGTGACTATTGAAAATGGTGCTGTTTCCCTAATTTCTTTCTCAGCCTGTTTATTCTTTGTGTAGGGAAAGGCCATTGACTTGTTTGAGTTAGTTTTATATCCAGCTACTTCACCGAAGCTGTTTATCAGCTTTAGAAGTTCTCTGGTGGAATTTTTAGGGTCACTTATATATACAATCATATCATCTGCAAAAAGTGATATTTTGACTTATTCTTTTCCAATTTGTATCCCCTTGATCTTCTTTTGTTGTCAAATTTCTCTGGCTAGGACTTGAAGTACAATGTTGAATTTGTCGGGAGACACAGGGCAGCCTTGCCGAAAGTGCTAAGGCTTGCAGAAAGTTCTAAGCCTTGCAGACTTAGCCCTCAACTCTTGTGCTTCCAAAATTCCTACCTTCCACTAAAGCCAGCCGACCACATGCATGCCTGAGCATTTCTAATCATCCCCAACACATCTCACTTCCAGGCATGGTCTAATCTCATCACTAGAGCTTTAAGACCTTTGAATCTTTAGCCAATTGTTACCATTAAGAGAAACCTGTCCATATAATCCCTACTATGGATGTGGGGACCTTTCATTCTGAGCATTTTCCAGGGAAATCCAATGGAAGGACAAAGAGAATTCCAGCACAGAGTCCCAGGACACCACAGTCCCAGAGGTCACTTATGTGTTAAGTGAGGAGTGTGATTCCTGGGCACCCTCCACTTACCTCTTCCTGGTTGGCAGGTTTCACTGAATACTGGGAAACCTGTTGAAATACAAGGTTGTGAGTAATAAGCAAGAGTGTTGGTATCCCAAAGGTTCACATAAGTCCTCTCTCATACATGCAGTCAGTCACCCACTGGGCTACATCCTTGGAGTCTATTACTGGGTGACTTTGGACAAAGAATCAATCTCTTCTGTTTGTTACCTGAGGATAAAATTTACTGTTTTATTGCCGTGAAGGGAAACCATGGCCAAGGCAATTCTTACAATATAAAAGAAAACATTTAACTGGTCCTAGCTAACAGTTTCAGTGTGTTTGTCCAGGATGAGTATGGTGGCGAGAATAGAGGCATGGGACCAGGGCAATACCTGAAGACTTTATATTCTGATCTACAAGCAGCAGGCAGACACACAGACACACAGACACACAGACACACACACACACACACAGACACACAGACACACAGACACACAGACACACACACACAGACACACACACACACACACACTGGATTAGGTGTGGGATTCTGAAACCTCAAAGTTCACTCCCAGCCACATCCTTCCTCCAACAACACCTTACCTGCTAATCTTTCCAATTCTTTTCAAACAGTTCCACACCCTGGGGACTGAGCATTCAAATATCTAAGCCTATGCAAACTGTTCTCATTAAAACTAACATACCTTCCTATTCCAAAAAGAGACTCATAGGGCTGGAGAGATCACCCTCTTTTGGTGTTTCTGAAGATAGCAACCATGTACTTATATACATAAAATATATCTTTAAAAAAACAAACGAAAGAGAACCACAGTCTCAACCTCAGTCCTATGTGTCAAGTATTTGGTACAGGCTCTTCCTGAGCACATGACTAATGATTCTTTAACAAATTTCCCAAATGGGTACATATTATTTCAAAATGTAGTTTTATCTACCCACATTGAATTATGACTTTGGAATTAATTAGCCTTTACAAAACATTTGCAAGGCAGAAGCAAGCAGACTTTTGTGCGTCTGAGGCCAACCTGATGTACATAGGCCAGCTAGAGTCATGGAGAGTGTCAATGGGGAGAGGGAGGATAGCTAATAACAAGGCAGACTTACTCAAATACTGAATGTAATCACACAATTGTAAAGTCTTTCAGTAATACTTAAAAATTAGGTATATTATTAATTATAATTACTAATATAATTTAGTAATATTATTTAAAAATTAAAATTTATTTTTAATTTAATTTTTCTTCACAGCTAAGCTTAGCATAGCAGCACATCCTGATGGCTGAGTTTTTAAAATTCATTGGAATTGTAAGACAATTTGGATCCAATTAGGGCACTTCCACCATGAACCAGTGTTCAGTTGGCAGCCCTTACCCAAAGGAGACCCTAACCCACAAGAAGGAAAATCTCTGTGAATTTGAGGCTAGTGTGATGTAAACAGTGAGTTTGAGCCAAGATTAAAAATAAATAAATAAAGTAAAAATATAACAAAGGGTGCTTTTTCTTAGCAATTGTGAGTTAGAGATAGAAGGATCTCTTTGAGTTTGAAGATGGTCTGGTACATAGAGAGACAGGACAGCCATGACTAAATAGAGAGACATGTTATGAGGTAGATGGAGGGGAAAGGGGAAGGGAGAGGGAGAGGGACAAAGGGAGAGGGGAGAGGAAGGGAGGGAGTACATGAGCTCACAAGGCCCCCTGTTGTGGTGGGGCAGCAGAGGAGGAAAGGACAGAGGGAGGAGAGAGGGGCATACTGAGAGAATAAAATAGCTCCATCAAAGATCTGGACACCACCATCACCCACCCTACAACCCCCATGCTTGCTACAGCTTGCATATACAGTTGCATTCCAACTCTAGCATTAGTGCACCGGATTTACCCAAGGATTCACTGGTCTCTGACTACACCCAAATTACCCCCACAGTGCCCTTGGAAAACCAACTAGATCAAATCTCTCACCTGTTCAAATCTTCTTGTCCACCAGAGTCTCTGTATACAAGAGTCAGGTCCTTAGGTGCACTGAGCCGTTTCCCTCATCTAATGCCAGTAGACGTCACCCCAGGACTCTGTCTCCAAGCACAGGCCTGCCCACAAGCCTTAGGGGGTACATTCCACCAGAACCTGTGAGTCAGAGGGGATGGCTCTATTGATTGAGCACACAGATGCCAGGTGTCCTACAGTCAGGGACATGGGAATTTATCCTGTTGGATCCTGATCCAGAACTCAGGGAGGTGGGCAATCACTAGGCACTCACCTGGGGCAGGGTTCCACCAGCAGCCTCCACAATCACCACCTGGCTCCACTGGCCTGCCAGGCCCTGGAGAATTGTCATCCCCCATCAAAACCTGGATAAGATCACAAGGGTTGTAAAAACCTCAGTTACACCTCCATGATGGAGGAAAAACGCTTCAACTCTCCCATTTTCCTGCCATGACCATTACTGATAAAACTAGTTTTCTGTGACTGACAGATCTAAGAAGTTTCAAAGAACCTCCTGCACACAAAGCTGAAGTCACATCATTTTGTCTTCAACAAAATGCCTATTTTCTCTGGCTATTCTCAGTGCAATGTCTTCTGTACAAAGTAGTTCAGACATGATCAAGTGGCAGGAAGTAGACACACCTCCCCAGATGGAGCTGTACACTCAATCTGTTAGGGAGATTGTTGTGATTATAGATGTGCCAATATTTCCTTGAGCTACAAAGGCCGGGCTTGCTGAAACTCTCCTATATTACAGAACTGCTGGCAGAGGCAAGTTAATGTCTGGGATTAGAAACTAGCCTGTCAGAGTGAGTTCCAGACCAGACAGGAAACCTCTGGGAGAGTTACAGAGTGAACACGACCCTAACCTGGGCCATGTGAGGAGAGGAGATCTGAAAAGAGGAAGAGGGGCCACCAACCAAGAGGGGCAGCCTGAGTGAAGAGACTAGCATGGCTAAAAGTGGTTGAGTTATATAGGTGTCAGAAGAGCTGGAAGGAGGAAAGCCCAGGGGATTATCTGGACTAGAAAGTTTAGGGGGGTTGTGGCTATTGGGGAGGCATGCCAGGCAGGAGGGACCTATATGCAGTAGAGAGAGAGGGATGCTGAGAGAAACTGGAGGTCACTGTATAGTTGATATGTTAATGGACTCCTTAGTTCAACATTTTTGCCTTGGATTTCAGACCCAACTGGTTTTAGGCCTTTGTGTGAATGATACTTGACAGGTCTTCTTGCAACGAAAACTCAGGAAATTACCACAGAGGAAGAAAGAAAGGACATATTTGAAATTGAGTATTCTTTCACCACTGATCTCAAGAATTCAAACTCTTCTCAGTTATATACATAAGATATGACATCATCACCAATAACTTTTCTATTGTGCATCCCCATGCTTAGAGAAATTTGGAGATGCATAACGGAATTCAGCCCACAAAATCACTTTGGTGTGGCACTGAAGATGCACTTCAGTAGGAAAGTCTGGAGCACCAGCTTCCGCGGGGGGGGGGGGGGAGGGAACACTGGAGCATATGTAAATGTGATCTAGTCTGCAGGGAGTCCTGTTAACTACTTTCACATTGGTTTTCCACTGTCCATCTTTGCAACTGTCCTGGTATCCATGTCGAAGCTATCTGAACTACATTAACCAGAACCCACTGTGTGCATAAAGGCAGGAAGAGTAGAGGGAGTTGTTAGTGCATAATATACTCCCAGTGGATATCTGAGTTTGTGGCTAGCTTGGTCTACCATCTAGTGCAGCCAAGGCTACACAGAGAAAGCCTAACTCAAAGGAAAGAAAGAGAGAGAGAGAGAGAGAGAGAGAGAGAGAGAGAGAGAGAGAGAGAGAGAGAGAGAGAGAGAGAGAGAGAGAGGAGAAAGGCATTCAGCTGGAGCCTAGACAGGTCTGAAATTTGCACCACAATGGTACAACTCGTCTAAGCCTTGGGTAAAATCACCCCTATTCATGTGCCTCTATGGACAGCCCTGTTCGAGGGTCTGTAGATGCTGGATGGGGTGGCAGAGGATCTGTAGTTTACCTTATTTTTGCAGCAATTTGGGGTGTTGGTCCTAAGCCCAGGCAGTGGGCTGATGTCCCTGATAGTGATTAAGTCTTACAGTCCCGTTTTATTTATCAATTTTACTCTTATAAAGATGGTGTTTGTGGCCGTGTGGCATTGGTACATATAGCAGACATATGATGGAGTTCAAGGTCAGCCTGGACTACAGAGAGAATTTCAGGACAGCCAGGGCTACACAGCTATTATAAATAAGGTTGCTATGAACATAGTGGAGCATATATCCTTATTACAAGTTGGAACATCTTCTGGGTATATGCACAGGAGAGGTATTGCTCGATCCACCAGTAGTTCTATGTCTGCCAATTTTCTGATGAAGCACCAGATTGATTTCCAGAGTGGTTGTATCAGCTCACAATCCCACCAGCAATGGAGGAGTGTTCCTCTTTTACCACATCCTCCCCAGCATCTGCTATCATCTGAATTTTTGATCTTAGCCATTCTCACTGGTGTGAAATGGAATCTCAGGGTTGTTTTGACTTGCATTTCACTGATCATTAAGTATGTTGAACATTTCTTTAGGTGCTTCTCACCCATTCAGTATTCCTCAGTTGAGAATTCTTTGTTTAGCTCTGTTTGTACCCCATTTTTAATGGGGTTATTTGGTTTTCTGGAGTCCAGCTTCTTGAATTCTTTATATATATTAGATGTTAGTCCCCTATTAGATTTAGGATTTGTAAAGATCTTTTCCCAATCTGTTTGTTGCTATTTTGTATTACAAAGAGTATACTTTGACAAACAGAAGCTTTGAAATTTCATAAGACCTCATTTGTCAATTCTTTATCATTCATCACAAGCCACTGCTGTTCTGTTCAGGAATTTTTCCCCTGGGCCCATATACTCGAGTTTTTTTTTCCACGTTATCCTCTATAAGTTTTAGTTTGTTTTCATAAGACACTGTATATTATATATATACAAATATGTATTTATATATATTTACATTATATATTTATATGATATATTCATATTATTTCTATATTATAATTTATATGTTATATATTATAATTATATTACTTTATATTAAATATTTATAGGTTTTATATAAGACCATAAGTTTTATAATTTTATATATATGTTTATATTATACATGTATATTATATATTTACATTATTTACATATTATAATTTTATATATTATAATTATATGTTCGTATATTTATATTATTTTTACATTAAATATTTATATATAAATATAAGATATATATATAAGATATATATATAAATATAAGATATATATATATATCATATAAGGCAGTAAGTTTTTATAAGTTTTTATAAGACACTATTGCCTATGCTAGCAACAATTTATGACAGGACCCTGATATAGCTGTCTCTTGTGAGACTATGCCAGTGCCTGGCTAATCCAGAAGTGGATGGTCAGTGTCATCTATTGTATGGAACACAGGGTCCCCATTGGAGGAGCTAGAGAAAGTACACAAGGAGCTGAAGGGGTCTGCAACCCTATAGGAAAAACAACAATATGAACTAACCAGGACACCCAGAGCTCATGTGTTTAGCTGCATATGTAGCAGAAGATGGGCTTCTCCACCATCATTGAGAGGAAAGGCCCTTGATCTTGTGAAGATTATATGCCCCAGTAGAGGGAAATGTCAGGGTCTGGAAGCAGGAGTGGGTGGGTTGGGGAGCAGGGTGGTGCGAGTATATAGACAATAGTATTTGAAATGTAAATGAAGAAAATATCTAATAAAATAATAAAAAATGTAAAAAGAATAAATTCGTGAAGAATTCCATTAAACCGGAGTTTGAATATCAAATCTTTCTTTGCAACAATGCCATCTTCCATGAATTTTCAATGAGTAAAATGTGGATGTTAACGAAGTATGTGTTCCTTAAAGGGACATTGCTAATGATCATATTTCTATGAAGACTGACTTAAGGAAGTGATTGCTTTTGTTAATGCATTTTATACCCATTTGGTTTCCCATTTAATAGTGAGAATTGAAAAATGCGAAATATTTAGTGTAGCTGCAAACACTCAATGGTCTTTTTGAAAATGTCGTTTTCTAGAAAGCAGCATAATTTAAGCATCTGCCTCTCATTCTGTTTTCCAGAATTTTGTGAATCCAAAAACTCAATCAGAACTGCACACAAAGGGCAATCTCTGAAAATAAAAATTATGTTCATGCAAATGTCAGTAGTTTTACCTATCCCTCCCATAACTGCAATATAAATAACATGTTGATATATCTACAAGCTTATTTCATTTCATTTTTGTATTTATTATGACTCAATTTTTTTTTACAGTCTACTAGTTATCCCCTTCCTGGTCTGCCCCCCTGACTTCTGACTTGCTCATCTAACATCTCCCTCCCCATCTCCAAGATGATATCCCTACATCCCACAAATCTCATCCCTTACCAATCCCTGGGGATCTAAGTCTCTGGGGTTAGATGTGTCTCTCCCACTGATGATAGACCGGGCAGTCTTATGCTGCATATTTGTTGGGGGCTTCACATCAGCTAGTGTATGATCTCTGGTTAGAGGCTCAATGTCTGAGAGATCTTGCTTGTCCAGGTTTGTTGAGAATGCTGGTCTTTCTATGGGTCACCCTCCTCCTCAGCTTATGACAACTATTCCCAATTCATCCACAGATTCCCTGGGCTTCTGATCATTGTTGGATATAATATATTTGTATTTGACAGCAGAAAAGGAACATTGCATACTTAGACTATTGGTCAATAGCTTTAAGAACTGATGAAAAATGGCAGTATTTTGTTGTGTGTGTGCTCTTACCAGATATCAGAAAATATGTTCTGATTTCATCTTTGCTGATTATTTAGTTAGTCTGTGTTTCTGATTGATTATTTGATTTGGTAGATGGTTTCTATGTGTAACCCTGTCTGTCCTAGACCTCATTTTTGTGCACAAACTGATGGATTCAGCTGCCTTATCAATATTTTTGGAAGTTACCAGAGGGCAATCTCCATGAATGCAAAATGATGAATGAAATTGTAATAATTAGAGTTTAGTTCTCTGAGAAGAAATGAAGCAAGTGAATGGGTGCAAGATTTTATGGACACTGTTCAGAAGTTCAGTAGATATGATACTTCCTGATATTACTAGAGCAAACAGTGAGAGTGATTCTAAAACTAGACACATGCACTATAACCCAATATTTGGTGGGTATGTACCAACTTTACATTTGACAGAATTCCTGAAATATGTGTTCAGAAATATGATTTTTCCCTGATCTTTTGGGTAGAATTTCTCTCTGGTCGCATTAAAATGATATAAATCTTGGGTACAAAAATACATCCAAACATCCTTGCACTGGATGCCAAGATGGAGAAGATCTCCACAGCAACCATGACCTTGCCCTTGGTGCTATGATAGACAGGGAGGAAGGTGACCCAGACACTGCAGAACACTAGCATGCTGAAGGTCAAGAACTTGGCTTCATTGAATGTGTCAGGCAGATTCTTGGCCAAGAAAGCCACAGAGAAGCTTCCAAGTGCCAGGCAGGCCAAATATCCCAGGATACAGTAGAATGCAGTAACTGAGCCCTTGTTGCACACAATGATGATGTGGCCATGGAGATTGTGTTCATCAATATCAACAAAGGGAGGAGAAACTGCTAGCCAGATTGCACACAGAACACATTGGATTAGGGAACATATGGGAATGATGTAATTGGGTGCCCCTGATACCAGGAAGTTTCTCAATCTTCTTCCTGGGTCTATGACTTTGAAAGTCAGAGCCACAGTGACTGTTTTGGCCAGAACTGTGGAAACAGCCACAGTGAATACAATTCCAAATGTGATTTGCTGTAAGACACAGGTGGCTCTGTTTGGAAGGCCAATGAAGAAAAAGCAGCACAGAAAACAGAACATGAGTGATATGAGTAATAGATAGCTGAGGCTTCTGTTACTGGCCTTCACAATAGGAGTGTCATGGTGCTTCACAAAGACACAAAGTACCACAGCTGTGAATGCAGAGAAACAGAAGGCCATTAAGGCAAGTGCCATCCCCAACGGGTCTTCATAGCTTAGAAAGGTGACACCTTTCTGAATACATTTGTTCTGTTCAGTGTTGGCATATTGGTATTCTGGACAATTCACACATTAATCCATATCTGATTTCCAAATGAAAGCTTAGTTAGGTATGCTTTAGAAATTTTATTGTCAAGGTATTTCTAGTAAGGGTAATGAAAGAATCCTTACAATGCTGCCTTTGATGCTCATATGTAATGTGAAGGATATTGCTGCCAAGCATTGCTTTCAATTCATAATGTTCATAATGATTTAAAGGAAATAAAACCAAGCATTTTTTTCTTTGTCTACTTAACTTGATTGTATCATTTATGATGTTATTAGAAAGAGGTTTGTGGGGTGAGGGGGGTGAGAGTGTAACCAAGCCCTGAGGAGCAGCAAAAAGAATATAAACATTAAACTTCAGATAATAGGAGGGTGAGTGGTCCCACCAAAATGCACCAGAGACTTGGGAGGTCAGAGACCTTAGATGAAATGTACTACAATAGATAGAGGGAATGTACAGAGCCCACCTCCAGCGGGAAGACAGGACATCAAGTGAGTGATAGGGTTCCCATCCCATAGTCACATCTCTGACCCATAATTGTTCCTGTCTGAATGCAGGGATGAAATGGAGAGGAACCTGAGGAAAAGAACATCCAATGACAGGCCCAAAGTGTGATCTGGGTTAAGAGGAGGTCTTATGGCCTCACATTTTACTGAGGCTCTGGAGCACTCACAGAAAGTATCTATCATGACTGCCCTCCTAAATACAGTTATTTGCACCCAACCAATGGACAGAAGCAACTAACCCCTGAATTAGGGAAGGCTGAAAGTAGCAGAGGAGTAAGGTGATCTTGCAGGCAGACAAGCAGTCTCAATTAATCTTGACCCAGAAATCTCTCAAACAATGTACCACCAAACAGACACCATAGACCAGCTGATATGGGTCCCTCAATACAGTAAAGGGCTTCTGTGTCTGTGTTCATTCAGAGAAGATGCACCTAACCCTCAAAGACTGAAGGCTGTAGGGAGTTTAGAGGTCAGGTGGTGTGGGTCATTGGTCTATGCACAGACAACCTGGTCTCCAGTCAAGCTCAGATGCTGAACCCTTGGACTCAGTGGTCATAATTTACCTACAAAGGAGGGAAGGAGTTCTGTCATGGTCCTGGAACTCTGACTCCTGCCTAAGTTACCTTCCACTACAGCCCCCACAAGAGAAACAAGGCTAGAAGTCAGGTAGGCAATATCCCAAGCTTTTGACCTTCAGGCTAAACTCCTCCCCAGTTACCTAGCAACAGAATGGATAGCATATTTTAAAGGGGCTGATTGGCCACTCCTTGCCCTCTCTCTCTCTCTCTCACTCCATTGTTCTTTTGCTCTTACTCTCCTCTCCCTCTCTCCCTCTTACTCTCTTTTTTTCTAACTCCCCCCTCTCTCTCTCTCCTACATTGTTTCTTTCCCCTTGCCTTTCTACAATAAAGCTCTAAAATCATAGATATTCTCTGATCATCAAGGCGGTGCTCACTCTTGCCAGTGTGGGAACCTGTCTTCCCTCTTCGCTTTCTCTCATAACCGCGGGGACACAGAATGTTGTCCCAATGACCCCAGGTTGGGCATCCCCTTGTCCATCCCCAGTTGAATGAATAAGAGGCTTGGATGCCCACCCAGAGCTGAATGGAAAGTGTCTGGCAGCCCTCCCATGTCTTCCTGTCCAGGGCATATGTGGAACTCTAGCGGGACATGGGTCCTCACTCTCCCCTCTTTTCCAAGGGCCCCTTTTAGTTCCTATAAGGTGGTGTGGGGGATGGCGGTTCAATATGAAGGCAGATTGGGTTGGGGAGCAGGTGTGGGATGTGGAGTATTCAGTCAGTGTATGTGGGGATGGGGAATAGAATATGAAATGTAAAATTTAAATAAAAAATAATGTTATCAGATAGCTAAGATTTCCTAAGCCATTTTTTTTTTGGTTCTATGTTAACATCAAGTAGATTATTTAATTCAGAGAAGATACATTCATAAACCACAATGCGGTTGGGTATATTTTATAAATACAAACCCCTATACTTACTGTTTTCTGAGATCACTGAATATTTTATGAATTCATTCCCTATGACACATTGAGACTCTGACTTCTACTGGGAAAAGATGTATAATAGCTCCTGGAGAATGTACTAGCTCAAACTTGTTGACACAGAAACAACACAAAATTGAACAGGTAGGGTGTATGTATATGTACATACTTATATGTGTGAGTTCATGTGAACTTGGATATTGAATTATTGTATTTAAGTGATTCCTGTCATAATTCATAGCAAGAAGGTGGAATATGAGAGGAAATATAAAGTTTATTTGTGAATTGTAGAAAATATTTATGAAATAAGCTCTAAGATGTTTCTTCATCTGGCAATAATTCATCAAAAGTTCTGGTTATTGTTCAAGAAGTGCACTAATTTTAGCACTGAAGGAAAATATCTCTGTAGATACTTTGTACTAAAAGATCCTTCACCTTGATTCCTTCTTCATATGGAAACCTGAGCACTTTAATCCTCAACTCACCTCCATTTTTATGAGAATCAATGATGAAATCAGTGTTGAGAAACAGAATGAGCAAAATAACAGAGGAACCAACTTGAAAGGGTGTTAACCCAGATGGTTTGTGTTAAGCAATTATACTCGATTCTAAAATTGTAATCCCCGACATGGTAACAACATGAACAGTGATTGTAATTGCACTTAATTTCCAAGTCATTTCAGATAATGTTGATGTGCTTTCTTGGGTTTCAGAATTCTTATCTACAACAATGCATTTGTGGACAGATATTATTTGATATGTTGCCTGAGAGCCTAAGAAGTTGGATTAGCTATAAATACAATATGTTGTTCTTTCAGACAATCTGAGTTCAGATCCCAGTACCCATGACAGATATCTCACAAGTAAATATAAATTTAATGACAGCAGTATTATTTGCTCATATGTGCACCTGTATAGGTGTTATCCACTTCACACACATAAGCAATTAATGCAATAAAACATTTTATGGAATTTTTGTATTTAATTTTGATGTACATATTAATTTTTTATGTCTAAAACAATTTCGTATACTTTTAATTTGTTTTCAAGCACAGTATATGTTAAAATGTATGGCTTCAAAACACAACTTAGTAGATTTCTTGGTTTTACTCCATGCATCATGGTTACATGGTTATAAACCCAAACTGTAAGCCTTAGCAACAAATGATTTAACTGTTTAAGTGTCTCACAGGCATAATATGACTTTTAAGAATTTTAATGCATTATGTAGAAGGAAAGGCAAAATATTTGAAAAGGTAACCATATACTTATTGCATTTTGCCAACCCTAAAAAATTATCTTAATAATGTGTGTAGTATGTAATATACTGAATATGAATCTCATGGTATATTCCAATTCTTAGGTCAAATCTTATCCCCTTCATCCTGGATTCTGACTACATCTGGTTTTGAACACGACCCTCTTAATATCGCATACTTAGCATTTTTCATAAATTTGCAAATACTTTTGTCTTCTATATTAATCTTAACAGAGAACATGGATTTTGCACCTAGTAGTCTCATGATCTCATCCCGTAGATTAAATATAACATTCAGATCTTCATGGGCTCTTATAGGTACATGGTGTGCACAATTATATTTAGGATAGATAGGTTCATGAAATATGACTAAATCAATACTAACAAAATTCGTGACTTAAATCTAAATGTACATGTAGTTTTATAATAGATTATCTGTTTGGAAAATCTTGTGCAGAATTCCTGCAAACTGCAGTTATATTTTCTAAAGTATTTTCTTTGTGAAATATAATCTACCATAGATTTGCAATGAGTCAATATGTGGGTCAAGACAACAGGTATGTTTGTTTGCTTTTGCAAGATTTTGTTAAGGATTTTTGTTTCTACAAGTAGTAAATTTGATAAGTAATATACTTTATATTTTCAGTTGCCTTTTAGCTGACTTCATTATTCAAGGGTGATGCAAGAAAAATACATATCTTCAGGATTTATCAGAGCAGCCAACACTCACTTGTCTCATTAGAAATTTCATTTTCAGGGCAGGGGCTGCAAACAAAATAGCAGGCTGCCATTCCCTCCTTCCATAATCTTCTGAATCCAGGACTACAATCTGCACTGCACACAGAGTTTGGCATCTGAGAAAATTAGACACATACTGATAATGAGTATTAGAAGGTTCTTTTATGTTTTAGATTAGCACTTTAAGATTTCAATAAGCTCATTTTATTCACACAATCTGATTGACTTTTATTTGTTTGTTTGTTTTTGTGTTTTGAGGCAGGGTTTCTCTGTATAGCCCTGGCTTTCCTGGAACTCACTTTGTAGACCAGGCTGGCCTCAAACTCAGAAATCCACCTGCCTCTGCCTCCCAAGTGCTGGGATTAAAGGTGTGTGCCACCACCACCAGGCCCCTGATTGACATTTTACAATGTCCATTATTTAATGGCCAGAAGTGAATATTGGAAATGCATTGAAGAAACGTTGCATAGTATCTGAGTGTCTAGTAACATAGGGAAAAGGGCTGATATTGAGCTGTATGGAAAAGTACAGAAGTTGCAACCTTATGTTTTTTAGTTAATTATTTCAACTTGGTACTAAGTGCTATGGTCAGAGGAAACTTAATTGAAATATTCTCTCAGCCAACACTAGCCTGTCCTCATCTTTGAAGCATTTTCTTCTGTGGTAATTGATATAAGAATGCCCATCTTACTGTGGGCAGTTTAGCCAGTAAGTACTGTTCTTTCAAAATCTCTTGGGAAAAAAATACAGCCTAAAGTAATGTTCGCCGTTTTTTCATTAATGGGAGAATCAGAAAAATGTTTTGGGAAACTGATATTAAAAGATTTTGCCTTGCCTTACCATAAAGAAAAAAATCAATTCTTTAGTTCCAGTTTCCTGATATCCACACTTGTCTTTCTATAACTAGAAGTCATATGTCAAATCACACGTTCCTCCTCACTTTCCTTATTATCAAAGTTTAATTAAAGCAACAGAGAAGCAAGTTAGTATTTGAAGAAATTTGAAAAAGGAAATATATGTCCTTCATTCACAGATAGCAAATATGACCTCAAATAATTTACTGTTGCAAAGCATGAGAAAAATGTATATAAAAAATAGTGGAGTATGCATACACTGGTTTAATATGGTTGGGGATGATAAATTATTCTGTAGCGACCTTGAATATGGAGCATTCCATGAGGTCAAAATGCTCTACATTGGCTTCAAATATTGGAAAAAGCTGGATAAATATTAGATTGTTTAAAGTTAATTGAAGATTTGAAGAATTCTTTCTATATTTTTGATATTGTTGAAAAGGGTCTTACACTTTCCCATCAAAGATCAGAGAATATTTCCCCCGCCCATCATTTTCTTTCTTTCTTTCTTTCTTTTTTCTTTCTTTCTTTCTTTCTTTCTTTCTTTCTTTCTTTCTTTCTTTCTTTCTTTCTTCCTTCCTTCCTTCCTTCCTTCCTTCTTTCCTTCCTTCCTTTCTTCCTTCCTTCCTTTCTCCCTTTCTCCCTCTCCCTCTTTCTTTCTTTTTTCTTTCTTTCTTTCTTCCTTTCTTTCTTTCTTTCTTTCTTTCTTTCTTTCTTTCTTTCTTTCTTTCTTCCTTCCTTCCGTCCTTTCTTCCTTTCTATCTTCCTTCCTTCCTTCCTACCTTCCTTCCTTCCTACCTTCCTTCCTTCCTTCCTTCCTTCCTTCCTTCCTTCCTTCCTTCCTTTCTCCTCCCTCCCTCCCTCCCTCCCTCCCTCCCTCCCTTCCTTCCTTCCTTCATTTCCTTCTTTCTTTTCTTTTTTTGAGACAGTATTTCTCTATATAGCCCTGGCTGTTCTGGAACTAACTTTGTAGACCAGGCTGGCCTCGAACTCAGAAATCTGCCTGCCTCTGCCTCTCAAGTTCTGGCATTAAAGGTGTGTGCCAACACTCCTGGCTCCCATCATTTTCTTTAACTGTATATTGACCCTTTGTTATATTTGAAAGACTATTTTGAGTTAGAGTGTAGAAAGTCTGCATACTTTTGTACTTTATAATAATTTATTTTAAGGTAGTGTCTCCATATCACACATGGCTGTTTTGGACTCACAGTATAGGGTAGACTGGGAAGAAACATACAAAGATTTTCAGATTTTGTCTCTAAAATGCTTGGATGAAAACATGAATCACAAAACAATCTGATATTATTTCTGACTTTCATAGATAAAATTTCCTCTGCATGTATTATAGTATTGTAAATAGTTTTGTAAAAGAAAATGTTCTAATATCAATATAGTTTCCTTCTGTTCAATCACTATTTTTGTTTCTTTATCTATGAATTAATGTTGGAGTTGGCTAAGAGCCATTTCTGAAGGTTTTTTGGAAAATAATGTAATTCTATATTTTGTCATGTATTGCATTTAATGAAACTGCATATATTGAAGTATGCTTGCATCCCTGAAATAAATTCTCCTTTAGAGGAAGAAAACAGTGGTAAGGGAAAATAGGAGAAGAATCAGGATGGTAGAAGATGGAAGAGGTGTACAGAGGTCAGGAAATTGAACAGAGTTATATAGCAATCAGTGATGGGTTCTTTGGGTAGCAACCAGAGAGTCCCAGATGCCAGGAAATCAAGAGCATCCCAGGAACCCACAGGGATGATATTAGCTGAAATATCCTAGAATCGGGGGGAAGAATCTGTTGATACCATATCTAGAGGTTATGCATGGCCCCCCAGTTGAGAAATAGGGCCACCCACAGATCTACAAAATTTTAACCCAGAATTGTTCCTGTCTAATTGAAATGATGGGGCAAAGAGTAGAGCAGAGACAGAAGGAAAGGACTCACAGAGACTACCACACCTGGAGATCCATCCCAAATGCAGTCACCACACCCAGACACTATTGTGGATGGCAAGAAGTGTTTACAATGAGTAAATACAGCTATCTGATACAGCTATCTCCTGAGAGGCTCTGCCAGATCCTGACCAATACAGATATGGATGCTCACAGTCAACCATTGAACTGAGTACAGGGACCCCAGTGGAGGTGTTAGGGTAAGGACTGAAGGAGTTAAAGTTTTCTATCTGGCAACAATGGGAGGGGAGTCCTTTGGTTCTGTGAAGGCTTGATGCTCCAGTTTAGAGGAATGCTTAGGTGCTAAGGAAGGAGTGGGTAGGTGTGTGGGAGAGCATCCTCAAACAAGCAGGGTAAGGGGAGATGGTATGTAAATAAATCATATCTAGAATTTAAAAAATTGAAAAAAGAAAGGCACAAATAGAAAAATCACAATAAAAAATGGGAGTATAATTCATGGGTAGCTTCTAGCCTAACACTTACTAGGTTCAATCTTCAAGTCTAAGAATGTAATAAACAACAGTAAAATAAGAGCAGTTTTTGTTGTTGTTGTTAAGGCTTTAAATGTCTTACTTTTATTAAGCCAAAGGCAGGTGGGAACTGGTGGTACAAACCTTTAATCGCAGCACTTGGGAGGCAGAGGCAGGCAGATTTCTGATTTTGAGGTCATCATGGTCTACAGAATGAGTTCCATGACAGCCTGATAATAAAACTAGTTTTGTTTTTTGTTTTGATTTGTTTTGATTTTTTTTTTGTTTTTGATTCTTTTAGGCTTTAGCCTCTTTTATACCAGTTGAATGTTAGGAATATGATTGCATATTTTTCCCATAAAAGCCCTACTACATATCAGGCCCTACTCAAGGCACAAAGGTAAAAAATAATAAATTTGTTATATATATATATATATATATATATATATATATATATATATATATATATGTGTGTGTGTGTGTGTGTGTGTGTGTGTATACATATACATATATATAATATTATATAAACTTGCTTTTTACGTACTGTTTCTTCATATAAAATATTAAAGTATACTGAGATAAATGATACTTATATTTTCATGCAGTGTGCCACGTAGATACATATGAGGGGTATCTAACACTCATTTATTGCCATGTAGTGCTTCCTAAATATTTTATAAATAGCACAGCTCCAAAATTCACAATTTTCAGAGTGAATGATTAAGAGTTGAGAAAAATCCAAAGTAGAAAAAAGAATGAGCAAGCCAGGATTATCAGCAGTTGTGGAGGTGTATTAACACTGATTTGTTTGCAAGCAAAACTGAGAACTGGTCTCATCCCACAAACCTCAAGAAATCCTGTATATAATAGTCAAGTGGAAACAATGAGTTGGTCTCATTTTGGCTCAAATATCAATGTGATTGTATTTTCACACTTTTGCTGCCAAATCCTGAGTACATTCAGTTTATATAAGATTAATTTCCAGGTAGGGGAAGAGGGCATTTGTAAATCACAAAAATTTTCCTACTGACCGTTGAATTTGGTAATTATGTTATGGTTAATCAGTGATAAAAGAAGATACCAACAGTGTTTGACTACCAGAGTTTTGTGTTTTGGCTGGCTTTGAAAAGGACAGTCTATTTCAGGGTGTTTGTGTAGAATTCCCATTGACATATAACAGCACTTTGTCCAAGGAATTCCTTTTGCAGTTTAATATTAATAGTTTATAGGCGCTTCTTCTTATGTTTGTTCACATGCAAATGTGGAATAAATGATTTTTATCAGTAGTTCCAGATGTTTTGATTGTCAAATTGACAGTTTGAATTATATTTTCAAACACAAAACTGGGAATAACTGTCACTCAATTGTCTATCACTAACTCATGCTATATTCACTACTATTCATATGAGGTATGAAGTAGGATTTCGTGGTCTTTTCACCTAGCTCAATTTCATATGTCTAGTTACCATAATGTGTTATGAAAATTTTGTTCTTTTATGATGGCTTAGATTTGTTTAATCTTGTTTTATTTTATTTTTCTCCCATAGAATCCTGTCATTTTCTAATGAGTGACATAAAGTGGATATGATGAAAAAGGAAGGAAATAGGAATATTAACTATGAAATATTTGCCAGTAGAACTGACAATTGTTCACATCCCAATAGATAGGAATGGAAACTGTAATTAGGATATATTATGGGAGAATAACAAATTATTTTCAATAAATAAAACCATCAAATTTAAAAAGAAAATCTCCCTGTTCTCAGAGAATGATCTTTCTGTAGTGTGTTGTGTTCTTTTGGTAGGTGTTTTTGTCAAGAATTATTCCACACATATCTATCAAATGTATTGTTCTAGAATGACCTTTTTTCCTTCTATTAAACATTATACAGTTTTCCTCCATTTTTTAATAAAGAAAAGTTCTCCTCTTGTATATGAATGTGTCTTCCTACACTCTGCAGGCAGCTTAGGAATGTCTTAAAAAAATAAACCAGTTTTGTTGTCTTTGATTTCATTTAGAGAATGTTAACAAAAAAGTTCAATTATTACTGAAAATTATTTGTTGCTTTTGTCTGGTTGCTGTTATTGCTGTACTTGAGGTGTGTTAATTGCCTTTATTTTTCCTGTTGTTGTAGTGCTGTCTATAGGTTCCTTTGACCTTCTGGTCATCTTATGTAAAAGAGTGAATGGATTCTTTAAATTTATAAAAAGTGATGTTTCTTTGAATATGATTTTCTGTAATTGTGTTCATTAGGGAATGTGGTGAATGTCCTTTTATTATATGATAAACATTTTTGGATATAATGACAAGGGTTAGCAATTATGACTATTGGTGTGTCATAACTGTAACATTAGCCTCTTTCATATCAATACCTGTTCCAGAAGTTTAATTTAAGGGAGGAGAGTACTGTTTCATTAAAGCAATTGTGTGAAGAAAATTTAGTTTAATTTAAAGGAAAGAATATCTAATAGTGGTGAACAGTGTTTTTCTAATTTATTAAATTTCAAAAAATGGTTCTGATATGACAAAGTTATATTTTAAGCATTCTGAAATCTTCAAATAATTGGTAAAAATTTGAAAAAAAAAGAAATATCATACTGGAGACTGGAATTTCCTTCCTTATGTGACTAAATTTTTCATTTCAATATGTTGCCGTGTATTCATCTGACACTGTTTACTGCTCTGTATTATAAACCAGTAAGCTAGCACACACTTACCTTTCTTCTTCCTATGGCCAACTCAATCATGTCTATGTAAAAGTGAAAGTGTCGACCATGTGGTAAATATGGGCTGAACTTTCCTAACTTCATCTTCATCCCAATGTGTTGTGAGAGATTCCCAAAGTGAATAATGTCATATTCATCCTGCATTATTACTCTTTGCTTCATAAACACTTTGTCCCCAAGAGGATTAGTGAAGTAGGTCCTTCTTAGAAAGGAGTTTACCTAAAATACAAGCATTGCACTATAATGTATGTATCATTCCTTCAAGTCATAAGATTCAGTCTGATTTCATAGCAAAGGCACACATATTTAAAGAAAGAAAGAAAGAGAGGAATCACAACAAATGCAATTGCATAAAAAAATTATTGCAATATTACAAGAATTTCAGTTTTCTCAGTGATGAATACCAAACACAAAGACAGAAAAATGCAGATCCAAACACAGGTATGCAACACACAGACACACACACACACCAAACACAAACACACACACACACACACACACACACACACACATAAATAAACACACAGACGATGAGAGCGGCTCACATCTTATCTAAGTCACACATATAGTACAGGTATACATTCATTTACAAACAAATATACATACATGTTGACATACATATGTAAATATTCAGGCACATAAATGAAAATCATATCCACTCAAATAAAAAGAAAGATATGAAATCACACAAAATAATACACTGGCAAAGGTACAACCATACACACATATATACACAGAGAGAGAGAGAGAGAGAGATAGAGAGAGAGAGAGAGAGAGAAAGAGAGACAGAGAGAGAGAGAGAGAGAGAGAGAGAGAGAGAGAGAGAGAGAGAGAGAGAGAGAGAGAGAGAGCAAAACACGGGGAGAGGTATAAATAATTAAGGACAAGCCATGAACAATATTGACACAGAGAAATTTTTATACTCACACGTAAAGACAAAAAGGAAGGCAAAGGCCTTGCTAAGTACAAAGAAATAGGCAGACACATACTTAGTAAAGCAGGTTTAAATCCGTATAAGTACTTATAAACACTTACAAAATACATACATTGTATACAATGAAACCTACTCTGACAAAACACCAAAGAAACATACACATATATATAAACAAACACTTATAGAAATTCCTACATAGAAAAAATTGTTGTTCACTTCCACTTTCATACAGAGAGATAAACATATATGTTGAAAGTAACACAAATATGAACACAGATGCACAGAAAGAATAGAAAATATACATATACTTAGTGAGAAGCAAACATTCACACATATAAACACATTTGTACAGACAGAAATGAATACCAGCACTATTTCTTGTTTAGTTACTCTCAGAAAACCCAGAATGTACTCCAGAACCCACACTCTTGACAGAATCACAGGATTACACTAATGAAAATAATTCCTCCAAATGATTTCCATATAATTGACAAATATAAATAAAACTCATCTTCTAATCATGGAGAAAATTAATGAGGAAAGACTATTTATATCCAATATTGGAAGGGGCATGGTAATAGATATTTGGGTGCTCTGTATAAAACCACACATTTTCATTGCTAACCTGTGAGTTCCTTTTCTAATCACATTCATAACAATCTATAGATTTGCTTTTGTTAAGGTAAAATGTTTGGAAAAATATTTCTTATTTCTTTAAGTCTGGGCATTTGAAAGACTCTAAACAACTATGCAACTGAAGACACCAAACCTCGGCCAATAGAAGAAACTTTTACCTTCAAGCAGTAAGAACTGGCTCCTTTTCCATTGTCTATTGCCTGATTATCAACCTGTTGTAGATTCATCTCGTGGAGGGCATGGGCTATGGCATGCACAGCATTGTATATGTTATGACTACTCTCACTAAAGGTCATGTCAAACTTCTGTTCCATTAGCCAATCAAATGAGGCTTCAGATGAATTGTTCTTCAGTATTTTACAGTTAGATGCTGAGTCTTCATAGTTAAAATATTTCAACTCTGGCATTACTAGATATAAATCTGTGTTTCTGAGATGGAACCATGTCTGTACAAAAATTTTAAAGCCAGAAATCTCACCATGGTGGGGTAGAAAAGTAAGTGATCCATAGAATGTGCCATGACTTATGTCTGTCTCACTGGTAGGTAAATTCCATTTTATTGTGGTGATCCATATTCTCTGTAAAATGGGAGGGTCCCACATTCTGAAGATCAAATGAATGAAATTGTATGTTTCTCCATAAGTGATAATAACATTTGTTAATGACATCACAATTTGGTTGTAGTACATTTCAGTGTTTTGTGGAAATGAAACTTCATCAACAGAGATCATTTTCACAAAGGCAAAGCAAATTTCCTTGATTTCACTCTCTTTCTTCAACTCTAAAAGAAATTGGTTTCCTTGATCGTCATCTGGGATGACAAGGCCAATCCAGTTCCATTTGAAATAAAGTATGAAGGAGACCATTGCCAATGGTAGAGATGTGTCCTTTGGGCCCATCTGATAGATATAGGGATATTGTTCATCATCACTGAAGATGGAGTGGAAAGGACCATAGGTAAGCTGAAGGATCTATAGCACAAAGAGCAGCATGAGGTGTGGTGCATGTGAAAACACTTGTAATCATTTTTACCTGCAAACAGTTGATTACCTGTGACTTTTTCTCTCATCTCTGATTCAAATTAGCAAACGTGGAAGACTGGCACATCCACTTTTAATGGAAACAGCAAGCATTGCTGTTTGACAAAGATGTAATAAATATATTCACATGTTATAATGGCTGCCATTCTGTCTTTCAGTTTTAGTCTTGATACCTGTGTTTCAAATGTTTGAAGGGATTTTTATACTTTTACAATTTGGGGATATTTGATTAATATTTTTAAAAAGGCTTTTATGCCATAATCTATAAATACTTTTAAGATTGAAGAGGATAGTCCTGTACACAATACTGATATAGCATTTGGAAGAGATATTCTTATATTGCCCTACTTGACAGTAATATTTTACACTAGAGGTTGTGACTCACATAAAACTGCCAGAGATCTCCTTTTTAGGTTTGTTCTGAATTACTCTGGCAATGTCTGCCTCTGTGCCTCTTCAGGAAACAGACAATAAGATCAAAGTATTTGTAAAAATATAAACTAGATTTTGCAGCCTAAAAGTGTTAGCAGAAAATTAGATCAGAAAAACTCTTCTTACTATATACCCAGGTAATTCTGGTGCAAAATAATTGGGATTCATAAGTTGTACATCTTGAGGAAAATATATAGAAATGAAGTTAGATTGAATGGTATTTTGTCCTCATTAAAAAGTGATTATAATGTTTTAAAAATCTTCATTGGAAAAATATGGAAGAATGAGGTATTGGAACCTCATATCTCCTCCTTCTTAGAAAAGTTCACATGTGAAGTTCTAATCTTGTATGATAAAATGTGGAAGCAAAAGAAAAAACAAGATAAAACATAGCAATAAATTCTACAGAGTATATAATAATATTATATACTGATAATATAATAAATTAAATTAATTACATGAATAATATCATCATATTATTAAAGAAAATGATTTATTAAAAGTATAGCACAATGAGTGTGTAATTTTTCCAGGGATCTAATGTCAATTTAAATTCTGACTCTTAATAGTTGGTCATACACTCACAGGTAGTCAAATGACTAACTCCACAGACTGGATTAGAGCTTTTCATCCTTTCTAGTACCACTGAAATGTCATGAGTTTCCAGATTAAGAATGGTATTTCATGCCTTTTCAAAAATAAAGATACTCCAGATAGTTAAACGTTAGGTTATAGAGAAAATATTGGTAAAATTTATTTCTGTTCTATCACAGTTTTTCTCTGATGACTAAACTTATAACACCACCATAATTCTATTATTCCATAGTTTACCAATGATAATTTAATCTTATAACCAAGATGAAGATAACACCTTTCTGGGGACAGAAATAACATGCTCTATATTTTGGAACAGCATGAACAAATCTCTGCTTGCTGAGATTGGTGTAAATAATGAAACACTCTGATGGACAGTCAGTCAAGGCTGTAAGATTCTTTCTTCCACCATGCCAGACTCAATTCTCCATGGCCTCTTCTATTCTGTCTTGCTCATATCTTTGTACTTCTGGTGTTAGCCCTTAGCAGAAGGCCTAACATGTTTCTGAAGAATAAGTATCCTGGAACTACCTCGATTGACATAAGCATCAGTCCAACCACATCCATTAACTTTCTTAATAGCTATCAAAGTCCCCCAAAGAAACATGATGTTAATGATTCGAGGCTGGTGATGACTCACACGTGGAGATAAGAAGCTGTCCAGGTACTTCCAGAAATCTAAAGATACCTCCCAATTGGGTCCTGAAAGCAGAAAGGAACACATACTCTCTTCATTACAGAAATAATTAGGGATAGGGCTTTGTTTTTTTCTATTAAATAAATAAGGTGTAGGTGTAGAAGTTTTTCCATCACAATGGCCCAAAGAGTATCTTATAATCAAAGACATATTTGGTAAAAGATCAGGATTTCTGTTGATTTCATCCATTGCAAACACCAATGCCAAAGCATATTTGTGGTTTCTAGTTGTTTTTCTGTAAAAGAGTACAGTGTTTATTATGGACAGATGATTATACATCCAAATTTGTACTCAGTAGAAGCACTACACTATACTGGAAGTTTCTGAAGATGACATCTAAAGACTAGAACAAATGTCTTTTGTTATAAGATTGCATTGACAGATGGACCTGGAAAATAGAAAGCAGTTTAAAAGTTCATGACAGTGTAGGTCCCATAAATAAGAGATGGTATTGACCTCATCCACATAGATAATTTCCATTTTTTTTGAGCAAGGAAGAGAAAACCACAGATATTGACAAAACAGTAATTCTGATCATGTCTTCATTTTGAAATTATTGAGCAATAAATAAATTTGTAATTAGAGCCACTGAGTTCATGATATTTTCTTGTGAAATTAACTGAATTGGTTAATGGAATGAAACCATAGCCAGGAGTGGTGTCACATGCCTTTCATCCCAGCACTTGGGATGCAGAGGCAGGTGGATTTCTGAGTTTGAGTCTATCCTGGTCTACAAAGTGAGTTCCCGGACAGCCAGAGATAAACAGAGAAACCCTGTCTAAAAAAATAAAATAAAATAAAATAAAATAAAATAAAATAAAATAAAATAAAATAAAATAAAATAAAAAGAAAGAAAGGAAGACAGAAAGAAAACCATGATTTATCAATGCATAATTGTCTCTCTCTCTCTCTCTAGCAACATTTAATTCCTGTACTTATAATCATTTACAATTAGCGGCCAAAATTCTTGACACATCCCTTCATATCTATCCTCATGCTGTTATTTTTTCAATCTTTTATTGAAAGAAAATATTTTCTAAAGATTTCTTTTTAATTAAATTCAAATATCAAACATGAATTTGGTAATTGATACATGTTTATATTTAAGTTTGTATGTATTTCAGCAAGGACTATGTAGGTTATAAGATTGCAATATATCCCAATGTTTTATAAAATACTTTCCTGTAGACTATCCTCAATTCAAATGCACAGGTAGGCAGCAGTGGCAGGTGTTTAGTGCAGAGATAAAGGGTTTGTCCCACCACTGTTGTATCATTCTCCTACTTCCTATTTACAAAGGAATGTGATATATATTCACTCTGAGTATTTTATTCATTATAAATTAATTTCTAGGAAACATCTTTGACAACCTTTGTCATTACACTAAAACATTACTAGTATCCTACTGAGAACTCGTAAAATGAGGAAATATCTGTGATATTTGTATTTGCCAATATTATATGCTTATAATATGGAAGATATTTTTTGTGTAAATTTATGGAATATATTCATTGTTTTTTTTTAAATCAAAGTGGACCACTAGACCATGGGATTGGAATAATACCATATTGGTTTTGTTTATATTTTTAAAAAGAATAATATCTCCTGTTTTATCCTTGTCATTTCATATAATTTTATCAATAAACTCTTATGTACGCCTGCATATTTAAGGATTAGAATGAAGTAAATACAATCAGTCTTTCACTAAAAATTATACAACTATTTTGTTTTCATTCTATACCCTATAAAATAGGTCATTTTAGAATATTCTTTATTACCACACACACACATACAAATCTCAATTAAAGTTTTACTAATATACAAAATAAATTTGAAAGTAGACATCGTACAATGCTCACACTACTACCTATAACTGATTTTAGAAAACATCAGTTACTTAAGATGTCTGTGTAGCCTAGTAGTCTAAAGGGCTGTGTTTTAAAACAATGATCAGCAATCCACAAAAATTGGTATTGATACCACGATGGTAACATGTGCACTAATATTTACTAAAATTATTGAAATAAGTCCCACAAGATTTATATATTTTAAAAGGTTCAGAGATTAGCCAACTCATACATGAATGGAGAAGACATTTTTCTTAAATAATGACAAAAAAAACTAATAGAAAGCTCCTGTATCACTGTCCTCAAACGTTCCAACTATCCCACTATACAATTGTCACCCATGCCAGTGATAAGGGACATAAGCAGTCACCACTGTTATTGATAGCCTGCCTATTCAAAGAATGTAATCATGTCATTGGATTCCATATGTTCCAAATATGGTTTACTCTAAAGAGAGAGTGCCCAATTGAACTTTGCAAAACATAAAAGCCAGTGATTGTACATAAATAGTGTGAAGTACAAAGCCACAATGCTTTTGGATTTTATCTTTTAAAACACTTCGATGTCTTGACCCCTAATGAGCTAAATATTCCTTGCTCATATACATACAAAAATATCCATCCAGGCATTCATATGAAGTAGGAATTTATGAGTGTAAGTATCTTCTCTTTCCAAACCTGATGAAGTTTTAGAAGTCAATAAGTGACTGCATGGAATGGATTTGAGACAGTAAGTTTGTATGTATGTAAAGTTTTTGACAACTATATGTGCCATGAATATTACTGGATCTAGAATATGCTCTAGGAGCAACACACTTTTGGAAGGACTGTAAGCAGAATTTATGACCATTTATTTACATGTACTTGGGATAAAACATAATGAAATATTACAGGATCAATTTTAATAAGTCATCTCTGCCTAGAGTGCAATATAAACTGTCAAAAGGCAGGCTTTATGTTAAAGATCAATGTAAATAGTCCTTCATTCCTAAGATTCCAACCTTCAATTCCGAAGCCACCTGGAGGAAAACCAAAACCTCCACTGGATTAATTAAATGGAGAAAATAGGATTAAATCTGTAAAGGAATTAAGGTTGTTTCTTAGAGTTCAGTCTTAGCACCAGGACAGAAGACTCAAGAATTTGTCTCATCTTCATCCTCAGAGCACTCAAGAAATATTTATGTTCTCTTTTCAATTTAAAATACAAATTTACTTACAGAACATTAAGAGTCTTATTGAAATAATCATTTTCAATGGGTGTCTGAACTGCTGCCAGGATGAAAGAACAAGTTACTCCCACAGGTTCACCATTTATTTCATCCAAATTTATTCTCCAAAAGCACCTAGCATCAATGAAATTGGTCATGAGAAGTGTAATATTAAAGAGGAAGAAGACCCCCATGAAAATGAACATATTTTTCCTGCCTTAAACCTGGGCAGTGTGGACTGTGAAGTGCCATGCATATCAGCACATCAGATTTCTACCACCTTTTATTTCTTTGGGCAAAGGAGATGTTCATTGCATATTCATGATTCATTTTATTTTTAGGTTTCTCCTGAGCCCTGGAAGAAACTTAAATACATTCTTCCCTGGGGCTCTGCCACTGGTGTCCACAGCACATGGAATAAACATGTGTAGGTAAATACTTAGGAGGATAATTCATTCTCAGTCTCCATGATATCATTCATGATTGTGAATCTGTGGAAGGAGGTCCCGGTGTTCAAATTTGTTCCTTGGAAAGTTTCAACAATCTGATTATGTGACCACAGTTAGAAATGATGTCAGTGGATTGAATCAGATTCCTAGTGACACATCCAGTACTAGCAAATCTGGAGCTACTGAGGACATAGGGGACACTGTATTACACAGTCCAAGTCATGCAGATGCAGTCTCACTGAGATCCACAGACCATGTAGAGTATGGACTATGTCACAGAAGTGATAGATAAGAATAACTACACAAGACCTGTGCTTCCATTATCTTGAGAATCTATTAACAGATCAAATCCCAATTATAGGTAATCCAGCTCTGTCTGAAATCATACATTCTTCACATATCCACAGTTAATTTACATGGTAAAGATTGAGTTTTAAAGGCTCAACAAGACCCAGTAAATATGCCATGTTTGTTCTTTATTTCCAATAAAAGAAAAGGTCACCCCACCTTCCAAAAATTAATTAGTAATGAAAAAATCATGTTAATATTTGAATTCCAAGCCATTATTTTCCTCCCATGTGCTCAATTTTTTTTCGACTTAATAGCTTAGGCTGACCCATCTAATCTCTCTATATATTTTTCTGTTTTCCTACATTGTTTTTTGTCAGTTTATATTCAGGTAGTGGTTGTTAAGGAATCTTATTTAAAAATAGGTTTTAAATATCTTAAAAACAACTTGTGATTGTGAAGGAGCACTTTGTTTCAATGTGTAAACTTTTCCTATACATTCTTTCTACCCATGTATATTTGGTTGCAGTCTAGAATCAACAGTGACAATCTGAGAGTTTACTGAATATTGTACACTCATGAAACTGTTTCATTGTATTTGGACTGGAAACAGGCGGAGTTTATCTAGGCAGTTCATCAGTTTGGGCGATGATATGCCCCATTTTATGTTTGAATGACACCAACAAATTTAGAGTTTTGCATTGTATATTCCTGCATTATGTAAAAGTCACTGTTTTTCCTGTGTATGACTTCGGAATCTCTGATAAATTCAGAGTACAGAGAGTTGTATCTAGAAGAATTAATGATAATGCAGCACTCTTTCATGAGAATAAAGAGGAGGGCTGGGCATGGTGGTGCACACATTAAATCTCAGCAGTTGGGAGGCAGAGGCACATGATTTCTGAGTTTGTGGCCAGCCTGGTCTACAAAAGGAGTTCCAGGACAGCCAAGGCTATACATAGAAGCCCTGTCTGGGTAAACAACAACAAAAACAACAACAACAACAACAAAAAACAAACAGAGGAAATTTATATTTCAAGTGTGCAAATGAAATTTTAAGTAGTTCAGATTTGGTAATTTTTTAATAATTATTATTTCCCAAATTGTATTTTATATATTGGGTGTTCTAAGTTTCTGGGCTAATATCCACTTATCAGTGACTACATATTGTGTGAGTTCTTTTGTGATTGGGTTACCTCACTCAGAACGATGCCCTCCAGGCCCATCCATTTGCCTAGGAATTTCATAAATTCATTCTTTTTAATAGCTGAGTAGTCCATACTTTGGTCTTCGTTCTTTTTGAATTTCATGTGTTTCACAAATTAAAAAATGGGGCTCCATTGTGTAAATGTACCACATTTTCTGTATTCATTCCTCTGTTGAGGGGCATCTGGGTTCTTTCTAGCTTCTGCCTAATATAAATAAGGCTGCTATGAACATAGTGGAGCATGTGTCCTTATTACCGGTTGGAACATCTTCTGGATATATGCCCAGGAGAGGTATTTCAGGATCCTCTGGTAGTACTATGTTCAATTTTGTGAGGAACCGCCAGACTGAATTCCAGAGGGATGTACAAGTTTGTAATGTCACCAACAATGGAAGTCATTTCCCCACATCCTTGCCAGCATCTGCTGTCACCTGAATTTTTAATCTTAGCCATTCTGAATAGAGTGAGGTGGAATCTCAGGGTTGTTTTAATTGCATTTCCCTGATGATTAAGGGTGCTGAACATTTTTTCAAGTGCTCTTCAGCCATTCGGTATTCCTGAGGTGAGAATTATTTGTTTAGCTCTGAGCCCCATTTTTAAATTTGTGAAACACATGAAATTAAAAAAGAACGAAGACCAAAGTATGGACACATTGCCCCTTCTTACATTTGGGAACAAAACACCCAGAGAAAGAGTTACAGAGACACAATTTGGAGCTGAGATGAAACGCTGGACCATCTAAACACTGCCATATCTGGGGATCCATCTCATAATCTGCTTCCAAACGCTGACACCAATGCATAGACTAACACAATTTTGATGAAAGGATCCAGATATAGCTGTCTCTTGTGATACTATGCCGGGATATAGCAAACACAGAAGTGGATGCTCACCGTCAGCTCTTGGATGATTCACAGTGTCACCAATGGAGGAGCTAGAGAAAGTAACCAATGAGCTGGGGGGAACTACAACCCTATAGGTGGAACAACAATATGAACTAACCAGTATCCCCCGGAGATCATGTCTCTAGTTTCATATGTGTCAGAAGATGGCCTAGTAGGCCATCAGTGGAATGAGAGACCCTTTGGTCGTGCAAACTTTATATGCCTCTCTACAGGGGAATGCCAGGGGCAAGAAGTGGGAGTGGGTGGGTGTGAGAGTTGGTGGGGGATCAGGTGGAGGACTTTTGGGATAGCATTGGAAATGTAAATGAAATAAATACCTAATTAAAAAAATAAAAATAAATAAATATTAACAGTAACTGGGAATATTTAGTTATGGAGTTGATATAATTAACTTGCCTATCTCTTTAAAACTGTATATGTAATAAACATTCAGTATGTGTCATTTTAATGGAACTTTTCTAGTTTAGAATCATCTATTGTATTATAATAAAATAACCTTGAGAATAAATAATGAAGCTTTGGGGAAACAAGTTATAATAGCTATAGAATTTTAAATAAATATGATTTATGGAACATAAAAAATAATTATTATTTCCTGGAAATTACCATACATTATTGAGTGTTTCATTGTGGCAAATTGACACAAATGTAGCATGCACTTTGCTAGTGTCTGTACCTCCATGACCTATGTCTGTTGCCCATCTTGCTGCTGACTCATTCCTCCATTCAATCCACCTTCTTCTCCCTTCAAGACATTCTGTGTCATGCTCAATTTGCAACTCACGAATGATATTTTTCTTTAAAATTTCTAATTATAGGCTTCACATTTCCTTTATTCCTTTATGCCTTCCCAATTCCTTTATGTCTTTTTAGACAAATAATTTCTCACTTTCTTCAATTTTTTACCTTTAGGTCTATTCATTTATTTTATTTCTATGTATATGCATATTTTATTAATAATTATTGGTTATTTTATTTCTTTGCATTTCAAATGTTAATCTCATTCCATGTTTCCCCTTCAAACCCCCACAGCACAATCCCCTCCCTTCTGATTTTATGAGGGTGTATGCCCACCCATCCACCCATTTCCCCCTTACTGCTCTAACTTTTTCTTAAGCAATAGCATCAAGCCTTCATGAGACTTAGTGCTTCCCCTCCCATTGATTCCAGATAAGCCCCCCTTGTGTTATATATGCAGCGGGAGCCATGGGACTCTCCATGTGTATTATTTGGTTGGTGTTTTAGTTTCTGGGAGTTCTGGGGTGTCTGGGTGGTTGGCATCATTACTCTTACTATGGGTTTGCAAACCCCTTCAGCTCCTTTAGTATTTCTTTAACTCCTCCACTGGAGTTCCTGTGAACATTCAGTGGTTGCCTGCAAATATTTGTATCTGTATCTGTCAGGTTCTCATATTGTCTTTCAGGAGACATCCATAACAATTTCCTGTAAGCAAGCATTTCTTGATAACAGCAATAGTGACTGGGATTGTTGACTGCATATGGAATGGATCCCCAGGTCGGACAGTCTCTGGATGGACTTTCCTTCAGTTTCTGCTCGACTTTTTTTCCCTGTGTTTCCTTTAGACAGGAGAAATTCTGGGTTAAAATTCTGAGAAGGGGTGGGCTGGATCCAACCCTCAACTGGTGGCCATTCCTAACCTCTGGATACGGTTTGTACTGCTCTCTCCCCTTGGTTGGGCATTTCAGCTATTGTCATCCCAGTTTTGTCCTGAGAGCTGTTTGCTTTCCTGACATAAGGGACTTTTTGTTGGCTACCCCCAGTTTTCCACCTCCCATTGCTACACACCTCTCTTTAATTTATTGACCCCTTGTATAACTCCCTCATCTCCCCTCACACTTGATCCTGCCCCTTTTCCTTCTCCCCTTCTCTCTTTCTCCCAAATCCTTTTCATCCTCTACCTCCTGTGATTATTTTGCTTCGACTACTAAATAGGACTGAAGCGTCCACACTTGGTCTTCCTACTTCTTCAGCTTTGTATAGTCTGTAAGTTCTATCATGGGTATTCAAAACTTTTTACCTAATACCCACTTATCAGTGAGTATATACAATGTGTTTTCTTTTGTGACTGTGTTACCACACTCACGATGACATTTTCTAGTTCCATCCATTAGCCTGGGAATTTCATGAAGTCATTGTTTTTAGTAGCTGTGTAGTACTTCACTGTGTAAATGTACCACATTTTCTGTATCTATTCTTCTTTTGAGGGACATCTTGCTTGTTTCCAGCTTCAGGGTATTATAAATAAGGCTGCTATGAACATAGTGGAGGATGTGTCCTGGTTATATATATAGGATGTGTCCTTGTTATATGTATGAACATCATTTGGTTATATGCCCAGGAGTGCTATGTCAGGTTCCTCAGGTAGGACTATTTCCAATTTTCTGATGAACCATCAGAATGATTTCCAGAGTGGTTGTACCTGCTTACAGTCTTCGTGAAATGAAGGCGTGTTCCTCATTCTGTACATCCTCCCCAGTGCCTGCTGTCACCTGAGTTTTTGATCTTAGCCATTCTGTCTGGTATGAGGTAGAATCATAGGGTTATTTTGATTTGTATTTCCTTGATGACTGAGGATGATGAACATTTCTTTAGGTGCTTCCTGCCCATTCAACATTCCTCAGTAAAAAAATTCTTTATTTACTTCTTTACCCCACTTTTGTTTTTATAGAATTATTTGGTTCTCTGGAGTCCAACTTCTCATGTTCAGGAAGGAGAATCCGAGTAATGTATAAGAAATAACCAATATGAGGGGAAATAAATAAGATACAAACAAAGGAAAGAACACAAAGAAATAATAAAGTAAGTGTTTGTTGTTACAAAAAAATTAAGGAGCACCAGGGTAGCTAGGGCACAGGGTCGGCTGACACTCGCCAGCTACCCACGACACCCGCCACAGGATTTTGAGACTTCTGGTGAGTGGAACACAGCTTCTGCTCTAGTCCAATCGCTCAGGACCTGAGACTGCTTTGGTTGGGGAGGCAGAAATCCGGCCTGAGTAGGGCCACAAGCCTCTTCCAGTTTGAACAGCACCGGGGTAGCTAGAGTGCAGGTTCTGCTGACACCCGCCAGCTACCCAAGACACCCGCCACAGGACTTTGAGACTTCTGGTGAGTGGAACACAGAGTCTGCTCCAATCTTTAAACAGTAACAACAATAACAACTAATCCCAGAGATTACCAGATGGCGAAAGGTAAACGTAAGAATCTTACTAACAGAAACCAAGACCACTCACCATCATCAGAACCCAGCACTCCAACTTCACCCAGTCCAGGGCACCCCAACACACCGGAAAAGCTAGACCTGGTTCTAAAAGCATATCTCATGATGATGGTAGAGGACATCAAGAAGGACTTTAATAACACACTTAAAGAAAAACAAAAGAACACTGGTAAACAGGTAGAAGACATTAAAGAGGAAGCACAAAAATCCCTGAAAGAATTGCAGGAGAACACTGCTAAACAGGTAGAAAACATTAAAGAGGAAGTACAAAAATTCCTTAAAGAATTGCAGGAGAACACTGCTAAACAGGTAGAAGACATTAAAGAGGAAGCACAAAAATCCCTTAAAGAATTGCAGGAGAACACTGCTAAACAGGTAGAAGACATTAAAGAGGAAGCACAAAAATCCATTAAAGAATTGCAGGAAAACCAGACCAAACAGGTGATGGAATTGAATAAAACCATCCAAGACCTAAAAAGGGAAGTAGACACAATAAAGAAAACCCAAATTGAGGCAACACTGGAGATAGAAACACTAGGAAAGAAATCTGGAACCATAGATACGAGCATCAGCAAGAGAATACAAGAGATGAAAGAGAGAATCTCAGGTGCAGAAGATTCCATAGAGAACATCGGCATGGCAATCAAAGAAAATACAAAATCCAAAAAGATCCTAACTCAAAATATCAAGGAAATCCAGGACAAAATGAGAAGACCAAACCTACAGATAATAAGAGTGGATGAGATGAAGATTTTCAACTCAAACGACCAGCAAATATCTTCAACAAAATTATAGAAGAAACCTTCCCAAATCTAAAGAAAGAGATGCCCATGAACATACGAGAATCTTACAGAACTCCGAAAAGACTGGACCAGAAAAGAAATTCCTTCCGAAACATAATAATCAGGACAACAAATGCACTAAATAAAGAGAGAATACTAAAAGCAGTAAGGGAAAAAGGTCAAGTAACTTATAAAGGCAAGCCTATCAGAAATACACCAGATTTTTCACTAGAGACTATGAAAGCCAGAACAGCCTGGACAGATGTTATACAGACACTAAGAGAACACAAATTCCATCCCAGGCTACTATACCCAGCCAAACTCTCAATTAACATAGATGGAGAAACCAAAGTATTCCACGACAAAACCAAATTCACATATTACTTTTCCACGAATCCAGCCCATCAAAGGATAATAACAGAAAAACAAAAACAAAAACAAAAACAAAAACAAAAAATACAAGGATGGGAACCTCGCCCTAGAAAAAACAAGAAAGTAATCCCTCAACAAACCTAAAAGAAGAAAGCCACAAGAACAGAATGCCAACTTTAACAACAAAAACAACAGGAACCAACAATTACTTTTCCTTAATATCTCTTAATATCAATGGTCTCAACTCCCCAATAAAAAGACATAGACTAACAGACTGGCTACACAAACAAGACCCAACATTTTGCTGATTACAGGAAACTCATCTCAGAGAAAAAGATAGACACTACCTCAGAATGAAAGGCTAGAAAACAATTTTCCAAGCAAATGGTATGAAGAAACAAGCTGGAGTAGCCATTCTAATATCTGATAAGATTGACTTCCAACCCAGAGTCATCAAAAAGGACAAGGAGGGGCACTTCATTCTCATCAAAGGAAATTCCTCCAAGAGGAACTATCAATTCTGAATATCTAGGCTCCAAATACAAGGGCAGCCACATTCATTAAAGAAACTTTAGTAAATCTCAAAGCACACATTGCACCTCACACAATAATAGTGGGAGACTTCAACACACCACTTTCACCAATGGACAGATCATTGAAACAGAAACTAAACAGGGACACAGTGAAACTAACAGAAGTTATGAAACAAATGGATCTGACAGATATCTACAGAACATTTTATCCTAAAACAAAAGGATAGGGGCTAGTGAGATGGCTCAGTGGGTAAGAGCACCCGACTGCTCTTCCGAAGGTCTGGAGTTCAAATCCCAGCAACAACATGGTGGCTCACAACCATCCGCGACGAGATCTGGCACCCTCTTCTGGAGTGTCTGAAGACAGCTACAGTGTACTTACATATAATAAATAAATAGATCTTAAAAAAAAAAAGGATATACCTTCTCAGCACCCCATGGTACCTTCTCCAAAATTGACCACATAATAGGTCACAAAACAGGCCTCAACAGATACAAAAATATTGAAATTGTCCCATGCATCCTATCAGATCACCATGGACTAAGGCTGATCTTCAATAACAAAATAAATGATAGAAAGCCAATATTCACGTGGAAACTGAACAACACTCTTCTCAATGATACCTTAGTCAATGAAGGAATAAAGAAAGGAATTAGGAATTCTTAGACATCAATGAAAATGAAGACAAAACATACCCAAATTTATGGGACACAATGAAATCATTTCTAAGAGGAAAACTCATAGCTCCGAGTGTCTCCAAAAATAAACTATAGAGAGCTCACATTAGCAGCTGGACAACACAGCTAAAAGCTCTAGAACAAAAGGAAGCAAATTCACCCAAGAGGAGTAGAAGGCAGGAAATAATCAAACTCAGGGTCTAAATCAACCAAGTGGAAACAAGAAGAACTATTAAAAACATCAACCAATCAAGGAGCTAGTTCTGTGAGAATATCAACTAGATAGATAAACCCTTAGCCAGACTCACTAGTGGGCACAAGGAAAGCATTCTAATTACCAAAATCAGAAATGAAAAGGGAGACATAACAACAGATCCTGAAGAAATCCAAAACATCATCAGATCCTTTTACAAAAGGCTATACTCAACAAAACTGGAGAACATGGATGAAATGGAGAAGTTTCTAGACAGATACCAGGTACCAAAGTTGAATCAAGATCAAATTAATGATCTAAACAGCCCTATATCCCACAAATAAATAGAAGCAGTCATTAATAGTCTCCCAAACAAAAAAGCACAGGACCAGATGGGTTTAGTTCAGAGTTCTATCAGACCTTCAAAGAAGATCTAATCCCAATTCTTCACAAACTATTCCACAAAATAGAAACATAAGGTACTCTACCCAACTCATTCTACGAAGCCACAATTACTCTGATACCTAAACCACACAAAGACCCCACAAAGATAGAAAACTTCAGACCAATATCCCTTATGAATATTGATGCAAAAATCCTCAATAAAGTTTTTGCTATCTGAATCCAAGAACACATCAAAACAATCATCCATCCTGACCAAGTAGGTTTCATCCCAGGGATGCAGGGATGGTTCAATATATGGAAATCCATCAACTTAATCCAGTATATAAACAAACTCAAAAACAAAAACCAACTGATCATCTCGTTAGATGCTGAGAAAACATTTGACAAAATCCAAAAACCATTCATGATAAAAGTCTTGGAAAGATCAGGAATTCAAGGCCCATACCTAAACATGATAAAAGCAATCTACAGCAAACCAGTAGCCAACATCAAAGTAAATGGCGAGAAGCTTGAAGCAATCCCACTAATATCAGGGACTAGACAAGGCTGTCCACTCTCTCCCTACCTATTCAACATTGTACTTGAAGTCCTAGGCAGAGCAATTAGACAACAAAAGGAGATCAAGGGGATACAAATTGGAAAGGAAGAAGTCAAAATATCACTTTTTGCATATGATATGATAGTATATATACGTGACCCAAAAAATTCTGATAGAGAACGCCTAAGCCTGATAAACAGCTTCAGTGAAATAGCTGGATATAAAATTAACTCAAACAAGTCAATGGCCTTTCTCTACACAAAGGACAAACAGGCTGAGAAAGAAATTAGGGAAACAACACCCTTCTCAATAGTCACAAATAATATAAAATACCTAGGACTGACTCTAACTAATGAAGTGAAAGATCTGTATAAGAAGAACTTCATGTCTCTGAAGAAAGAAATTAACGAAGATTTCAGAAGATGGAAAGATCTCCCATGCTCAGGGATTGGCAGGATCAATATAGTAAAAATAGGCTATCTTGCCAAAAGCAATCTACAGATTCAATGCAATCCCCATCAAAATTCCAACTCAATTCTTCAACGAATTAGAAAGAGTAATCTGCAAATTCTTCTGGAATACCAAAAAAACTAGGATAGCAAAAACTCTTCTCAAGGATAAAAGAACCTCTGGTGGAAACACCATGCCCGACCTAAAGCTGTACTACAGAGCAATTGTGATAAAAACTGCATGGTACTGGTATAGTGACAAAGAAGTAGACCAATGAAACAATATTGAAGACCCAGAGATGAACCCACACACCTGTGGTCACTTGATCTCTGACAAGGGAGCTACAACTATCCAGTGGAAGAAAGACAGCATTTTCAACAAATGGTGCTGGCACAACTGGCTGTTATCATGTAGAAGATTTCGAATTGATCCATTACTCTCTCCTTGTACTAAGGTCAAATCTAAGTGGATTAAGGAACTCCACATAAAACCAGGGACACTGAAACGTATAGAGGAGAAAGTAGGGAAAAGCCTCAAAGATATGGGGACAGGGAAAAATTCCTGAAAAGAACAGCAATGGCTTGTGCTGTAACATCGAGAATTGATAAATGGGACCTCATAAAATTACAAAGTTCTGCAAGGCAAAAGATACCGTCAATAAGAAAAAAAGACCATGAACAGATTGGGAAAGGATTTTTACCTATCCTAAATCAGATAAGGGACTAATATCCAATATATATAAAGAACTCAAGAAGGTGGACTCTAGAAAATCAAATAACCCCATTAAAAATGGGGCTCAGAACTGAACAAAGAATTCTCACCTGAGGAATACCGAATGGCAGAGAAGCTCCTGAAAAAATGTTCAACATCCTTAATCATCAGGGAAATGCAAATCAAAACAACTCTGAGATTCCACCTCACACCAGTCAGAATGGCTATGATCAAAAATTCAGGTGACAGCAGATGCTGGCGAGGATGTGGAGAAAGAGGAACACTCCTCCATTGTTGGTGGGATTGCAAGCTTGTACAACCACTCTGGAAATCACTCTGGTGGTTCCTCAAAAAATTGGACGTAGTACAACCGAAGGATCCAGCAACACCTCTCCTGGGCATATATCCAGAAGATGTCCCAACCGGTAAGAAGGACACATGCTCCACTATGTTCATAGCAGCCTTATTTTTAATAGCCAGAAGCTGAAAAGAACCCAGATGCCCCTCAATAGAGGAATGGATACAAAAAATGTGGTACATTAACACAATGGAGTACTACTCAGCTATTAAAAACAATGAATTTATGAAATTCCTAGCCAAATGGATGGACCTGGAGGGCATCATCCTGAGTGAGGTAATCCAATCACAAAGGAACTCTCACAATATGTACTCAGTGATAAGTGGATATTAGCCCAGAAACTTAGGATACCCAAGATATAAGATAAAATTTGCTAAGCACATTAAATTCAATAGAGTGAATACCAAAGTGTGGACACTTTGCCCCTTCCTAGAATAGGGAACAAAACACCCATAGAAGGAGTTACAGAGACAAAATTTGGAAGTGTGACAAAAGGATGGACCATCTAGTGATTGCCATATCCAGAGATCCATCCCATGATCAGCTTCCAAACGCTGACATCATTTCATACACTAGCAAGAATTTGCTGGAAGAACCCAGATATAGCTGTCTCTTGTGAGACTATGCCAGGGCCTAGCAAACACAGAAGTGGATGCTCACAGTCAGCTAGTGGATGGATCACAGGCCCCCAATGGAGGAGCTGGAAAAAGTACCCAAGGAGCTGAAGGGATCCACAACCCTATGGGTGGAACAACAATATGAACTCACCAGTACCCTGGAGCTCTTGTAACTAGCTGCATATGTATCAAAAGATGGCCTAATAGGCCATCACTTGAAAGAGAGGACCATTGGACTTGCAAACTTTATATGCCCTAGTACAGGGGAAAGCCAGGGCCAAAAAGGGGGAGTGGGTGGGTACGGGAGTGGTGGGGGTATGGGGGAATTTTGGTATAGCATTGGAAATGTAAATGAGCTAAATACCTAATAAAAAATGGAAAAAAATAAAAAAAAACACACACTATTTTTACCACATTTTTAAGACAATTAAAACTCGTATGTATGTATGCATACATGCATAGGCTGTGACCATCTCAGATTGCTTTAAAATTGGTTTATAATGATACCTATCAGGACAGGCAATATCACAAACAAGATATCAATGAAAAATATATAGAATAACTTGTTATGTAATGTCTCATGCAGACTTTGAATTTTCCTGAACACAGAAAATCCTTGCACTGAGTACTCAGCCTCCATGGACACCAGTGCATTCTGTTCAGTATATAAAATGGTTTGATTTTTTTTCATGTTGGTATAAGAAACTCTAATCACATCAAGACAAGTATAATATTGTATGACTTAAATACTACACTGTGGGCCAATATATACAGAGAGAAAATGGGAATGAGGGATAAAACTGGACAGATGGAAGTAGGGATGACAGAGAGAATGAGAACAAGATTGAGAGAGACATAGACAGAGATGGATAGACAGAGACAGAGAGACAGAGAGACAGAGATGAGAAAGAGCAGGATAAACATCTCTTGAAAATTACTGTCTAATTACAAGCTTGTTCACTGAAGATCAGATCACAAACTCTTCTTGACCTTCTTTCAATACTAACTGCAATAACCCTCACATATTAACGATTAAAGATGACTTCATAAATACAACCACAATAACATTTATTAGCTAATACAAGGACTGGTACATGTGGCAGAAGATAAGATATTACATATTAAACATTCACAGGTAAATGAATGGAAGGTAATGGGGTGGGTTTTGCCTATTTCTTTTTCTTTAATCTTTTTTAAGTTTAATGGAAAATATGTTTCTTAAGGGACTTTCCAATTATATTTATAAAATATATATGATTTAAATGAAACATACATTTTTTGGTATGACAAGAGAGTTTATTCAACTTCTCACGGAAAAGTAAAAAAGGCTTCCATAAACAATAACTTTCTTAATGATTATTCAGTGGTGGTGGTCTACATAGAAGAATATCCAAGTATATACTTGGATTTTTTAATATTTATCTTTAATCATTTTTTACAGTCCCATCTTATTCCCTTCCTGGCCCACCCTCCATCAGGTCCTCGACATTGTCCCCTGCTCACTGTATCCAAGAGAAAATACCTACCACCCTGTTTATCCCACCTAACTCCACCCACCCACTCATTGCATCTCCTCATTTTCCCCTATAACCTCCACTCCACCTGTCCCAAGTAGGCTTCCCTAGTCCCTGGGGACTCATGTCTCAATGGTTAGGCATATGTTATCTCACAGATACAAGACCATGTAGTCCTTTGCAGTATGTGTCTGGGTCCAAAAAAGAGCTAGTATATGTTGCCTGGTTGCTGGCTCTGAGAAATCTCTAGGGTCCTAGTTTGTTGAGACTTTAATAATTATAGTAGAATAAGAATTCCATAACAGTGACTAAACCAAGTTAAAACCAATGTAATTGTTAACTCTAGAAATGACTTTTAAAATCCGTAGCATAGCTGTCTTCCATGATGCCCAACAAGCACTTGACTGTGAGAGATGCAAATACTTACATCTAACCATTGGACTGAAATTGGGGACCCCTGTGATTGAATAAGGAAATGGCTGGAATAAGTTGAGGAAGAGCCTTGTTGTCTACTCTTAAGGTTCTTTTGCTTGCCTTTCACCATCTGGTGATCTCTTCGGTTAGTTGTTCTTGCTGTCTCTGGCTTGAGCTTCTCCCTCTTGTGATCCTGCAACTCTGTGTCAGCACTCCTAGGAGATCAACTCTCTCCTGGTGGAACCTGTGTCACAGGACTGTGGAACAGACATAGGTCTTGGTGCATTTGGTAACTAGAATAATCCTGTCCCAGCTTCTCCACTGTTCCTGTGCCCTTTGTATCCCTGACAAGTCTCCCATTAGATAGTTATTGTAGAGAATGTGACTATTTCATCTCTGAAACTGAGAATGAGAGCACTCCTGTGAGACCAGCTCTCTCCTGATGAGACTGGTATACAGCAGGCTGTAGAACAGTCTTATCTCATGCTGAACATTTTAATGACAGTGGAGGAACACAACATGATTCTGAGTGTGCTGGCCTGCTCTAGAAGACCTGGTGTGACTGAAACCCTTAAATGCACACTGATATAAACAGGATTGGAGAATACCAAAATTCTATGTTAAGAAAATAATTTAGGAGTGTTTGCACCAGTTTCTTCTGTTTTCATGTTTATATTCTGCACAATTTTTGTAAGAGGAAAATCTCTCTGTAGTAGACAGAGATATGTCAGATTTATTTTTCTCTACTGGATTGCAATTTTCATTTTAGCCACAATGGTAATGACAATGTTAGCTTCAGGATTCCAAATCATTTATGATTGTTTTCCAGTTGATAAATAACAAAAGTACGTGAGAGATTTTTGTGAACATTTACAAACACACAAGGTGTTTTAAGAAGGCATTAGTTTTCATTGTTGGAAATCTGACTAGGTATCTCGTGGAGATGGTAAAAATCTGAGGCAGTTATGTGAGAAAGTAGGAGACGCCTCAATGTCTCACTTGTACGAAGTTTTATTGACTATTTCCATCAAAACAAACTGTCTTCTTTAAGAAAAAAAAAACCACTTAGAACGCTTAATATTTAAATATTTCTTAGAATATTTTATATTTGCATATGTGTTTTACTTGTTAGCTTAAAATAATTACTTTTCTGATCTCTTTCTAATCTGCTACCACTCTTCCCTCCAAAATTCTGTGTTGAAAGAAGAAAAAAAAAAAAACACTTGTTCTACATAGTGTACTGAAATGAAAGATGAGTATTGTGGGGACATAAATTGAAGCATGGGTTGCCTTCTTGGCCAGTAGATGTTTGGATAGTTGTCGAATTTCCTGACATTTTCCACTCAACTCAGATTTTTCTAGGTGAATTTTGGGAAGGTTTTGTGCATATTGTTAAAACAAATGAAATTATGAGGGGAATTACCCCATTCTGTCTGAACAAATCTTTCTTACGTGGAGTCATATTACACCTATCATTTTAAATACTTTCTGGCTCCACTTACACGATGATTCCTGCATCAGGAAGTGAAAGGTGTGATACAAATATCTGATTTTCACTATACACGCCAATATTCCTTACTCTGTCCATTTTAAATCATGGTGGACACAGAAGTTAATCCCCAGGTATTGTGAAAAGAAAATCCCTTGATTAGTCTTAAACTAATCCTCAATATAAAAATAAGAGTTCAATAAAAATAAGAGTTCATGGGAAATAATAGTGTGTGCAATTGGCTGAATATTACTCTTAGATCTTTCTCCATGCTTAGTGAAACTCTATAGTCACATATTGTTTTCCATGATAATGGTGCCAAGTGTGGTTACTAACATGTGAAGTGGATTTTCAATTCAATTATGAAGTTATTGGTTACTCTTAGAATGGGCACAGTACTGTTCCAACAAGCATAATCTTGTTATGCCTCTCAGGGCTCACATTTGGGTAATATTCATGATTACTATTAGGACAATAAAAATATACAGTATAGTTGATGCTTCCAGCTTGATTTCTTGATGTTCTTTGACTCAAATGTTGGGTATCTTCAATAATGAGTACATACTTTATGAATACTATTACTGCTAAACATTACATATCCTAAACATCAATTTATTTCTTATCTTTGAAATATTGAACCTGTCATATTTTACAATACTCATCAAAGTAATATAGGCCCTTGCATCATAAACAATTTCTAAAGAATTAGGAGTAAAAAGAGAACCTTACTGCCTTGTGAAGCAATTGAGATCATTAGAACACTGAGTATTGCTGGGCCCTATTTGGCCTTGGTTTGGGACTTGAGGACAAACCTGAACCTGGTTTAATTTTTGAGACCTGTCATTTGCTTGAGAATGACTCCGCACAATTTACCAACCTAAATAAGACTGCCTCTGCCTAGCTAATACTGTATCAATTTATTATGGGCCCTGTTAGATCACCCAACACCAGTTGTCATCTCACACCACCCTATACATCATCTCACCCCATACCCTCTGTCACAATTTCCAGCTACCAACTTCATTTTACCTCTACCAAAATCCCCACCTTCTTTCTTAACCCTGTATAAACAAAGGACTGATACAATAAAATGAGTTCATGTTTTAACAGACTCCCTGTAAGGTGTTTGTTTGGGGCCTCACTTATCATCCTGCTCAATCCTGGAGAGACTTGGCTAGATAGGATACTCTCCTCTCTTCAAGACCTGCTTGCAGAGAGAAAACAAATATAACCTAATAAAATATTTTTATAATAAGTAAATTAAAATATTCTGGGAAAATATTATTCTGTTGTAATGTATTCAATGTTAAAAATATTCTTTTCCCTTAAAATTAAAATGTAATTACATTTCCCCGTTTCATTCTACCCTTCAATCTTTCCCATGTACACCTCTCAAACACTCCTGTATTCAGTATCCAATTATGAATGTTATAAATATATAAATAGAACCTGCATAGTCAATAAAGCATAACTTATATTTATAATATTTCAGGAGTGAACTCTTGGTGTTGGAATATTTACTGAAAAACTCTCCCCGTGGGGAGATTATTGCGTCCAATTTCAGCATTCTGTGCTTGTTTGTAGTTCTCTGCATATGGTTGATTCTTCATCAAATTCAACACGTTCATGTTAGTATGTCTAATAATATTACCCTTTTCCATTTCTGTTTAGGACGCCAAATTTATTAGACATCATGTATGCCATCAGAAGGTATTCTGACTGCAATCATTCTGTTCCCCTTACTCTCACAACATTTTCAACCTCTATTCCACTTTCATCCCTAATTTATATGCAGTTGTATTACACATCAATCAGATAGGGATACGTACCACATGATCTCTTATTCTCTGAATTTTGTTCAGTTTGATCCTCAGTAATGGCTCCCATCTGTTTCAATCCACGTTCTTCTTAAGAACTGTGAGAGATAAGATATTAAGATAAGATGATAATAAGGTATAAGAAATTAAGATATTGTGCGTATAAGAATAAATATTTACAATGTAGTGAGCAATAATATTGGGTTATTAATGTGGCAATAGTAGATTCTCTTCTAAGATCCAAGACATCCCTAGTTCTGGAGATTTATGTAGGATGGCAACAAAGCTCTAATGTCCTCAACAAAGAAGAAAGTATTCCTAAACCATTTTGTTCAGCAACTTGTAACCTAAAATCAAAACAAGATAAATATCCAACAAAATTTGATATGTACATGTATACTATATTTTTGTTTACAAATACTATCTAGGTCAAAGTTACGTACCATGAAGAAAAAATGGATACCAAGAGAGAATTGTATTAAGCAATTAAAGCTAGTCAGTCACACAAAAAAACAGTTTCCAGTCTAAAATGGGGAACTCATTAATCCCACGAGAAAGAAGGCAAAGAGGCCGATTATGTAACCAAGTCCAGATTGGTTTATAGAGTGTATTTCAGTACTAACATTTCTAGGAATATGTACTGATGGCATGTCATATAATGCTAGGGGTCACAACTCAGGCCTTTTTGCACTAAGAGAGCACTCAATCCCACAACAACATTTTCAAGGCATCTATAGTAAGATTGCTCATAAATGTTTGGAAACCCAGACTGCAGGAGAGCAGAGTAGTTGAAACATCATACTTGTCCATCAGTCTATTGTCTCTACAATACAAGATTTGTTGGATCCCCTACCCAAGACTTGCTCAGTTCCTGATATCACTAAAGTGAAGGGATACTACCACACTTCTAACTTGTCCCTCAGAGATTCTCACTGTTCATTAATGTATTTGCCTGGCTTGCTGATATGAACAAATTTTCCCAAGATATAGTTCATCTCCATCAATAGACACTCTGTGACACGTTTCTGTAATCCTTAAGGGGCATGAGGCCTGAGGTATTTTAAATGTAAAATTGAGGACTTTGAGCCACTTGGACTTGAGTTTTCTGCAGGATAATAAACATGGGTCTATTTGCATTCTTCCACGTGCAGATATTCAGTTGGTTTAGCAGCAGTTGGTGAAGATACACTGCTTTTCTGTTGGAATTCTTTTGCCTTCTTTGTAAAACTCAAATGTCTGCAACTGTGCAGTTTTATTTCTGGGACTTTAATTTTAATCCATTGATCAACCTGTATGTTCCTATTTGAACACCATACATTTTCATTACTTTAGATCTGTAGGACACACTGTAGTCAGATTTCCAGATTTTAATGGTTGTTTGTTTCCTTCAGGAATGTAGGTTTACTTGAAATGCGGATTTGTACTTGACCAAAAATTTCTTAAGTGATATCCATTGAGAATATTAAACATTTCCCTTGGATTTTCCAATTTAATTGAGTATAGAATTTCAACAAATGCCTTCTTGAATCTTAGGGTTATTGCCGTCTATTTTTTAGAATGGCTAAGTGCTTGAGTGGCGAGGTTTTTTTTTGTTTGTTTGTTTTTGTTTTGTTTTTTCTTTTTTTTTAAATAACAAAGTCCTTGTTTCTTTTATTCCTTGTGTTTTTTTTATTTCTATCTTAGTTGATTTTCTACTCATGTTGATTATTTTTTATAATTTACTCATCTTACGTTTCCTGAGTTCTTTTGTTCTAAAGTGTACTGTTAAGTTGTTGTAGGCACTTAGTATAATGGAGTTTCCTTTTTTCCCAGCTTTCATTTTAGCCCATAGGTGTGGGTATATTTTACATTATTTTCAATGAATTATAGGGTGTCTGTAATTTGTTTATTTTTGTCTTACTCCAATATTAATAACAATTGTTCAGCCTATATGACTTTGAATGATTTCTGTATATTCTATTATTGTTGATACTCGGTAGTTATATATGTCAGTCTGATAATATGAATGGTTTTTCAAATTTCCTTGTATGTGTAGAGATTGATTTTATGACTGAGAATATGGAAATTTGGGAGAATAATCCATGCATGACAAGAAGAAATTATATTCTTTCTTGATTATTTGTAATGTTCTTTAGATATTTGTTCGGTCATTTGGTTTGAAAATATCTATTACATGCAGTTTTTCCATTTACTTTTTTTTCTGAACGACCATTCTATTGTTTAGAATAATGTATTGAAGCCTCCCACTATCAATGTTTGAAGGTGAATGTGTGAACTATGCTTTAATAGCATTTCTTTTACAAAAGTGATATCCTTGTGTTTGTGGCAAACAAAATAAGAATCAAAGAAATTTGATGAACATATAGCACTCTTTATCTCTTATGATTTTTTTTTTGGATGAGGTCTATTTTGTTAACTATTGGAATGACTCCACCATCTTGCTGCTTAGATTTATTTGTGTCAATTTTTTTTAATTTGTTAATTCTAAGATAATGTACATCTTTGCAGTTCAAGTATATTACTTGTAAGCATCAGAAGAATGGATTAGAGGAAGAAAGTCATTTTTAAATATCCAGTACCATTTCATAATAAAATGACTGAAGCCATTAGAAATGTGTATGAATTACCTAAACATGATGATTATAGTTTACAGCAAGTACAGTGCCAATAATAATAATTGACATCTTTTAGAATAGTACTCAATTTTTCCTCAAAATTTCAAGTTCTGAAAGATTACATGATTATGACATGTGCATTTCACATGAAAATAAAAATATACTTCAGATAAGATATGAATCTAAATTCACTTTGTGATAGGATAGCTAATCTGGGATTAAATAATATATTGAGCTTGAAAATCTTGTGCAAAGTCTAGAAAAGATTCTAATATGTGAGACAATACCAGTAAGGGTATGTTTAATAGTTTACTCACAGCTCTGATGGATTTTTCTAAAAGTAAATATGAGTGAGCATACTACATAGTTAATTTTCTGTCAATTATTTTCATTTTATGATCGTTATAATATACAAGATGCCACGAATCTTGATGCATTTCAAAAATGTGTAAGTAAAGTATATAATATAAAATTTGGTTATTTTACTTTCAAAAATGGATATTTATTATTTCTATTTAAACTGCATCCTCAGAATTTTAACAGTGTAAATCAATGAATATCCATGCTTAAATATAAATATTTAGAATAAAACTCACAAACCAAGCTTATACATTTTTAAATAAATAGACCTTATGTAATGGAGAAATGATTGAAAAAAATGGATTAATTAAAGTACCCAGGGAGTTGAAGAAGGGTCTGAAACCCCATAGAAGGAACATCAGTATGAACTAGCCAGTAACCCAGAGTTCCTTGGAACAAAAACACCAATCAAAGAAAAAAAAAATGGTGGGACTTATGGCTCTAGCTATACATGTAGCAGAGGATGTCCTAGTTGGTCATCAATGGGAGGAGAGGCCCTTGGTCCTCTCAAGGGTCTATGCGCCAATACAAGGGAGTACAAGGACCAGGAATGGGAGTGAATGGGTTGGGGAACAGTGGTAGGGGGGATGACATAGAGGATTTTCGGGGGGGGGAATAGGAAAGGGGATAACATTTGAAATGTAAATAAAGAAAAGATCTAAATAATGATAGCTTCTATTTTATAATGCACAATATTAACTGTTTAAATAATTTCTACAAATTGGTACACTAATTCCTTTAAACCTTATAAATCATCTAAAAGCTATATGGTCTGTGGCATTTTAAGTGAATATTGTAATAATATAAAAATTCAATTATGGATATTTATGAATTCATATTATTTTTTCTTGTTAAATGTATGTAAATGTTTCATTAATTGACTGCTGCTTCTATTATTTATACGAATTACTGTTTTCATAAATCCAAGATTCCTAAGGGTTTGCTTGTATTTCTTGGATCCTCTTTTCCCACTATCTCTTCTCCATAGTATGTCAAATAACCAGCTCTCAATAGTTACACCTGGACAGCAAGCCTTAAGCAAATGAAAATCATTTACTTCATCTAATAAAATCTTAATAGTGAATTGTTGAAGTCATTCTATGTACATTTGCTTTCACTTAAATAAGAACTGTTCCCAGAAGAACTGAGATTCAATGATTTTGTTAAATACTTTAATAAACTGTGCCAATTTATTGGAAAAATAGATTTCAGTGTACACTGATCTTTTAGTCATATTACATTTTTGATGACAGACGTGAATGGTTTACATACACAAAAACTTTTACTCAACGTACAAGAATTATATGATATTTAACATGAATTGAGAATAGAACAGGAGATCATAATTGGAAATTAAAGACTGACTGAGGGTATTAAACTTTATAGTGTCTAGATATATGTGTGTGCCTTTTTGTCAGTGAGAGACCCCCCTGTGTGTGTGTGTGTGTGTGTGTGTGTGTGTGTGAGTTCGCCCATCCTTGCACAAAAAGTTGAGAGGTATTATTTGAAAAGTGAAAAAGAATGAAAACTGGGAATGGGTGTATCATATGAAGCTATTAGTAAGAAAATATAGATGAAAATATCACATATGAATTGGAATTGAACATGCACACAGAATATCATGAAGGGAGAATGAGGTTCATTGAACTGAGGAATGAGTTACTAGCAAGATAAGCAACAGATAATGGTGATGGAGGTGCAGATATCAGTAAAGTACATGCTACATTTGTGTCAATGTCCCATAAATAACCCAAAATTAAATATAGTATTTTCAAATAATGATAATTAATAACCACAAAAAATGGACACTAAATTTGGACTCTTCGAAATTTCACTTGCAGTTTTTTTTCTTCATTATTGTATTGTATTTATTTACATTTCAAATATTACCCTATTAACCAGTTTCCAAACCGCTATGCAATCCTGTTTAAAAACATGAGTGATGTTATGGGGCCTGAGAATATACTATTCTATGTATTTACCTATCTATGTTATTACATGGGCGGTGGACACCAGTTGCAGAACCCCAGGGTAGACAGTGTTTAAGAATTCCTCCAGGGCTCAGGAGCAATCTGAAAATAATATGAATCATAACTATGGAACAAACACCACCTTTGACTAGAGAAATAAAAGCAGGCAGAAATTTGATGTGCTGATATGCATGGCATTTTACAATCCAGACTGATCAGGTTTAAGGCAGGACAAATATGTTCCTTTTAGTGGGAGTCTATTTTCTCCTCAAGATTCAACTTCTCATGGCCAATTACATTGATTCCACATGCTTTTGGAGACTACACATGAATGAAGTCAATGATAAAGATTTGGATAAAATTGTTCCTTCATCCTTGGAGCAGTTCAGATGCCTATGGAGAAAGATTATTTCAAGGAGACTCTGAATGTCCTGTAAGTGCATTTGTATTTCCCATGTAAACGATGACTTGAACATTTCTTGAGTGCTCTGAGGATGGAGATTAGGCAAAGTTTGAGTCTTTTGTACTGTTGCTAAGTCTGAACACTAAGAAAGAACATGGTTTCTTTTACAGAATCAATCATAGTTTCTCCTTTTAAGTAATTCAGTGAAAGTTTTGGTTTTCTTTAAATCAGGTGGCCTCTGACTTGAAGACTGCAGCTGAGGAATTAAGGACAATCTACATTGATTTTTCACATAAAGCCCTCCTATTGACAGTTTTGACTACACTCTAGACAGTGATGACTTATTGAAATTAATTCTGTAATATTTCATTGTGTTGTACTCTGAGAATATGCAAATAGATGGCCATAAATACTGCTGACAGTCCTTCTATCAGTTTGTTGCTCCCAGATCTTATGTGGCTTACAGTAATTTTCGTGGAACCTAGAGTTTTCAAGAAATTTATATATATACAAACTTACTCTCTCAAATTCATTACATGTGGCCACTTCTCTTTAACCTTCATCAAGTTTGGAAAGAGAAGAGCTTTATACTCAGAAGTTCACATTTCATATGATTGCCTAGATGGACATTTTTGTATGTATATGGGCAAAGAATATTTAGGTCATTGGGGATCAAGATATCCAAATATTTTAAAAGATAAAATTCAAAATCACTGTGGCTTTGTGCTTCCCTCTGTTCATGTACAATCACTGGCTTTTGTGTTTTATAAAGTTCAGATCTGTACTCTCTCTTTAGAGTAAAATATATGTGGATCATATGGAAACCAATGATATGTTTACATTCCTTGAATTGTGAGGCTGTCAATAACAATGGAGGCTACTTATATCCAGTGTCACTGCATTGGATAAAATCTGTGGTGTGGGTTAGTTGGAACACTTGAGAACAGTGATACTGTAGTTGTTTATTAGCTTTCTCTCATTAGTTAAGTAACATGTCATCTCTCTTCATGTCTACTTTCCTTAATCTCTGATCCATTATATATATATATATATATATATATATATATATATATATATATATATATATTATATATATCTTCTGGGTCTTCATTCAGAAATTTTATTAAATACAAGTGCACCTGTTACAAGTGCACATTGATAACAATGTGATATTAATACCCATTTTTGTGGACTGCGTTTAGTTCTTTTTATTTATTTATTTTTAAATTAGTTATTTTTCATTTACATTTCCAGTGCTATCCCAAAAGTCCCCCTCATGCTCCCCCACCCACTCCCCCACCCACCCACTCCCACTTCTTGGCCCTGGCGTTCCCCTGTACTGAGGCATATAAAGTTTGCACAACCAATGGGCCTCTCTTTCCACTGATGGCCGACTTGGCTATCTTCTGATACATATGCAGATAGATAAACAAGCTCGTGGGATTACTGGTTAGTTCATATTGTTGTTCCACCTATAGGGTTGCAGATCCCTGAAGCTCCTTGGTTACTTTCTCTAGATCCTCCATTGATAGTTCTTTTTAAATACAACCTTATAGAATACAAGTTTACACAGACACTTTATGTAACTGGTACTTCCTAAAGTTAACTTGTAATAAGGAGTTTGAGCATTGCAAAAGATCTATTCTCAAATTTCTTTTGGTTATTTGAAATTTTTAATTGAGTTTTTGGTGTGTTAATAAAGAATATTATAAATTGGCATATTTTATAGAATATAGAATGAAAACACCACAAGGGTACAATTTTTGGTGAAAACCTCATTGCATTTACTTCAAATTTAATCATCAAATATATAGGTGTATGTTTAATGTTCATTGATCAGATTATAATGAAATGACAATAATGAGACGTGAGATACTATGCTTTACATAACAATAAATACAAATACAATCACAATATGTTATTATTCCATTACCACTGTCTTGTGGCACACATTTATTACCAAAAAAAAAGAAAATATTCTATACAATTTACACCAAAATGTCTTTTATTTTATAAGCATATAATATTGACACATAAAACATCACAGAAGTTTCCTTATTTTCCTAGTTCTCAGTTGAATGCTAGTGTTGTCTTAGTGTAACTGGAAAGGTTATCAAGAATGTTTCCTAGAAATTCAGTTATAAGGATAAGAAGTATCCAGAGTGACTATATCACATTACTTTGTAACTGTAAAGTAAGTGAATGTGTATACTTTCATAATTGAACTGAGGATAGGCTACTGCAAAGTATCTTATAAAACACTTGGATGTATTGCCCTACTATGACCTAAACAAACCTTGTTCATATGCATACAAACATATGCATAGGCATTTATCATTTACCAAATACATGTTTGATGTTTGAATTCACATAAAAATAATTTTTAGAAAAGGTATTCTTTCAGCAAATGATTGAAAGAAAAATAAGAAAATGAGGATAGATATAAGGGAAGACGCTAAGAATATTTGCAACTAATTATAAGTGACTATTAGTACAGAAACCAAAGTTTGCTGCAAAAAGACTATTATGGACTGATAAGTCATATTTTCACTACATTAGCTAATTAAGTGAATTTCACAAAAAATATCATGAACTCAATGGGTCTCATAACACATGTATTTCTATATTGCTCAATAATTTCAAAATGAAGACATGTTCTGAATTAAAGTTTTGTCATTATCTGTGGTTTTCCCTTTCTTAAACGTCTGATCAAGCACTGAAAAACAGAGATGGGAAATGTTCTCTGTGGATGAGGTCAATACCATATCTTATTTATGGGAGAAAGACTGTCATGAAATTTTAAAGTGTTTACTATTTTTCCAAGTTCCCACTTCAATTCTATCTCACAACAAAAGCAATTTGTTTCAATCTTTAGAGGACAGAGGCAGAAGCATCCAGTACAGTATAGTGCTTCTATTGAGTACAAATGATCGTGTATTTACATTTGTCCATAATAATCGCTGTACTCTTTTACAGAAAAACAACTAAAACCCACAAATACACTTTGGCATTGGCATTTTCAATGGATGAAATCAACATAAATCCTGATCTTTTACCAAATATGTCTTTGAGTATAGAATATAATTTGGGCCATTGTGATGGGAAAACTATGACAAATACAGCCGATTTTCTTGATCTGAAAAAATACAAGCATATCCCTAATTATTTCTGTAATGAAGAGACTGTGTGTTCATTTCGGCTTACAGGACCAGATATGACCACATCTTTATATTTTCAGATGTACCTGACATTTTCTTACCTCCACATGTGAGTTATCATAGGCCAGGAATTCTTAACATCATGTCTCTTTGGGGGATTTGACAGATATTAAGAAAGTTAATGGATGAGATTAGACTTATGCTTATGTCAATCTATGTAGTCCCAGTGAACTTACTATTTAGAGAGATGATAGGCCTTCTGCAATGTCCCACCTCCAGAAGTTGATAGATTCCAGAAAGAAGGAATAGAGGAGAAAATGAAGAATGGAGTCTGGCAGGGTGGGAGTGAGAATCTTGCAGCCTTGACTGACTGGCAGTCAGAGTGTTCTTTATTTATAAAAATCTCAGTAAGCAGAGAAACTTTCATGTTGTTCCAAAACATAAAGCATATTATTTCTGCCCCATATGTGTTATCTTCATTTTGGTCTTAAGTTTAGATTATCATTGGTAAAGTGTACAATAACAGAGTTATGGTGGTGTTATAAGATTAGAGATCAATGATAAATTGTGATGAAACAGAATAATATTTTACAAAAATTTCTGCTATTAACCAACTTTTAAGAATCTGGAGTGTTTTTGTGCAAAGATAAGACGGACCATTTTTAGACTGGCCACTTGTGACATTTCAGTGGCACTGGAGTTGAAGAAAACCTTCAATCCAGTCTGTGAAGTTAGCCATTTTACTTCCAGTGAATATATAACTAACAATTAAGGGTCATAGTGTCAATTTTCATTAGACACAATGGCAAATGTTTCATCAACATTATGCTTCAATTATTATAAGTCATTTTAATAGTATAGAGGTTATGCCATTAGCTATATGGAACTTATTGCTATGTCTTATCTTGTTTTTCTTTGGTTTCTTCATCAAAAGATACAAGAGTAGAATGTGAACTTTTGCTTTGCCTTTGTGAACATGATAGGAATCTCTGATATTTAGACCTATGCCACAACTGAAATGAACTACAACCAAATTATGATGTTATCCACAAATGTTATTATTATTTATCAGGAAACAAGCAATTTTATTGAACTGAGCTTCAGAATATGGGATTCTACAGTTATACAGAGAATATGGGTCACCACAATACAACTGAATTTCCCTACCAGTAAGAGAGACTTAACTCATGGTCCATTCTATGGGATTTTTACTTTTCTACCCCACCATGGTGGGATTTCTGGCTATAAAAAGTTTGTACAAACATTGTTCCATCTCAAAAGCACAGATTTAAACCTAGAAATGCGAGAAGGAAGCACTTTAATGTGAAGATTCAGCATGTAACTGTAAAATACTGATGAATTTTTCATCAAATGCTTCATTGGTTTGGCTAATACAACAGAAGTTTGACATAACCTTTAGTGTTGGTAGCCAAAACATATATAATGCTGTGTATGCCATGGCCCATGCACTCCATGCGACAAATCTTCAACAGGTTGATAATCAGGCAATAGACAATGGGAAAATATCCAGGTATCCCTGCTTTAAGGTAGAGTTTCTTTTATTGGATGATGTTTGGGGTCTTCAACTGCATAGCCATTTAGTGTCTCTCAGATGTTCAGACTTAAAGAAATAGGAAATATTTTGAAAATAGATAAGTTTCTGACATTTTTTAAAGAAAAAGAAAATCGAATGATTGTTATGAATATGAATGGTAAAGAAGTCGCAGATTATCAATGAAAATTTGTGGGTTTTATATAAAACATTAAGATGTTAGCTCAACCTTTTCAATATTTGATGTAAACAGTCTTCCCCATGGATTTTCTCTGTGATGAGAAGATAAGTTTTATTTATATTTGTCAATTAAATGGAAATTATTTTAAGGAATTGTTTCCATTACTTTATCCAGTGAATATGCCCGCAGTGTACTCTCTTGAGTAACTTACTTGGTTTTCTGAGAGTAATTGAACATGAAAGAGTGTTGGTACTCAGTTATATATATATGAATATGTTTATATGTGTGAATACATATATTCACTCTGTATATATACATGTTTTACTCTTTCTGTCAATCTGTGTTTATATTTGTGTTGCTTTGAACATACAGGTTTATTTCTTTGTATGACTGTAAGAGAGCCACAATTTTTCTATGTATGATTTTCGTATTATAAGTGTGTTTATATATGTGTGTGTGTTTCTTTGTGTTTTTGACAAAGTATGTGTCTTTGTGTACCCTTGTATGTATTTTGTGAGTGTTTGTATGTGCTTTTATGTATTTGTGTCTGCTTTACTCTTTATCTGTCTGCCAATTTCTTTGTGCTTGGTTCGGACTTTGCCTGTCTTTCTGTCATTAGTTTTGAGCAAAAATTCCCTTGTGTGTCATTATCATTCTGGGCTGGTGGTTATATATATATATATATCCCCATGTGTTCCCTCTCTCTTTCTCTCGCTCCATTTCTCTCTATCACCTTCTCTCCCTCTATCTCTATATCTTTCTGTGTTTGCCTGTGTGCCAGTGAAATTTTATAGCTGTGTCTCTAGTTGAGTGCATATATGTCTCTTATGTGACTTAAAGTTATGAGAACATGTATTTTTATTTGTGTGTAATTAAGTATATAGCTGTATTACATGAGTGACTTGAAAGTGACCTGAGCCTCTCTCTGTGTTAGTGTGTGTGTGTGTGTGCATTGCATACATGCCTTTGTTTCTGCATTTTAGTCTCTTTGTCTTTCGTAGTGTTCACTGAGAGAAATTAAATTCTTGGAATATCATGATACTTTCATTTATCCAATGGCATTTGTTGTGATTTTTCTCTTTCATTCTTTAAACATAGTTGCCTTTATTATGGAATCAGAATACATTTTATGACTGAAGGAATGGTATATACAATATAGTGCAATGCTTATATTTTAGGTAAACTCCTTTCTGAGAAAGACCCACTTTACTAATCCACTTGGGGACAAAGTAATTATGAAACAGAGAGTGATACTGCAGGAAGACTATGACATTTTTCACTTTTGGAATCTTTCACAACACCTTGGGGTTAAGGTGAAGTTAGTAAAGTTCAGCCCATATTTTCCACATGGTGAACATTTTCACTTATATGTAGACATTTTTGAGTTGGCTACATCAAGGAGAAAGGTGAGTGTGTACTAACTTATTGATTCATAATACACAGCAGTAAACACTGCCAAGTTCATACACATTAACATATTGAAATGAAAAATATATTTTAACATCAAGAACCAATTTCTAGATTCCTATATTATGTTTATTTTGACATTTTCCCCAATTCTTTGAAAATTCAAACATGCATAAAATTTACCTATGTCATATCAGAATTATTTTCTGAAATTTAATAAATACAAAACTGTTCTTCACCACTGTTTGATATTCTTTCCTTTAAATTAAACAATATATTTTTTACTTTGTTGCTGTTATTACACAGTAATCTATCCCCTTACCTTAAACCTCTGGAACAGGTGTTGGTAAGAGAGAGAGACCAATTGGGAAACCCTATGAGTCATAATTGTTAACCCTTGTCATTTTACCCAAAAATGTTTTCCCACAAAACAAAAGGATGCTTACCATGTATCAATAATGAACACAATTATAAAAATTCATATTCACATAAACATGACTTTTTAATAATTTGAAGAAACCTGTCATATTTTTAATTAAGATGAACAGAATTTCAAAGGAACGTAGAGACTGCACTAAAACATCAAAGAAATAGCTATTAACACACCTCAAGTACAGCAATACTAGCAACCAGACAAAAGCAACAAATACTTTTCAATTATAAGTGAACACTTGTGTTAAAATTCTGTAAATGAAATCAAAGACAACAATGCTGGCTTATTTTTTTAAGACACTCCTTAGTTGCCTGCAGAGGGTGGGGAGACACATTCACATACAAGAGGAGAACATTTCTTATTTTAAAAAATGAGGAAAACATATTGTGTAGTAAGATATATATATCCCTTTCACCACACTGAAATGATGAAATTACATAAAGGCAACTTTTAATATAAAACATATCATTTTTCTAGTTTACTAGTTGTAGATATAAAAATCAATAACAAAATCCTACCAAAAACCAACAAATGAATTAAAAACCAAACACACATACTTTGTGTCTTTGCCCACATACTCACTCATTGCAAATTCATGGCAGATTACATTTTCACAAAGAAATACTTTTAAAAAATAAAACTCAATTTGAAAGAATACCCAATAGGACTTTCCCAATAATTAATCTACTATAAACCCACATGTACATTACAATTTGGCACAATTTTAAATAGAATTAATTTAGTCATATTTCCTGAGTATGTCTGTCCTACAAATGATTATGCAAACCACATACATATAGGAGTCGGTGAAGAAGCGATTATAAAATAATAATCTACTGGAAAGGATTATGATGCTGATAGATACAAAATACATGTTCTCTGTAAGATTAATGTAGAATACAAAAGTATTTGCAAATTTATGACAAGTTATTAAGGATGTAATATTCAGAAGGCCATAAAAGCCATAAAAGCAAAGTGTGAAATGAGTCCAGAAACTATGGAATAAATGTTGAACAATGATGTTAAATATATTATAAGACTCATATTTAGTATACTAGATACCACATCAATTACTATAATAATTATATATGGTTGACAAAATGCATAAAGTTTATTTTATTTATAAATATATTTTTAAATTTTTAATATTTTTAATTACGTATTTTCCTCAATTACATTTCCAATGCTATCCCAAAAGTCCCCCATATCCCCCCCCCAATTCCCTACCCACCCATTCCCATTCTTTTGGCCATGGCATTCCCCTGAATTGGGGCATATAAAGTTTGCAAGTCCAATGGGCCTCTTTTTCCAGTGATGGCCGACTAGGACATCTTTCTATACATATGCAGCTAGAGACAAGAGCTCCGGGGTACTGGTTAGTTCATCATGTTGTTCCAACTATAGGGTTGCAGATCCCTTTAACTCCTTGGGTACTTTCTCTAGCTCCTCCATTGGGGGCCCTGTGATCCATCTAATAGCTGACTGTGAGCATCCACTTCTGTGTTTGCTAGGCCCTGGCATAGTCTCACAAGAGACTGGGTCCTTTCAGCAAAATCTTGCTAGTGTATGCAATGGTGTCAGTGTTTGGAAGCTGATTATGGAATGGATCCCTGGATATGGTCGTCTCTAGAAGGTCCATCCTTTCGTCACAGCTCCAAACTTTGTCTCTGTAACTCCTTCCATGGGTGTTTTGTTCCCAATTCTAAGAGGGGGCATAGTGTCCTCACTTTGGTCTTCATACGTCTTGAGTTTCATGCATTTAGGAAATTGTATCTTATATCTTGGGTATCCTAAGTTTTGGGCTAATATCCACTTATCAGTGAATACATCTTGTGTGAGTTCCTTTGTGATTGTGTTACCTCACTCAAGATGATGCCCTCCAGGTCCATCCATTTGGCTAGGAATATTATAAATTCATTCTTTTTAATAGCTGAGTAGTACTCCATTGTGTAAATGTACCATAATTTCTGTATCCATTCCTCTGTTGAGGGGCATCTGGGTTCTTTCCAGCTTCTGGCTAGATATATAAGGCTGCTATGAACATAGTGGAGCATGTGTCCTTCTTACCGGTTGGGACATCTTCTGGATATATACCCAGGAGATGTATTGCTGGATCCTCCCGTAGTACTATGTCCAATTTTCTGAAGAACCGCCAGACTGATTTCCAGAGTGGTTGTACAAGCTTGCAATCCCACCAACAATGGAGGAGTGTTCCTCTTTCTCCACATCCTCGCCAGCATCTGCTGTCACCTGAATTTTTGATCTTAGCCATTCTGACTGGTGTGAGGTGGAATCTCAGAGTTGTTTTGATTTGCATTTCCCTGATGATTAAGGATGTTGAACATTTTTTCAGGTGCTTCTCTGCCATTCGGTATTCCTCAGGTGAGAATTCTTTGTTCAGTTCTGAGCCCCATTTTTTAATGGGGTTATTTGATTTTCTGTAGTCCACCTTCTTGAGTTCTTTATATATATTGGATATTAGTCTCTTATCTGATTGAGGGTAGGTAAAGATCCTTTCCCAAACTGTTGGTGGTTTTTTTGTATTATTGATGGTGTCTTTTGCCTTTCAGAAGATTTGCAGTTTCATGAGGTCCCACTTATCAATTCTCGATCTTACAGCACAAGCCATTGCTGTTCTATTCAAGAATTTTTCCTCTGTGCCCATATCTTCAAGGCTTTTCCCAACTTTCTCCTCTATAAATTTCAGTGTCTCTGGTTTTATGTGAAGTTCACTAGCATATACTAGCAAGATTTTGCTGAAACGACCCAGATAGAGCTGTCTCTTGTGAGACTATGCTGAGTCCTAGCAAACACAGAAGTGGATGCTCACAGTCAGCTATTGGATGGATTACAGGGCTCCCAATGGAGAAGATAGAAAAAGTACTCAAGATTTTAAAGGGATCTGCAACCCTATAGGGGGAACAATATGACGAATTAACCAGTACCCCGGAGCTCTTGTCTCTAGCTGCATATGTATCGAAAGATGGCCTAATCGGCCATCACTGGAAAGAGAGGCCCATTGGACTTGCAAACTGTATATGCCCCAATACAGGGGAATGCCAGGGACAAAATAATGGGAATGGGTGGGTAGGTGGGGGGGGAGTATGGGGGACTTTTGGGATAGCATTGGAAATGTAATTGAGGAAAATACATAATAAAACAACAAATAAAATAAAATAAAATAAAATAAAATAAAATAAAATAAACAAGTTAGAAATCCAAAAAATTTGATATATACATGTATTCTAGCACTTTGTTTATGAATACTACCAGGATAAAGTTATGTTTCATGAAGAACAAATGGATACCAAGAGAAAATTGTCTAATCAATTAAAGCCAGGCATACACAAAAACAGTTTCCCTACAAAATTGTTGGCAAACATCATTAATCCCTGGACTAAATAGGCAAGGAAACAGAGTTTGTGTCCATGACCAGCCTAATTTAGACAGTGTGTACCAGTACAGCCATTTCTAGGAATAAGTAATGATGGCATGTCAAACCGTGCAAGGGTTCACAACTAAGGTCCTTATGATTATATAACAAACCTTCATCCACTGAGAGGACATTCAATCCCACGACTGCAATTTCTTCAATTTTTCTTAAAAACAAAAAACAAAAAACAAAAAAAAAAAAACTGAGGGAGGAGTTGTCCATGCCACATTCAAAATTCTGACCCATAATTGTTCCTGCTGAAAGAACTGCAGGAATGGAAATGGAGAGGACCCTGTCTATGCAGCTCAAGGGGAGTTCCTAAGGCCTGACACTATTACTGAGGCTATAGAACACTCACAAAAAAGGGGCATATTGTGACTGCCCTCTGAAAGATCCAACAAGCAGGTGAAAGAGTCAGATACAGATATTTGCCCCCAACCAGCAGACTGAAATTGCTGACCACTGAGTTTCAATTATGGAAATCTGGGAAGATGAGGAGGAGGAGAGCAACCTTTTAGGAAGCCCAGTAGTCTCAATTAACCTGAACCTCCAAGATCTCTCAGACACCGGAATACCAACCAGCCAGCATACACCAGCTGATATAAATCCACCAACACATATGCAGCAGAAGACTGCAGGATCAGGGTTCATTCAGAAAACATGCACTCAACCTTCAAGAGACTGGAGGCCCAAGAGAGTTTAGAGGTCTGGGGGGTGGGTAGTGGGAATTTCCTTGTGGAGATGGGGGCAGGGAGGAGGTACAGGATGTGGAAGAGTCAGAGGGTGGGACAGGAGGAAAATAAAATCTGGAGTGTAAATAAAAAAATAAAAAATTAAAGTTTTTAAAAAGTAAGTGTGCCATTATTTATTTGATCTGAGTATTTTGCTTTCCAAAAGGTGAATAATAGGGTAGCCTTCAGTTATAAATTTCCTGTAGCCTTCTTCTGAATAAGTTGTTTTGCTTTACCTGCATTCAGAGACAGCTGTATCCTGGCAGAAGTGATTTAAGATTACCAAAACTGTCCATCGTTGCTCCTATTCTCACATACAGTTTTTCTCCAATGTTCTAAATGATTTTCCACTATAAGTTCTGGGTGCCGTTGGAAACCTCCCCTCTCAGTGACCATGCTGATGGAGTCCAGATTGCCAAACATATTACATTTCAGTTTCCATTGTGGTCTTCATAATATCTTAGAGTTTGAATACCACTTGGACAAAATTCCAAAATCTGAATGTTTTTGCTTTATATCTATTCATGTTTCTGGTTTTTCTAGTATATATATGTCTTTAATTTTTAATATTTACTGTTTATTTTATTTATTTCTATTTCAAATGTTATACCCCTTCCCAGTTTCCGCTCAGAAAACCCATATTTCACCTCCCTTCTAAGTGATATCTATTGAGAATAATAATGATTTCTCTTGGATTTTCCAATTTAATTGAGTACAAATTTCAATGAATGCCCTTATGATTCTTAATGATAATTGATATCCTATTTTCAGTCCAGATTTTGTTAATTTGGATTTTTTCTCATCGATTTCTACTTAGACTGACTAAGTGTTTGACTGTCTTAATTTTTTTTATAACAACAGACGCTTACTTTATTTAGTTCTTTGTGTTCTTTCCTTTGTTTGTATCTTATTTATTTCCCTTCATCTTGATTATTTCTTATACTTTACTCTGATTCTCCTTCCTGAACATGAGAAGTTATACTCCAGAGAACCAAAAAAATCTATAAAAACAAAAGTGGGTTAAAGAGATAAATGAAGAATTCTTTACTGAGGAATGTTGAATGGGCAGGAAGCACCTAAAAAATGTTCATCATCGTCAGTCATCAAGGAAATACCAATCAAAATGACCCTGTGATTCTACCTCACACCAGACAGAATGGCTAAGGTCAAAAACTCAGGTGACAGCAGGCACTGGTGAGGATGTGCAGAATGAGGAACACTCCTTCATTTCACGAAGATTGTAAGCAGGTACAACCACTCTGGAAACCATTCTGAGGGTTCATCAGAGAATTGGAAAAAGTCCTACTTGAGGAACCTGACATAACACTCCTGGGCATATAATCAAAAGATGCTCCTACATATAACAAGGACACATCCTATACCTATAATCAGGACACATCCTCCACTATGGTCATAGCAGCCTTATTTATAATACCCTGAAGCTGGAAACAAACAAGATGTCCCTCAAAATAGGAATAGATACAGAAAATGTGGTACATTTACACAGTAAAGTACTACACAGCTACTAAAAACAATGACTTCATGAAATTCACAGGCAAATGGATGGAACTAGAAAATGTCATACTGAGTGAGGTAACAGAGTCACAAAAGAAAACACATGGTATATACTCACTGATAAGTGGGTATTAGGTAAAAAGTTTGGAATACCGATGATACAACTTACAGACCATACAAAGCTCAAGAAGTAGGAAGACCAAGTGTGGATGCTTCAGTCATATTTAGTAGTGGGAGAAAAATAATCACAGGAGATAGAGGATGAAAAGTATTTGGGAGAAAGAGAGAAGGGGAGAAGAAAAAAGGGGCAGGATCAAGTGTGAGGGGAGATGATGGAGATATACAATGGGTCAATAAATTAAAGAGAGGTGTGTAGCAATGGGAGGTGTTAAACTGGAGGTAGCCAACAGAAACTCCCTGATGCCAGGAAAGCAAACAGCTCTCAGGACAAAACTGGGATGTCATTAGCTGAAATGCCCAACCAAGGGGAGAGAGCAGTAGAAACCATATCCAGAGGATAGGAATGGCCACCAGTTGAGGGTTGGATCCACCCCACCCATTCTCAAATTTTTAACCCAGAATTTCTCCTGTCTAAAAGAAACACATGGAAAAAGAGTAGAGCAGAAACTGAAGGAAAGGCCATCCAGAGACTGTCTGATCTGGGGATCCATTCCATATGCAGTCACCAATCCCAGTCACTATTGCTGATATCAAGAAGTGCTTGCTTACAGGAAACTGTTATGGATGTCTCCTGAAAGACAATTTGAGAACCTGACAGATACAGATACAAATGTTTGCAGGCAACCACTGAATGTGCACAGGAACTCCAGTGGAGGAGGTAAAGAAATACTAAAGGAGCTGAAGGGGTTTGCAACCCCTTAGGAAGAGTAATGATATCAACCAACCAGACACCCCAGAACTCCCAGGAACTAAAAAACCAACCAAAGTATACACATGGAGAAACCTATGGCTCCAGCTGCATATATAACATAGGGGGGGGGCTTATCTGTTATCAGTGGGAGGGGAGGAACTAAGTCCTGTGAAGGCTTGATGCTATTGCTTAAGAGAAAGTTAGAGCAGTAAGGTGGGAGTGGGTGCATGGATGGTCATACACCCTTATATAATCCGAAGGGAGGGGATTGTGCTGCCGGGGTTTGAATGGGACACATGGAATGAGGATAACGTTTAAAATGCAAAGAAATAAAATAACCAATTATTATTAATAAAATATGCATATACATAGAAATAATATAAATGAATAGTCTAAAAGTAAAAAAATGAAGAAAGTGAGAATTTAGTTTTCTAAAAAGGCATAAAGGAATTGGGAAGGGATAAAGGAATAAAGGAAATATGAAGCCTATAGTTAGAAAATTTAAAGAAAAATATCATTCTTGAGTTGCAAATTGAGCATGACACAGAATGTCTTGAAGGGAGAAGAAGGTGGATTGAACGGAAGAATGAGTCAGCAGCAAGACAAGCAACAGACATGGGTCATGGAAAACAGACACCAGCAAAGTACATGCTACATTTGTGTCAATGTGCCACAATGAAACAATAATACATGGTAATATTAAACAATAATGTATAGTCATTTCCAGAAAATAAAAATTATTTTTATGTTCAATAAATCGTATTTATTTAAAATTCTATAGCTATTATAACTTGTTTCCCCAAAGCTTCATTATTTATTGTCAAGGTTATTTTATTATAATACAATAGATGATTCTAAACTAGAAAACTTCCATTAAAATGACACATACTGAATGTTTATTACATATACAATTTTAAAGAGATAGGCAAAGTAATTATATAAACTCCATAATTAATATTCCCAGTTAGTGTAAATATTTATTTATTTTTATTTTTTTAATTAGGTATTTATTTCATTTACATTACATATCCAATGCTATCCCAAAAGTCCCCAACATGACCCCTCACCAACTCCCACACCCACCCACTCCTACTTCCTTCCCTTGACATTCCCCCTTAAAGAGATATATAAAGTTTGCAACCATTGGGCCTCTCATTCCAATGACGGCCTACTAGGCCATCTTCTGATACATATGCAAGGAGAGACACGAGCTCCAGGGGGTACTGGTTAGTTCATATTGTTGTTCCACCTATAGGGTTGCAGATCCCCCTAGCTCCT